>NC_086318.1:224560390-225224140 GCF_036172605.1 Pelobates fuscus | reverse complement strand
CGGTTCAGGACCGTCAGCGGTCCAAACGCACGTTTTACCGCTGACGGTCCTGAACCGTCAGCGGTCCTGAAAGGGTTAAAACAAATAAAAATTTGTAGTTCCGCCTCACATTTTAGCTGTAAATGTCATAATACTGTTAGGTTTTAGTGCAAAAAAATGCACATATTTGTAATCAGCGATGTCTCACGAGTACAACAGTACCCCCATTAACCCCTTAAGGACAGAGCTTCAGAAGCTTGTCTTTCACTTAATGACAACGGCATTTTTTGCATTTTTTGCTATTTGCGTTCAACTGCAATTTGCTTTTTACTTATTCATTGCACCGACACATATTATATACCGTTTTTTAAAGGACAGAAAGGGCTTTAATTTGATGTAACACATATATATAAATGCTTATTTATTATTAAAAAAATACAGAAATATGCAAAAAAATTAATTTTTGTGTGTTTTTTTTACAGTTTTTGCAATAATAATGTGTACATAATTAGTGCAGGTTAAGGAAAGTAAAAAATGGGTCGCAAGAGAATACTGAGAACGGGCAGCAACTGAAATAGCCTGCCCTTCGGTCGGTCACCGCTCAGTTCTCAAGCTGTTTTTTGCTCATCTTGTGCCATTACAGAGAGAACTTCTCTGAAACATATCAGACTGGTCCCACCCATACGGGCAGTCCAGATCCGAAATGCCAGCAAGTTCCCTCTGCACGAGAGACACAGCAACCCCAGACGATCGTTTCAGCCTTGTAAGGCATCATCAGTGAAGCATAGCTGATATCTCCCTAGGCACCGTGAGCAAGGGGTCCACGTCTGGATTATCCCTTAAACTTGTGGAGAGAAAAAATGGGTCGCAAGAGAATACTGAGAACGGGCAGCAACTGAAATAGCCTGCACTTCGGTCGGTCACTGCTCAGTTCTCAAGCTGTTTTTTGCTCATCTTGTGCCATTACAGAGAGAACTTCTCTGAAACATATCAGACTGGTCCCACCCATACGGGCAGTCCAGATCCGAAATGCCAGCAAGTTCCCTCTGAACGAGAGACACAGCAACCCCAGACGATCGTTTCAGCCTTGTAAGGCATCATCAGTGAGGCATAGCTGATATCTCCCTAGGCACCGTGAGCAAGGGGTCCACGTCTGGATTATCCCTTAAACTTGTGGAGAGAAAAAATGGGTCGCAAGAGAATACTGAGAACGGGCAGCAACTGAAAAAGCCTGCCCTTCGGTCGGTCACCGCTCAGTTCTCAAGCTGTTTTTTGCTCATCTTGTGCCATTACAGAGAGAACTTCTCTGAAACATATCAGACTGGTCCCACCCATACGGGCAGTCCAGATCCAAAATGCCAGCAAGTTCCCTCTGCACGAGAGACACAGCAACCCCAGACGATCGTTTCATCCTTGTAAGGCATCATCAGTGAGGCATAGCTGATATCTCCCTAGGCACCGTGAGCAAGGGGTCCACGTCTGGATTATCCCTTAAACTTGTGGAGAGAAAAAATGGGTCGCAAGAGAATACTGAGAACGGGCAGCAACTGAAATAGCCTGCCCTTCGGTCGGTCACCGCTCAGTTCTCAAGCTGTTTTTTGCTCATCTTGTGCCATTACAGAGAGAACTTCTCTGAAACATATCAGACTGGTCCCACCCATACGGGCAGTCCAGATCCGAAATGCCAGCAAGTTTCCTCTGCACGAGAGACACAGCAACCCCAGACGATCGTTTCAGCCTTGTAAGGCATCATCAGTGAGGCATAGCTGATATCTCCCTAGGCACCGTGAGCAAGGGGTCCACGTCTGGATTATCCCTTAAACTTGTGGAGAGAAAAAATGGGTCGCAAGAGAATACTGAGAACGGGCAGCAACTGAAATAGCCTGCCCTTCGGTCGGTCACCACTCAGTTCTCAAGCTGTTTTTTGCTCATCTTGTACCATTACAGAGAGAACTTCTCTGAAACATATCAGACTGGTCCCACCCATACGGGCAGTCCAGATCCGAAATGCCAGCAAGTTCCCTCTGCACGAGAGACACAGCAACCCCAGACGATCGTTTCAGCCTTGTAAGGCATCATCAGTGAGGCATAGCTGATATCTCCCTAGGCACCGTGAGCAAGGGGTCCACGTCTGGATTATCCCTTAAACTTGTGGAGAGAAAAAATGGGTCGCAAGAGAATACTGAGAACGGGCAGCAACTGAAATAGCCTGCCCTTCGGTCGGTCACCGCTCAGTTCTCAAGCTGTTTTTTGCTCATCTTGTGCCATTACAGAGAGAACTTCTCTGAAACATATCAGACTGGTCCCACCCATACGGGCAGTCCAGATCCGAAATGCCAGCAAGTTCCCTCTGCACGAGAGACACAGCAACCCCAGACGATCGTTTCAGCCTTGTAAGGCATCATCAGTGAGGCATAGCTGATATCTCCCTAGGCACCGTGAGCAAGGGGTCCACGTCTGGATTATCCCTTAAACTTGTGGAGAGAAAAAATGGGTCGCAAGAGAATACTGAGAACGGGCAGCAACTGAAATAGCCTGCCCTTCGGTCGGTCACCGCTCAGTTCTCAAGCTGTTTTTTGCTCATCTTGTGCCATTACAGAGAGAACTTCTCTGAAACATATCAGACTGGTCCCACCCATACGGGCAGTCCAGATCCAAAATGCCAGCAAGTTCCCTCTGCACGAGAGACACAGCAACCCCAGACGATCGTTTCAGCCTTGTAAGGCATCATCAGTGAGGCATAGCTGATATCTCCCTAGGCACTGTGAGCAAGGGGTCCACGTCTGGATTATCCCTTAAACTTGTGGAGAGAAAAAATGGGTCGCAAGAGAATACTGAGAACGGGCTGCAACTGAAATAGCCTGCCCTTCAGTCGGTCACCGCTCAGTTCTCAAGCTGTTTTTTGCTCATCTTGTGCCATTACAGAGAGAACTTCTCTGAAACATATCAGACTGGTCCCACCCATACGGGCAGTCCAGATCCGAAATGCCAGCAAGTTCCCTCTGCACGAGAGACACAGCAACCCCAGACGATCGTTTCAGCCTTGTAAGGCATCATCAGTGAGGCATAGCTGATATCTCCCTAGGCACCGTGAGCAAGGGGTCCACGTCTGGATTATCCCTTAAACTTGTGGAGAGAAAAAAAATGGGTCGCAAAAGAATACTGAGAACGGGCAGCAACTGAAATAGCCTGCCCTTCGGTCGATCACCGCTCAGTTCTCAAGCTGTTTTTTGCTCATCTTGTGCCATTACAGAGAGAACTTATCTGAAACATATCAGACTGGTCCCACCCATACGGGCAGTCCAGATCCGAAATGCCAGCAAGTTCCCTCTGCACGAGAGACACAGCAACCCCAGACGATCGTTTCAGCCTTGTAAGGCATCATCAGTGAGGCATAGCTGATATCTCCCTAGGCACCGTGAGCAAGGGGTCCACGTCTGGATTATCCTTTAAACTTGTGGAGAGAAAAAATGGGTCGCAAGAGAATACTGAGAACGGGCAGCAACTGAAATAGCCTGCCCTTCGGTCGGTCACCGCTCAGTTCTCAAGCTGTTTTTTGCTCATCTTGTGCCATTACAGAGAGAACTTCTCTGAAACATATCAGACTGGTCCCACCCATACGGGCAGTCCAGATCCGAAATGCCAGCAAGTTCCCTCTGCACGAGAGACACAGCAACCCCAGACGATCGTTTCAGCCTTGTAAGGCATCATCAGTGAGGCATAGCTGATATCTCCCTAGGCACCGTGAGCAAGGGGTCCACGTCTGGATTATCCCTTAAACTTGTGGAGAGAAAAAATGGGTCGCAAGAGAATACTGAGAACGGGCAGCAACTGAAATAGCCTGCCCTTCGGTCGGTCACCGCTCAGTTCTCAAGTTGTTTTTTGCTCATCTTGTGCCATTACAGAGAGAACTTCTCTGAAACATATCAGACTGGTCCCACCCATACGGGCAGTCCAGATCCGAAATGCCAGCAAGTTCCCTCTGCACGAGAGACACAGCAACCCCAGACGATCGTTTCAGCCTTGTAAGGCATCATCAGTGAGGCATAGCTGATATCTCCCTAGGCACCGTGAGCAAGGGGTCCACGTCTGGATTATCCCTTAAACTTGTGGAGAGAAAAAATGGGTCGCAAGAGAATACTGAGAACGGGCAGCAACTGAAATAGCCTGCCCTTCGGTCGGTCACCGCTCAGTTCTCAAGCTGTTTTTTGCTCATCTTGTGCCATTACAGAGAGAACTTCTCTGAAACATATCAGACTGGTCCCACCCATACGGGCAGTCCAGATCCGAAATGCCAGCAAGTTCCCTCTGAACGAGAGACACAGCAACCCCAGACGATCGTTTCAGCCTTGTAAGGCATCATCAGTGAGGCATAGCTGATATCTCCCTAGGCACCGTGAGCAAGGGGTCCACGTCTGGATTATCCCTTAAACTTGTGGAGAGAAAAAATGGGTCGCAAGAGAATACTGAGAACGGGCAGCAACTGAAAAAGCCTGCCCTTCGGTCGGTCACCGCTCAGTTCTCAAGCTGTTTTTTGCTCATCTTGTGCCATTACAGAGAGAACTTCTCTGAAACATATCAGACTGGTCCCACCCATACGGGCAGTCCAGATCCGAAATGCCAGCAAGTTCCCTCTGCACGAGAGACACAGCAACCCCAGACGATCGTTTCAGCCTTGTAAGGCATCATCAGTGAGGCATAGCTGATATCTCCCTAGGCACCGTGAGCAAGGGGTCCACGTCTGGATTATCCCTTAAACTTGTGGAGAGAAAAAATGGGTCGCAAGAGAATACTGAGAACGGGCAGCAACTGAAATAGCCTGCCCTTCGGTCGGTCACCGCTCAGTTCTCAAGCTGTTTTTTGCTCATCTTGTGCCATTACAGAGAGAACTTCTCTGAAACATATCAGACTGGTCCCACCCATACGGGCAGTCCAGATCCGAAATGCCAGCAAGTTCCCTCTGCACGAGAGACACAGCAACCCCAGACAATCGTTTCAGCCTTGTAAGGCATCATCAGTGAGGCATAGCTGATATCTCCCTAGGCACCGTGAGCAAGGGGTCCACGTCTGGATTATCCCTTAAACTTGTGGAGAGAAAAAATGGGTCGCAAGAGAATACTGAGAACGGGCAGCAACTGAAATAGCCTGCCCTTCGGTCGGTCACCGCTCAGTTCTCAAGCTGTTTTTTGCTCATCTTGTGCCATTACAGAGAGAACTTCTCTGAAACATATCAGACTGGTCCCACCCATACGGGCAGTCCAGATCCGAAATGCCAGCAAGTTCCCTCTGCACGAGAGACACAGCAACCCCAGACGATCGTTTCAGCCTTGTAAGGCATCATCAGTGAGGCATAGCTGATATCTCCCTAGGCACCGTGAGCAAGGGGTCCACGTCTGGATTATCCCTTAAACTTGTGGAGAGAAAAAATGGGTCGCAAGAGAATACTGAGAACGGGCAGCAACTGAAATAGCCTGCCCTTCAGTCGGTCACCACTCAGTTCTCAAGCTGTTTTTTGCTCATCTTGTGCCATTACAGAGAGAACTTCTCTGAAACATATCAGACTGGTCCCACCCATACGGGCAGTCCAGATCCGAAATGCCAGCAAGTTCCCTCTGCACGAGAGACACAGCAACCCCAGACGATCGTTTCAGCCTTGTAAGGCATCATCAGTGAGGCATAGCTGATATCTCCCTAGGCACCGTGAGCAAGGGGTCCACGTCTGGATTATCCCTTAAACTTGTGGAGAGAAAAAATGGGTCGCAAGAGAATACTGAGAACGGGCAGCAACTGAAATAGCCTGCCCTTCAGTCGGTCACCACTCAGTTCTCAAGCTGTTTTTTGCTCATCTTGTGCCATTACAGAGAGAACTTCTCTGAAACATATCAGACTGGTCCCACCCATACGGGCAGTCCAGATCCGAAATGCCAGCAAGTTCCCTCTGCACGAGAGACACAGCAACCCCAGACGATCGTTTCAGCCTTGTAAGGCATCATCAGTGAGGCATAGCTGATATCTCCCTAGGCACCGTGAGCAAGGGGTCCACGTCTGGATTATCCCTTAAACTTGTGGAGAGAAAAAATGGGTCGCAAGAGAATACTGAGAACGGGCAGCAACTGAAATAGCCTGCCCTTCGGTCGGTCACCGCTCAGTTCTCAAGCTGTTTTTTGCTCATCTTGTGCCATTACAGAGAGAACTTCTCTGAAACATATCAGACTGGTCCCACCCATACGGGCAGTCCAGATCCGAAATGCCAGCAAGTTCCCTCTGCACGAGAGACACAGCAACCCCAGACGATCGTTTCAGCCTTGTAAGGCATCATCAGTGAGGCATAGCTGATATCTCCCTAGGCACCGTGAGCAAGGGGTCCACGTCTGGATTATCCAGCTTGAGTTCTGAGCGGGGACCTACCGAAGGGCAGGCTATTTCAGTTGCTGTCCGTTCTCAGAATACTCTTGCGACCCGTTTTTTCTCTCCATAAGTTTAAAGGGTAATCCAGACGTGGACCCCTTGCTCACGGTGCCTAGAGAGATATTAGCTATGCCTCACTGATGATGCCTAACAAGGCTGAAACGATCGTCTTGGGTTGCTGTATCTCTCGTGCAGAGAGAACTTGCTGGCATTTCGGATCTGGACTACCCGTATGGGTGGGACCAGTCTGATATGCTTCAGATATGTTCTCTCTGTAATGGCACAAGATGAGCTAAAACCAGCTTGAGTTCTGAGCGGGGACCTACCGAAGGGCAGGCTATTTCAGTTGCTGTCCGTTCTCAGAATACTCTTGCGACCCGTTTTTTCTCTCAGGTTAAGGAAAGTAATTAAAAATAAATTTAGTTGTTCTGAATTACAGAATATATAATGTGTCTGGGATTTGAAGTTTTTTTTGGTAGTTACAGGTCACAAAGCACAAGGAGTAAAATACACTTTTTATGTGGAGCGATTTTAGAATTTGGTATGTTTGTCTTGTAAGCCTAATAGCCATAAAAGAAAACAAAATTGCCACACAAAAGTATATATTTATATAAAGTAGACACCACAGGCTATTTACCTAAGGTTGTTTTGACACTTTCTACGTAGCCATTTTACCGCCAACCTCTGCTAAATATTGGAGTAAAATTGTGTTTTTGGGGGGTTTTCGCACACAAACTTATAACAAAGAACTTCTCATGTGTATTTTGTAAAGTTGGTGTGTGCTATTCCTGTACAAAGTTTTATTATGTGTTCAGTTACTTCTGCTGAGTACAACGGTACCCCCATTGTATGTCTTTGGCACTATTTCGTGAAGCTACAGTGCCATATAGGAGACCTGTCCTTTTCAGTATTCACAGTAGAATTTTGAGAGACGGATTTAATGAGCCTATGCTTCCATTTGGGGTATTATAACAGTTTGACTGTTCAAAAAAACCCCACAAAGGCCTACCATTTGTAAAAGTAGACACCCCAGGGTATGTCATAAGGTGCATATTGTGCCTTAACAACCCCCCAAATTATGCTCAGCTAAGTCTTCTGAGTAAAAGGACACCCCCATTGAATGTCTATGGCACTATTTCGTGAAGCTACAGTGCCATATAGGAGACCTGTCCTTTTCGATATTCACAGTAGAATTTTGAGAGACGGATTTAATGAGCCTATGCTTCCATTTGGGGTATTATAACAGTTTGACTGTTAAAAAAAACCCCACAAAGGCCTACCATTTGTAAAAGTAGACACCCCAGGGTATGTCATAAGGTGCATATTGTGCCTTAACATGCCCCCATTTTTTTTACCATTACATGCCAAAATATGTGGTAAAAAATAATTTTGTGCATTTTTTACATACGGATTGCATTTTTGCTGGGCATTTTGTATATTTCATATGTGCCACTAAGCTCAAACCCCCCAAATTATGCTCAGCTAAGTCTTCTGAGTAAAAGGACACCCCCATTGTATGTCTATGGCACTATTTCGTGAAGCTACAGTGCCATATAGGAGACCAAGCCATATCAGTTTTTACCGAACTTTGAATTTTGACGCCGGGCCTAAGTGCAATTTCCAAGCATCTTCGCAGGTTTTAAATTCAAACTACCCCACAAAGGCCTACCATTTCTTAAAGTAGACACCCCAGGGTATTTCAAAAGGCATATTTTGAACCTTAGCGTGGGATAATTTTTCCGCTAGCGTGTACCAGGTGTAGTGGTAATAAGCGTTTTTTTCTGCCTTTTAGACACACAAAGTGAGTTTGCACAGTATATTTTGCAAACCATATGTGTACTACCACTGTATAATACTTCATATGTTGCTCAGCTATGTCTGCTGAGTACAAAAACACCCCCGTATGTACCTTTGCCAGGTATATGTGGACATCAGAGGGGCACATTTGGGACACAGCCATTCCATTTTTTTTTCCAACTTTCAATTTTTACGCTGTGCCCATGTCCCATTTTAGAGTATTTTACCAGGCTATATAATCCAAATACCCCATAAAGCCATACCATTTCTTAAAGAAGACATCCCAGGGTATTTCAAAAGGCATATTTTGAACCTTAGCGTGGGATCATTTTTCCGCTAGCTTGTACCAGGTGTAGTGGTAATAAGCGTTTTTTCTGCCTTTTTGACACACAAAGTGAGTTTGCACAGTATATTTTGCAAACCTTATGTGTACTACCACTGTATAATACTTCATATGTTGCTCAGCTATGTCTGCTGAGTACAAAAATACCCCCGTATGTACCTTTGCCAGGTATATGTGGACATCGGAGGGGCACATTTGGGACACAGCCATTCCATTTTTTTTCAAACTTTACATTTTTACGCTGTGCCCATGTCCCATTTTAGAGTATATTACCAGGGTATATAAACCAAATACCCCATAAAGCCATACCATTTCTTAAAGAAGACATCCCAGGGTATTTTAAAAGGCATATTTTGAACCTTAGCGTGGGATCATTTTTCCGCTAGCTTGTACCAGGTGTAGTGGTAATGAGCGTTATTAAATGTATTTTTTTACTTTTTAAAACTTTTTTTACTTTTTAAAACTATTTTTTAAACTTTTGTTTTGCTTATTAATTTTTTTAAAGTTTCCTAAACTTTCGTAAAACTTTTTTTTACAGATTTAACATTTTTCTAAGCTTTTTTTTTACGTTAACCCCTAACTAGCAGTAAGCAGCACTAACAGTAAATTCCCCATTTTCCCATAACTCCCACCCACCCCAGCTAGCAAAATATTTAATTATACAGTATTTAAATTAGTTAATTAAATAAATGTAACCCCTGAGGGTTAAAAAATAAATAAAAGTTAATCGTCAGGGGTTAAAAAAAAATTAGATCACAGTATAATACTGTGATCTGTATTTTGATCACTGTAGGCAGTGATCGACTGGCAGGGAAGGGGTTAATTTTTATTTGGACTGGGTAAAGGGTTTATTTTTTTACATTTTTTACTTAAACGTTATTAAAACTTTTTTTTTAACTTAATTTTTTAACTTTTTAAAGCTTATTTTTAAACTTTTTTTAACGTTAACCCCTAGTTAGCCTAATACTAAATCCCCCAATTCCCCACTAACTTCCACCCTCCCCAGCTAGCTAAATTTATCACTTTAAAATTTTTTAATTAATTAATAAAATAAATTTAACCCCTGAGGGTTAAAAAAAATAATAATTAACCCTCAGGGGTTAAAAAAAAAATCAGATCATAGTAAAATGTAATCCCTGCCAATTGATCACTGTAGTCAGTGATCAATTGGCAGGGAAGGGGTTAATTTTATATTAAAATGGGTAAAGGGGGGGTAAAGGGGGGTGGGATTTTAATTTTAATTTAACTTTATTGTTTTGTCACCAGGGGGCAGGATCACTGAAGATCCGGCTCCCTGCACTTCACACAGAACCAGGAAGTGCAGGGAGGCGGAGGTGAGTATAGAGAGCACATGTGCCCGCTCTGGCATGCTGTCAGAGCGGGCACATGTACTCTGACAGCCCGATCCGGTGCGATTGCGGCGATCTGGGGTTAATTTTAACGGGTGACGGACGAGGCCCGTCACTCGTCGTTAAGGCAATCCCCAGAGTGACGGACCTCGTCCGTCACTCGTCGTTAAGGGGTTAACAGGTTTTATGGTGTTTTGGAAAGTTACAGGGTTACAGGGTTACATTCCATTTTCAAATTGAAATTTGCCAGGTTAGTAATGTTACCTTTGAGACGGTGTGGTAGCCCAGGAATGAGAATTACCGCCATAATGGCATACCATTTGAAAAAGTAGACAACCCAAGGTATTGAACGTGGGGTATGTTTAGTCTTTTTTAGTAGCCACTTAGTCACAAACACTGGCCAACGTTAGCGTTCATATTTGTTTTTGTGTGAAAAAGCAAAAAACTAATATTTGCCCAGTGTGTGTGTAATATAGTCCATAAAAGTGCTGTTTGTTTGTAAAAAATGCAAAAAAGTCACTTTTACCTAAAATATCATCGCTGTAATACAATTTACCAGTTTTAAACACTAATATTTGAGTGCAGCGAAGTCTCCCGAGTAAAACAGTACCCCCTATGTACAGGTTTTATGGTGTCTTGGAGAGTTACAGGGTCAAATACAGTGCTTGCGAATTAAATTGTGTTGTCAGGCATGTCAATCAAATTTTAATTAATTAAATCACATAATTATGTTAAAAGATTACTTAAATATACATGTAGAATTTTAATATATATGCATTTATAGGTATTTAAATTCTACGTGTATACTAATGTAATCTTTTTTTTAATTATATGTATTTATCTCTATATATATATTTGCGGTTATTTGTATTTTATATATAGATAGATATATATAGAATGTCATTCTAAGTGTATTTTGTTACCAATATATATATATTAATAACAAAATACAGTTAGAATGAAATTACATATGAAAATATAATTTATTTTAAATATTGTTTCAATATTTTATTTATTTATTTTATTTTATTTATTTATTATTGTAATTATACGTATATATATATATAATATATGTGTATATATCTATTATATATATATAATATATATACATATTATATATATATGTAACGTCATTCTAAGTGTATTTTAATACTAATATATATACTTATATTAAAATTAAAATACATTACGTATGACGTTACATATATATATATGTATATATATTAACAACAAGGTCAGGAGGGCTGCACTCACCTAAACATGCATTTATTCACGGATTTATTACAGGGTGCTACTGGGACCAAAATACAAAATACACAAACCAGTGCACTCGCTTATTAACTAAACAGTGATTTCAAATCCTACATAGTACTATTTAAAAACACCTCACCTAGGTAACAAATAATGGGGGGTTGGTTACATTATATGATCATACATTGCATAAGCCTGCCAACTGCATCAAAGTACCCCATTCTTGGCAGGTCCTACATTATTTGTTACCTAGGTGAGGTGTTTTTAAATAGTACTATGTAGGATTTGAAATCACTGTTTAGTTAATAAGCGAGTGCACTGGTTTGTGTATTTTGTATTTTGGTCCCAGTAGCACCCTGTAATAAATCCGTGAATAAATGCATGTTTAGGTGAGTGCAGCCCTCCTGACCTTGTTTATAATTATAGGGGTCTAGGCCAACCCCTGGGTTTTGCACCCCGCCCTGCCACAGGTGTCTCATTCCAGGATCCTATTTAGCCTTGACTTGCAGAGAGTCCCAGTAAGGAAGCATTTCCCAAGTAAGTGGATTAATCTCATAAGAGCAAGCATTAGGCTGCGAGATTAGGACCTGCCAAGAATGGGGTACTTTGATGCAGTTGGCAGGCTTATGCAATGTATGATCATATAATGTAACCAAACCCCCATTATTTGTTACCTAGGTGAGGTGTTTTTAAATAGTACTATGTAGGATTTGAAATCACTGTTTAGTTAATAAGCGAGTGCACTGGTTTGTGTTATGTATATATAATATATATACATATATTATATATATATATATATATATATATATATATATAAAATGTCTTTTATTTTATTTTTTAACATGTCTAATATTTATTTTTTACAGATCCCACCAGCAGGGGGACTGTCTGATATTTCAGACAGCCCCCCTGCTGGCAGATCCACAGCCAGCTATAGGGGGCCATGTGATCTCTCTTTGAGAGCGATCACATGGCCCCCGGGGGCCTCACTTGCCGGAGGAGGGCTGCCTGGGCTGTCAGGCAGCCCTCCAGAAGAGGATCGCGGCGGAGGTAAGTACCGCCGAGGTCCTGGGGGCTTAAGCCGTTATGGCGTTCTATGCCGCCGCAACGGCTTTAACCCCTTAAGGACACATGACATGTCTGACACGTCATGATTCCATTTTATTCCAGAAGTTTGGTCCTTAAGGGGTTAAAGCCCTTTAAAGCCGCGACAGCATAGAACGCCGTAACGGCGTTAAGGGGTTAAGAAATGGTATGCCTTTATGGTGTAGTTGTAATATGTAGCCTGCTCAAGTGCTCCAAAGTGGGACACGGACGCATCAAAACCTTAACTTGTCACGTCTCTTTTACAGCACTGTAACTTCACAAAATAGTGTCTAGGTCATACATTGGGCATATTGTTTAACTCGAAAGATATAAGTGAGCATAATTTAGGGATTTTTATGACAGTGGTACATATTAAAGGACCACTATAGGCACTCCGACCACGTCAGCTCAATTAAATGGTCTGAATGCCAGGTCCATCTAGGGTTAACCCTGCAGCTGTAAACATAGCAGTTTCAGCAAAACTGCTATGTTTACAATAGGGTTAATCCAGCCTCTAGTGGCTGTCTCATTGAAAGCATTGAGTAACGCTTTCCTATGGACTGATTGAATGTGCGCGCGGGTCTTGCCGTGCATACAGCGCTGACGTCGGAAGAGGGAGGAGAGTTCCCCAGCGCCGAGGGAGCCCGGCACTGGAGAAAGGTAAGAGTTTAACCCCTTCCTCCCATTCAGCCCGGCGAGAGTGGGACTCTGAGGGTGGGGGAAACCCAAAGACCCTATAGTGCCAGGAAAACGAGTTTGTTTTCCTGGCACTAAAGTGGTCCTTTAAGTGTAAGAAATATTCAGCCAAAATGCAACATATATGTAAAAATGCCATTTTTTTTCCCCCTCACCACAAACATTGACATAAATTGGTGAAACAATGGTGACAAGTTAAGGCACAATATACACCATATAAGATACCCTGGGGTGTCTGCTTTATCAAATGAAAGCCCTTTGTGGGATTATTTGAACAGTCACACTGCTGTAATACCCTAAAATGACACATAGGCTTGTCAAATCCATCTACGAAAATTCTAACTATAGAAACTTAAAAAGCCTTGTCTCTTTACAGAAAAGTGCCAAAGGTATAAAATGGGGTTATTGTTATACTCAGCAGATGTAGATGAACAAAATATGCATGAATAGCGCACACCAGCTTTACGAAATACACATTACAAAAAAACTGTTATATATGTATATGCCAAAATAAAGAAAAAACACAATTTTACTCCAATATTTAGCAGAGATTGGCGATGAAAATGGCTATGTAAAAAGTGTCAAACTAACCTTAGTTAAATAGCCTTTGATGTCTACTTTATATAAATATATACTTTTGTGTGGCATTTTTTTTTTACACGGACAATATAATTGTTGTGATACGTTTTACGGTTTTAAAACACTAATATTTGTGTTCAGCGAAATCTTGCGAGTATAACAGTACCCCTCATGTACATGTTTTATGGTGTTTTGAAAAGGTAGAAAGTCAAATATAAGGCTTGCGTTTCAGTTATTTCACATTGAAATTCATCAGATTGGTTACATTGCCTTTGAGACCGTATCGTAGCCCAGGAATGAGAATTACCCCGACAATGGTATACCATTTGCAAAAGTAGACAACCCAAGGTATTGCAAATGGGGTATGTCCAGTCTTTTTTAGTAGCCACTTGTTCACAAACACTGGCCAAAATTGACGTTCAAATTAGTTTTTTGCATTTTCAAATATTAACACTAAGTTTGGCCAGTGTTTGTGACCAAGTGGCTACTAAAAAAGACTGAGCACACCCCATTTGCAATACCTTGGGTTGTCTACTTTTGCAAATGGTATGCCATCATGGGGGTAATTCTCATTCCTGGGCTACCATACGGTCTCAAAGGCAACGTAACCAATCTGGCGAATTTCAATGTGAAATAACTGAAAAATTTAACATGCTATATTTGACCCTGTAACTTCCCAAAACACCATAAAACCTGTACTGTTATACACGTGAGACATCGCTGAATACAAATATGTGTATTTTATTGCAGTAAAATCAAACAGTATTATGACATTCACAGTTAGAATGTCACGTAGAACTAAACATTTTTTAAAAATTCTTATTTTCTCCCATTTTTTTTTATATTTTATTCATATTAAATTATGTTTTATACCTAAATATTTCATGTTAAATGAAAGCCCTGTTTCCCCTGAATAAAATGATATATAATAAGTGTGGGCGCACATATTATGAAAGAGGTGAATTACGCCTGAACAGACATATAGCGCAAATTCAAGTTTTTGCTTACGTTTTGATCACAACGTGTACATTTGGCTCAGTCATTAACCCGTCAACGCCGTTACGGCGTTCTATGCCGTCCCGCATTTAGTGGGCTTTAAAGCCGTTGCCGCGGCATAGAACGCCGTAACGGCTTTGAGCCCTCACAGCCCAGGCATCCCTCCCACGGCAAAAGAGGCCCACGGGGGGCATGTGATCGCTCTCAAAGAGCGATCACATGGCCCCCTATAGCTGGCTGTGAATCTGCCAGCAGGGGGACTGTCTAAAATGTCAGACAGTCCCCCTGCTGGTGGGATCTGTAAAAAATAAATATTAGACATGTTATAAAATAAAATAAATATATATATATATATATATATATATATATATTATATATATTTAACGTCATACATAGTGTATTTTAATACTAATATAAGTACATTAGTGATGTCCCGAACAGTTCGCCAGGAACCGTTCGCCAGCGAACATAGCGTGTTCGCGACCGATGTTCGGTCCGCCCCCTATTCGTCATGGAGGTGGGCGGATCTGGGAGGGAGGGTCTGCTGCTGATTGGCTGGAATGTGTCTGCTGACTGTGAGGTACAGGGTCAAAGTTTACTCAATGATGACGAATAGGGGGCGGACCGAACATTGCGCCCCCCCCCCCCCAGGAATGAGAATTACCCCCATGATGGCATACCATTTGCAAAAGTAGACAACCCAAGGTATTGCAAGTGGGGTATGTCCAGTCTTTCTTAGTAGCCACTTAGTCACAAACACTGGCCAAATATTAGTTTTTTGCTTTTTTCACACAAAAACAAATATGAACGCTAATTTTGGCCAGTGTTTGTGACTAAGTGGCTACTAAAAAAGACTAAACATACCCCACTTTCAATACCTTGGGTTGTCTACTTTTTCAAATGGTATGCCATTATGGGGGTAATTCTTATTCCTGGGCTACCACACCGTTTCAAAGGTAACATTACTAATCTGGCAAATTTCTATTTGAAAATGGAACGTTCTATATTTGACCCTGTAACTTTCCAAAACACCATAAAACTCACATTTACTCACATTTTTTTACATTTTATTCATAATAAATTATGTTCCATATATGAATAGGTAATGATAAATTAAAGCCCTGTTTCTCCTGAACAAAATGATATATATGTGTGGGTGCACTTAATGTGACAGCGGTGAATTTAAATTTACTCTGTCAGAGTGTCCTTTCTCTGCTCATACTTACTATTGAATTTACATTTACACTGTCAGAGTGTCCTTTCTCTGCTCATACTTACTATTGAATTTACATTTACACTGTCAGAGCTTCTTTTCTCTGCTCATTCTTACTATGGAATTTACATTTACTCTGTCAGAGCTTCCTTTCTCTGCTCATACTTACTGTTGAATTTACATTTACTCTGTCAGAGCTTCTTTTCTCTGTTCATTCTTACTATGGAATTTACATTTACTCTGTCAGAGCTTCCTTTCTCTGCTCATACTTACTATGGAATTTACATTTACTCTGTCAGAGCTTCCTTTCTCTGCTCATTCTTACTATGGAATTTACATTTACTCTGTCAGAGCTTCCTTTCTCTTCTCATACTTACTGTTGAATTTACATTTACTCTGTCAGAGCTTCCTTTCTCTGCCCATTCTTACTATGGTTTTACATTCACACTGGGTTTGATGGATTGTCTCTATATTTGATTATCACTATTTATTTTCTTAAATTTTTCCCTTTCTCCCCTATATCCCCACCTGTACTACCTTTGCTTCCCTCTCACTATCTCCCTGTCATTCATTTCGCGATCGCTGCAAGTTACCACGATTGCGCTTATCAAACCAGGGACTGGGGCATTGGTAAGGGTCAGCGGGAGGGGGAGTGTGGGAATCCGCGTTACTGGCATTAAGATTTGCAAGCGAAAGGCGGCCATTTTGGGTATCGCAGACCGCGAGATCCAGGGCGGCCAGCCACCTTCCCAGACCGTGATTCACACAGTCTGGAATGCTCTCATTTCTCCTACAGGGTTTTTCAATATATGTATAGATGTTTCACAATGTATTTCATGCATTAGGTTAGCTCAATGGGCTAATACACTAGCAGTACACTGTCCATATCTTATGGTTCACAGGTTCTATCCCCACTGAAGTAGATAAAATAGGAATCATCTATTTGGGTAACCAGAGAATGTGTTCACGATTTTATATCTTGTGATCTATTAATTTCTGTGTATTTTTCGTATCCACGCTGGCGGGCCACAACTGCTAGCCGCGCTGTTGTTTTGGCGCGAACGGCGGCCATCTTAGATCTCGCACCTGCGAGACCCACGACTGCCATTTGCGCCCCTAGCGGTTATGACTCACACGTTGGATATGTATAGTTAAGTATTTCCATTAAACAATAATTTACTGTGGAACATTGCTGATAACAAACTGCACTGTACATTAGCCATTACACTGCTGCAGAGTGTCTATACAGAGGTGACCCCTCTCAGTTGGGGGTGAACCCCACTCACGCTCCTGCCAATACCATAACAGGAGTGACCCCCTATGCTGGGTGACCCCCAAGCGGAGCCATACAGCACTCGGTGCTGGATTTATTCAGGGGTGACCCCCCTTTCAGATGGGGTGACCCCCCACAGGCTCAAAGAGACACAGTGCACGCAGGTTCAACATCCTGCCATACACTAACAAGATGACTCTATGCAGTGAATATCGGACACCCACACTACGACTGGGGTGATCCACGCACCTCCTTACCAAGGAGTGAGGAAATTGCAAATGTACAGGCTCCACAATTCATATATTGTTGGGTGAACCCCAAACCAAACAGGCCCTCCACCCTTGACGGGTGCTGCCCACTTATACGACCGCTCATCCCGGTCGCACAGAGGGTGACCCCCTCTTCAGGCCACTCGACCCCTTGCGACTTGAGGGTCTCGGGTCAGATAACACTGGATGACCCCCAGTCATTAGTGGAAGCCGACTGTACTACTACTACTCACGTACTTCAGTACCTGACATTCTCCTTACTTCAGTACCTGACATTCTCCTGTCTTTCACAGAGAGGAATACTCCACTACTTCATGTTGAGTGACTCACCACAATCACCACCATCTGACTTCCAGTCAATGATAAATTCGGCGGTGGCTGCCTCAGTGGAGAAGGCTATTGCCACTGGTGCAGATCCCGAAAACAGACACCGACACCGCAACGGCCACTGAAACGGAAGACACTGACTTCCTTAGAGAAGTCCCCAGAATAAAACTATCCAAACGTTATTTTCTGTGCACTTTATTATTGGGGCGTCCCCCCCCTTACTACTGGGGTGACCCCCACACTCAAAGATGTGCATTCACCAATGGATTACTGTGCACTTTTTTATTGGGGTGACCCCTTTTATAGGAGGCGACCCCCACAGGCTCAAGTGTCACAGTGCAAGCAGGCTCATCCCCTGCTATACAATTAAGAGTCACAGTACAAGCAGGCTCATCCCCTGCTACATCATTAAGAGTCACAGTGCAAGCAGGCTCATCCCCTGCTACATAATTAAGAGTCACAGTGCAAGCAGGCTCATCCCCTGCTATACAATTAAGAGTCACAGTACAAGCAGGCTCATCCCCCTGCTACATAATTAAGAGTCACAGTGCAAGCAGGCTCATCCCCTGCTATATCATTAAGAGTCACAGTACAAGCAGGCTCATCCCCTGCTATATCATTAAGAGTCGCAGTGCACGCAGGCTCACCCCCTGCTATATCATATGTATATATGACTCTATGCATGGTACCCACAATACGACTAGGGTGATCCACATACTCCTTTTGCAGTAATCAGGCTCCAACACTCGTCTGCGGACTTCTGTGCACTTTATTTTTGGGATGAACCCCTTTACTACTGGGGTTATTCCCCCACTCGCAGATGCGCATTCCACATGGAACTATGGCCGTTGGTGCTCTAGGTGTCCTAATACATTTACACATGTACCTAGTCCATATATATAGATATATATACTCAACAGACGGAAAGGTCAACAGACGACCTCTCACTCAAGACTTTCAGCCTAGGTTAATTGCAGTGGCAACCTCAATGCAGACAACAATCCCCAATAGGCTGGGTCAGGGTCTTGCAGAGACTGTGAACCATGGTACCCCATCTGCCTATGAATTCATGAGCTACTAGGCCCGGGGCCAAGCCCCCATATACAAAGGACAAGTGCAAGTATTCCATCACGGACCCTCCAAATAATTACATCAAGCCTGGGAACAGAACCTCGATGTGCCGGAAAGTTATCCAAACAACATATTAAGGAAATCTCCGGAGACTCCACGGATTTGACCGCTGCACGGTCAGTCAACACACAGAGATCGACGAAATGGGGGTTGCCAGGCCTTCATCCACGATCCATACAATTGTAGCCACAAAACCGAGGACAAGGAGACTGTGTGTTCGACTCCGGGTCGCACGCCCTCACTCACTTCACCCCAACAACGGAATATTACTGAGAAACAGCTATACTCTTACATTTCTCCGGTTTCAACGCTCTCATTGTGTAACCATGGGCAGCGGTCTACCTTGTTATGAAATAAGGAAGCTACCTCTACTCGAGTAGGGAGGCTAGATTGGCCGAAGGATAGGACATAGGATTCCTCTATACTCCTGGGCTGAACGACCCAGTAGGGTAACTTAGCTCCATGAACTAATGCTTAATCTGGATACCTGGTCGACCATTGGGGGTCGAAGTCCACATCTTCCAGTATCACCCCTCTACGGGTACTGGAGGACCACAAATCTCACATATGAGGAAACTTGCTTATTTCCAAGAAGCGCTGGGCATTCGCTCCAGACATCACTGATTAACTCGGGGATAATTTTATGCTCACAGTAGTCGGGAGACTACCATTCTGGCACCATCCTACAGCTTCCCCACACCTAGGTGGGTTCAATCATTAGGATTGGATGGACACATACCCGTCCAGGATAGTCACACCAGGGACCCATTTGTCCATTTTGTTTTTTCATCGACGGGACCAAACCAATCCATTCACATGTCTATCATTAAGGTACGACCCATGGTACCCAATAAACTTTTATAACCGGTCATGGCACCCTTTGCCACAAGGGAATCCACTACCTCACCTATCTAGACTACAAGACGTTACTTACTACACACGTAATCGACAATCAGTCTCTAGGGCTGGAAGGCTCGCTGCACATACCCCTACCAGAGAACCATGATCTGGAGAAGAGACGGCCGGCGTCGAGATTACCGACAACCTACAGCTAGCCTGGGACAGATCCGATAGTTGTATTCTCCTACATTTGGACAATATCTCGGCAACCGACTACACAAAACACCTGGACGGAGTCTGGTATCGGACTCTAATAATATCGGAGGACATTTACCATTTCTAAATTACACGCAAGGTTACCCTACGACTAGGGTTCCCTCAGAAGATTACCTATATCATGAACTGGGTTTCGTGACAACAACTAACAACGGGACTCCTTGGTCACCATCGCATGACGGAGATCTGGGTGACACGCACCTCACCACTACAGCAGAATCGAAGGGGCTCCCGATCCTATTGACTCCATTCTGGGCTATCCACTGCCCTTCCACTGTCTCCCATTTTACGGACAACACACAAGATACCATCGGAGACTTTGGCGGCTCATGTTCCACGACAGGACTTTTCGTATGCTGCGAGGCGTCATACGCTCCAGAACCAGTATCGGAATACACTCGGTTATGGGTCTTGGTTGTGGTTCTCTCTATTCCTACGGGTTTGTCCTATGGATTTGGATACTCACTCCAACTAACCCTCGAGGAATCTCACAATCGAGACAGCCTCTCTCTCTCCCTTTGTATACTATACCTTTCACAACAGTTATGGCCACCACCTTACCGAGTGGGCACGTTGACCATTGCTCATATGGTTGCGGTGATCGATTGGTTATCGGTCATTCGGGTCATGGATGCGTCTTAGACATTCACGACACATCTTCCTTCGCCGATGTTCATTGGCCGGGTCACGAGAAGAGAATTTCAGGGTGTTCTACTTCCTCGGACTCTTCACACATCCTGTGTTGTTCCATAGCGTTAAAAATGCTAAATATGAAGCCTCCTGTCCTGTTATAAAATTGTAGATTATGCTAGCGCAGTGTACCTATAATCTTAATTTTATTAAGGACAGGAGGCGAGTATTTTCCCACCCTGCTTTTTCCCTCCCTAATTATCATTCCTTGGGTTGTACTTCAATAAAAGATTTGAATTCAGGGGGTGTGGTTATCTCTTTATTACGTGGTTTATTTCATATCACATCTTGAAATTATGACTGCTATCTGTTATGATTTCCTAATACATACAATTTGACTATATTAATGTCTCTATCATAGCTACCTATTTCGGTTAAAATATTTTTGTCTCATCTGATAAATTCCTTTTACGTAAAGTACTACGGAATAAACTGGCGTTTTATAAACAGTAATATTGATTATGCTAATAATAATAATAATGAGGACAAACAGTTCATTTCCAAATCCCTTTCACGTTTTTTGTTTCTTTTCAGTTTGATTCTTCTTCATGGATCAATACATGGGATCGTCTTCACACACTACGACAATCTTCCAGTCGGGATTTGGATCATTTACAGTCTGATTCTTCGTCGTTATCATTATTTATTGTAATAGCAGGATATGTTTATGATTATCTCGCACCAAAGAAAGAGGAAATGATGCAAGAGGAAGGGCCTTTTATACCCTATGGCAATGTTTTTTTCACTAAACTTTATTGTTAAACCTGTGCTGCTGGAGTTTTAGTAAAGAAAGATTATGCTAAATACTCGCCTCCTATCCTTAATAAAATTAAGATTATAGGTACACTGCGTTAGCATAATCTACAATTACGGTTGAATAGACATATAGCGCAAATTCCAGTTTTTGTTTACATTTTGTTTTGATCAGAACGTGCACTATTGACTCCGTCCTGAAGGGGTTAAAGGACCACTATAGGCACCCAGACCACTTCAGCTTAATGAAGTGGTCAGGGTGCCAGGTCCATCTAGGATTAACCTTGCCTGCTGTAAACATAGCAGTTTCAGAGAAACTGCTATGTTGACATATGGGTTTAACCAGCCTCTAGTGGCTGTCTCATTGACAACCGCTAGAGGCGCTTCCGCGCTTCTCACTATGAGAATGCTTTCCTATGGACAGACTGAATGCGCATTCAGTTGATGACATCGGAAGGAGGAGAGTCCTCAGCGCTGGAGAAAGGTAAGCGTTTAACCCCTTCCTCCCCCTAGAGCACAGCAGGAGGGGGCCATGAGGGTGGGGGGGGGGGATCTATTAACACTATAGTGCCAGGAAAACGAGTTTGTTTTCCTGGCACTATAGTGGTCCTTTAAGCGTAAGACAAGCTTCTGAAGCTGTGTCCTTAAAGGGACTCTCCAGTGCCAGGAAAACAATCCGGGGGAGACCTAATGTGCATGCGCAGCAATACCACGCAGGCGCATTAGACGGCACCAAAGGAAAGCATTGAAAATGCTTTCAAATGGGGATTTTAGCGACGCTGGATGTCCTCACACAACGTGAGGATGTCCAGCGACGCTATAGCACAGAAAACCTGCGCTATAGACCAGGAAGTGCCCTCTAGTGGCTGTCAAGCACTACATAATATATTTACGATGTATAAGCACTTATGTTGCATTTACATTACTTGGATATCTCTTAGCTAAAAATTATCTACAAAGATACACCTGTAATGACATGCCTTTCCTTTATGACCAACCACCAAACATTGTGACCTATCTACTATGCACTATATTCACTACTATACATATCACCCTTATTGCTGATCCATCATGCCACTAACTTAACCAGCTGGCAAACTACCATGAGGATTTTTTCCTTATATAGGTATCTGTCTCCATCCTGGGGGAATTATTATATCTCCCACCATTTATTATTACCATCACTATTATGTGTCACTATTTAGGGTGTATTTTCCCCAAATTACCAGGATGGACCATCTCCTTTCCCCACTTAATCAGCATCGTTTTGGGTGTTACTTTCAGAACATATTAATTGAACATCACGGGGCATCATATAGTCAGCGCAGTCTGACTTGTAATGATCGCGTTCAGCCACCGTACGTCTAACTACTGCAAATGACGTCACATTCTTTGGTCCAATAAGGAAATTAGGCGGGTTATTTAAACTCACCTCGATCGGGAAGCCGGTTCCCCCTGAAGAGCCTGTGTTTGGTGAAACGCGCGTCGGGGCTCGATAATTGATCCGGTGTTACTGACTCTATATGAATTCTCGTGTGACCTTACACGCTAAACTCTACAGTATTCTAGCCATCTCGGTTACACCGAGGATCGTTGGACTCTGACCATTAGATTCAACTCAGCATTCTAGTTTGCTAATTTTTACGGTTATAGCTAGGTGCCCACGAAGGCACAGTTTAGAACAGCCGTTAATAGGAAGCAGAGCTTTGCTAACCACGTAGGTACCCACGAAGGCACAGGATATCTATGTTAATTCTCCGACTATTATTTAGGTGCTCACGATAGGCACAGTTTAGAACAGCCGTCATTAGGAAGCAGAGCTCTGCTAACCACGTAGGTGCCCACGAAGGCACAGGATATCTCTGTTACATATATCTCCGACCATTATTTAGGTGCTCACAAAGGCACAGTATATCTAGCACTACCATAGCCTTACCAGAAGCTAGGTGCCCTTGAAGGCACAGATCAGGATACAAGTACAGATTACACTGTGGCCACTAACACCTGGGTTGGATACTAGTATACATATACCATTCTTCTTTATATGTATTTCACTAGGTTTCTATTAGGATGCTGACCTACAACTATATCCTCCACTAACATTGGGACTCCGGCGTACGTCACATTACAAGCGGGACTCTCCCTGTGAGGATGCTAGTTACAACTCTTTTATGTCTTACAGGGCACTTACCCACAATTAAGCTCCCACCTACCACCCTGCATTGACCCTCTAGCTTATTACACAAATCTCCCCTATTATTTTTGGGAAAAGGGGCACTTTTGGCACATCGTAGCCATACTATGAATTTCGTTTGACACTTCAGTTACATTGCACCTACACTTTACGATCTTGCCAGTTAACCAAAATAGGGCAATAGTATCGTGTGCACTGTACCATTCTTGTTGTGGGGACCTAATTACTACATTTTAGTGTGGTTCTTGCCCTGTCTCTGTCCATTTACGTTTTGTTTATTGTCTTCCCGTTTGTACCTACCTTTACGTAGTTTGTCTAGTTGCAGCCACCGTGTCTGCCCCAGGTATCCATTACTGGGACAGTAGTGACTAGCAACTTTGTCAGTTACTGTGTGTTTTTAGCCTTACTGAATAAACTATATTTACTTACCTATTTTTTTTTTCTTACATACTATTTAGAGACAGCCTTCTTTCTCTCGTTTTGCAGTTTATGAAAAGGGTTAAGGGTAGTGGGAGTTGGCACCCAGACCACTCCAATGGGCAGAAGTGGACTGGGTGCCTGGAGGGTCCCTTTAAGACCAAATTATTGTTATTATGTTCTGATGAAACCATGGATTTCAGAGAGGGTGTGCTTTCTTTTTCCCATGACCGTAGTTTAGAAATGAAGAACAGATTCTGAAAGAAGACAAAACGTTCTGAGGTGACAGACATTTTAAGCGCTTTTGGGGTCCGAAACGTCCATTAAACAAAATATAACACCCCACAAATTCTATTGGAAATATACATGTATGAGGATTACAGCAAAATTGAGTTTTGCCTACAAATGCTTGCCCAGCCCTGCCTGCCACTAATAAACACTAACTACAAGCAAGATTCCTTTCCTTCCGCTAAGCTGCTTTCCAATGCCCCCCATAGACAGTGTAATGGCTGTATCCCCCTGAAGCGACCCATACATGTCCCTATATACATCGCATCTGGAAACCGTTACTTCTCCTCACTAGCTCCTCCCCCTCACATCTCACTGACTGAGCCCGCCGCGCGGCCCGCTCTCGCGATCCAACGGGGTGGAGTCAGGCGCGCGAGCAACTCCATCCACTACTAGAACATTCTTCGCGTCCACAGAAGCCGGGGTCCTTGGCCACGCCTACCCCAGTTCTGCGTCGCAGAATGCGTAACCCTTGCGTTGCCAGTTTTCTGCGTGGACTCTTATTAGTAACACAGACCATGGCTCGCCTGGCACTGGAGGGACACCTATTGTGGGGGGAGCATTCAGCAACGGAAGTGCAAGGGGAGGTGGAGATTACCCAGCAGGCATTGCGGCCGGTCTGTTGCTGAGCACGTTGTGTCTGTTACCGGCTCGTTGTGTCTCCTCAGCGTTCGATCATGGAAGGCCCGCTCGCAGTGCTCGGGGAGCGCAGTACCGGGGAGGCAGTGAGGAGCCAGAATGGTAAATACCGGAGGGAGCTCTCATGGATGGGGTGCGGCCCTCAGTGCCTGTCAGACACAATGGGGGGGAGGCAGGCCGCATCGTGCTCCGTGCTGCTCACACACCGCCATGCAGACTCTGTTACCCTCTCTGTTCCACTAACACAGCGAATCCGAGTAACCGAGCAATGCTGCCAGACATGGCACACATGGGAGGCGTGGGAGATTATTTTCTAGATCTTTATTTCTGCAGTTGCAATTTTGGTTTTAAAAATGCTGTAATTTAGAGTTTAGTGAATAAACCTCTGTAGGCTCCCAATATTCACCGTGTATAAAAATAAATAAAATACAAACACAAACGGCTTGCTCTAATAAATAGATGTTCTTAGGAGATGCCTCAATGTAGTTATGTGTTGGAAATATTACTTGCAGTCAAACCTTGTGGAGGTTGGTTGAAGGGACACTAAGCACCAAGGTCAGTTAACCATAATGAAGTAGTTTTGGTGCGCAACCCTTGTCTCTTTTGTTTGGAGATATAAAACATTGCGGTTTCTGAGAAACTGCAGTATTTATGTGCTGTCTAAGCCACACCTCTAATGGGTGTCAAACTGGCTTCAACGTTAAAAACTTTGGGTTTTTAGAGGTCACACAGCATAATTATTTTAAATACATTCATTGCTTCTTCGTGCCTTCTGCACTTTCATTCAATCACCGCTGTCTATGTATTTATATATTCCTTTATTTCATAAAGCATATTCTGCAGCGATGCACAGGTCGAACTCGAAGTACAATTTCTACGTTATAATTGTAGATGATGACACTGGCCCTGGGTAATGCTACAGGTATCGTCTGACTAACCTGAAATGGTTTGCCATAATACAAGAGACTCCGCTCAGATTCTTGGCGACATAATTATAGCACCTTGATTATATGAATATATAAGTTGCTGCTAGAAAAGGTGGCTGTCCACAGAGCAGGTTGAGGGAGTGTTAACAAATACTTTAGATCAGTATACTAACCCCTTCAAGCATACACGATTATTCAATAAAGTGAGAATTGTCAGAATTTTGAAAGTGTATATCGAATTTAATAGCTGAAAAAACTGGCCTGCAGAATTTTTGTAATTTTGGCTATTTTATCTTAAATTTTGACATTCACTTGAATTCCCAGTTAAACCTACTTTATCGAATAACCCTGACAGTCTTGGATATCTCAGGTGTTGTGGTGGACCTGAGTTCAAATCAGTAGCTGCCTATCCAGTCCTTAAAGGGACACTGTAGGCACCCTGACCACTTCGGCTCATTGAGGTGGTCTGGGTGCAGTGTCCCTATTGCACTTTAGGAAGATCTGTAATTTGAAACTAGGATAAATTCTCACATCTAATAAAAACATTGCTATTAAACATTCCACTTTATATAAAACCAACTTATTAACATGAGGTCTTCTAGGAAAATATAAGCTAAATTTATATTTATTGCATGCAAGCTATTGGGAGCAGTGTCTCTTTTGCACTTAGTGCTGCAGGGTTAAACATTGCAGTTCTAGAGAAACTGCAGTGTTTACATTGCAGCACTAAGTCGGCCCCTAGTGGCTGTCTACAAGTTTGGAAATGGACCTTTGGTCGGGTATCTGACGTTGGGCGTCCTCACGCTTTGATTCAATGCTTTCCTATTGAAGGGTCTAATGTGCTCATGGCATTAGCGCCCAATCGTGGGACATCGGAGTGGGCAGAGCATAGGTGCTGGGATCATGTAAGTAAAGGATTTTTATGGGGAGCGATTTTTGCTGGGAATACAGCTTCATGTTCCTGGCACTATAGTATGTTCTCCTGGCTCTTTAAGGCACACCAACAGTCTAGGTTTTGTCAGTGTCCCATTGGAACAAAACTGGGAAACTATTGCAGTAGTTCATGAAACTGTTTTACAGATTACTCTGGGAGGGTGCTGGCAGGCTGTAGTGTTTATGCTTTGATTGCTCTTCCAAGGAGTTCGCTTGTTAAAATGCATTTGTAGGCATTCCCATTTTAGTACCACTTTTTTGTTCTACAGATCTAGTGGCTATGCTAATGGGATAAAGTATTCTCTGCTGTCATCTGAAGGAAAATGGTGATGTTTCTTATTTTCCTGTATGAAATGGCAGTACATAAACTTTGATATCCCTGCAAAAAGAAATATTTATTATTGGCACTTGTATAGCGCCAACATAATCTGTAGTGTTTTGCAATATTATAAGGAGGGGAGATAAACCATAAATGAGGCACTTAAAAGAACAATATGTTAAAGAGGATCCTGTTTAAACAAGCTTACAGTCTAGAGGAGGTGGGGTATAAAACACAATAAGACATGAGATCACAATCAAACAAGGTGGGAGTGAAGCAGAGCTGGAGGAGAGCGTAGAGTGCTGCCATTTAGGAGAGAGCAAGGAACAGGTATGTGAGGTAGAGATTACTGTGGGAGGCCATAAGCTTTCCTTTAGAAGATGGCTTTTATAGGAACACTAGAGTCACCTAAATTACTATAGCTAGCTAAAGCAGTTTTTAGTGTATAGATCATTCCCCGGCAACTTCACTGTTCAATTCACTGTCATTTAGGAGTTAAATCACTTTGTTTCTGTTTATGCAGCCCTAGCCACACCTCCCCTGGCTATGATTGACAGAGCCTGCATGAAAAAAAAAACTGGTTTCACTTTCAAACAGATGTAATTTACCTTAAATAATTGTATCTCAATCTCTAAATTGAACTTTAATCACATACAGGAGGCTCTTGCAGGGTCTAGCAAGCTATTAACATAGCAGGGGATAAGAAAATCTTAATTAAACAGAACTTGCAATAAAGAAAGTCTAAATAGGGCTCTCTTTACAGGAAGTGTTTATGGAAGGCTGTGCAAGTCACATGCAGGGAGGTGTGACTAGGGTTCATAAACAAAGGGATTTGACTCCTAAATGGCAGAGGATTGAGCAGTGAGGCTGCAGGGGCATGTTCTATACACCAAAACTGCTTCATTAAGCTAAAGTTGTTCAGGTGACTATAGTGTCCTTTTAAGGCACTTCTTAAACGATTGAAGAACAGTCTGAGAATCTGATAGTGGTAGACGGCTATTCCAAAGGAAAGGAGCTGACTATGGGAAGTCCTGCAAGCGTGAGTTGGCCATACGGGTGTGAAAAGTGACCAGGAGAAGGTCATGAGCACAGCAGAAAGACCGAGAATGGCATACATATGGATCAGTGAAGAGATATGAGGGGCTAGAATTCTTTGGTGCTTTATAGGTATGGATTAAAGCTTTGAATTGATTCCTGTAGTAGTCTCTAGCATAAGAAAGGGGCGGATGCGTTTAATGTTTTTGAGGTGGAATTGAAAGGATTTGGTAACAGACTTGATGTGAGGCTAGAATCCGATATAATGCCAAGACACCGCGCTTGCACGGATGGACTGATGTGGGTACCACTAACTTAATCATTTTAATAACGAATATATAATTTTATTTTTTTGTTTGGTGGTTTTTACTGTGGGAGAGGAATCTCTAATGATTTAGTAACAGGTGGAGTATGGAGAGGGGGCTCTCATGAGTGGTTGAGAGTAGAATAGAACATGTACAGTTGGAGTTTTCAGAGTTTTAATTGATATGTTTAATTAGAGGGGCAGCAATCTAATCTGTCACAGTCTGTTATTGAATAGGCAAGTGGTGCACAGTCTAATGGGTCTGTCTTCTTCGGCATCTTATTAGTGATCTACCTTTTGATGGGATACTACAAAGACCCATCTGATCACCACACTGTATGCAGAGTGTCAGATTTGCTGTCAAGCTTTTGTATTTAATGAATTTTTAAGGGCAGTTAGTAAACATTATTAAATTCCCAAACATTTCCTAATAAAAGAAAAATATTTAAAAAGTTAGAAATGCCATCAAGTTAAGCCTGTGAAGAATGTCAATGTTTTAACAATTCTAGTAATGAAATGATCATGTCTGCACTCTTTCCCCCCCCCCCCCCCCCCCCATTCCAGTTATGGCTGCCGCATCTATTGCAAATATTGTGAAAAGTTCGCTTGGTCCCGTTGGTCTGGATAAAATGCTAGTAGATGATATTGGTGTAAGTATAAATTCAAGTACTTAATGTTCAAAAGAAGGCTATTAGTCCTGTTTTTGCAATGGTCAGCATTGTTTAGTGCTATCCTAGGGGAAATTTTGTTTAGCCCTTTTGAAATTAAAGTTTGTAATACATATCAAATTAACAGAGTTCATGCTTCACCTGAAATTGTGCATAAAACTATTATGAATAAATTGATAGGTATTTATGGAGTTTATTCACTACACACTGGTTTACAATGGGTTAAACAGTTACTCAGAGCACCATGATTTGAAGTAATCATGGTACCTAGAGCCTGTGTGCAGCTTTTCCATATGAAACACTACAGATACAGAGTTTAACCTCTGTGCTACCGAAGGTGTTATTTCATCTCTGGCAGCATCATTCGCCAGCTAGGAAATAGGAGTTCTTGGCTGGCTAATGTCAATTCAGTGCATATTTCCATGCATTTAATAGCATAATTGCCTGAGAGCAATTAGCTGATGCTATCAGCCAATGAATGGTGACTGGATATGCATCCGTCTTCTGCAGCTCTTTAGAATTCAGATGTAAGTCACCAGAGCTAGAAGGACCCTCGGTACCCAGTGGAGAGCCAGGTAAGAGGGCAAACCATTACAAAACAGTCCGCCTTTTTACTGGGAAACTGGGCCAATGTACTCCTGGCATCATAACCACTACAGCAGGCTGTGGTTATTAAGATGCTCGCAGTAACCCTTGCTGCTTACACACTTAGCATAGTTGTAAATTTACTTTGAACTGTTTTGGATTACATTTTGCAAGCCTTATGCTAGCGCTCTTGTTAAGAAACAAATACAACAATATTTTAACTACTTGTACAACATTTTGTAATTTAGATGTAGGGTTTTGTCACATATGCTGTTCCATTTGTGATTAATTTATTTTTTAATGTATAAGATTTTTTAAGTGTTTTCCCGTCTTTTGTGACAACAGATCTACTTTAAAGTTTGAAACAGTGGTTGAGATTGTCTCTAAAATTGTTTGTTTTTCCAAATTAGGATGTGACCATAACAAATGATGGTGCTACCATATTGAAACTATTGGATGTAGAACATCCTGCAGCCAAAGTACTCTGTGAGCTGGCAGATCTCCAGGACAATGAAGTTGGAGACGGTACAACCTCAGTAGTAGGTTTCTTTCTAGGATCTTTCTCTCTAGAGTGTTGTTTTTTTTTTTGGTTTTTTTTTAATATTCATATAAATGGAATTAATTGGCCAAGACCTAAGAAGAATTGATATCACTTTCATAACATAGTTGTCTTGGTTGAAAGAAGATTAAAGTCCATCAAATTCAATCCTGAAGCCCATTTTTAATGCTGTTCATCCAAGACAAGGCAAAAAGCAACTATTTTTGTAGGTAAATCCTATTATGCCACACAAAAAAATGGGAATCAGATTTCTCCTTGGATCAACCACCTGTTTACATACATATCAATTATATCCCTGAATATTATGTTTATGCAAAAAAGCATCCAAGTGTTTTTTTAAATTTATTTTCTTAATTATATATGGACTTCTTCTATAGTGATATCTGAAGAGGTGGCTTGACAGGAAATGTTCAGAGGACTTGTGTAAATGTCAAATGGTGTTCAAATGGTTTCACTACGAATTCGTGGACAGAGCTTGGGGACTCCTTGCTCTTTAACCAGTACAGGGTGCTATAATGGTGTATAGTGCTTAGACTACCCTTAAAATTGCTGACTTTAGGAAGATCTGTAATGTGAAACTAGGATAAATTCTCACATCTAATAAAAACATTGCTATTAAACATTCCACTTTATATAAAACCAACTTATTAACACGAGGTCTTCTAGGAAAATATAAGCTAAATTTATTTTTATTGCATGCAAGCTATTGGGAGCAGTGTCCCTTTTGCACTTAGTGCTGCAGGGTTAAACATTGCAGTTCTAGAGAAACTGCAGTGTTTACATTGCAGCACTAAGTCGGCCCCTAGTGGCTGTCTACCAGTTTGGAAATGGACCTTTGGTCGGGTATCTGACGTTGGGCGTCCTCACGCTTTGATTCAATGCTTTCCTATTGAAGGGTCTAATGTGCTCATGGCATTAGCGCCCGATCGTGGGACATCGGAGTGGGCAGAGCATAGGAGCTGGGATCATGTAAGTAAAGGGTTTTTACTTACTGGGAATTTTTGCTGGGAATACAGCTTTATGTTCCTGGCACTATAGTATGTTCTCCTGGCTCTTTAAGGCACACCAACAGTCTAGGTTTTGTCAGTGTCCCATTGGAACAAAACTGGGAAACTATTGCAGTAGTTCATGAAACTGTTTTACAGATTACTCTGGGAGGGTGCTGGCAGGCTGTAGTGTTTATGCTTTGATTGCTCTTCCAAGGAGTTCGCTTGTTAAAATGCATTTGTAGGCATTCCCATTTTAGTACCACTTTTTCGTTCTACAGATCTAGTGGCTATGCTAATGGGATAAAGTATTCTCTGCTGTCATCTGAAGGAAAATGGTGATTTTTCTTATTTTCCTGTATGAAATGGCCGTACATAAACTTTGATATCCCTGAATATTATGTTTATGCAAAAAAGCATCAAAGTGTGTTTTTGTTTTATAATTATATATGGACTTCTGCATTAGGGATATCTGAAGAGGGGGCTTGATCGGAAATGTGCAGAGGACTCGTGTAAATGTCAAATGGATTCACTACGTATTATTGGACTAGCACTAGTTGCTCTATAACTAGTACAGGGTGCTATAATTGTTTATAGTGCTTAGACTACCCTTAAAGGGCCACTCTAGGCACCCAGACCACTTAAGCTTAATGAAGTGGTCTGGGTGCCAGGTCCCTCTAGGATTAACACTTTCTGCTGTAAACATAGCATAGCATATGGGTTAATCCAGCCTCTAGTGGCTGTCTCACTGACAGCCACTAGAGGCGCTTCTCACTGTGATTTTCACAGTGAGAAGACATCAGCGTCTATAGGAAAGCATTGAGAATGCTTTCCTGTGAGACTGGCTGAATGAGTGCACGGCTCTTGCCGCACATGTGCATTCAGCCGATGACAGCTGAAGAAGGAGGAGATTCCCCAGCACCGAGGGAGCCTGGCGCTGGAAAAAGGTAAGACTTTAACCCCTTCCTCACCCTAGAGTCCGGCAGGAGGGGGACCTGAGGGTGGGGGCACCCTCAGGGCACTATAGTGCCAGGAAAACAAGTGTTTTCCTGGCCCTATAGTGGTCCTTTAAAATTGCTGACTTTAGGAAGATCTGTAATGCGAAACTAGGATAAATTCTCACATCTAATAAAAACATTGCTATTAAACATTCCACTGTATATAAAACCAACTTCTTAACATGAGGTCTTCTAGGAAAAAATAAGCTAAATTTATTTTTATTGCATGCAAGTTATTGGGAATTGTAAGGGAATAATCCATTGCATGCCTGCAGGAAGCAATTCAATGAAGATCCTAATGTCTGCCCCTACCATGAATTTTGTTATACTAGTACTTCCATTGTGATCTGCAAGGCAAAATAAATCTTTCATGTGTATACATTCATAAGAGAGGTATTCTAGTTTGTAAAAGAAGTTCTCTGCAAACTGTCTTCTAGGCTTATAAGTAGTATGCAGGGGTGGAGTGCAGCACATGGCCATTGTGCCATTTAGCAGTTCGTGTTACATATGTTTCCTGCCCGACATTGATGTGCTTCTCTTACCTTTGCATTGTTCAACATAGGTGTGTGGAATACAGATAGTTATAACTTCCACTTGTTTAACTTTTGTAACATCTATGATTACTTTAAGGTTATCATTGCCGCAGAGCTTCTAAAGAATGCCGATGAGCTTGTTAAGCAAAAAATCCATCCCACGTCTATAATTGGGGGCTACCGTCTGGCTTGCAAGTGAGTTTATATTCTATTTTCTATTCTATAAGTGTTCTGTTTCTTGGGCATCTTTATTGGTCCTTTACAACTCATGAAAAGTTTCTCAGTCGTGTTTTTTTTATGGGGTGCAGGCAGCTTTGGGCTGATCTTTCCGGGCCTCACTCGATTCCGGCAGGATTTGTCAGCCTGGCCCCAGCTGATTCTGACCAGTGCTGGTCTTTACCAGCTATCCAGCACCAATCACAGTGTCAACTGCTGGGAACCAGGCCTCCATTCAGAACTATACAAAATGTAATTCTGAAAACGGCAGCAGATTGAGGCAACTTACCACCATATACTGTGATAAATCGCAAACCCATTTCTAATCATAATTGATATTGGCAGTGGGTTGTCTTAGGTTTGGTATTGGGGTTGGATTTGAGAGTAGGGCTATAGTTCGTGTTGGGATAGGTTAGCTGTAGGGTAAGTTTAAGCTAAGATACGTGTTAATGCTGGTTATGGGATAAATATAGTGTAGGTTTGCTGTTAATAGTAAGATTAGGCATATGCTTAGTGTATTAGTTGGGTAAGGGTTATGGTTGGTGTAAGATTAGTGTTAGCTGTCTAAATTTAGATACTCAACGTATTGGACCATGGGTGACAAAAGGTAAATCCCTAGATGTTTAAAACGACAGCTTCCATTCTAAAGGCATGCAAAGCATCGGTGTTGTAGTACTACAACATCTGGGGATCTACCTATTGGGCACCCCTGTATTAAGCATTTAATAGTCAGTACTCACATTTGACTTATGTAATCAGTTGCTCTCGATTTTGTAGAAAAAATTATTATAAGCAAAAATGTTTTTTTTTGGGTGGGGGGGGGGAGGGGGGTTCTCTCCCAATTTTCACCCATATTTAACATTTTATTTACATGTTATGTTAGGTATTCATATAGGATGTTAAATTAAAGTCCTTTCCGTCCATTAAAAATGGTATGTAATATGTATGGGGAACTTGGAGTGGAACAAACCTATAGCGCAATTTCATGGTTTTGTTTTGGTTCAGAATGTGGACAGTATATACTCAAAGCAACAGAACAACTCTGCGTGATTGCACACATGATTCTTCATGATACTCTTCTAACTTACTGTAGCTTTAGATACTTTCTTACCTTTTTTCTTTACCTGTATAATGTATTAAATATGTTGCTATTACCCCATAGTTTTATAACAAGTTTATTCTCCTCATTTAGGGAAGCCGTAAGATATATCAATGAAAATCTCACTATCAATACTGATGAGCTTGGACGAGAATGTCTCCTTAATGCTGCTAAAACCTCAATGTCTTCTAAGATTATTGGAGTGTATCCTTTTTGCTTAAAGAGTATGCAAGATTCACTTAGTAACTATGTTGTTTTTTTGTTTTGTTGGTTTCTTTTTGTCAATTCACTGCAGTGTGGCCATCTCCATTATTTCTCACATTATATTTGGATGTTTATGCCTTTACTCTAATGTTCAGTGATAGTGACTTCTTTGCCAGCATGGTGGTTGATGCAACACTTGCTGTGAAGTTTACAGATCCAAGGGGTCAAGCACGGTACCCTATTAACTCTGTAAATGTTCTAAAAGCCCATGGACGAAGTCAGAAGGAAAGTGTGCTTGTGAATGGATATGCACTCAACTGTATAGTGGGATCACAGGGTATGTATTTTAATTTTTGCTTTCAAATTCATGTCATAAATTTGTGCATTGACAGTTGATGGCTTTTATTTCCCACCTTTGTTGCACTCAATTGAAACTTTTAAAGGGACATGCATCACTCTGAGACAACTCTCATTCAAAAGCTTTTGATTTTAAAGGACCACTATAGTGCCAGGAAAACATACTCTTTTTCCTGGCACTATAGTGCCCTGAGGGTGCCCCCCAACCTCAGGGTCCCACTCCCGTGGCGCTGAGGGGGAGGAAGGGGTTAATCGCTTACCTCTTTTCCAGTGCCAGGCTCCCTCGGCGCTGGAGACTCTCCTCCCTCTTCTTCCGCCACCGGCTGAATGCGCATGCGCGGCAAGAGCCGCGCGCATTCAGACTGTCCATAGGAAAGCATTCTCAATGCTTTCCTATGAACCCCGGCGTCTTCTCACTGTGAAAATCACAGTGAGAAGCGCGGAAGCGCCTCTAGCGGCTGTCAATGAGACAGCCACTAGAGGCTGGATTAACCCTAATATAAACATAGCAGTTTCTCTGAAATTGCTATGTTTACAGCAGGAAGGGTTAATCCTTGAGGGACCTGGCACCCAAGACCACTTCATTAAGCTGAAGTGGTCTGGGTGCCTATAGTGGTCCTTTAATGACAAGTCTACCTGCTGGTAGAAAAAAGTCCCTTCAATATGTTTTCCCTCCCTCCTGCCCCCCATATTTACCTCCTTTTTTCTTTCTCATGCTTTTCACAACCACTCCAGGGGTTACTGATCTAAACAATCAGTGCCCTACATTTACACATGTTTTAACCTATATACTTTTAAAAGTTTTATTTGATTTGGTTTGCATATTTGTTTAAAAGAGTTTGCTTGCTGGTTTTAAAAACAAAACAATAATTGTCAAGTGATGCATGTAACTTTGCACCTTTTAGAATATCAATATTAAGCAACAGTTTCAAAAAAGTCCTCAGAATGAGTAACAGTAAAACAATCGAGAGAACTCCAAAGATATATGTGTGTGTGTGTGTGTGTGTGTGTATATATATATATATATATATATATGTATATATTAAGTAATAGAGTATAGATTGTGTATGGATATATGGTAATTGAAAACCTGTGTAGACTAAGTGAGTACATCAGAGTTTAATGTTTACATTGATTTGTATGTATTTTATTTTTTCATCTTTAGGAATGAACAAAAGAATTGTAAATGCAAAAATTGCTTGCCTTGACTTCAGCCTGCAAAAAACTAAAATGAAGCTTGGTGTCCACGTGATTATTTCAGATCCAAGCAAATTGGACCAGATCAGACAAAGGTGCAATTTACACACACAAATAATAAAATATCATTGAATAATATCAGATTAAATACTTCTGTCTTCTCATACAAACATCCTTTGACTTACTTTTTTTCCCATTTTATTTGCTGCCATATACTTTTAATGCTATGAGCAGTTATACGCGTGGGATAAACTAATGTGTCTTCTGCTTGTTTCTGCAAATACTTGTTGTTTTGCTGCTGAAGCAGAGTCCCAACATGATTCATAAGTGTTATTTACAGTTGTAGTTTGGCATGTGCTGCTTGGCTTCAATAAATGCTTCTCTTTAGCTCATGCAATCTGGTTTTATTATGTGTTGACACTTGTATTAACACACATTCTAGGGAGTCTGATATTACAAAAGAGAGAATTCAGAAGATCCTGGCCACAGGGGCTAATGTTATACTTACAACTGGTGGAATTGATGACATGTGCCTCAAGTACTTTGTGGATGTGGGTGCAATGGCTGTACGCAGAGTTCTTAAAAAGGACTTGAAACGCATTGCTAAAGCTACTGGAGGTAAGTAAATGTTAATAGTACTCTTTATTTTATTGAGGGGGCAGGAGAGTTGCAAAGTTAAAAACTGCAAAGTTTATGGTGCAATAGGTTATCTCCCTTCAGCTATAAACATTAACATATATTAGTGACATAAAGAGGAATTTTACTTTCCCCTTTGCCATCTGAGATTTGTGCATGTGTATGCAAGTCACACAACTTGGACAAGCCTGTTTTAGAAGCTTTGTATACTGTTGCACAAAGCCCATGGTTTTTCATCTGTTGACTTATTTAGCAGTTCCTCTTAATATGATGAGTGGAAGCGCAGCTAAGGGCTCAGTTGGATATCCCATAAGACAAACCTGCACAACATGGCGCGATTTTAGGCAGTCAATGAGGAACACTGCACCAAGGTTCGCACGATTAGTAGGCCCATGGGGTGGCATGTGTTAGGAGGGGCCCGGTCAGGCACTGTGGCACTTTAACAGCGCGACCGGGCCCCTTGCTTATCGACAGCCTTGGAGGAAGTGAGTGCTTTCAATCACTTCCACCCAGAGACTGAAGCCACCCAGGAGGGAGAGGGAGGAGGCTGTGAGGAGAGTGGTTAGGGGGAGGTGCTGAATGGAGGGAGAAGGCAGGAGAGGATTGGGTGAAGGCTGCAAGAGCAAGCTCATAACTCCCAACACCATCAGTCTGCAGACTGAACACAAGGGAAGCTACTCTCCAGCACCCAAAAGGTAGGAACCTGGATAGTGGCTATAAAAGTGTATATTTTGACCTGTGTGTATCTGTATTCCTGCATGTCTGTGTTGTCTGTATGCCTGCCTGTGTGCTAGATGCTTGAAACCCATCTGCGGCCCGAAGAAGCTTGGCTTTTATAATTTTGGGCCCCTACCTACTGCCAAGTTGTGCAGGTCTGCCATTAGAAAGGAAAAAATTAGACCTACAACGATAGGTTCACTTTTGGTAGAGCATTGTCTTGGTTTTGGAGGGAAATGCCTGTGCAAGCTTTAGAATTTTTTAGAAACTAGGAACATGTGGCTACATAAATCGTGAAGCACAGATGATGAGCGAATACAAAATTGTATTAAACATTTGTCATAATTTGATTTTACAGCAACAATTTGTTCAACACTTGCAAACTTGGAGGGCGAGGAAAGTTATGAAGCATCAATGTTGGGTCAAGCAGAAGAAGTTGTGCAAGAGAGAATATGTGATGACGAGCTGATCCTAGTTAAAAAGTTAGTGCACCTCACTCACATTTAAAGTAATCCCATTTTATTGCTGCCATGCTTGTCTGTGCAATGTGCAGTTATACGCGTGGGTAAAAGTATTGCGTTGTCTCTGAAATTTTGGATGAACTTGTTTGTGTTCTACTCCTGTTTCAGAGGCTACACACCCGTATCCTCCCAGCCATTACCTGATGATAATCCTCCTAGTGTAATTTGTCAAACTGTCTTATGTATTGATAACTTGCCATTAAAGGGGTGCTGTCCCTTAATCTAGAAGCCAGCAAATCTGTGGACATCAGTGATTAGTGGAAAGCACTTGTCACAATTTAAAAAAGAAAATGCCATCTGGCATCTAAACGGTTAAAAGACCATTCTAAACATTAAAACTGAGTTTTGTTTAACTTTAGAGTAATACTTTTCACTATAATGCTAATGATGAACATGTGGGGGTTCCCCTTGTCATGCTTGGTACAAGACATGCATTTGTCAATTTGTCTGGTATAGAGCCCCATTATTTAATTTGTACTTATGTGGACTGATCAATCTAACACATAAAATGTGGTTCTATGCTGGACAAATCAATGAATGTATAGGTCTGCTTAGTACTTTGGTAACTTAAACACTGAAATTTACTATTGTGCAAGAGGCATGCAGGTTGTGAGAAAATGGTTGTTGTAATTGCTATGTTCTCCTCTGTTTCAGTACTAAAGCACGAACATGCGCATCCATCATTCTTCGTGGAGCTAATGACTATATGTGTGATGAAATGGAGCGCTCTGTCCATGATGCTCTGTGTGTGGTGAAGAGAGTATTAGAGTCAAAGTCTGTTGTACCTGGAGGTGGTGCAGTTGAAGCTGCTCTTTCCATTTACCTTGAGAATTACGCCACTAGCATGGTAAGAATACACAAATAGATGAATATGGCTTAGTTTAAACATTATCAAACACCAACATTTATTCATAAATTAATGAGCATGTTTTAACAGGTAATGACCTAGTTGCAAGGCCACAGTCCCAGCATATTCAGTGGAGCGGTACATGTTTCTAGGCATCCAACCCATGTTATGTTGTATAAACAAAAGTTCATCTAGGTGTTTGTGGATTTTACAATAAATATACACTTTACAATCTTATGTTAAGCCTGCAGTAATTGTACAGATAAATTTTTATGTTTTCAATTTTAGGGATCCAGGGAACAGTTGGCAATTGCAGAATTTGCAAGAGCCCTTCTTGTTATTCCAAAAACGCTAGCTGTAAATGCTGCTCAAGATTCCACTGACCTAGTTGCAAAGCTTCGTGCTTTCCACAATGAAGCACAAGTTAACCCAGAGCGCAAGAACCTGAAGTGGTAAGTCAAGATATAACAGGAGAACAAGGAATTGCATGTACATGTAAAAAACTATAATCCTTTTTGCTGGGTATCTGCATAGTGCAGCTGAGGTAAAAGCCTTTATAATTGACACTGAAACAATGGCACTGTATTATGAGGTAAAACCATACATTGCCAAATATAATAAGATTGTAGGGTTCTTCAAATATGTTGGGGATCAGTTTAAGGGCCATCAATGTATGTTGCCTCTACAGTACAGTTTTGAAATTAAAGTTGTATTCATTTACAAGCACTCTTCCTGGCATATTTGGGCAACTGAACACTCTTAATATTTTTATGTCACTTTACCCTTTTGTAGCAAGTTTACACAAAATATAAAAGTCTTCTAAAAAATGCTTATAACTAAGAATTGTAATTTATAGATAAAGGTATATTTGTAAACATAAGTAAAATTTAGATTGTGTGCACTAGTGAATAGTCGGTGAAAATACTTAAAGGGACACTATAGTCACCATTTGTTCTTGTAAGTATCCTACCCTGCAGGGATTTTTATGTTAACATTGTCTTTTTATAGAAAAGGCAGTGTTTACATTGCCCTCTAGGGACACCTCCACTGGCCGCTCCTCAGATGACCACTGGAGGTGCCTCCTGGGGCAGTGCTGTACACTCTGCATGGAGACACTGAACTTTCCTCATAGAGATGCACTGGTTCATTGACTTCTAAGGAGGAGCTGATTGGCTCAGCCAGCGTTTGGCCCTACTCCCGTTTCCCTGTCTATTTCAGCCAATCCAATGCTTTGGCCAAAATCATTTAATTCTGATGTCAGCAAGGAGGCGAATATTACAAAGCCTTGGGATTAATCTTGCTTTCAAGACTCTACATTCAGCAATGGGTATGGTGTCTAGTTTCAGAATATTACTCCTAAATGAAAAATTGCAGATTTGTAACCTTAAAGTTTATAGCGGTGCTGTAACTGGGTGAAGTGTAACGAGGAAAAATAGCAACTCAGCGTGATTATGCCAGTGTGTTTTCTCATGTATTATCTTCCTGCAGGATTGGTCTAGACTTACTTAATGGAAAAGCACGGGATAACAAGCAAGCTGGTGTCTTTGAGCCCACAATGGTGAAGACAAAGAGTTTGAAATTTGCAACAGAAGCTGCAATTACTATCTTGCGAATTGATGATCTAATTAAATTGCATCCAGAGCCAAAAGAGGATAAAGGAAAATACCACGAAGCAGTTCAGTCTGGGTCTATTGAAGGTTAAGTTGGCCAAGTGGAGATTTTTTTTTTTTTCTTCAATATTACTCTAATTTATAAGTAATACATTTTCATTGTTCATCTTGCACTTGTATGGTCTTGCCCCTAAATATACTCACTTTAATAAAAGTAACTTGGCAACCTATATTTATTGGTATTTCTTTTGGGTTCAGTAATATTTGCATCCAAATGGAAGCTTTACAAATCCAGTTTGCTGTGACAATATAGAAAGGGAACTCAGGCCTCAAAACATCCACTAGCCCTTGGCAAAGTGAAAATTCAGACTTGGCAAATAGATTGACTGTGTTTCACTGAAATGTCATCCAGCCAAAAGATATACTAGGACCAAGTAGAACCTTTCTCAGCATGTTGACACTGGGTGAAGTACAGCACTGATGTCTGTTACATGGCAGCAGTAGGGAGACATCCATGAGGGACAGATTTAGGTAAGTATATATTACCTTTGCTTGGCAACCAGACCCCAAGCTGTCACTGTGGAGAGTCTTTACAAAGACAATGGCAGCAGACTACTTTTAATATGAGTTTTCAGTCTTTCAGGGGAGATCCAACCTACCTTGCTTCATGGGAAACAAATAGGCACATTCTGGCAGTGAAGCCTGTTTCAGGGCTACAGTTGTGTAGCATCCTAATTTGCATGGCTAGGATGCTTCATGGAAGCTGTTATGTTTGCATAATCTAGTATACACTACAAGCTATCTCCAGCCTTCACTTCAAAAACCATACAGTGACAACAGTGGTACGGTAGTTTTTACTAAAAACAAAAACTTTTGTATAGAAAGTAATGCATTTTAAGTGACATCACAAGCAGCAAATAGCTGTGTAATTACCTTTTTTCGGTGATTGTTTTAAAGCTGAACTTTGTTTACAAACCGTGTAAGACACCTCCATTCTAAATAAATATATCCATGACTTTAGTCAGATATTAGTTTTTCTTAAAACATTTATTAAACAACTGGATTTGTGGTCTTGTGTTGCGCTAGCAACACCCATGCAGAATAATCATATGTGGAATGTTTTGGTAAATCCTCCATATAGCTTTAAATGTCTTGCATCTCGTTTCAAATTAGTGAAATTATACGGTGATAATGCACAGACAATTTCAGCTGGGAAATGGTTAATTCAGCATGTTCTTTCAACACACATTGCAATTCCCATGCCACCTCCAATGCAAAGAGCAGCCACTCCTTTCTTTCCACTCGTTCTTTCCAAAGCGTATAGCAAGGTAATCAAAATGCGACACCCAGACATTCCAAGAGGGTGACCAAGGGCAATTGCTCCACCTTGACTGTTAACCTGAAATACAAAAAGTATTAAACTTAATTTGACACAAATAGATAATAAAATACCTGCGCGATATCCTCCAGTTTTATAACTAATCCCAAAATCTTCCCCCACCCCAATTGGCTTACGGTGCATATCATATGTTATTTTTTGTTTTCTTCCAAGTGGCATTATGTTAGACCCCCACTCCCTACTTCTGCAAAAAGATGGGTGACTGGCTATTAGTCTGGTTAAACACTAGGCCAATAAATGGTATGTGTTATGCACAAACTTTCTGGCAAGTGACACCAATGTCTTGAATCTTCAACCAAAACATGGCCTCCATTCACACATACTGTTACTAAATAGAAATCTGAGAGAGCTGAGCTTTCAGAGAGAATGCTCTTCCATTACTAGAACTGCTGCAGGTACAATATATTAACCCTTCTAGAGCTGGTGCTCTGCACATGCACATACATAGTTACTGGAAGGAATCCTTATGTCATAAGGATTATGATGCTATATTGATGCTCTCTAGCATTCCTCTGGTACCCTAACTATTGCACAGATTGCTGAAAGCAGAAATCTCAATCCTACAGTTAACAGATGAATGGTTGTGGCTATGTTGTATGCACTGGTACCATTGCACTTATGTTGCAAGTTTGTATATGACTGGAATATTAGTGTAACACTACCATGTATACATTACTTGAGTAAGTGCCACAATCACTGCAATGAGCATGCAGTGGTCAAGAACATACTGTGGAAATGGAGGGTAGGGCAACCAACTTTACAAAGATTTGTATAACACAATTTTGTATACAAAGAATCCTTATCCCTCACAAAAATTATTACATTTAATCCAGCATTTGTTGTCCGCACCAATGTATGGTCTACAATTGTTAAAGGGACACTATAGTCACAAACAACTACCGCTATTCTGGTGCTTGTTGCCCGTCCCTGGAGTTTTTTTTTTTTTTTTCCCTTGTAAACACTGCCTCAGAGAAAAGGTGGGGTTTACATTGCTCCCTAGGGACACCTGCAGTGGCCACTCCTCAGATGACCATTGGAGATGCTTCATGTGGCAGTGCTGCACAGTGTTTTTTTTTTTTTCCCCCAGCACTTTCACCTAATCATTTTAAAACAAGGTTGAATTGTGCGATTTCCACTGTTGGTGACTGGCTCCGGAGGGGCTTGAATTTGGGTGTGGAGACCCAGTTTTCTTGTCAAACCACTATACTACAGAAAGCCTCATTTCACTTTTAAAAACATTAGTCGTCAACATGGACATCAGTTAGAATAATCGTCTGATTGCCAAGCTCTGGCCATCATGTAGCAAACCGCACAAAATATAAGCTTTTGGCTAAATCTATTTTACCCTGAATGAAGGATGCTTACATACAAGACCTGAAACCATCTCATTATCGTGTTAAACATAAAGACCCCTCAGTTGCCAAAATTTTTCTGGCAGCCACCCAAGATATCACCTCCTCTAGCCAATGAAGGCCTTCGTAGGAAAACAACGCTGAGGCATCAGGTACATTGCTCTGATACTTCCCAAAGTCTGCACCTGGCTGGGGAGACTAAACAGAGGGCATCAGAAGTGGAAGCTGAAATTCAGGCGCAGTGAACTCTTACTGCTGAGTTGGAGTCCAGAGTGTAGGAAGTGTAGTTGCCCACAATGATGCCACTGACCACACCGACAGATGCGCTATGTTAGAGGAAGCGGAAGACTTGGCAAATTGATCCCAAAGAAATAACATCCACATGCGCACGATGCAAGAAGACACACGAGGAAGCGCTGGGCCCTATTGTACTGGATATATTTTGGCCTTTGCTTCCAGAGATACCAGAGGACATCTGGCAGATTGACCACACACAGGAGAGAAGGTGAGCAGCCCTGGGATGTTATAGTAAAATTCCTTCTTTATTCTATCAGGGATGCCATCAAATGATGCCGAGGTATTGCATATAAAGGTACTCACATATAAGGATAAGCCCTCTTCCACCTTTCAAGACATGTCCCCACTTATGCTGCAGAAACTCAGGGCATGGAAGTATTGCACAGATCCTTTCTCCAACAATATCCCATTTGCATGGGGGTACCTTTTTTAAAATGTTTGTTTTCGATAACGGCAAAACTGTAGCCCCTCTTCCGCAAGGTTATCAACACAAATTTGCAAACTTCTTAAGCATCTAAGTACCAGAGAACTTCAACTACCCTCCGAAGGTCCTAACCCCCTGTGTCAAAATACTGGATTTTAGCTGAGGAGTCTTCCAACTGCTGAAGTGGTATCTGATGTGCTTTGTCTCTCTTACACCAATGTTTGCTATACTCTGATATTTGGGAATGTGCCTACAATGGATTACACAGAAGAAAGTTACTTTGGGACATCATATGGGTATATGGCTGGGTATCCTTACTCCTAAACTGTACTATCTATTTTAGTATCCTGTTTTCTCACCTCTTTAGTCAGGCTGCAGACTAATTTGACTACTCCTGAGGAAGTCCATACAATAACTTGATTGTTTGTTTTTGACATTGTTTTACAGTGTGATGGGATTCCTCCACTAACTAAACAAACTTTGCAGTGGATCCTGTTGATGTGCCTTTTATCCTTTTGGAAATTTGAGAGTGCAATATTATTAAAATGTTGTTTTTAATATTATAAGTTTTGCACGGTCTGTCACTTTATTCCATTCTATGTACTACTGAGAATACTGGGAGCTCGAACGCAAAAGATTACGAACACAGTGATTATTTGCCCTGCCTGCTAACTACTTGCGTTTGTGAGTGTAATAGTCCACTATTTATTATATTGTGCCTTGATCATATTACACTATTGTGGCGAAACCAGCTTCGCCACTGTGAACTGGAGAGGCCTGGCTGCTAGCCTCCTGCCCTGCGACTATGGCCCCTGGACATATTGTACTGGAAAAACTATATTTGGGCATGTAATAATGTATATTACTGCTACTGGGCCTTTAAGGGCCATCCGTGGATCTATGGGGACTTTTGGGATACTGTACCTTTAAGACTGTGGAGCGTAGTACAGTAATCCTGCCTTTAATACTTTAATGTCATGTATGTATTTTTGTATGCAGTTTAACCTGGGATATGTATGCAGCATTCATCTGATTGTTCGGTAGAATCACTCCATTCATTGTATTGAGGAAACTACTGAACAACCAGACCACCCAGGACTAAGTGTGCCTCCAATTACCGTTTGCAACAATGTTGCAAACGGGTAATTGGCAATCAGTGTAATGTATTCTTTGTCCTCTGGGTGGCCGCCATTCGGGAAACAAACACGTGGCGGCGGCCATCTTAAACTACCGAACAGCGGTGTTTTGCCGTCGAGTGTCTGGAACTAAAATCGGACACTTGACTAGGCAAACACCGCTGAGACCTCCATACTTCCAGAAATTCGTATTAAAAACTACCGAATGACCAGCCGTTCGGTAGAAAGAACCCCACAAACAAGGGAATTCATTCAAACCCTCTCCAGGCTCTATAACACAGGCAATTCGTCTGTTTTCATTCCCTTGTTTGTGACCGACCGCAGGGCCAAAATGCATGGAACTGTTTTCGGATACTTTACCCATGCGGTCGGTCAAATCTTTGGAACCTCATATCTCCCGAACCATTCATCCGAATGACCTGATTCTTGGATATGTTGTCCCCCTGAATAAGGGCTATCAGGGGATACCTGTTTTGGAGGTGTAGCATATGTATTTGGGGTACATCCAGGAATTGGGGAAAAGGGTGTACGGTATAATTATGTTAAGTGCTAATCTAAGGGGAGGAAATGTGGGGGAGGTACATCCATGTGACTGGTTAAATTCATCCTCCCCCTGGGAGTGTCCTGTATGTACTTGTTTGTAATAAAAGCCAGACTGGGTGTCCCAGTCCAGAGTCTTGCTTAACCCTCAAAGCGATGTGTCGTCTCGGTCTTTGGGGGAATGGGATTGTATGCTGACTGCCAAGAGTGTAAGCCGATGTCTGCTTTTCTTGTTCAGCTGTTCCAGTGTTCGTGTGGTTCCAGTCGGGAGAATGGTGTCTGTAGTAGCTGCCTGTGCATCTGGAAAGGGGATTATCGCCTAAACTGGGTTTTATCCTCTTGTAAGTGAAACGGTCCGTTACAACTATATTTTAATTGTAGATTGTTTTAGGTTATATGCTTGCCCCTTTTGTTTGATGTTTTATGGAATTTTATCATTGAGAATTTTCCCATGAGGTACACCGACCGGTATTATAGTTCGGGACTGCCTAGCTTTGCAGGTAGTGATGTCGCGAACATAAAATTTTCGGTTTGCGAACGGCGAACGCGAACTTCCGCAAATGTTCGCGAACCGGTGGAACAGCCATAGACTTCAATGGGCAGGTGAATTTTAAAACCCACAGGGACTCTTTCTGGCCACAATAGTGATGGAAAAGTTGTTTCAAGGGGACTAACACCTGGACTGTGGCATGCCGGAGGGGGATCCATGGCAAAACTCCCATGGAAAATTACATAGTTAATGCAGAGTCTGGTTTTAATCCATAAAGGGCATAAATCACCTAACATTCCTAAATTGTTTGGAATAACGTGCTTTAAAACATCAGGTATGATGTTGTATCGATCAGGTAGTGTATGGGTTACGCCCGCTTCACCGTGACAGACCAAACTCCCCGTTTAACGCACCGCAAACAGTCCATTTGCACAACCGCAAACTCCCCATTTGCACAAGGTTGGATACCAAGCTAGCCCTGTCCCGTTCCTTGTCCTCACTGATGTCATTGAAGGTCTCTCTTCCTCCACCCAGGAAGCGGGAGATGGAAAAAGATGCTTGGTCGGTCCTCCTACTTCAAATTTGGGGCACTGCGCATGCAATCTAATGTGCCACCAGATAAGAGTGGTGTGTTAAGTAGTCGCCCTCATCAGGCCTTTTTTAGTCGAATGTATAGCCCATTGTCAGTCCCTTCGGGTTCCATGCCTCATTCATCTTAATAAAGGTGAGGTAATCTAGACTTTTTTGACCTAGGCAACTTCTCAGTGACAATACCTCCTTCTGCACTCAAGGTCCTTTCTGACAGGACACTTGAAGCGGGGCAGGCCAGAAGTTCTATCGCAAATTGGGATAGCTCAGGCCACAGGTCAAGCCTGCACACCCAGTAGTCAAGGGGTTCATCGCTCCTCAGAGTGTCGATATCTGCAGTTAAGGCGAGGTAGTCTGCTACCTGTCGGTCGAGTCGTTCTCTGAGGGTGGATCCCGAAGGGCTGTGGCGATGCGTAGGACTTAAAAAGCTCTGCATATCCTCCATCAACAACACGTCTGTAAAGCGTCCTGTCCTTGCCAGCGTGGTCGTGGGAGGAGGAGGATTACTTTCACCTCTTCACCTGTTAGATTCCCATTGTGCTGTGACATCACCCTTGTGCGCTGTGTAAAGCAAACTTTTTAATTGATTTTGGAACTGCTGCATCCTTTCCGACTTGCCGTAATTCGGTAACATTTCAGGCACTTTCTGCTTATACCGGGGGTCTATTAGCGTGGACACCCAGGTCGTTCTCCTTCAGCCTTTTTATACGAAGGTGCCTCAACAGGCACGACAGCATGAACGACCCCATTTGCACAAGGTTGGATGCCGAGCTACTCATGTCCTGTTCCTCGTCCTCAGTGATCTCTCTGAAGGTATGTTCTTCCCCCCAGCCACGTACAACACCACGGGTACCAGATAAGTGACAACGAGCACCCTGGGATGCCTTTTGTGGTTGGTCTTCCTCCTCCTCCAAGCCACATTCCTCCTCGGACTCCTCTTCCTCACAATCCTCTTCCAGCGTTGCCGTAGGTCCAGCAAGCGATGCTGATAAGGCTGTTTCTGGTGGTGATGGTGACCACAACTCTTCCTCTTCACGCTCATCTACGGCCTGATTCCAGCACTCTTTGCAGGGCACGCTCCAGGAAGAAAACAAATGGTATGATGTTGCTGATGGTGCCTTCGGTGCGACTGACTAGGTTTGTCACCTCCTCAAAAGGACGCATGAGCCTACAGGCATTGCGCATGAGCGTCCAGTAACGTGGCAAAAAAAATCCCAGCTCCGCAGAGGCTGTCCTAGCACCCCGGTCATACAAATACTCGTTAACGGCTTTTTCTTGTTGGAGCAGGCGGTCGAACATTAGGAGTGTTGAATTCCAACGTGTCGGGCTGTCGTAAATCAAGTGCCTCACTGGCATGTTGTTTCGCCGCTGGATATCGGAAAAGTGCGCCATGGCCGTGTAGGAACGCCTGAAATGGCCACACACCTTCCTGGCCTGCTTAAGGACATCCTGTAAGCCTGGGTACTTATGCACAAAGCGTTGTACGATCAGATTACACACATGTTCCATGCAAGGCACATGTGTCAACTTTCCCAAATGCAATGGCGCCAACAAATTTCTTCCATTGTCACAAACCACTTTGCCGATCTCCAGTTGGTGCGGAGTCAGCCACTGATCCACCTGTGCGTTCAGGGCGGACAGGAGTGCTGGTCCGGTGTGACTCTGCTTTCAGGCAAGTCAACCCCAAGACGGCGTGACACTGCCGTATCCAGGATGTGGAACAGTACCTGGGCAGCTGGGGGGGGTGCCGTTGATGTGGAGCAAGACGCAGCAGCAGAAGAGGACTCAGCCGAGGAGGTTATGGAAGAGGATGGAGTAGGAGGAGTAGAGGAGGTGGCAGCAGGCCCGCCTACAAGTCGTGGCGGTGTCACCAACTCCTCCGCAGAGTCACGCATTCCATGCTTGGCAGCCGTCAGCAGGTTTACCCAATGCGCAGTGTAGGTGATATACCTGCCCTGACCATGCTTTGCAGACCAGGTATCAGTGGTCAGATGGACCCTTGCCCCAACACTGTGTGCCAGACATGCCATTACTTCCTTTTGCACAATCGAGTACAGGTTGGGGATTGCCTCTTGTGCAAAGAAATTTCGGCCGGGTACCTTCCACTGCGGTGTCCCAATAGCTAAAAAAATTTTGAACGCCTCAGACTCCACCAGCTTGTATGGTAAAAGCTGGCGGGCTAAGAGTTCAGTCAAGCCAGCTGTCAGATGCCGGGCAAGGGGGTGACTTTGTGACATTGGCTTCTTACGCCCAAACATGTCCTTGACAGACACCTGACTGTGGGCAGATGAGCAGGAACTGCTCAAGGCGAGAGACGGAGGGGTGGCTGGTTGAGAGGGAGCAAGAACAGCAGTGGTTAACGTGGCTGAAGATGCTGGACCAGGAGGAGGATGGCAGCTTTGAGTTTGTGTGCTGCTTGTACTCATATGTTGATCCCATAGGTGTTTGTGATGTGCGATCATGTGCCACTCGCAAAGCAGTTGTACCTAGGTGGGTGTTGGACTTCCCACGACTCAGTTTCTTTTGGCACAGGTTGCAAATGGCATCGTTGTGGTCAGAGGCAGACACACACAAAAAATGCCACACTGCTGAGCTCTGCAAAGAGGCATTCTGGTTGTGGCAACAGCATGCGTTGATTGGCGTGCTGTCTGGCTGACCCCGGGTGCCGATGCATGCTGTCTGACTGTGCCACTAGCTCCTTGCGACGACCTCCCCCTGCTTCCAACTCGTCTCCTCCTCTCTGTCTCCCCCTCTGAACTTTCCCCCTGTTCTTCTTCTCTTCTAGCGGGTACCCACGTGACATCCACGGACGCATCGTCATCATCAACCGCTTCACTTGTATCTGACAACTCAGCAAAGGAAGCAGCAGTGGGTACATCATCATCATCATCACACCGTACGTGTGTAATGCTGCCTGACAGACATATCCCTGTTATTTACATCCTCTGGCAATAATGGTTGCGCGTCACTCATTTCTTCCAACTGATGTGTAAATAACTCCTCTGACATACCAAGTGAAGCGGCTGTGGTGCTAGTGTTGTTGGTGGTGGCGGCGGCGGCGGCAAGGGGGCGAGTGGTAACTTGAGAGGTGCCCGAAGCTAAGCTGGAGGAGGATGGTGCGTCGAGGTTCCGAGCGGAAGCTGTAGAAGTTTGGGTGTCCTGTGTTAGCCAGTCAACTATGTCCTCAGAACTTTTCAAGTTCAGGGTACGTGGCCTCTGAACACTGGGCATTATTCTAGGGCCAAAGGGAATCACAGCACCACGACCACGACGGCCCCTGCGGGGTGGCCTGCCTCTGCCTGTCTTTTTTTTTTATTATTGGTGCTATGCGTGCAAGTTACTATGACAACAGATATGAGTGGTGGCACTGGGCAAGTGGGCACAGTATACGCTGTGAGCCTGACACACACGCTGGCAGACAACTAACTGCTATTCAATCTATTAGTAAAAATTGTATTTAAAAAAAAAAAAAAAAAAAAAAATTTACACTACTGTACTACAATACCAGATATGAGTTGCACTGGTGTGACACTGTGCCCTGGCAGGCCCTGAAACGCACACTCGTGAAGGAAACTGACTGCTATTATATTAGTCAAAAAAGTTTTTTTTTTTTTCCTTTTTCAATGCAAGCTATTGTGACACGAGTGAGTGGTGGCACTGGGCAAGTGGGCACAGTATATGCTGTGAGCCTGACACACAGGCTGGCAGGCAGGCAACTGCAATTACATTACACAGAAAAAAGAAAAAGCAGACTGATGTTCTAGCCCTAAAAAGGGCTTTTTGGGGTGCTGTCCTTACAGCAGAGATCAGATGAGTTCTTCAGGACTGTAGTGGACACCGAATACACTAGCCTAACTATAAATTTCCCTATCAAATCAGCAGCAGCTACACTGTCCCTACTCTCACTAAGAATGCAGCTTCACAATGAATGTAAAATGGATGCTGTCCAGGAGGTGGGAGGGTCTGCTGCTGATTGGCTGGAATGTGTCTGCTGACTGTGAGGTACAGGGTCAAGGTTTACTCAATGATGACGAATAGGGTGTCAGGGTATTTATATCGGCAGACATTTTGTGCTATGAGGGAAATTAAAAGTGTATATTCTGAGTCACTCTGAACAGACCAGACTCCATTTTGTTATTTTCAAGCTAACAAAGAGACACAAAATTTATATCCTTTCTGTAACTAACCACTTTGCCAGAGCTAAGGAATGCTTGTATAAACAAACCAAGTGATACAATGAGTCTAACAGAGAAGGGGGTGGAATACTTTTCTTAATGTTAGCTTCACACAAGAAAGCCAGACACCAGTGACCAGATAAGACTTAGTAATTAATTTTACTTTCTAAATTTCACAAGATTCCCATTGTAATTTAGAAGTTGAAATTAAGTTTAAACTGTCAATTTTAGAAATTACAGCAGGAATTGGAGACACATAGTCTGAAGAAAATTCAAAGAAACTGTTTGATCTGACAGAAAACTTAAATTATAGAGGTAAATTACGTCAAAATAAGCCACCAGGAAAAGTTTAACTCTTTCCTGGATAGGTATGTTTAGTGGGACGAGACTGCCCTCTATAGACCAAATACTTAAATTGTTATCTAGAAGGTAACCACACCCCAGTGTTTCTATTGGTCTATTACCTAGTGACGAACAGAGAATCTTTTCCTTTAAAAGTTAAGACAAAGGGAAGAGATAGGTATGCAGGGGAATGCAGAGAAAGTTGTAAGCAGGCTAAGTAAGAAGCAAGCAGAGTCAGAGCGAGAAAGAAACATTCCTTGACACTTAGCTACCTGAGAACATCTCTTTAACTGGTAAATATACTGGTTTCATTTAATTAATCTAATTTAATTAAAATATTTAATAGCATAATATATGACTGGATCAATCACGATCAGATTTCGATATTTAGAAATCTTAGAAATTAATAAATATGTATTTATGTGACATATCACATGTTGGCATATTGTGATATTTATCCAGGTGTATTGATTTGCTCTAAAATAAGATAAAATATCTGTTTAGGCAAGTTAAAATTCAGCTTATAGAATTTGATAGATTTCTCTTATTGGATGGTCCCAGGAAGTGACTAATGTACTGGTTTAATTGTTATTTTATTTAAAATTATATGAGGATAGATCTTAATTACCTAGGAGGTCTAGCCAGCATTGAAAGGGTTATTTTAACTGTCAGCTAATGTTTTTATGGCTTTACGCTGCAGCTCTGTCTCTATGTGAAACTTTCTTTGTCTCTGTGAAGCCCATCATAAATCTTCTTGACAGCTAATGTTGTAGATTCTAAGCTGTGTTAACCGTTGGAAATTACATTACCATATTGTTATTGCATACTCATGTTATACTGAATATTCATTGATTATTGTCACGCATGTTACTTTTTATTATTATTTAAAATGTCACAATAAATTGTATCTATTTTTATAACAAATTGTGATTTTATTTATATGGAATACATTTCACTTGCACGATAACGATCTTTGGGATCTGAGAATTGAAATAGTGGGCAATTCTCAACTGTTTACTATTATCATCCCATAAATATCCCCACAAGGGGGCGGACCGTTTTGGTGTATGTTTGCTTACTAGGTGGGAGGGTGGGTGTCATATGGTGCAGATGGAATTTAACATATTGTGTAAACTGTGTGAAATGATTGGCGCTTAAAAATAATGTGCAGCGCGTTAACACTGTGGAACTAATAATTCCACCTTTTTCAAACACCACAAACAAAAATGAACAATGCATAATGCAAAAATATTATAAATAGTATACACCTCAAAGTGTACAAAAAAGTGACATAAGATAAATAATTGCAAGGTGTGTCAATTTTTGACTACAACTTCAAAACAAGGTGGAGGGGGTAGACTCAAAAACGCTATTTAATGCCAACTCTTAAGAGTTCCTGCACTTTAACTTGTTCATTTGAGATATTTCACTGCACAAAATATATGTTTCGAGTGATGCCGATGGTGTGCTACAGATGAATGTCTCTGGGATATTAAAATTATTGTTGGTGAGGGGTGGCATCCGAAGGGGTGTGTGTAGTGGTACTTGGACCCACCACTGTTGCAATATTGTTATGTTATTCTGTTATTTTGTTCGGGCTGTTTGCCCTAACCTACTGTTTTTGAAAACATCCTGTCGTGAAAATTGTATGCTGAATTTATATTGCTTGTGCAGTACTAAATAAAGAATTTTTAAAAATAACACTACACAGAGCTGTAAATATTATTGTGCAAAGAGTGTTCCTTTGATATGGGTCTACTGGTGGGATGTAAGAAAAATGTTAAATGAAAAAAAAAAAAAAATAATCATCTATATATATATATATATATATATATATATATATGTTGGCCTGAATTTGTGGGAGTAGTAATGATCCTATTTAAACCCTACCCCCCTACTTACCTTTGTCGTGCAAGCGGTTTGTCGTCTCCATAGTTACCTGCACTTCCGGTCCGTCGTTCCCGCCAAGTCCAGTCAGCAGCTCCTGCTTCCATCTTCCGTGCCCGTCCACCGGCTTCTACCCAACTTCGCTACTCGCTACCCGGCGTCCGGTCACGAGACCGGCACGTCCACATAAGCATAAACATGGGAAATGACGTTCGGCTATATCCCACTTTCAGGCCTAAAAACGCAGGGATAGGCTCCCTTCATTACTTACCCGTTCGTGATCTTACACTGTTCGTGTACTTCTGCATCGTGTACTTCTGCAACAGCCGACCGCAGAGTACACACTCCTTTCGTATATATTTTCGTATAAGCTAACTACCGACTGCGCTAAACAAACTTACGTTCGACTATTTAATCAGTTAGTTCGATGTTTCAGCCGACCACATATACAATTGGCTTTCATTTTAATCAGTTTGTATGCTCCAGAAGATCTTTCTCTATACAGTTCTCCTGTTCATTCCTTTAACCGAACGCAAGAAGCTACAGTGTTTAAATTCACAAATCTGCTGTAAATGTACCTAGTTATGCCATTCACTTAAACTAAGCACTCACATTATTTATCCTATATGAATTTGTGTGTTTTATTATATGGCTCTTAAAGTCATACTGGTTAATGTGTTTCACTAATTCCCGTCCATGGTCACATAATTATGGGACACCTATCTTTTACAGGGTAATCTTCTTAAAGGCACAGTTTGGCCACTTTCACTTATAAGTTACGTTAATAAAATACACCTCCAGGCATTGTTATCCAACTCTGCTGGGACTTAGTCTATCGTACCTTCCCTAATGTACTATTCTTCTACGCAAGTAAGGTCTCTCCGCTCATAGGTTAAGCCATTACAGTCCTTTTTCACCAGGCTCATTACAGACCATTAGCACGTTTTTAAAACCTCTGTTCCTTAAAAGTCCTTATATACTCGTTCCTTACACTTAGACTGCATATGTTTTTAGATTTTTACTACTTTCCTCCAAACAGTCTTCAAGGTAAGTGGTATCCCAGTATCCTGTATTACTGTATCAGGTAAGAAGGTTTACCAATTCTCTTTTTCCCCTCGAGGCCTCATTCAGCCTCCCCACCTCCCAAAGTGGGTTCTAAACTTCAAACTGGCCAGATCGGAGATTCCTCACGGCGTTTAAAACATCAATCACACAAACCTATACCATCTTGCTACTACGTATTTAAACGGTTAATTTCTTGTCTATTGTTTCTACATTTCTTGTCTCAGACCTGTGTCATTTCTGCAGTTTCGCCAAGTTACATGGCATCAACCACCAACAAGACTACCTGGTTCCCTGCATTTCAGTCTCAGGTATTGTTAAACCTTCGTCACTATGATTACGTTCTCCTTAAGGCCTCACTTCGCCTTCATATCATGTAAAATCCCCAATCAGGGGATGCCAGGGGGCTTGTCTCTACTTACGGACCAACGTTCAGGTCCCTCATCGTACACGGGTTCTTACGTTAGTTTCACGATTACACCATACCCATACATTTGAAATTGTTTACACTTGGCATACCAGTGGCATGCCGCAGGCCCTCTAGCATCTTTATTACCCTTAGGATATCTTCCTCGGACCCGTTCCCTGCAGAACCAAGAATATATCATAATCCTCCTGCGCATTGACCAAAGATAGGACAATACTTAAGGTTAAGTATATACATACGTTCCATTACACCATTCAAGGAGACAAGCCCCATCAGGCTAGTGAACTGGTATTGAGGGTTAGGCGCTGGCCTTAGCTATCCTAAGTAATACCACGGTCCCGCGAGGTCTACACCCCCACCTCATACACGGAGGTTCAGCCCCACAACCAAATTAGAGTTAGGGCTTCCCAAGTCACGGCCACACTTTTTGAATCTCTTACAGTCACCGAGAGGCCAACACCCTGTACTACGTTCAAGTGGCCACAAAAATGTCCTCGGCCCAAATCATAGGTAGAGCCTCTCTCCGCCACTTGGCACTAGCAGGGCCTCACCTGTCACTTGGTTCTAGGTAAATTCTTTGCCTCGGCACTAGCTAGCAGGCCAGTTCTCCGAAGGTCTCATCCACACCTCTAAGACACATTACTTATCCAAATCATTATTCCTTTTTCAGAATGTCACAAGAATCCATCCCAATATTCGGTCTGCTGTTGGACAAAATACCCAGCACGCCAGTCAGGCCTGGGTCTCTAAAGGAATCCCTCTCCCCTTCTACCCTCAGTTACCTGGGATTCTGGACCATTCCTAAAATATCAGCAGAGCTCAGACTCAGGGGTATCCCCTCTCCAGCAGAACTACACAGGCTCACGACGGCTCAGGCTAACGTCCCCAGGCCCGGCTCTAGTTCACAAGGGCCGCCAGCTTAATCCTCAGATTCCACTCAGGAGACCCCGGTCGCTATCCGGCCAGCCTCCAAACGATCAACAGGCTGGTCAGTGGAATCGGCTATAGCCACACCAGGTGTCTCGTTAAGCCCGGCAAGCCCTCCCCTGGAGATCTCGGCCATACAGTCTGGCTTACCCCTCATTTGCCCTCCCCGTCCCCCACCACCCACTATCACTACTCCATACGTCTCACCGGCCCACTCTGTTCCAATTTCCATGGAGAAGAAAATTCTCGATGGAAAGGACGTTGAACGAACATCACTACTTAACTTCCCAAGACACCCTACAGTACAAAGGTTATATTTATGGTGACATTTCAGTAGTCCTAAAGAGTGAGACCACCGATTTAACAAAGCTTTCCATTCCTCAGTTTGTCATTGCCTCTCGCATAGAGACAGCCACTTCCACTTCTCACCACTCCTTCACCCCACGCACTAGACAGGGAGACGGGCAGAGGGACAAGCTGGGCTGACCATTTCATTTCTGGGTAAGGCTCGGGTGCATCATTTTAATGCTGGGGCATGCTATTTCACTACATGTAGGGTATCGCACATCTGCTCCAGAGCCCACACCTAGTCCACATATACAGCCCGTCTGTCACTTAAGATACGCCTGACTAAGGTTAACATTGTTATCCTAGATTACACTCTGCATTTACACCCAGCTAGGCATCTGGTAGATTCTGGTGCCGGGTATCTCACAGGGGTTTTACACGGCCTTATCGCCATTCCCACAGGTACACTTGTATGCCCTAACCTATTATCTGCATCCATTGACCCACTTACGGTGGACCACATTCTGTCCACGGCAATCATGCGCTGGTTTTACGATCACCTCTTTCCGGTCTTCACACTTCTCATCTTGGCGTACCAATCCCATCGAGGTAGCCATTCACAATACCCTATAATACGTCTGATCATAGACCTCTTCTGCACAGCACTCTACATCCAATGCCATGCAAGCTATCACTTCAGCAGGTAGTAAGGCTCGGTTGAGCAAGACAGACTTATCCAAGGCCTTTAATCTACTACCTATTCACCCTTCACTATGGCACCTGGCCTACGTTGGGCTCTCGGAGCAGCACTAAGTATTCAACATCTTCGCACAAACCCTCTGCTGGCCGCTTCTAAAAATATTCAGGTGTCCATTAGTCATCCACTATCTGGATGAATTTGTTGTTGTTTTAACAGGTTCACACCACCACAGCCTCCTTTTCACAACACCACAGCCTCCTTTTCACAACACTCGGGGTCCCTCTGTCACTAGGCTATAATTCCGCAGAGTAGGTCTCTTGTCCCTGGGCTACTTAATGTGCTCCACGAGGTGCCTACTCCTGCCCAACCATTCGGGAAGATCCAGCCAGGGCAGTTTTACACACTTGGAGTAGTTTTTGGCCATGGATCAGGATCTCTTCATTCATTCCCCCACTTTCAATTCACACAGACGCAGCAGCACATACAGGGTTCACAGCCATTTTCGGCAACCACTGGTTAGGGATGCATGGCCCACTGTGACGGATGCCTTGCCGGCCTTTAGAGAGACTTCTAATTTGTCAGAGATCTGCCCCATTGTGGCGGCCACCCTCACATGGGGTCATCTTTAGACCGGCAAGGCAGTTAAGTGCTGCTCTGACAACTCCACAGCCTGCGGCATCATTAACAAGGGCGGTCATCCTCACTAACCATTTTGTGGCTGATTCATAGGCTGACAGCAACCTCTCAGTTCTTTCTAGTTTGCTTTTACACTCTTAGTGTCCACAACACAGCCACTGACACTCTTTTACACCCAATCTAAGGTCTTCTTTCAGGCACTCCCTACGACCAACTACCTACCATCCAGGATACCACCATTCCATGAGCTTATCTTGGAATAAGCACACAATTACACCTCGTACAGGTACGCACGCTTCACACAGTTTCACGACTACTCTATCACTCACGCCAGGGCTTTGTATATTGTACCATGGCAGAAGTAGAGTTTGCTTGATTCAAGACTTTTTGCAGTTAAACTATGTTAATTTTTGACTCTTTCTCTAATCCTACAAGTCAAGCATCTTACTTATACCTCTTATGCTGTCACTCCGCTTTTACGTCTCTAAGGTCAACCACACACTATCAGTCCTAATCCATTACTTCACGTCTAAACCTCGCATTAAGGTGAGCTACATCATGGCTTCCTTCGCTGGTCTCTCTTTTTCACAAAAGTGCTGCAGCAGCAGCTTCAAGCTCCTACACCCCAGTCTACATCACTAAGTGATGGGGCCACAGGTAATCCTCAGTTCAATTACATATATACCTCAATCAGGGTAAAAGCTCCCTACAAGCTGTCAGTACCCACGCTGTATAAACTTGCAATAAAGTGTGTTTTCTTTGAATTCTCGTCCGTTGGTTTCGGCCCACCTCTACCAACTTTGCTTCTACTTCTACATTCCATTACGTATTAGAAATTCCGAGCACAAATTATATATATGGTGGTGTTTTTAAAAAAAACTTTTACAAACTAATAAAATCTGTCAACATTGAAGTTGCTGTTTAGTAGATAGGAGAGTGCGCTGGATCTTGTGTATTTATTGTATAATATGGCCCCCAGCAGCACCCCATTTAAGCATGTTTAGGTGAGTGCAACCATCCCCCCATGTTTCCTATATATATTTGGGAGTCTAGCCAACTCCTTGGTTCTGCACCCCTCCCTGTTACAGGTGCCTCATCTCAGGTCCCTATTTAGCCTTGTACTGCAGAGAGCCTCAGATGGAATTTTTTCCCAAGTAAGTGGTTAATCTCATAAGAGCAGACATTAGACTGTGAGAGTAGGACCTGCCAAAGATGGGGTACATTGACGTTGTGGCAGGCTTATGCAATGTATGATCATATAATGTAACTAAATCCCCATTTTTTTGCCTAGATTAGGTGTTTTTAAAAAAAACTTTTACAAACTAATAAAATCTGTCAACATTGAAGTTGCTGTTTAGTAGATAGGAGAGTGCGCTGGATCTTGTGTATTTATTGTATAATATGGCCCCCAGCAGCACCCCATTTAAGCATGTTTAGGTGAGTGCAACCATCCCCCCATGTTTCCTATATATATTTGGGAGTCTAGCCAACTCCTTGGTTCTGCACCCCTCCCTGTTACAGGTGCCTCATCTCAGGTCCCTATTTAGCCTTGTACTGCAGAGAGCCTCAGATGGAATTTTTTCCCAAGTAAGTGGTTAATCTCATAAGAGCAGACATTAGACTGTGAGAGTAGGACCTGCCAAAGATGGGGTACATTGACGTTGTGGCAGGCTTATGCAATGTATGATCATATAATGTAACTAAATCCCCATTTTTTTGCCTAGATTAGGTGTTTTTAAAAAAAACTTTTACAAACTAATAAAATCTGTCAACATTGAAGTTGCTGTTTAGTAGATAGGAGAGTGCGCTGGATCTTGTGTATTTATTGTATAATATGGCCCCCAGCAGCACCCCATTTAAGCATGTTTAGGTGAGTGCAACCATCCCCCCATGTTTCCTATATATATTTGGGAGTCTAGCCAACTCCTTGGTTCTGCACCCCTCCCTGTTACAGGTGCCTCATCTCAGGTCCCTATTTAGCCTTGTACTGCAGAGAGCCTCAGATGGAATTTTTTCCCAAGTAAGTGGTTAATCTCATAAGAGCAGACATTAGACTGTGAGAGTAGGACCTGCCAAAGATGGGGTACATTGACGTTGTGGCAGGCTTATGCAATGTATGATCATATAATGTAACTAAATCCCCATTTTTTTGCCTAGATTAGGTGTTTTTAAAAAAAACTTTTACAAACTAATAAAATCTGTCAACATTGAAGTTGCTGTTTAGTAGATAGGAGAGTGCGCTGGATCTTGTGTATTTATTATATATATATATATATATATATATATATATATATATATATACATACATACACACCAAAGATAATCAGCACTCCCAGGATTTGTAAAAAAAAAAAAATATTTATTCCAATCGTCAACGTTTCAGTTCCGGTTGCTTGCTGTCCTGATGAAAGTTCCCAAGCGGAACTGAAACGTTGACGATTGGAATAAATAAGAATTTTTTTTTTTTCTACAAATCCTGGGAGTGCTGATTATCTTTGGTGTTTATTTATCAGTGCAATCGAGCACGAATGGCTGAGAAAGAAAATTACTATGTGAGTAGGAGTGCAAGGTTTCATATATATATATATATATATATATATATATATATATATATATATATCTTTAGGGATTTCCCACAGGCCCCGTTTTAGGTTAGGACTTTTTAGGTTTAATGTGACTGGACTTTCACCTGTTGCAGTACACAATGTAGCCTTTTGTTATCTAGTTATCTAGTAGGACTGGTCCACCTGCACTTGTTGCATGTCTCGAACTCCTGCTCTTTGATGGCACAGCTCAGCTTTTTGAGTTATATCTACAGCAAAGCTACTCATAGGAGTATACAATCAAAAGGTGATATACAATGTGAATATTTTTGATTGGGGCAATAAAGGCCCATTTTAACTTACCTTTTTGGGGTTTAGTCCTAACTCTTTAGTCACTGCTAAAGCTTGAGCAGCAAAAGCCTCATTTATTTCAAATAGGTCCACATCATCTAGACTCCATCCTGCCTTATCAACCTACAGGGAAGAGAGGTGTAATAGATTAAGAAAAGGTTTTCAGATAAATACAATATCAAAATTTGATATTTATCAAGTAGGTAAAAACAATCTCCCAAAAACATCTTATATGATCCAACATTTTTTTTTTTTTGTAAATCTTGTTTTTATTATGGCAATCATATTATGGGGTACAGAAAAGAGAAAGAGGCACTGTGGGGGTAATACAAATCAAAGTTAACAAGTCGAATTTTAGTACACTCCTACCTAAAACAGCCATATTTTCGTAATCCAGTAAAGCGGAATAATACACATTGATAAAGAGATAAGAAGATGGGCACACAGTTTAGCGAACCCTAGCTCTAATGGCTAATTTCGTTTGTACTCTATACAAGTTGTGGATCCTGGGATCCGGTTGGTAACTCATGTGAGTAGTAACTTTGCAGTAGGTAAAGCGGTAGCGAGCCGTAACTAGGGGTTCACCTCATTGCCTATCGCGTTTGTGGTGTAGCAGTCTCGCTTAAGTGCACATAGGTTAGATAAACTGATTGAACTCTCTTTTGGGTCTTTCCCCATTGTTAGTTGTTCCCGGGACTGCGCTCGTTTGCAGTGTGTTTAGGCTATCTTAGGGGATGGCTATAAATTGGTGCGTCTCGTGGATTCCGGTCATGCAAGATCAGGTATGATCTAACATATTTAAACAAAAGCTTTTTCAGCATGTCTATGTATGTATTTGATTGAAATTACAAAAGAAATGAGAAAACGGCAAACCTGATTGGTTTCCATTGTTTAGCATGCTTAAAATTTACTTTGAAAGCTTTGTTGAGATGGAACAGCATAATTAAAAAGGTAAAGTTCTGGTTATGTATCCAATGTATATTTAAAGGCTCCGTCATGTTTTGAAACAATGTTTTATGTGTTGTTTCACAATATCTCTTGGGATAAGATGATTGTATCTAGCAGGGGGAATTTTATCATACTGAAGAAGCAAGTAGGAAAAGATGCCAATAGAAGCCTCTTTATTGACAGGAAGTTAAAGGGACACAGCAAACACCAAAACAACATAATACTGAAGTGTTTTTTGGGGTAGAGACCCTGTCTCTGCAGTTTGACATTGTTTAAATTTGACCATAAACAGCCTCCAGTGGCTGTCAGACTACAGACACATAGCCACGAAACTAGTTTGCTCATTGAAGACCTTTTTATTAATTTTAAGTTCCTCACATACACAACACTATGCATGCTGTGAATGTTTCTTGTGGAGATGCAATTGTTATACATGTGCCATAGGTGCCTAAACCTTCTCTATTAGAAGCATTGTATTGGACACAACTTATCCGTCAGTATGATCTCAGAATATGTGGAGCAGCTGCCTGGCAGAGTCCATCCAGGTGCTGGATTACAGGTTACTTTACAGTCTTTCATATTTATTTATTTTTTAAAAAGGGACCCTAAATCTGAGCAACAAAAAGAACACAGTGTTAAAAATAAACACTACCTTACCATTTATTTTGAGGGAAAAATAAAACAAAGTCATATCTCTAAAGCTTTGTGCTATAAACCGAAAATGTTACAGAACCTTTTTAAGTCTCTATCAGATTATATAGCAAATAGTTTTCATAAATAAGCTAAAAGTCGCCCTTTAAAAGGGCTACTTTAAGCACCATAACTTTAACATCTCAATGTCATTGTTACAGTGTTGTCAGTCTATGGGTGTCTTCCCCCAGTTTTTTCTCTGAAACTTTTTTTGAAGCAGTTTGACAAAAGCCTGGCCTCTCCCCAGGACCCATCATATGCTTCAATGATAGGCCAAGCTTACTGGGGCAGGGATTTATTATTATTTTTTTTTTTAAATCTTAATTTTTGCTGTGCATGGAGAAAATAATACAGTCAGACGTGCAATGCTACAACACCCAGAGCAAGTACTGTAAAAAGGCAGTTATAACAGCATGTGACATTAGGAAATTACACACAATGTTATAATAGTATATATATAGTTACATAGTTACATAGTTAGATAGCTGAAAAGAGACTTGCGTCCATCAAGTTCAGCCTTCCTCACACCTGTTTTTTGCTGTTGATCCAAAAGGAAAAAAAAAAAAAAAAACCCCAGTTTGAAGCACAATTTTGCAACAAGCTAGGACAAAAAATTCCTTCTTGACCCCAGAATGGCAGTCAGATTTATCCTTGAATCAAGCAGTTATTACCCTACATTGAAAGATTATATCCTTGAATATTCTGTCTTTGCAAGTATGCATCTAGTAGCTGTTTGAACATCTGTATGGACTCTGATAAAACCACTTCTTCAGGCAGAGAATTCCACATCCTGATTGTTCCTACAGTAAAAAAACCTTTCCTTTGCCTTAGACGAAATCTTCTTTCTTCCAGTCTAAACGCATGGCCTCGTGTCCTATGTAAAGTCCGGTTTGTGAATAGATTTCCACACAATGGTTTGTATTGGCCCCGAATATATTTGTATAATGTTATCATATCCCCTCTCAGGCGACGTTTTTCTAAACTAAATAGGTTTAAATTTGTTAACCTTTCTTCATAGCTGATATGTTCCATTCCTTTTATTAATTTTGTAGCCCGCCTCTGCACTTTTTCTAGTGCCATGATATCCTTCTTTAGAACAGGTGCCCAAAATTGCACAGCATATTCAATATGTGGTCTTACCAGTGATTTATAAAGAGGCAAAATGATATTCTCGTCCCGAGAATGAATGCCCTTTTTCATGCATGACAATACCTTACTGGCCTTGGCCACTGCTGATTGACATTGCACATTGTTGCATAGTTTGTTGTCTATAACAATATGAAGAACAGTAAATTCTACCGGTCTTAGCTTGCACCTTGAAAAAAAGTATTAAGGCCTAGGATGACATGGTAGTGATTATAAAACAGCTGACTGTACCACCAGAGAAAGCTCAAGCTTCTCACTGCTCAATTCTCTGCCATTTAGGAGTTAAATCACTTTTGTTTCTGTTTATTTAGAAAAGTTCTAATGCATGATCTATACACCAAACCTGCTTCATTAAGCTAAAGTTGTTTTGGTGAATATAGGGTTGCTTTAATTATTTTTCATATTAACTCATTTTATACATTTATCCTAAAATGTTAAAAATCAGGGCCTTAGTAAGTTAATTTACCTTACAGAAATCCAGTTTTAAAAGAAGTATGATCAGAGAAAATCATTGACAATGTCCATACAGTCATGGGAAACGTACACCCTCTGTGAATTCTATGGTTTTACATATCAGGACTTAACAACAATCTGTTCTTTAGCAGGTCTTAAAATTAGGTAAATACAACCTCAGATGAACAAAAACACATGACATATTACACCGTGTCCTGATTTATTTAACAAAACTAACGCCAAAATGGTGAAGCAATGTGTTAAAAACTAAGAACACCCTTACTGTTTCCATATGAATTAAGAGGCCAAGTAACAGACAGGTGCTGCTAATCAAATGATTAATTGATCATCAGCAAGTGAGACCACCTCTATAAAAGCCAAAGTTTAAGAAGTTTGCTGGTCTTGAGCATTCAGGTGTGTGTTAATACAGAAATACATCAACAATGGTCTTAGTGAAGCAATTGTACTTCTCATCAAACTGGGAAGGGTTATAAGGTCAAAAGTTTAGACATTTGGTCATAATGCACAGCACCATGTTTGGCGAAAGCCAAACACAGCATATCAACACAAACACCGCATACCAACTGTCAAGCACAGTGGTGGAGAGATGATAATTTGGGCTTGTTTTACAGCAATAGGACCTGGGAATCTTGCAGTCAATGAGTCAACTATGAACTCCTCTATATACCAAAGTATTCTAGAGTGAAATGTGAGGTCATCTGTCCGACAGCTAAAGCTTGACCAAAATGGGGTCATGCAACAGGTCAATGATCCCAAGCACACCAGAAAATCTACAACAGAATGGCTGAAAAAGAAAATAATCAAGGTGTTGCAATGGCCCAGTCAAAGTCCAGACCTCAACCCGCTTGAAATGCTGTCGCAGGACCTTAAGAGAGCTGTTCATAAACAAATGCCAGCAAACCTCAATGAAGCAACATTATAAAAAAGAGGGGGGCAATATTCCTCCACAACAATTTGAGATAAAGTCATACAGAAAAAGATTACTTAAAGGATCACTATAGGGTCAGGAACACAGACATGTATTCCTAACCCTATAGTGTTAACACCACTATCTAGCTCCCCTGGGCCCCTAATGCCTCCATAAATATAGCAAAATCTTACTGTATTCAAGCCAGAAGCTGTAACTCTGCATGCTGTTTGCCTAAAAAAAAAACAAGCAGTCTGCTGACATCATCAGAAGTGGTGGGCTGATCCAATCACAGTGCTTTCCCATAGAATTGGCTGTGACTGACAAAGAGGCAGAGCCAGCATTATTCAAACACAGCCCTGGCCAATCAGCATCTCCTCATAGAGATGAACTGAATCAACGTATCTCTATGAGGAAAGTTTAGTGTCTGCATGCAGAGGGAGGAGATACTGAACGTTTGGATGCATTTTAGGCAGCCATGACCCAGGAAGGATCTCTAACAGCCATCTGAGGAGTGGCCAGTGAAGTTATCACTAGGCTGTAAAAAAGACAGTGTTTATAGCATAAAACCTGAAGGGTATGATTCTACTCACCAGAACAAATTCAATAAGCTGTAGTTGTTCTGGTGACTATAGTGTCCCTTTAAAGTTATTGCTGCTAATGGAGGTTCTACAAGCTATTAAATCATAAGGTGTACTTAGCTTTCACACATAGTTTATCCATTTTGGCTTTTTTTTTTTTAATAAATCATGACAATATAATATGTAATGTGTTGTTTTTCATCTGATGTTGTATTCACCTAATTTTAAGACCTGCTAGGGAACAGGTGATTGGTAATATGTTCTTATATGTAAAAGCACAGAATTAAAACAGTTTGTACTTTCTTTTTTCAATGCTGGTGTTGTAACAATTGAACCGTCCATAAGGAAAGCAAAAGACATACTTAATCATCATTGCATGTGCAGGTATTGGCATCAACATTTTCCCATAAACAGTCATTTAGGCACTTTCTTTATTTCACATATATATATGTGATCACAGGTGCATGAGTTAATGCATTTTAAGTTTTTAAGAATTAATTGTGTGCCAAACTATTAATGCCATCAACAGCTTTGCACATGATGCAGCTGATGCATTTTTTTTTATCGATCAATAATAAGAAACAGCACAATCCACATATAACTTTTATTAGTAATGCAAATGCCACAAAAGGGATGGCGTATCTTTTCTTTCTATTTTTTTTAATAATATTAATAATTTTAAATTAAAAAGATAGAAAAATTATTATTATTTTTTAAAAGACAAACATTCAAGATTTTCATTATAACTAAAACCTGGCAGTCTATGAAGATGCAGTGGAGAACGTTTGCTGAAAAAACACTCACCGCTTTTTTAATTGCTGGTATTGGCCCAACTCCCATAATGGATGGATCCAACCCAGCTTGAGCAGAAGAAACAATCCGTGCCAAAGAAGAAAGTCCTCTTCTGTGAGCTTCAGACTGCTTCATAAGAATTACAGCAGCTGCTCCATCATTGATACCTGAGGAAAGGGAATAATTAGATTATGCTGAAACAACAACAAAAAAGTTAATTTCCAGACAGAAAAATGAATTTCCTTTACCCTTCTGCTATTTACACGAGGGATTAAACCGGTTAGTTAGTTAAATATATATTTTATATTAACCAGATATAGCAAATTTAGCTGCAATTACCACCTGAAGATCTGTTTTGAGTGGAGATGATGGACTGCATTACAAATGTAAAATATATTAGAACACATTGTAAAGCAATAGGATGGAATAAACCCACTATTCCCATTGTACAGCACTGCGGAATTTGTTGGCACTTTATAAATAAAAAAAATTGATAATAATGATACAAAATTCCAGTAAAAAGTAATTTTGTATCAGAAATATAGAGGTGCATAAAAGATGGCCATAGTTCGAGAAACATCTTGGTTGTGTTTTTTTTATTATTATTTTATGCCTGACTTTGAGCCTTTAATTTCATTATTATGGATAGGCTTCTCAAATGATCATAGTCTGCTAGAATAACTTTTCAAATTATTTTTCTACAAAAATTCCCATGAACTTTAATGGTTAATTCTGCAGATAACTAATGTGATAAGTTTTATCCAAATAATTAAATTGAGGCCTTAAAGAACCACTATAGGCACCCAGACCACTTCAGCTTAATGATGTGGTCTGGGTGCCAGGTCCATCTAGGATGAACCCTTTCTGCTGTAAACATAGCAGTTTCAGAGAAACTGCTATGTTTACCTATGGGTTAATCCAGCCTCTAGTGGCTGTCTCATTGACAGCCGCTAGAGGCGCTTCCACGCTTCTCACTGTGATTTTCACAGTGAGACGATGCCAGCGTCCATAGGAAAGCATTTAGAATGCTTTCCTGTGGACTGGCTGAATGCGCGCGTGGCTCTTGCCGCACATGTGCATTCAGCCGATGACGGGGAAAGGAGGCAGAGAGTCCCCACCGCCGAGGGAGAAAAGGTGATTGTTTAACCCCTTCCTCACCCTAGAGCCCGGTGGGAGTGGGTCCCTACTGGTGGGGGGGGGGGGGACCTAGAGACCCTATAGTGCCAGGAAAACGATTATGTTTTCCTGGCACTATAGTGGTCCTTTAACCCCTTAAGGACACATGACATGTCTGACACGTCATGATTCCATTTTATTCCAGAAGTTTGGTCCTTAAGGGGTTAAAGGGAAACTCCAGTGCCAGGATAACAATCCGTTTTCCTGGCACTGGAGGGTGCCTCTCCCTCCCACCCCCCAATCCCCGGTTACTGAAGGGGTGAAAACCCCTTCAGTCACTGACCTGAGGCAGCGGCGATGTCCCTCGTCGCTGTCTCCTCCTCCGCGCCGCTCCTCCCTGTGATTCCCTCGGCCGGTGGGCGAGACTGATCCCGCCCACCGGCCGAGGAGACCTAATGCGCATGCGCGGCAATGCCGCGCATTAGCGCTCCCCATAGGAAAGCATTGAAAATGAATTTCAATGCTTTCCTATGGGGATTTGAGCGACGCTGGAGGTCCTCACACAGCATGAGGACGTCCAGAGACGCTCTAGCAAGGAAAATCCTTGCTACAAACCAGGAAGTGACCTCTAGTGGCTGTCTAGTAGACAGACACTAGAGGTGGAGTTAACCCTGCAAGGTAATTATTGCAGTTTATAAAAAACTGCAATAATTACACTTGCAGGGTTAGGAGTAGTGGTATGAGCAGAAATGGTCTGGGTGCCTGGAGTGTCCCTTTAAATGGACATGCATCACTTAAGCTTTGAATGAGACAGTTGCCTCACTCTGAAGGCTCACACAAGCAGGTAAATATTTTTTTTTCCCCTATGTACCTGCTTTTTCTCTCTTATGCTTTCCACGTCCACTCCAAGAGGGACACTGATCTAACCAATCAGTGTCCTATCCCTAGGCTATGATTATTCTATTGAGACAATGTATATGTTGATACTATTGGTGTCATCAGGTATAAATCACCACATTTGTTACTATATCTACAAATGAATTTTACTTATAATTTTCAGTTTGTTTTATTAGTCTACCACCTAGATCGTGAAAGAAAATGTGTTAACATATAAAGTCTTGGTGTTTCATGATGTTTTGGTGTTTCACCTCCTGGGCCCCCTTTGCTCCGCCATTCCTGTAATACTTATCTGTTAGCCACAATCTTTTACTGCAGCTCTGCTCCGCCTGCCAAAATATCATCAATACTGATGATCTCCCAGCTAATCTGATGGTTCTCGTAAAGCATATTACTGCACTATGCCTGGAGTGTGTGTATATATATTTATTTTATATTTTAATAAATAAGGGTAAAAATAGATAATCATGTGCCTTTATATTGCAGCTATAGATCACTATTGCTTTAAAAACACGCTCTATCCCGAAAAGTACTTTAGCTAACTGTAATACTTTAGCTACTAACATAGTTACATTGTTACATAGCTGAAAAGAAACGTGTCCATCAAGTTCAGCCTCTCATATTTGTTATTTGCCGTTCATCCAAAAGAAGGCAAACAAAACGGGTTTGAAGCACTTCCAAATTTTGCAACAAAATAGGGCAAAAAAATCCTTCTTGACTCCAGAATGGCAGTCAGATTAATCCTTGGATCCAGAAACATTTACCTTATATTGAAAAATGATATCCTTAAATATTCTGTTTTTGCAAGTATGCATATAGTTGCCCCATCCTTTTCACTTTATGAAAGTGTTGATTTTAAGAGAATCTAGAACTTTTATAAACCAACGCCAATGCACCCTCCTGACTGTCAGACTGCTCTGCATGCTTACTCTGTGTTGGGGCACAAAGCAAAAGTCTGGGCTTCTATGAGAAGCATAGCTGGATGCACGGTTATTTCTGCTCATAAGCCTTTCATCGCTATGCTTCTCTAAAAGAAGCACTGGTTGGGCCTGGAGAGAATCAGTACTGATAAGTGGGTAAAGCAGAGCTGAGGCAAGGAACTGTCTCACTGAACTATTTTTTTCTTATTTATTTATAGCTTTAAGGAAGAGGGATGGGCAAGAAGACTGTCCACCACTACAGAGTAATAAATAAACGGTCAGCGCATATAATCGGGTCTCATATTGTATTACACGATTGTTCATTTCTTGCAGTGCACAGTAAGAACAATATCGCTTACCTGAAGCATTACCCGGAGTTACAGTGCCACTTCCATCCTTCAGAAAATATGGTTTTAATTTTTTCATTGCTTCTAAATTGCTTCCATGTCGTGGGAACTCATCTGCTTTCACTTCAACTGGGCCTAGAAATGTTTTAAAGGGAAGTCAGTGTTTCGACTGTCTTTTCGTGAAGCTCAGAATTTCACTACCATGTTAGAGTGCTAAAACTCCACAACCACATGAGACATTCACTATCTCCCCAGGTGACGCTGTCTCTTACATGACATACTGAGCATATCAGCCAAAGTACAGCCGTCCAGCAGAATTGGGTTTAAAATTAAATACCTCAACTATGAAATCAGTACTTTCAACTTTCGATCAGGTTTAGTTGATACCGCTAGCTCTACAGAGACTTTACATTGAACGTATGAGATCCTTCTCAATATTAAACTCACAACGCATTAGATTGCAAAGGTTTCCAGGTGAGGCTTACAGGCTCATGGTTTGTCGGGGCCTTAGCTGGAACAATAGCATCAAGTATTCTTGAAACTAGCACAATGTAAACATTTATTAGCAGGTTAGATAAACACGTCTTGGAAAATCCAAGATTCCCACCTTTTCTGGAGGGCACTGCAACTGGGATAATCTCTTTGTCAAAGTAACCAGCTTTTTGTGCTGCCTCAGTTCTATTCTGTGATTCAACAGCAAGTTTATCTTGTTCCTCTCTGGATATGTTCCACTGTTTCGCCACATTTTCAGCTAAAGAATGATTGAAAAAGCAAATATTTAATTTGCAGGTAAAATGAAAAAAGCAATTATGCTAACATAACAAGCAGGAAGGTAATATAAAAGAAACAAGTTTCAAAACAATGTTACACTGGTGTGATATCAGACAGAACCTAGAACTACAGGAAATGCCATATAAAGTAATGTACTTTAAAACAACAAATCTTGAAATTTGATGCAGTCAAGTCCAGAATCATTAAAAAAATTAGAATGTTAAAGAAAGAAATACAGTTCAAGAATGAGAGTTTTGGAATTACACTGAGAATAACACAAAAAATATAAACTGTCTGCATCTATTTTCAATAGCACGTGATTAATAATCTAGTCTTTAAAATAACTTCAATTGACAGCCTTAAAGGGACACTGTAGTCACCAGCACAACTACAGCTTAATGTAGTTGTTCTGGTAAGTATAATCATTCCCTTCAGGCATTTCAATGCAAACACTGCCCCCTAGGGACACCTCCAAGTGGCCACTCCTCAGATGGCCACTGAAGGTGCTTCATGGGGAAGTGCTGCAAAGTAGGCAGCACTGGCGTTCAGTGTCTCCCCGCTCTGCATGGAGACGCTGAATTTTCCTCATAGAGAATTTTCCTCAATGCATCTCAATGAGGAGGTACTGATTGGCTAAAACGGTGTTTGGCCATGCCCCCATCCCACCTCTTTGGTGATTTCAGCTGTTTAATGCTTTCCCTATAGGAAAGCATTGGATTGGCTTAAAAGCAGCAATTCTGATGATGTCACCAAGGAGTCGGATCAGGGGCAGGGCCAGCATCGGCAGACCCAGGCAATGCTGGGAATAAGGTAAGTTTTCAACTTTTCTAATAAGGGCAAGCCACCTAAATAGTGGCTTTAACACTATAGGGTCAGGAATACATGTCTGTGTTCCTGACCATATAGTGTTCCTTTAATATCCACAGATGGAAGCATAGCTCAAGCTCTTCAGCTGCCATTTCATATGAGGTCTGTGGGGAAAAAGTGGAATAGAACTCAAAGTAAGCAGGTCAACAAATTGCTATGGTTGAAATTAGTCAGTCGAGGCTAACCTACTAAATACATGAAAAACCAAGAAAGATCCAGAGTCTCTGGTTCCATGTGCTCAGCTGCTGTAGGTTTAATATTTTTATTGGGTGAGCTCCTTTACATTTATGCACTGCTAAAACAGGTCATATTTATTTATTTTTTAAATATACATTTCAGGAATGTCTAAATTTCTGTAAAATAGAGTTGATCCATTTTCTCTTAAAACCAAAATTGGTTATATTATCACAACATGTTAAATGCCAACACTGACAATTTTAGAGGCCAGGCTATTTTTCCCTGTTGAATTAACCAACCTTATGTTTAAATATACAATAAAAGTGGTCCACAGGCAGGATGGTGGCCATTAAAGCACTCTGAGACACTTTAAGAAGCATACTTCTAGCTGTACCATTCTAACGCCAGTCGTAGGCTTGTAATGAAGGCATAAATATCGCTGTATGTGTATATTGCACACTCATGAGATCATCGGTCTTAGGATGGGGAAGTGTGGTGCATCAGTTGGTAGCTATGAACAGTGTAGCCGTCTGGGTGATACGTGAGACCATTGCAACCTTACTTATATTTTGTGTATCATTGTAAGGTGCACAATTAAGAAGAGTACATAGATAAACTTCATGTTGTGCATAACATGCAGGATAGTAAAGGCAATAATGATAGGCATACAGTAGTACATAGCATACAGCCATAACAGAGACATGACTTGGAGTCTGCTAAGAGATCTTACAGAACTACGGTGGGTATAGCTCGCTATTATAAGCAATCAATCAGTAGCAGCAGATATGTACACAGAAGGCTAGGATTCAACTTTTCATTATTTAGTACCATCTGTGGGTCTGTTGGCCGCCATCCACATTAGCAGCAGATAGGAACTTACAAGGCTAGGTAATCTGTTGACCTTATGTGGTATATTCGCAACCTTACGGGATTTTCTTGCTAGTCGTGGAATGTATTCGCAGGAAGCAGTAGCATCTTGTATTTAGTTGTTCTAGGTTTAACGTGAAAGAACTTGGGGATTAACGGGGAGAATGAGACACTTGCTCTACCATAACTGTTTCTATTAGCGCGTTATGCACGCTCAGTGCCTATGTGCGTTGTCCCGGCCGCAAGTGAGTCTTGGAGGCGGTTGGCCAGGAATCTTGGCAAGGGATACCAGTGTGGTTTGACATCTGGGAGGCGTTTGAACAAAAATCTCCCTGTTCAGTTTGACCGAATGCTTACTTTAAAGAAAGTTTCTCTCAGAACGCAATAGGTGATGCCTGGTACCTATGAGATTAGGCAAAATTGCCTACATGCTTTCCTTGTACTTGAAAATATTAGCGAGAGGTTATAAGTGCTTGACAAATACTCCATTCTGAGTCGAAACGTTGCAGTGTTCCACATGTTCCAAAAAAAGGTGCCTGAAGACATTGGAGTGTCTGGACCCTTTTTCTAAAACTGGTTACTGACAAAAGACACAAAGAAGCTATCACTTCCATCTAACTAGCATCTCATTGTACCTTTGCCAGATATGCCAACATTTCAAAGCCTGTAGTAACTTGACTGAAGTTAGTTAGACACAAGAAGCCGAAAGACTTCCCAAAGACCACGCATGTGTCATGATGTAGGAAGGGTTAAGAAATAAAAACAAAAAATGCAATGTGTTGTCGCTCACCAGTTATCCCCATGTGATATTTGTAAAAGGCATCATTGAGACCATCACAAAGTATACTGTCTTGTAGAGAAACATCTCCAGCTTTAACACCAGCTCGCATGTGCACTAAATGAGGAGCCTGCAGGAAATAATCACAATTGGTTATATTTTTTTATTTTTTTAACCTTGGTACTTTTGTAACTAAGTACATGAAGACAGTAAGTAAAACAATTCTTATTGAATGAATCAAGGACACTAATTATGCTGAAAGGAGAAAAATCTTTTGGCCATAAAGAATATCCCACACTGTTGTAGAACTACAAATCCATAATTCTTTGCCAACCTTAGGGCAAACTAAGAATCAGGATATTTAGTTCCACAGCAGCTGGTGTCTTTCTTTTGGCCATCTTGGGGACCATTTTCACAATCACCCATTTTGGAGATATTTGCTTTGGTAATCTAATGAGATCTTTAGTAAGGTATACTCTTTAAAAAAAAAAAAAAAAAAAAAAAGGAACCAACCGTGCCAAACTATGAGTTGGAAAGCTTCAAGAATCCCTCAAACAATACTTGCCAGTCTTTCTGGAAGACTGTTGTCACAGCCCGAGAGGGGTTCAGTTGTTGCTAAGGAACTCAGTTTCAGCAGAACAGCAATCTCTAATCACAAATCACAAACTTCAGGAGCACCCGAGGGTGAAAACAGGGCCCTGATAGGTCAGGAAAATGTACCAGGCAACAGTATCCAAGAGGGAGTAGACAAGAGGCATGATCAGGCGGTCCAAACGACAAGGCAGGCAACGAGAAAGCCCAGTTAGAAGCTTAGAACAACCAAGCACTGTTAGGGGGTTACTCTGGGATTAAATAGGCTGAGAGAGTCACATAACCAGCACCATTCCCCTGTAGGCGGAACACTGTGGACCTATAAACAGTTCAAAGACTCAGCACCATCTTGGTTTGCATCATTTTCCTTGCACCACCTCTCCCAGTCTCTCCCTGGTCTCTGCTTGCTGCCGCACAGTCCGCATGGAAGACACCATCTTGCCGTAGCGATGTGGTGCCTGCGGACCCTCGCACTGAATGGGTGGACAGGGGAGCAGCATACAAGACTAGAGAGACACGAATTGCGTCAGCCACCACAATATTGCCTTTAGGGCGCAGCAGGTGAGTAGCACTGTGTGCCATGACAACTGTCTCAGATGGCTACTCATTTCTTAAACAATGTGAGGAAAATCACTATGCCCACAGATGTTTAAGAGCATATGTAGAACTTTAGGGACTGTTCATCCCTTGGAACAATTGGAGGTGTGCATGGTGTGTGGGGGTGGAACGACTTATACTCTACCTGGAGACAGGGCATCCCTCAGCAATTAAAAACTGCTATTAATGCCAGAGTTGGGAGTCTATTAATGTCAGGGACTTGGGTACTGGTATTGAAGAGTGCCTTGGACGTCTATCATATTTAAATGCCTAACCCATTGCACATGAGTTATTGGAAAGGGAAGATATATGAGCAGTTCCTTCCGTCAGACATACTTGGAATGCCATTTACCGCAATATTAAACAGTGTTAATATGAACAAATATTATCAAGGTCTGTGACTACTGTAACCCAAATTTATATTACTAAACTAACCTCAAGCACAAACTGTGAAAAAAAAAAAAAAAACACAAAAAAACACAAAAAAAACCGACCTGGGCTAAAACCACATTGTGTTAATGTTTATACGTATTACAACATAACACAAACTAAACCTGTCAATGCATTCTGAGGTTGTGTGAGGACAGAACGTGAAATGAGCCAATGTAATCAGTCAAGAAAAACCATAAACTGCACCTGCCAATGCAATCTGAGATTGTGTGAGGACAAAAGGCAAAATGAGCCACACTGCTAGTGACAAACTAAACAAAAATTTTTACAATTTTAATTGTGTTTTTCTTTGTGTATGGTTTAAATAAAAGAACACTCTAGGTACCATAGTTATTCCTCATTAAAGGGGCACTCCACTACCCACATATAATATAAAAATCACTGTTTAGTAGATCTACCCAAAATTAAAAAGTGCATTAATTTATTTATGTATTTTTTCCATTAGGGATATACCTAAAACAGCTTGCAAAACCTGCAGATCTTCTGTCTGCTGCCTTTGCAAGCTCACCCCCCTTCAAACCCCACCCAGACTTTCTGTGACTGTCTAATCACAGGCTTACCAATGCAGCTCAATGAGATGTCTTTGTAAGTCAAGTGCTCTGGGCAATTGCTGTCTCCTGAGGTCAGCTGCACTGAGCTAACGGAACCAGTTAGTAACATTGCCTGTTGTCTGCTTGAAAGCCAAGGGGGTATAACCAGGTTTATTTATAAAAAAAAAGTGTAAATTTCTATTAAAATCTGCACTTTTTACAAAATGAAAAAAAGAGGACACACTCTCCACTCAAATCTTTTCAGCAAGGTAAAGTTGTTTAAGGGTCTGGAGTGTCTCTTTAAAGTGGTTATGGAACCTGGAGTCCCTTGGCACTGTCCCACTGTTAGTTGTTAAATCAATCTCACTTAGCTTGACACTGCATGAGGGTCTCAGGGCCTTGTGGCTTTGCCCCCCTACTGAAGGTAGGGAAATGGAGTGATGGGCAGCAGTAATGGGCGGAGAGGGCTCAGCAGACACTCTCAGCCTACCACTGCAGCTCATCAATGCTCAGGATACTAAGGAAGCATTAGCAAAAGCAGCAGAGAGAGGCTTGGGTTTGAGTAGATGGGGTCCCTCGCTCAGTTTCAAGCCGATCAAAAACTGTTTAACATTAAATAGTACAATGTGAAATGGAAGAACTCAATTTCAATAAAATTAAATTGTTACGGTGCCTATTACGGTTATCCTTAAAAAAAAAAATTGAAAATATAAGCTCTAATGGTTGGAGTGTTTTTCTGTAGGAACAATATACTAATATTGCACATATTATTCTGATAAAATGCATTGTGCACTTGAATATCTATTATCCACAGATCACTACTTTTACATTGTCACAGCTTGTGTAACTATACACTTGCCAGTTGTCCCCATTCTATAAATGATCTAGGGAATACAATACTGCTACAGGCTGAAGATTGTCTAATATGATGTACCTGGTCCAAATAACAGAGATCAAATGAAAAGAAATTGGTGACTTAGCTTCGGTCATTGTCCAAACGTTGAGGAACACTGCTTTAAACAGCAAGGACATTCACAGACTTAAACCTCCAGCGTCACATATTTATATGTCATGTGTACCAGTTGTACAGTGCTGAGATATCGTGGCAAGTTTTGAAGTAATCAATAATAATTATATAATAGCTCTATAAAAAAATAACATGTGGAGCACGACCGTTCATATTCCTTTTGAATGTGGAATTCCCACACAGAAAAAAAACAAATCATGTTAAAATTTGCCCCTATTACACACATCTATGTGAGCCTCTTTAACTCCCAGCTACATCACACAAAATGTGTAAACATTTCTACAGAAATTATTCACCTGGCTCATGTTCTCCATTCCACCTGCTACCACGACATCTGCTTCTCCAGTAATAATAGACTGAGCCCCTAGGCTGACCGCCTTCAAACCAGATCCACATATCATTTGGCAGCTCCAGGCTGGAACACTGTAGGGAATACCTGCAGATACACTGGCTTGACGAGTGGGGTTTTGTCCAGTACCTGAAAATTAATTGAATGAAAAAATGTGCTATAGTTGATATTTCTGAGCATTATGTTGGTTTGACCACCAACACACACCAGTTATAAAATAACAAAAAAGTAACATATCCATAAAATATATTTACTGCATAGCTATATAGATAAGTCAGCTTACACTAGACACACATCACAGGTCATCACACACATACCTGCAGTCAAAACATGGCCAAATATTACTTCAGAGACTTCATCAGGTTTAACACTGGCTCGCTTTAAAACCTCTTTGATCACAACAGAGCCCAAATCATAAACAGGTAAGCTCGACAGAGCACCATTAAATGAGCCTAAAACAGAAATTGGTATTCGGTTAGAATTATATCAAAGCAAACTGAACACATGACCAAGAAATCTGAACATATGAACAAGAGTCTACCAGACCAGATGTACCCATTAAAGAGACACTCAGTGCACAGATAAAACTTGAATGCATTTCAGCTTCATTAAAGCAGCTCTGTCAACTTTTTAGTTTTTACATATTTTACCAAGACCTCAATGGTGACATTGCTGCTTGGTGTGTGGTGCCCCAGGGGTGCAGAGAAGAGGAGGTTTACTTACCTGATGCTGTTTCCCGTTTGCCTCTCCATCTTCGAGCTTCAGCTTCTGGTGCTTCACCTGCCAGGAGCACACTTCAGTGCTGTACTCTCACATATGTGAGTTCAGTAGAGGATCCCATAAGGGAATCCATCGATATTATCTTGCGATGAGTGAGCCAATGTCTTACTCCCACAGCCGTCGCCAGCAACAGCAGAGGGAAGTGACAAAACTTGACCGCGATCGCGCCTCCCCACTCTAGTGGTTATGATGCTACAAGTTCCATAGTAAGGGGGCCTAGAAATATGCACATAGTTGACAATAGGCAGCATGGAACTCCAGTTTTGGGTTGGCTAATTACACAACTATGACGCCTCAGGAGGCAGTTACCCCTTCGACAGCAGAGGGATTATAGACTTTATGTGCAGGATTTCATGCAAAATGCTGAACATACAAATTCCAGGCACCATGATCAGCTCAAACCAATAAGGTGGTCATGGTGTTTGGAGTAACCCTTTAAGTCCAATAGGATGGCAGCAAATTATTTAATGACGCACTATGAGGAATGTAGTTTAATGTACTACGAGAAATGTGGGGACGCGAATGCTGGATATCCCTGCGCTAACATTTCACCATCTACTCTGGATGTGTGTTGCATTCAGCCAGTTCTGTTCTAAAAAGTGGTGAAAAATGGAAAAGTGGAGGAGTTACTATTGAAAGAGATCTGCTGGGCCCACTGGTTTCCATTGTGACTGCCCTACATATAGTACATTAGACAACATTTTGGAACAGAACACTTTCAAAACTATCCCCCTATAGTTAATAATTGCAAAGGCTAGATGTCAGGCTAGTGTTTGTGGAAGCTAGATTATGTTATGAAACTTGAATATTAGGGTTATTTGGCATTATGGAATTCAAAGGTAAAGGCTACGCTAGGGCTTTTGGAGTACTGTAGCTACAGGTCACAGGAATGATGATTTGCAATTAAGTTTACACTTTAGGCTATGGGTATAATAGCTAATGGTTAGGTTTGGGATAGTAGCTATGGAATTATGGCTATGGGTTAGGCTTATGCTAGGGATTATTGTTATTAGAAATATTATGGCTAAAATTTACATTTGGCCTAGGGGTTATGTCAAATGTTTTCACAAACTTTTTGCTTGGCTGTCACAATGTTTCGGACTACAACATTTAGAGCTAGAATATACATATTTGCCATGCAAAGAAAATTACATTCAGACATTATTGGGGTACAGGGTACAATGGTACCTTTGCCATGTGCTCATATGCAACATGTGCAGACCCCAACACACAGTATGCTGACACGATTTCAGTGCATGCTTTCACAATGCATTGACATTAGCACTATTATTCTTTTTATTCAAACAATATTTAATTTCTTTTTTAATTGAGTAAATGTCAATTCACAGCAAAAGGGCTAATACAGGCTACATTAAACAGCGAAAAGAGCATATTAAGCATATAAAAAGGTCATACAATTATAAAAAAAAAGGGTAACATTTTATTGTGTGTTCTCTAAATAAATCATATACATTCCTTGTTCACTTAATTATTATTATTGCCATTTATATAGTGCCAGCAGATTATGTAGCACTGTACAATATTATAAGAGTGGGGGGTGGGGGATTAACTATAAAGAGGACAATTACAAAAAAACAAAAACAAAAAACCTTACAGGAACGATAGGTTGAAGAGGACCCTGCTCAAACGAGCTTATAGTCTATAGGATGAATATAAATAACTTTGAAAAACATAAATGCTGTTAGAGGCAAATGTGAGAGTATGAAGAGAAAGAAATGAATGTATTTATATATATACACACACACACGTGTGGATACAACTAGTCATTACAAGTACAACTTATATGAATAGAGCTGGCACCAACTACTGAGAGTGATATGGTTTATGTCAGACAAGCAATCAGAACACACTGTTGAACATTGCCATCGAGCCATCCAATAAGAAACAAGCCCCATACATGGTTCTACAAGCAGCAGCCAATCAGGGTAAGAGAAGATAATGTCACGAAGACCTGGAGAGGCTGACCCTCCCTCTATTCATACATGGAGCTGCTGAATATTCATGAGCTCCACTCTGAGTCTCAGCCCATAAACTAGTCACCAACAATATGCTCAACATTACACAGCAATTCAACTAGCCAGAAGCTGGGAGTAAGTGTGCAATATAGATCTGGGTTATAATATATATATATATATATATATATATATATATATATATATATATATATATATATATATATATATATATATGTGTGTGTGTGTTTTCAAACATGATCATGCACATCCATAAATGTATCATTTTAAAATCTGTTCATTTGAATAAACTAAACTTTGGCACATTTACTGCAATGCATTTCAAAGCAGCAAACATTTGCAAAGCACATAATAGAATATAGTTATAATAATGTGAACACAAAAAAATAAAACATATATAGTAATGTGAAAATATGGTTCCCTATGAAGAATGACTTGTGTAAATAAATGAAACAAACACTGGGATAATTGTTTGATGTAATTATTATAGGATATAGTTCCATGTCTAATAAGGGTGTTCATGTACAATGTTTAATTATGCTAAAGTACAAATTAATGTGGAAATCCAGAACTACGTAAAAAATAAACCTTATTTTACTCTAGCGATTATGGTGTACATATATTTTAGGTTATAAGCAAGATAAACATATCATAACAATAAGATAAACATATAAAAGGTATAAATATCGAGGTGGGAAAGAAAATCAAACGAGAAAGGCAGAGAGAACTAAATGCGAAATATATAAACAGACACTGCAAATCACATATAGAAGCACAAACATGCTAGTTTGAAATACTTCATTATAAAAGAATGTTAAAGCAAAGCTTTATAAAATGAACAGGTTACTCTTATCATTCACAGCTGTTGTATGTCACTATATAAATTAATTTTAATAAATACCTATGGCAGTGCGAGCTGCAGAGACAATCACCACTGGATCCTGTGCTAAACTCATCTTCCACAACAGGTCTGCTGAGCCTTACTGCACTGACAGCTGAACACTGAGCTCTGAATGATCATGCACACTGCGCTCACTAATCTACCGCAATGAATACTGTACAGCTCAGCCTGCTTCCTGCACTGGACACCTCATACAACATGCAGAGAACACAAACAGCGCCAACTAGAGGCGCGGAGGGAGAACTGCACTACAGTAAAACCTGCCAGTTTACCTGATTTTAAAGGAACATACCTATCTACATTTGTAATGGACAAACAGGGACACTTTAAAGCAGGCTTCCCCAAACTCCGGCCCTCCAGATGTTGCTGAACTACAACTCCCATGATTCTCAGCCTATCTATTTATTTCATAGAATCACGGGACTTGTAGTTCAGCAACATCTGGAGGGCCGGAGTTTGGGGAAGCCTGCTTTAACCCCTTAAGGACTGAGCCAAATGTACACGTTGTGAACAAAACAAAATGTAAACAAAACCTGGCATTTGCGCTACATGTCTGTCCAACCGTAATTCACCTCTTTCATATTAAATGCACCCCCCTTATTATATATCATTTTATCCAGGGGAAACAGGGCTTTAACATCAAATATTTAGGTATGGAACATACCGTATTTTTCGCTCCATAAGACGCACCACACCATAAGACGCACCTAGTTTTTAGAGGAGGAAACCCAGAAAAAAAAAATATTTTGAACAAACTATCCCATAGTGTTTTTTACTATGGGAAAGTTTGTTCAGAATATTTTTTTTTCTCCCCTGTCCCATAGTGTTCCTTACCACCCACTCCCCTCTCCTGTCCTATAATGAATTTTACCCCCCCACCCCCCTCTGTCCCATAGTGTTCTTTAACCCCCAACCCCTTGTCCAATAGTGTTCTCATCCCATAGTGTTCCCCCCTCCCCTCCTCACATAGTGTTCTCCCCCTCCCCTCCCCTCCTCCCATAGTGTCCCCCCCTTCCCTCCCATAGTGTTCCCCCCTCCCCTCCCATAGTGTTCCCCCCTCCCCTCCCATAGTGTTCCCCCCTCCCCTCCTCCTATAGTGTTCCCCTCTCCCCTCCTCCAATAGTGTTCTCCCCTCCCCTCCTCCCATAGTTTTCTCCCCCTCCCATAGTTTTCTCCCCCTCCCCTCCCCTCCCCTCCCCTCCTCCCATAGTGTTCTCCCCTCCCCTCCTCCCATAGTGTTCTCCCCCTCCCCTCCTCCTATAGTGTTCTCCCCCTCCCCTCCTCCCATAGTGTTCTCCCCTCCCCTCCTCCCATAGTGTCCCCTCCTCCCATAGTGTCCCCCCCTCCCCTCCTCCCATAGTGGGGACACAGGGACACTAGGGGACACTGGGACACTAGGAGACACTGGGACACTAAGAGACACTGAGACATTGGGACACAGAGACACTATGTCCCCATTTCTCCCAGTGTCCCCATGTCCCCCAGCCAGTGTCTCTAGTGTCTCAGTGTCCCCAAGTCTCCCAGTGTCTGTGTCTCATGTCTCTCAGTGTGTCTAGTGTCCCCATGTGTCCCTATATGTCCCAGTGTCCCCATGTCTATGTCCACAACTGTCCCCATGTCTCCCAGTGTCCCCAAGTGTCTGTCTCACAGCCAGTGTCCCCTAGTCTCCCAGTGTCCCCTAGTCTCCCAGTGTCCCCTAGTCTCCCAGTGTCTGTGTCCCTAGTGTCTTAGTGTCCCCAAATGTTTGTGTCCCCATGTCTCTCAGTGTCCCCAAGTGTCTGTCTCCCAGCCAGTGTCCCCTAGTCTCCCAGTGTCTGTGTTCCCATGTCTCTGTGTCTCTAGTGTCCCCATGTCTCCCAGTGTCCCTATATGTCCCAGTGTCCCCTAGTCTCCCAGTGTCTGTGTTCCCATGTCTCTGTGTCCCTAGTGTCTTAGTGTCCCCAAATGTTTGTGTCCCCATGTCTCTCAGTGTCCCCAAGTGTCTGTCTCCCAGCCAGTGTCCCCTAGTCTCCCAGTGTCTGTGTTCCCATGTCTCTGTGTCCCTAGTGTCCCCATGTCTCCCAGTGTCCCTATATGTCCCAGTGTCCCCATGTCTATGTCCACAACTGTCCCCATGTCTCCCAGTGTCCCCAAGTGTCTGTCTCCCAGCCAGTGTCCCCTAGTCTCCCAGTGTCTGTGTTCCCATGTCTCTGTGTCCCTAGTGTCTTAGTGTCCCCAAATGTTTCAGTGTCCCCATGTCTCAGTGTCTGTGTCCCTAGTGTCTCAGTGTCCCCATTTCTCCCAGTTTCCCTAAATGTCTCAGTGTCGCCATGTCTCCCAGTGTCCCCATGTCTCCCAGTGTCCCCATGTCTGTGTGTTCCCGGGTCTCTCAGTGTCCCCATGTCTCTCAGTGTCCCCAGGTCTCACTGTGTCCCCAGTATCCTAGTGACATGGGGACACACTGAGACATTGGGACACTGGGAGAAATGGGGACACTGGGAGACTAGGGGACTGGGCGACATGGGTACACTGACACTGTGATACATAGGGACACTGAGACACTGGGTGACTTGCGAGACTGAGACACTGGGAGACAGGGAGACATTGGGAGCAATCCATCTATACAGCAGAATCAAACTGTGAGTAGTTTGTTGGTGATTTTACAGAATTTTCTACGATGTCACTCCTTGTGATTATACAAATGATTAAGGCTGGTATTTTTTCCCAAGAAAGGTGGCAACCCTAACTACTCTTCACATACTCTTGCTTAAAGGAGCACTACAGGGTCAGGAACACAATCATGTATTTCTGACCCTAATATGTTAAAACCACCACCCTGGCCCCTTCTTGCCTCCCTAAGTATAGTAAAATATAACTTGTATTCAAGTCTGCAACTGCTGGCTCTGGCTCTGAACTGACTGTCTGCTGTCATCATCAGAAGTGGTGGTCTGAGCAAATTACAATACTTGCCCACAGGATTGGCTGAGACTGTTAACTAGGCAGATCAGGGGCAGAGCCAGCACAAGTCCAACATAGCCCTGGCCAATCAGCATCTCCTCATGAAGATAAATTGAATCAATGCATCTCTATGAGGAAAGTTCAGTGTCTGCATGCAGAGGGTGGAGACACTGAATGGCAGTGCTGCACACTAGGCAGTACTGCCCCAGGAAGCACCTCTAGCAGCCATCTAAGGAGTGGCCAGTGGAGTTATTTTCTCTGAAAAGACAGTGTTTACTGCAAAAGGCCTGAATGGAATGATTCTGCTTACCAGAACAAATACAATAAGCTGTAGTTGTTCTGGTGACTATAGTGTCCCTTTAAGTTTGGAAGCTTAAGAGGGATGTATGGGAACAAAACCTGTGTGGACTGGCTGACAATAAAATTAGTTTAGGTAATGCTGTTGGTCTCTCTAACACTGTGGTATGTCCCCTCCTTTCTTCTACACTCACTACATACACATTTTCTCTGTCTCAGACTGTATATCAGGAACTTCTGCCTGCTAGTAAGAAGATAAGGAGACAAGTGGACCAGCGAGTGCTAGGGGACAGTCCTTAGAAAGCATGGAGTGAGCGCATCATTAGACGCATTTATGTCAAGCTCAGAATGCTGCCTGCATAGTATGCCCTTACTTGGCCAGCCTGCAGGATTGGCGGGCAGCCTGACATGCATTCATGCCAGGCTGTCCTTCAAATTCTTTGGACAGACATGCCCCCTTTTTGGGCATGTTCTCCCCTTTTGGCAGGTCTGGTGACGTGATTCGCACCAGTGGCCCACCCTTTTACCCTGCCCATTGACTTCCTGCTTCACTGGACACTGCTGTTAGGGGGTATGGATTTACTGGAAAGATGAAAGCATAAATGAGAGAGAGATTAGCATAGAGTATATGTTTTCTTATAGCTGCATCCTATGAGCCTCCCTCCAACACCATCTCCATCAGATACATGACGCTTGGGAGGTATGACCATTTAAGTGTTTTTGGTCGATAAGATTCTGTAAATAGGCCCATCATAATTGTCAGCACCAGGCCCACTGGGCTCTTAATCCGGCCCTGAATAAAATACACATATTTGTATTCGCTATTTTGTTATTTTTTAGTTCTACATGACATTTTAACTGTCAATGTCATAATACTGTTTGCTTTTACTGCAATAAAATACACATATTTGTATTTAGCAAAGTCTCACGTGTAAAACAGTACCTCCTACGTACAGGTTTCATGGTGTTTTGGGAAGTTACAGGGTCAAATATAGCACGTTACATTTGAAATTGAAATTCGCCAGATTGGTTACGTTGCCTTTGAGACGTTATAGTAGCCCAGGAATTACATTTACACCCATAATGGCATACCATTTGCAATAGTAGACAACCCAAGGTATTGCAAATGGGGTATGTCCAGTCTTTTTTAGTAGCCATTTGGTCACAAACCCTGGCCAAAGTTTTTTGAATTCTTTATTTTTGTTGTGCAAGTTGTACATTTTGCTTGATTAGCCACAACAGCTAGGTCAAGCGCGACTGTGACAAGTATAACATTAGTATGACATTTGCTATTACTGCACATTTTTTATTTATGTAGATTAGACATTCAGGAAAACTTGAACTTGTAAAGTAAAGATGTTGCGATAGCTGTGTCAGGTGTGTTTACCATATTTATGTGACGTCTATGTGGCATTGATAAGAACTGTCGTTGAGCGCGTAGTGTTAGTGGAACTTAAAGTATGACATTGGCTAGGAGGTTTATATAAAAGCTCTAGTTCCACTTGGTTGGTGGCATTATCTAAAGCGGTGGTGCCGCGGTGAGCGCTTTATGCTGAGCGTGCCTTATCAATAACCGCTCTCAGGGAGTGTGCCATCTTGGGGTAGGGGGGGGAAAATACCCATGTTGGTTCAGGTGTGTGGGCATTACTGTAGTTGACCATTAGAGGGTCGGTATGTTAGGATTGAGATAAGCCGTGACCTGGCCTAAGCCAACATAGGTACTAGTCAGGAGCGTAGTGCCTAGGACGGCGTATATTACAACTCCTCGTCATAGAGCTAGAGCCTGCTGTGTACGGTTTGGAGTTGGGGGGGTGGGTGATATATTGGAGCCAGCTTTCCGGGCAATCCCGGTAATAGTAATGTTAGACATAAGAATGAGAAACTAAGGGTAAACATAAACAGAAGAAGCAAAACATATTAAACTTGTGAGCCTTGTCAGACTGGCGGTGGTGGTTCACGGGTTTTTCTTCCTCTGTGCGCCCCTTGAGCCGGAACGAACGGAACGATGTTGGCTGGGTCCCAGATCGTTTGTGCTGGAGAGGGGTTGTGGAGGCCCAGTTTTGCCATCACAGTGTCCATCTCTGTTATGGAATTGACTCTGTATTCAGCGTCCTGGTGTTGTACTATAAGTACATGGGCCGGTCCCCAGCGGTATGTCGTCCCTCTGGCCGCCAGTGCAGTTGTCAGTGGTCGAAGGGATTTCCGCCATTGCAGAGTGGTGCGGGATAGGTCAGCATAGAATGTGATGTCCATGCCCTCGAAGCTATAGGGATTTTTCCCTTTAATGGCGCCCATGAGCGCAGCTTTGTCTTGCCCATTCAGTAGCTTGACTAGGAGGTCCCCGGTAGCAGTGCCAGTGAGTTGAGGCGGTTTGGGTAACCGAAACATGCCCTCCAGCTGTATCCCTTTTGCTTGCTTGGCGGGCAGCAGGGTTGCAAACAGCCTGCGTAGAAAGTGAGGTAGTTCTGCCTGGTTCAGAGAATCAGCTATGCCTCGGATTTTAATGTGTTTCCATCTACGTTTGTCTTCCATGGCGGCTAGTTGGTGGGACAGTGCAGTGTGGGCTGTGGTAAGTTCCCTCACCTGTGTCTGGAGATCTGCCACCTGGGATGTGTGTGTTTGGGTGAGTTGTTCAACGGTGGTTAACCGGGCGGTGAACTCTCTGACGTCCTCTCTCACTTGGGAGATTTCTGACGATAGAGACTGGCGCAGGCCTGAGAGGAGCGAGGTGAGTATCTCTGTGGTCACCGGGTGTCCCCCTGCTGGCTGGCTTGGCTTTGCCGGCTCTCGGTATTCTAGAGCCTCCGTGCAGTGTAGCGGGAAATCATCCGTGCTGTCGGAGAGTTCATCCATATCGGCCGCCATCTTGGGCCCCATTGCTCCATGCGGCCGTCGGAAAAGCTCACTGATATCAGCGGATTGCCGCGGCCGATCCGGTCGCAGCTTTTTCGTTTTCTTCCCCATTGGTGTTGGGGTGCTGTAGTGCTGCTTGCAGAGCAGTTGGCAGCTAATTTGGTCGGTTTTGGTGGTGGTTAGGCGTCCGTTTGTCGGAGCGCTTCAGGGATGCGACTGACCGGGCTGAGTGCTCCCCTGGCCAAAGTTTAGCATTAATATTTGTTTGTGTGTGAAAAATGAAAAAAATGAAAATTTTGGCCAGTGTTTGTGACTAAGTGGCTACCAAAAAAGACTGGACATACCCCATTTGCAATACCTTGGGTTGTCTACTATTGCAAATGGTATGCCATCATAGGGGTAATTTTCATTCTTGGGCTACCATAGGGTCTCATAGGCAACGTAACCAATCTGGCGAATTTTAATGTGAAAAAATGAAACACAAGCCTTATATTTGACGCTGTAACTTTTGAAAACACCATAAAACCTGTACATGAGGGTTACTGTTGTACTCGGAAGACTTTGCTGAACACAAATATTTGTGTTTCTAAACAGTAAAAAGTATCATAGCAATAACATCGTCAGTGTAAGTGCTGTTTGTGTGTGAAAAATGTAAAATACTTCACTTTTACTGGCGATATCATCGTTGTAATACATTTTACTGTTTTGAAACACTAATATTTGTTTTCAGCAAAGTCTCCCGAGTAAAACAGTAACCCCCATGTACAGATTTTATCGTGTCTTGGAAAGTTATAGGGTTAAATATAGTGCTAGCAAATGAAATTCCCTATACTTTCGGCATGGGTTGTCAGGCAGGTCCCACTAATTGTAATTAATTAAAATACCTAATTATGTAAAAATATTACATAAATATATATGTAGGATTAATATATGTATATATATATATATACGTATGTGTATATATACACATATATATATATATATATATGTATATATATATATATATATATAATTTTTTTTAAATATTTTTATTTATATATATATATATATATATATATATATATATACGCTCTGCATGAGGACCTCCGGCGTCAGATTTTCTCCAAAGGAAAGCATCACTCAGGTCAGCCAGTTGGCCCACACTCAGACAGCTTGTGACCACCCAGCCCAGGAGCCAATCAGCTGACCGTCACACATCCAGGCCAGTCTTTCAGCACCTATTCAGCAAGTTGGCCCCCACCTGGCACAGAGCAGCCATCCAGCACTTGTCAAGAACAGGAGCCAATGCCTGGCTTCCCTACGAGCTAGACATCCAGTACCTGCTAAGGTGTGGGCCCAGGCTGGCTGGTGCCCACAAAGACATGGGACAATTCCCTGGAACTAGGGCCAGCCACTAGTCCAGATAGCAGCCTTTTGATAGTCCAGTGCCAGCAGCTGAAAACCGCAAAAGTTCAGTGGGAATATACAATTGCAAGAAAAAGTATGTGAACCCTTTGGAATGATATGGATTTCTGCACAAATTTTTCATAAAATGTGATCTGATCATCATCTAAGTCACAACAATATACAATCACAGTCTGCTTAAACTAATAACACACAAAGAATGAAATGTTGCCATGTTTTTATTGAACACACCATGTAAACATTCACAGTGCAGGTGGAAAAAGTATGTGAACCCTTGGATTTAATAACTGGTTGAACCTCCTTTGGCAGCAGAGTTGCAGATCTGTAGTTGCAGATCAGACGTGCACAGCGGTCAGGAGTAATTCTTCACCATTCCTCTTTACAGAACTGTTTCAGTTCAGCAATATTATTTGGATGTCTGGTGTGAATCGCTTTCTTGAGGTCATGCCACAGTATCTCAATCGGGTTGAGGTCAGGACTCTGACTGGGCCACTTCAGAAGGTGTATTTTCTTCTTTTTAAGCCATTCTGTTGTTGATTTACTTCTATGCTTTGGGTCATTGTCCTGTTGCAACACCCATCTTCTGTTGAGCTTCAGCTGGTAGACAGATGGCCTTAAGTTCTCCTGCAAAATGTCTTGATAAACTTGGGAATTCATTTTTCCTTCGATGATAGCAATCCGTCCAGGCCCTGATGCAGCAAAGCAGCCCCAAACCATGATGCCCCCACCACCATACTTCACAGTTGGGATGAGGTTTTGATGTTGGTGTGCTGTGCCTCTTTTTTTTCGCCACACATAGTGTTGTGTGTTTCTTACAAACAACTCAACTTTGGTTTCATCTGTCTACAGAATATTTTGCCAGTACTGCTGTGGAACATCCAGGTGCTCTTATGCAAACTGTAAACGTGCAGCAATGTTTTGTTTGGACAGCAGTGGCTTCCTCTGTGGTATCCTCCCATGAAATCCATTCTTGTTTAGTGTTTTACGTATTGTAGATTCGCTAACAGGGATGTTAGCATTTGCCAGTGACTTTTGTAAGTCTTTAGCTGACACTCTATGATTCTTCATCACCTCATTGAGCAGTCTGCGCTGTGCTCTTGCAGTCATCTTTACCGGACGGCCACTCCTAGGGAGAGTAGCAGCAGTGCTGAACATTCTCCATTTATAGACAATTTGTCTTACCATGGACTGATGAACAGCAAGGCTTTTGGAGATACTTTTATAACCCTTTCCAGCTTTATGCAAGTCAACAATTCTTAATCGTAGGTCTTCTGAGAGCTCTTTTGTGCGAGGCATCATTCACATCAGGCAATGCTTCTTGTGAAAAGCAAACCCAGAACTGGTGTGTGTTTTTTATAGGGCAGGGCAGCTGTAACCAACACCTCCAATCTCATCTTATTGATTGGACTCCAGTTGGCTGACATCTCACTCCAATTAGCTCTTGGAGATGTCATTAGTCTAGGGGTTCACATACTTTTTCCACCTGCACTGTGAATGTTTACATGGTGTGTTCAATAAAAACATGGCAACATTTCATTCTTTGTGTGTTATTAGTTTAAGCAGACTGTGATTGTCTATTGTTGTGACTTAGATGATGATCAGATCACATTTTATGACCAATTTGTAAATCTTTATTTTTCAGTGTAGATTCAATATTACAAGTTTGAAACATGCCACAACAGCAAACGTACAAAGCGTTTCAACAATCAATATATTCTGCCATTGGGGCTAGGAGTAGTCATACACATTTTTTCATATAAGGCTAAATAGTTATAACGACATGGTCGCCGATACCAGTATGGACTATGTGTGTCATGTCTAGTGGGAAAGTAGGGTGTTGCACCTAAGACGAAATGGTTCTGGTATGGGGGTTGCACTATGAATCCACCTGTCCCCTTTAGTCTCGGGAAGGCATAGGTGAGTGTACTAGGGTAGGGACTAGGGGTTCGAGTGTCGTCTATGTGTGGGTGGTCTATAACCCAAGATATTTGTGTCTGAGCCGTGTGGAGATGGGGTTCTCGAAGATGGTGGTGGAGGTCTGTTTGAGTGAAAGATTGGACCATTCAGGGCGTAATGTGTTCCAACGGTTGCTATGCCTCTTAACCCTGAGACATTGGGGGGGGGGGTATACGGCATTCTGCTGCCGTGTCGCCTTAAGGCACAGGGTCAATTACGACCTAAGTTCGTTAGAGAAATGGATCTGACTGTAAACATGTTATACATAACTTGGTATAGTACGTGAGACAGGAGATTAAAGCATAATAAAACTTTTAACAATAACAAGAACTGGAGGTCTGGCGTGTGAACAGTCCAGGTTTCAGGGGACTGGTTCTGGGTGCGAGTTGTCTTCCCCGGCAGCGTTGTTGGAGAGTCCCAGTGTGTGCAGCAATGCCCGCCCTTCGTCCTCGTTGGCGATTCTGTAGTGCTGCTCTCCTTTTGTCACCCATAGCGTTCTGGGGGTTGCCCATCTATATATCAAACCCGCTGTGCGCAGGGTGGTGGTTACGGTCTGCAAAATCTTGCGCCATGCTAGTGTGTCTCTGCATAAGTCCTGAAAGAACGTGATTTGGTGAGTTTCAAAGTCATATGGCGTTTTCCCTTTTATGGCCGTTATTAGGGCTATTTTATCTGTGACGTTTTGACAGCGTAGGATTATGTCACGTGAGGCCGACTTGGGTGCTATTTGGGGTTTAGCAATACGGTATACTCCGTCAAATGTAAAGTGCTTCGCCTGCTTGTTAGGGATGAGCGAGGCCACCAAGCATCTTACAAAATGGGGTAGTTCGTCCAATGGTATTGATTCTGGGACCCCCCTGATCTTGATATTTTTCCTCCTACCCCTATCATCAAGGATGTTTACCTGCTTGGCGACAGAAGCTTGTGTTGTTTGCAACTGGGCCACCTTGTCTGTCAGTGAGTTCAGGGCTTGGCTCAGGTCTTTCACTTCTTTTTCCGTGGTCTGTGTTCGGGCCGACAATGTCTGTACCTCTGCTGCCAGCCCTTTCAGGTCAGCTTGCCACATAATTTGCAGGTTACTTTGGAGTCCCATTAACATGGTCTGAATGTCCATTTTCGTCGCTGGGGTTATTCCACTATGTGCTTGTGCATTTGAGGTGCCTGCAGTGGTCTCAGCAGTGCTGTGTATTGAGTCCTCATCGTCAGACCTCTTAGGTGAGGTTGCCTTGGGAGCCTGGGCCTGTGCGGGCGGGTGGTGCTGCAGCATGCCGCTGATGTCCCTGTTATGTGTGGGGGTACTTGCGGTCAGTTTGTTGGACCTCCGTCCCATATCCGCAGTTACCGGGGAGTCTACCTCTGTTAATTGCGGGCTTTGTTCCAGCCACGTTGTCAGCTCCCTGGTGAGGTATTGGTCGCGTGTGCGATAGGCCCCTTGCCCCTTGCTCCGGCGCTTCGTGCCCGACGGTTGAAAAAAAGGCATCTGCGTGTTCAGCAGGGTGCCTAGACGCTGTACCCGTCGTTGGTTTGGGTCGATGGGTTTCGGGTGTACCCGTTTTTGGGGTTCTTTAGTGCCGGTCGTGCAGAGCGCTCAGAGATGGCGACTGCCTCGGTGTGCCGTTGGCTCCGCCCCCCCATTTTATGACCAATTTGTGCAGAAATCCATATCATTCCAAAGGGTTCACATACTTTTTCTTGCAACTGTATATGTAGAGGAACACTTTAAGTACCAAAACCATTACTGCCCACTGTAGTGGTTATGGTGTCAGTAGTGCACTTCTACTAACCTAATGTAATTTGTCAAAGCATTTTAGAATGGCTTGGCAACATACTTGGGCTTTGTTGGATGCTTGCAACTCCAATCTATGTTTTCAGAATCTCATTGAGAATCTGGTTAGCTCTAATAAGCTTAGCAGCGCCATACAGGACCGTGTTCTGTTGGCTGAGAGCATCAGCTAAGTGCTTTCAGCCAAAGAGAGCAATCTTGTAAAATGGTTTCCCGGATTACTATGGTAGGGTGGCAAGATTGGCAGTCTGATTGTAGCAGTACTTACCTGGTCTTCGAGCCAGCAGGGGTCTAATGATTGAGCCGCACGCGGCTCCAGCACTCCTGCCTCCAGGAAAACCACTTGTGGCTCGGAAGCTCCTTGCTCTTGGCGGGCCGCTCGCGCCGAACAATCTGACACGCAGTACAGTATTGGGAACTCTGCTCGCGTTGCGAGCAACTTCTTCAAGGGGAAATGGGAGCCTAACCTTGCGGTCGGCTCCCGTTGGCCCACGTCATTCGGCGCCCCCATACACGCACGTTTTGGGACGCAGGCATGACGTGGACCAATTACATTAAAAATAAAGGTATTTAAACTTACCTGGCCCTAGATTCTGTGCCCTATTGTGGTTTCTGTTCCCTGTACCCTTTAGTACATTCCTTGTGATTAGTATTGTATTCTGCAGGGCCCTAGGCCAGTGATGGCGAACCTATGGCACGCGTGCCACAGGTGGCACGCCGGGCCCTCTCTGTGGGCACGCGGCCATAGGTTTGCCATCACTGCAGAGTAGGCGCCTGCCTGCCCGAAACGGCAGGCGCCTACTCTGCTTCCGTGTCGGGAGGAAGGACGCTGGGGAGGAAGGACGACACCTTCAGCTCCCTGGGATACACACTGCTGCTGGGGAGGAAGGATTGCACCTTCAGCTCCCTGGGGTACACACTGCCGCTGGGGAGGAAGGACGGCACCTTCTGCTCCCTGGGACACACACTGCCGCTGGGGAGGAAGGACGGCACCTTCAGCTCCCTGGGATACACACTGCCGCTGGGGAGGAAGGAGTGCACCTTCAGCTCCCTGGGGTACACACTGCCGCTGGGGAGGAAGGACGACACCTTCAGCTCCCTGGGATACACACTGCCGCTGGGGAGGAAGGACGGCACCTTCAGCTCCCTGGGACACACACTGCCGCTGGGGAGGAAGGACGGCACCTTCAGCTCCCTGGGACACACACTGCCGCTGGGGAGGAAGGACGGCACCTTCAGCTCCCTGAGATACAATCTGCCGCTGGGGAGGAAGGACGACACCTTCAGCTCCTTGTGATACAATCTGCCGCTGGGGAGGAAGGACGGAACCTTTAGCTCCCTGTGATACAATCTGCCGCTGGGGAGGAAGGACGGCACCTTTAGCTCCCTGGGACTTACTCTGCTGCTGGGGATGAAGGACGGCACCTTTAGCACCCTGGGTTACACACTGCTGCCGGGGAGGAAGGATTGCACCCTCAGCTCCCTGGGGTACACGCTGCCGCTGGGGAGGAAGGACGACACCTTCGGCTCCCTGGGTTACACACTGCTGCTGGGGAGGACGGACGACACCATCAGCTCCCTGAAGTACACACTGCCGCTGGGGAGGAAGGACGGCACCTTCAGCTCCCTGGGATACACACTGCCGCTGGGGAGGAAGGATTGCACCTTCAGCTCCCTGGGGTACACACTGCCGCTGGGGAGTTAGGACGGCACCTTCAGCTCCCTGGGGTACACACTGCCGCTGGGGAGGAAGGACGACACCTTCAGCTCCCTGGGATACACACTGCCGCTGGGGAGGAAGGATTGCACCTTCAGCTCCCTGGGGTACACACTGCCGCTGGAGAGGAAGGACGGCACCTTCAGCTCCCTGGGGTACACACTGCCGCTGGGGAGGAAGGACGGCACCTTAAGCTCCCTGGGGTACACACTGCCGCTGGGGAGGAAGGACGACACCTTCAGCTCCCTGGGATACACACTGCTGCTGGGGAGGAAGGATTGCACCTTCAGCTCCCTGGGGTACACACTGCCGCTGGGGAGGAAGGACGGCACCTTCTGCTCCCTGGGACACACACTGCCGCTGGGGAGGAAGGACGGCACCTTCAGCTCCCTGGGATACACACTGCCGCTGGGGAGGAAGGAGTGCACCTTCAGCTCCCTGGGGTACACACTGCCGCTGGGGAGGAAGGACGACACCTTCAGCTCCCTGGGATACACACTGCCGCTGGGGAGGAAGGACGGCACCTTCAGCTCCCTGGGACACACACTGCCGCTGGGGAGGAAGGACGGCACCTTCAGCTCCCTGGGACACACACTGCCGCTGGGGAGGAAGGACGGCACCTTCAGCTCCCTGAGATACAATCTGCCGCTGGGGAGGAAGGACGACACCTTCAGCTCCTTGTGATACAATCTGCCGCTAGGGAGGAAGGACGGAACCTTTAGCTCCCTGTGATACAATCTGCCGCTGGGGAGGAAGGACGGCACCTTTAGCTCCCTGGGACTTACTCTGCCGCTGGGGATGAAGGACGGCACCTTTAGCTCCCTGGGTTACACACTGCCGCCTCAGGGGAAGACGGCTAACCTCCTCGGATGCAGCCTCCACTCTGCTGCTGTAACACTCTTTCCGCTGAGCATACTCTCCGTCCATCCTTGAGTTTCACTTAGCCATGACCTGCTTCCAGATCCCCTGGAATATCTCCATGGATACATAACCCCCATACTGGGCCACTCGCTGCCTCACCTCGGCCAGCCCATAATCTTCAGCGTCAGAGCCTTCCATACTTGTCTGCTCCAAGTCGCTGGATACCTCTGCTGCCAGGGGCGCTGCACGAGTGCTAACGTTGCCCTCAATTTGTAACTCCAAGGAATTGGTGTTCTGTAGCTGTCCTTCTGGCTGTAGGAACGATCCCGACGCTTGCCACCAATTGTAACGGACCGTTTCGCTTACAAGAGGATAAAACCCAGTTTAGGCGATATCCCCCCTTTCCATAGACCAGCAGCTACTGCAAGCACCAATCTCACAGCAAACTGTACAAATCTTCCAACTCCCGAACTGGAAACACACGAACCCTGGAATAGCTGAACAGGAAAAGCATATAATCCACTTACACTCCTGGCAGTCAGCATACAATCCAATTCCCCCAAAAACGAGACGACACATCGGTTTGAGGGTCAAGCAGAATCTCAGGTCTGGAACACCCAGCCTGCTTTTTTTTTTTTTTTTAATTCTTTATTTTTGTATGTGCACAGGTTTACAACCGGCATGCAGAGCCACGACAGCTCCTGCACACTCTTGATATTATTTTACAGTGTAGGCAGCACATGTTTTTTTTTTAACATGAAGAATACAGGCATGTAGACATAGCATATAAACAGAAAGGCAGTATGGGTTAGATTGAGCAGTTAACTAACATTTTTAGGTGAGGTCCCTAAACGGCAGGCAAGGTACACGCTACAAAGATCGTCAATCATGACTTTACTTGCTAAGCATATACATGTCAGGTCGAAGAAACTTTAGATTATAGTAATAAGCTATGATTGTAACGTGGCTAAATAGTGAGATTTCTAGAGTAAAGTAAGCTAGACATCGTTTAACTTCGTTTAACAGTGCTAAGTTAGTGTCATCTATATGGGTAACAGGATTATACTGTATGATATGCTAGACAGTTTGACGTCTGGTTTGTCGCAGTCCTTTGAGGAATACAAATCATCCGCAAATAACTGGCTGTAATCAAACATTATTCCCGACTGGCATATCCCAATTCTGCCATCTCATGGTTAGAAGATTATACTGCTCTGCTCGTTCTGTGATGCCAGAGCAGGCATCATAACGTTGAGCTCTGACCAACCATGCTGCGCTGTAAGTTTCTTGGTGGTTTTCTCTGGGGCTGCAGCTGCGTTTCAGTGTGCTTGTCCCTTTTAGTCCTCTGGGTCAGCCGGGGTGGGAAGCTTGGTGTCTCCGTTTCATGGGCCTTTTCGTTGCAGTTGGATAGGAGGTGAGCAGGAGATCCGTCTTGGCGTTGGGGCACCATGTTGGCCGTTCTGCTCTGCCTCTGTGGTCTGTCAAGCCTTGGTGTGCTGGCTGTTGCACCGTGCGTGCGGTCTGTGAATGAGGCACATTTGTTACAGGGTTGTTGCGCGGGGATTCGGGAGCCCTCAGGGACCTCCCGCGATGGCAACTCCGGCTGTGTAGCACTGTGCCAGCGTATCGGCACACTTCAGAGGGATCCCCGTCGGGAAATTACTGTGCAGCTGTCGGCCATTTTAAGGGGACCGCGTGCGAGCCTCTTATCTGCAGCTTCGGGCCGCCCAGGTGAGATGCATAGGTGGTAGCCTGCCTGGTGGGGACCGGGATGACCCCCCCGGCCCACAGGGGGGGGGGAAACGAGTCCGGGCAGGTGCCAGGCGAACGGTGGCTCTCTGTAGTCAGGACAGAGGGCGAGGCAGCGGCCGTTTGCCCCACTCTCCCCCCGGGTAGGCCTCAATCTCCGAGTCCCAGAGTCTCTCACCAGGACCTAGAGCCACCCTGCAGTGGGGGCTCCAGCTGCACCGGGACACTCCAGGGCCTCATGCCATGGACCCCCGGGTCAATACAAGCTGGGTAAGGTGGGTATATATTAAAACAAAGAAACAAAGTATATACACTACGAAAATACACGTATACTGTGATATATTATTAAATTGATATGCATAATTAAATTGATATGCATAAATCCTGCACACAAACACTTATAATGGGGCCACATGACCCTTTAATTTGGTTCATATTAGTTGGATTTTAAATCCATTTCCATTTGTAATTTTGTGTTTACATATGGTTGCATGTATATATATTATATATTATGCAGTATATTTTATATTAATTTTGTGCTTATGTTTGTAATACAAATAATATGTGTGTATATAAATTAAGGTGCAGAGATATATTTATGGAGTATATACTGTAATAATATAGCCTATTTTTGTCACTTCATTAGATGCTTATGTGTTCGGTTTTTGTTCTCAGGCGTTCTCGCCTTTCTATGCCTTTTGTCCCCTACAGGCTATGGTCTTTTCAGTGTACGCATGCGCGTTCATTACGCGCATGCGCAATATTACCCGGAACTGTTTGATGAGCTCCTTGCATTACGCGCTGGATTCCTGCGGTTCACGGTGGAACGCATGTTTGATCACATGTGTACCGGATGATTTTAAACGGTATAAAAACCCTCAGAAGTAGATCTACAATTATCCCTGAAGAAGTCCGACATTCAATAGGACGAAACGCGTTGGATATTACAGAACTTCTTTTGTATTTATATTTGTTTTTATTTACTTTTATTTGAATGCTGTATCTTCTCCCTGACTCTGGATTGTGGATACTCGACTATCACCACTAGGAGTTCCATATGTTTATGGAGAGATGCCTTTTTTATGCTGCTAATTTGTAAGTGCAATGAATAAATGTGAATTTATATATTTCTAAAACATACTTCACTATATTGCATTTTTTACATCCACATATATCGTGTCGGAGGATATCTGTGCTCATCACACTACCCCTGAGAGGGTGAAAGGCCTGATTAATCGTTTGTTTGTGAGTGCATTTCCTATCTCACTTTAAACACTATTTATATTTACTTTTTTACGCTATGAAAGTTTTTTCAATTTTCACACAGATTCCATTCAAGGATATTTGACCTATACCAGGTTGTCCCTTTGTATTCTATTTAATATACGTATTCTGGGTGGTTTCCACTTTTGTCTATTTGCTATACATTTCCAAAGGTGGGTATATACCCTGATTTTGTCGGTTCCTCGGGAGCCCTTGTGATATGCAGCCTGCTGGCATGGCCGCCCGGCCCTGCCCCACCCAGCCTGCTTTTTATTACAAATACAAAAAGAGAAGTCCTGCGCTTAAGCAGCAAGGACTACAACACACATCAGCCCCAATATATAGTAAAAACCAAAGAAAAGAAAAACGTTACCTGCGCTTTCTCCTTAATCCCTATGTATATTTAGACAAATGGAGGTCATTTAGTTGCTCCAATGGCCATTGGAGGGAATGCCCGCCTGCCAACGTCAAGGCAGACCCCCCTAAGCGGGTCCTAACACTGACCCTTCAGCCTGCTTCCTTGATCTTCTGGCAAAGATATCTCTAATGAGACAGAAAGGGGTATTTTTTATATACACCCCTATACTTATTAACCCTTAATAGGGAACACATGGGATGGGTAGCAGCATTGTAACCAGGCTGTGTGATACAAAGTAAATACAAATACAAAAAGAGAAGTCCTGCGCTTAAGCAGCAAGGACTACAACACACATCAGCCCCAATATATAGTAAAAACCAAAGAAAAGAAAAACGTTACCTGCGCTTTCTCCTTAATCCCTATGTATATTTAGACAAATGGAGGTCATTTAGTTGCTCCAATGGCCATTAGAGATATCTTTGCCAGAAGCTCAAGGAAGCAGGCTGAAGGGTCAGTGTTAGGACCCGCTTAGGGGGGTCTGCCTTGACGTTGGCAGGCGGGCATTCCCTCCAATGGCCATTGGAGCAACTAAATTACCTCCATTTGTCTAAATATACATAGGGATTAAGGAGAAAGCGCAGGTAACGTTTTTCTTTTCTTTGGTTTTTACTATATATTGGGGCTGATGTGTGTTGTAGTCCTTGCTGCTTAAGCGCAGGACTTCTCTTTTTGTATTTGTATTTACTTTGTATCACACAGCCTGGTTACAATGCTGCTACCCATCCCATGTGTTCCCTATTAAGGGTTAATAAGTATAGGGGTGTATATAAAAAATACCCCTTTCTGTCTCATTAGAGATATCTTTGCCAGAAGATCAAGGAAGCAGGCTGAAGGGTCAGTGTTAGGACCCGCTTAGGGGGGTCTGCCTTGACGTGGCAGGCGGGCATTCCCTCCAATGGCCACTGGAGCAACTAAATGACCTCCATTTGTCTAAATATACATAGGGATTAAGGAGAAAGCACAGGTAACGTTTTTCTTTTCTTTGCTTTTTATTACAGTTGTGCACATACAGGACACACCCAGGGGTAGGCATAAAACAACCAATCAAGTAACAGTACAACCCACACATCCCCTCCCCTCAGATAAGCAATTAACATAATTACTACATACAGTAAAAATACAGTTTCCACACATACTCTGTAACTTTAAAACCATACATCACATTCACATAAAAATACATATCCACAATCAATCCATTCAGGGGAACAACATTTTTAAAAATGGCATGAATCAGACCAGGGGTTCAAAAGTTAGTAAAAGTATCTTTTGGGCCCTGGCTGGCAGCATGGCAAAATCTGGCTCAAACAGTAAAAGTAAAACATCCCCACAATGCATCATGGCTTCCTCCCTTCTGCCCTGGAGATAATTGGAGAAGTAATCCAATTATCTCCCAGGTCAAAGACAAAACTCCATTACACATGTGGGGACCTAAATACAGGATTATGTTTTAAAATATATAAAGTTACTTTTTATAGATTAAACACAGACATGTAACATATCCCCAGATAGCTCAGGTCCGCGTGCACATTATTAGGTGAATGGCACGCAGACCACACAAATACAGTTTAATTGCCATGGAGCCAAAGTCTTTCCCATAGTCTTTCATTATATGAATAGGCTCCATGGCATAGCTATCTGGGGGTATCACTGCTCACACAGGGCAAGTACCGAATGGCCCCCACTGTGTTTAAAGGGCCAGAATGAGTGACATGCACTCTGTTAGGGCCGAATACGTTTTGAAAAAGGGCCCAATCTCCCAGGGCCATAGTCCAAAGGCAAGAGGCGGGCAAGCAGCCCCCTCCAAGGACACGTGGCGAGGTCGGTTTCGCAACAGCACCCTTACCCACAGCACCCCTACCCACAGCACTCCTACCCCCCTACCCACAGCACCCCTACCCACAGCACTCCTACCCCCCTACCCACAGCACCCCTACCCACAGCACTCCTACCCCCCTACCCAGAGCACCCCTACCCACAGCACTCCTACCCCCCCTAACCACAGCACCCCTACCCACAGCACTCCTACCCCCCTACCCACAGCCCCCCTACCCACAGCACTCCTACCCCCTACCCACAGCACCCCTACCCACAGCACTCCTACCCCCCTACCCAGAGCACCCCTACCCACAGCACTCCTACCCCCCTACCCACAGCACTCCTACCCCCTACCCACAGCACCCCTACCCCCCTACCCACAGCACTCCTACCCCCCTACCCACAGCACCCCTACCCACAGCACTCCTACCCCCCTACCCACAGCACCCCTACCCACAGCACTCCTTCCCCCCTACCCACAGCACTCCTACCCCCTACCCACAGCACCCCTACCCACAGCACTCCTACCCCCCTACCCACAGCACCCCTAACCTCCCTACCCACAGCCCCCCTACTCCCCTACCAACTCCTACCCCAGCACCCCTACCCACCTACACACAGCACCCCTACCCACAGCACCGCTACCCCCCCAGACACACAGCCCCCTACACACAGCACCCCTACCCAGAGCACCCCTACCCCCCTACCCACAGCACCCCTACCCACACACACACACAGCACCCTTACCCCCCCACACACACAGCACCCCTCCCACACACAGTACCCCTACCCCCCACACCCACAGCACCCCTACCCCCCCACACCCACAGCACCCCTACCTCCCACACCCACAGCACCCTTTCCCCCAAACACACACAGCACCCTACCCCCCACATACAGCACCCCAACCACCCACACACAGCATTACACAGACACATACACTGCACCCCTCAATGCAGTATATGTGTGTGTGTGTTCAGCAGTCTTTATGTATTCAGCAGTGTGTGTGTGTGTGTGTGTATTCAGCAGACTGCGTGCGTACTCAGCAGACTGCGTGCGTACTCAGCAGACTGCGTACGTGTATTCAGCAGACTGCGTGCTCAGCAGTGTGCGTGTATTTAGCGGACTGTGTGTGTATTTAGCAGTCTGTCTGTGTCTTGGTGTGTGTATGTATTGAGCAGTTGGTGTGTGAATGTGTTCAGCAGTCTGTGTGTATGTATTGCATTTGTTGGAGATACTAATAAATGTAAGCTCGATTTATATCATTATTTAAAATTTGTATAATTTAACTCTCTGTTGTGTTCTTTTAAAACAAAAGTTGTTAACTGTACGAGTAGTTTTTTCTAAACCTAAACCTCAGTATTCAGGTTTATTATCATGTTGGCACTTTGAGTGAAAAAAAGTTGGCATGTATTGCGGTTTGGGCACTCGGGCTCAGAAAGGTTCGCCATCAATGCCCTAGGCAATAGAAAACATTTCCGCCCTACCCCATATGCGCTGCCCACCATGTGACATCACAATGCACCACCCATATGATCTGCCATATGAACCAACGCCAGTGCTGCACACAGTTTACATTAAAGAGCCTGCAGGGACAGGCTATAGACACCAGAACCACTACATTAAGCTGCAGTGGTACTGGGGATTATATTGTCCCTTTAATGTGAGGTAAATTAAAGATTAGTGTCACTAATAATATACTAGATTTCTTACAACTTCTTACAACCAGATGAGGATGATGATGGGCTGTGGCTGCAGTCTGGCCCCAGTGGTCTGGTGTAGAATAGGCTCTCTGGGGGGAACGGGAAGCAGCTCAATTTTTTTGGGTCCCATACACAGCTCAAGGTCTAGGCCCCCACGACCTGAGGGTTGGGGCACCCTCAGGGCACTATAGTGCCAGGAAAACGAGTATGTTTTCCTGGCACTATAGTGGTCCTTTAAACTTGCGGTATATTGACTCTTTTCATGATGATTTTTTTTGACCAACATAGCATTTTAAGAATACATGTACAGAGAACTTTAAGGGTTACTGCCAAAGAACACCCCAGTATGTGTTCAGCAACATCTCCCGAGTATAGTGATATCCCCCATATATAGGTGTATTGGCTTCTCTGGGGGCTCAAAGACCTTATTTGGAGGGTGCGCTTTCCAGTTTATCAACTTGGAATTTTCTCAGCTGGTCATCATGCACCCATGTCCTATTTGGGACATTTTTTTAGCCGGCCAATGTAATTTACCCCCTAGGGCAGGGGTAGGCAACCTTCGGCTCTACAGATGTTGTGGACTACATCTCCCTTGATGCTTTGCCAGCAATATGGCTGTAAAAGCATTATGGGAGATGTAGTCCAAAACATCTGTAGAGCCGAAGGTTGCCTACCCCTGCCCTAGGGTATTTTAAATGGTGATATTTTAACACTTTCCATGCACTAATTCTACCACCAGTCTTTGTCAAACTTTTGGGTAGTCATTTTTTGTGTTCTCTCACATTATACTTTAGGCATGGATTCTCAGTTGCTGTTATGTGTTACTGACAAAGAACACCCCAATATGTGTTCAGCAACATCTCCCGAGTACAACAGTGCCCCCAATGTACAGGTTTTATGGGCTTTTGCAAACTTACAGAGGTCAAATGTAGGGCTTTCCCCTTTTCTATGTTTGCACATTGAAATTTGCCAGATTGGTTTGCTGAGCCTATGTTGCCTTTGAGACCATATAGCAGCCCAGAAATGAAAATGAACCCCATCATGACATACCATTTGTAAAAGTAGACAACCCAGGGTATTCAAAATGGGTTGTGTCCAGTATTTTGTCATAGCCAGTTAGTCACAAACGCTGGCCAAAGTTTGCGTTTTTTCCTTTTTTTGCATTTTTTTAAACAAAGACTGCATTTTACTGATGATTTCATCGTCAGAATATGTTTTACTAATTTAGAACACTCATATTTGTGTTCAACGAAGTCTCCCAAGTATAAGTCTCCACGGGGCCATAGTCGCAGGGGAGGAGGCAGGCAAGCAGGCCTCTCCAGGACAAAGTGACGAATGGCATACCATTTTCAAATGTAGACAACCCAGGGTATTCAAAATGGGGTATGTCCAGTCTTTTGTAGTAGCCACTTAGTCACAAACACTGTCCAAAATTGGCGTTTTTGAATTTTTCACACACACAAACAAATATTAACGCTAACTTTGGCCAGTGTTTGTGACCAAATGGCTACTAAAAAAGACTGGACATACCCCATTTGCAATACCTTGGGTTGTCTACTATTGCAAATGGTATGCCAATATGGGTGTAAATTTCATTCCTGCGCTACTATAAAGACAACGTAACCAATGTGGCGAATTTCAATTTCAAATGTCTGTAACTTCCCAAAACACCATAAAACCTGTACATAGGGGGTACTGTTTTACATGTGAGACTTTGCTGAATACAAATATGTGTATTTTATTGCAGTAAAAGCAAACAGTATTATGACTGACAGTTAAAAACCCCATCATGGAATACCATTTTCAAATGTAGACAACCCAGTGTACCAAGTTACATATACACACGTATATACACATGCACACACACACACACACACACACATACATGTGGAAATTATAGGCAATTAGCAAGACACCCCAATAAAGGAGTGGTTCTGTAGGTGGTGACCACAGACCACTTCTCAGTTCCTATGCTTCCTGGCTGATGTTTTGGTCACTTTTGAATGCCTGCGGTGCTTTCACTCTAGTGGTAGCATGAGACGGAGTCTACAACCCACACAAGTGGCTCAAGGTAGTGCAGCTCATCCAGGACGGCACATCAATGCGAGCTGTGGCAAGAAGGTTTGCTGTGTCTGTCAGCATAGTGTTCAGAGCATGGAGGCGCTACCAGAAGACAGGCCAGTACATCAGGAGACGTGGAGGAGGCCGTAGGAGGGCAACAACCCAGCAGCAGGACCGCTACCTCCGCCTTTGTGCAAGGAGGAACAGGAGGAGCACTGCTGGAGCCCTACAAAATGACCTCCAGCAGGCCACAAATGTGCATGTGTCTGCTCAAACTGTCAGACTCCATGAGGGTGGTATGAGGGCCCGACGTCCACAGGTTGGGGTTGTGCTTACTGCCCAACACCGTGCAGGACGTTTGGCATTTGCGAGAGAACACCAAGATTGGCAAATTCACCACTGGCGCCCTGTGCTCTTCACAGATGAAAGCAGGCTCACACTGAGCACATGTGACAGACATGACAGAGTCTGGAGACGCCGTGGAGAAGGTTCTGCTGCCTGCAACATCCTCCAGCATAAACACAAAAAGAATTCAGCGCTAGTAATCACAAAATTAGTCAAGGTAGGCAGCAAACCAAATGAAGGAAACCCCTCGGGTCCTTCGGTGGATAGATACAAAAAGATATGGAAGGGCTGCGCCAAATAAGGGTAGATAGTCCAGTAAAGTATTGATAGGGTGCCAATAGATGGTCTAGGATACTTGATAGAGTTCCTCTGTGGATGCGTCTAGTGTAGACCGTTCCGTATATGTAAATACAAGAGAGGTAGAGGCGACTAATGGTATAGTATGAAAGTTCAGGGTGTGATAGGTAACAAAATGTAGAGAACTCCCATTCAAGAGAGCTATGGCCAGCTCTGGTGTGGATTGCGTACAGCGGTATAATCCCCGCTTATAGGATATGTAGGGAGGGGGTCTCCGTCAACACCGTCTGGTAGTCCAGAACTCGGAAAAGAAAGACAGAAAGCGACAATAGTGCTCTCAATTTTGATGTGGTTCAGTGTGCAGATAAGGAGAGGTAAAAAACTCACATTTGAGGGAGCTATGGCCAGCTCTGGTGTGGATAGCGTACAGCGGTATAATCCCTGCTTATAGGATTTGTAGCGGCGATACGTCCGTCAGCACCGTCTGGTGATCCAAGGCTCCAATATAGAAAAATAAAAATAAAAAGCAGCAATAGTGCTTTTTATTTTTCTATATTGGAGCCTTGGATCACCAGACGGTGCTGACGGACGTATCGCCGCTACAAATCCTATAAGCGGGGATTATACCGCTGTACGCTATCCACACCAGAGCTGGCCATAGCTCCCTCAAATGTGAGTTTTTTACCTCTCCTTATCTGCACACTGAACCACATCAAAATTGAGAGCACTATTGTCGCTTTCTGTCTTTCTTTTCCGAGTTCTGGACTACCAGACGGTGTTGACGGAGACCCCCTCCCTACATACCCTATAAGCGGGGATTATACCGCTGTACGCAATCCACACCAGAGCTGGCCATAGCTCTCTTGAATGTGAGTTCTCTACATTTTGTTACCTATCACACCCTGAACTTTCATACTATACCATTAGTCGCCTCTACCTCTCTTGTATTTACATATACGGAACGGTCTACACTAGACGCATCCACAGAGGAACTCTATCAAGTATCCTAGACCATCTATTGGCACCCTATCAATACTTTACTGGACTATCTACCCTTATTTGGCGCAGCCCTTCCATATCTTTTTGTAAACATCCTCCAGCATGACCGGTTTGGACGTGAGTCAGTAATGGTGTGGAGTGGCATTTCTTTGGGGGGCCGCACAGCCCTCCATGTGCTCGCCAGAGGTAGCCTGACTGCCATTAGGTACCAAGATGAGATTCTCAGACCCCTTGTGAGACCATATGCTGGTGCGGTTGGCCCTGGGTTCCTCCTAATGCAAGACAAGGCTAGACCTCATGTGGCTGGAGTGTGTCAGCAGTTCCTGCAAGACGAAGGCATTAATGCTATGGACTGGCCCGCCCATTCCTCAGACCTGAATCCAATTGAGCACATCTGGAACATTATGTCTTGCTCCATCCACCAACGTCACGTTGCACCACAGACTGTCCAGGAGTTGGCAGATGCTTTAGTCCAGGTCTGGGAGGAGATCCCTCAGGAAACCATGCACCACCTCATCAGGAACATGCACAGGCATTGAAGGGAGGTAATAAGGGCAAGTGGAGGCCACACACACTACTGAGCCTCATTTTGACTTGTTTTAAGGATATTACATAAAAGTTGGATCCGCCTGTAGTGTGTTTTTCCACTTTAATTTTAAATGCGACTCCAAATCCAGACCTCCATGGGTTGAAAAATGTGATTTCCGTTTTTTTTTTTTTTGTGTGATTTTGTTGTCACCACATTCAGCTATATAAAGAACAAAGTATTTCAGAAGAATATTTAATTCATTCAGATCTAGGATGTTTTATTTTTGTGTTCCCTTTATCTTTTTTGTATAAATAAACACACACACACACCTAAGTTTTGCCATATTAGGCACAGGGTCCTTTGGACTTCAATGATGTTATGTTTAACAATGTGACTTTGAAATTGGATCTTCTTCAAAGTCTGAGCATCTGCACAAATTGGAAGAAATCTATATTAGTTCCTTCACGTAAGGCAGAATTTCTAGGCAGGCTTTATGATTTAATTTACAAGTAACACACAAAGTCAATTAAGTGATAATTCAAAGTTAATTTCACATTCAAGGTAAGAATAGTTCAACTTTAAACATTCTCTAAGCTAGCTGCACTTCCAGTTCTGCTAATTTGGCTATAAATTTAAAACTCCCTTTGAATTAATTTTGAATTATCACTTTGAATAACCCTGTCAGTCATCTTTTAAAAGGAACACTCCAAAACCTTAAAACACTTCAACTTTGCTGAAATGCTTTATATGTTTAACCCCTTAAGGACACATGACATGTCTGACACGTCATGATTCCCTTTTATTCCAGAAGTTTGGTCCTTAAGGGGTTAAAGGGTGTTTTTATTTTACAAAAAAAAAAAAGTTTATTTCAGTAGAATTGGCACATTTATAAATAAAGATCCTGATGTTACTCCCTGGTTGTTTAGCTCAGTGGAGTTAACATTACATGAATTTGCCATTTCATGACAGTAAGTCATGATTATATAACACAGAGTATTGTTTAACCATTTCTTTATTGAACCACCAATAGCAGCAAAGTAAAAACATAGAAAAACCTTCACAGAGGTAACCCCCTTGCCAACCAATTATGGTAAAGAGCCCAGTATAACACCAAGAATCATCCACAGCATTTCCTTTCTCTGATGAACAAATAAAACCAGGTCAGCACAGTCAACTCTGAAGTCATCAGCCAAAGCCTTGGGAGACTAATGGGCAGTGCAATACAGAAACCACGACAACTTGGATGAGGGCACTGCCAACAAATGAAACCATTGACCCTTTTGCACAATAGGAACCGGAATGCCTCCAAACTCACCAGCACGGCATGATCAAACTGCAAAAACAAAAGAAAAACAATACAGTCAAGAAAATGCAAGCATCGACATGCATACATAAGATAAACAAAGCAGGTCTGACATAACATATTGTAGTACAAGTCATTAAGACATGACACGTCAAAGCAAAACTGTAACCAAACAAGGACAAAGCGCACAATAACATCGGCAAACAAGAAAAACAATATACATACCATAGCCAGAAAGAAATCTGTCAAGAAGAGAAATAAAATAAAGGGAGGGACAAAAGCGAGTAAAGGGCAAAAGAAAATGCTGGGAGGGACGACATTATGTTCCTTCTTAGGGGCACACATGCCTCCGAAATATCAGCTGATACATCAACTACATGAGAGCTGGCATTTGAGTCTACATCAGTCTTGGCCAGAGCACAATTGCGCTCATAACCTGTGTCTCATACCACTGTCTGACGAGGAAAAGCTTGTATGCATGATCAAAGCATGCTCTCAGGTACAGAATAAGAATAGTTGTCACTTAAGTTTCTGGAGTCAACAGATGCTTATGTTTGGAAGATGCAGTTTTAGTTGCCCCCCACCCTCCACCCCCCACGAGTATAATCAAAGCAAAAATTGGATATCCCAGGCAGAGTAAAATAGCAGGAGTAAACAGGGAGAGGGAAAAAAAGTAAAAGAACCACAAAAGGCAATCACATGGCAAACATGGAATACAGTACAGAAACAAACAGCATGTATAGAAGATCACCAAGTTCTTATCCGAACTGTGAAGCAGAGAAAGAGAAAACTCTGCGGATGGTGCAGTTTCCCATGGCATTTTTTGCATGTGCTTTTTCCTCTTTGCTGCTATTGGTGGATCAGAGAGAAAAAAAAAAAGGTTACAGTAACCCTTTTATTCACCCAGATCACTTCATTGAGATATTTGAGAAGTGGTCTGGGTGCAGTGTCCTTGTCTACTTAACCCTGCAAAGTAAAACTTTGCCGTTTTTAAAAAACTGCATTGCTTACATCACAGAAGTCCATCCTTAGTGACGGTCAATATGACTACTAAAAACGCTTCTGATGCACAGAGTACAACTTTGTCATGAGACACAGAAGACCCAAAGGAAAGCATTGATTCAGTGTTGTAGAAAATGTTTAATGCAGGTGTGGTGCTCACTGCGCATGGCATTGAATTTGACCACTCCAAAGGAGGCCATGCCTGACATTACAGGAGGAGAGGTGAGCAAAAGCAAAAATATTTACTTACCATAAATTTATTTTTCCTGAAGATTAGAGGCAGTGCTTAACAGGGATTTCTAATCTTGAGGGAAAAAACAGGCAGGCAATCCACAAATTTTTTTCAAAATATCTCCCCCAATTACATCTTGTCCTATAAATTGCCACTTAGCCCAAACAGCCGAAGAAATTTAAAAGCCGGGTAATTGCAAAATTAAGTTTATTAGAACATGTACTTTCCAGGTACTGTAGCAGAGATCTCTTAACGTCCAGACAGTGGAATTTAACTTCTAACGCATTAGAAGGCTGTTGGCAAAAAGTAGGTAAAATCAATTTTCGGTTGATGGTAGAGGAAGAATATACCTTGGGGATAAAAGGATCCAGCTTTAAGACCAAACTTCTGGAATAAAAGGGAATCATGACATGTCACACATGTCATGTGTCCTTAAGGGGTTATCACTACTTTGTCTTGATGGAAGACTAAAAAAGGAAAATTTGCATTAAGAGCTTGAAGTTCTCCCAGTCTTTTAGCCGAGGTAATGTCCACCAAAAACAAAGTCTTGAATGATAAAACCTTCAGAAGACGTTTCTAGAGGTTCAAACAGAGGTTCGCAGAGAGCTGATAAAACCAAATTAAGATCCCAAGGAGGACAAGTTTCCCTGATGGTAGGAACCAAACGAGACAGCGCCTTGAAAAATCTGGAGGTTAGAATATTTGAAGCCAGACATCTGAATGAAAAGAAATGGATAGCTGAAAGTTGGACTTTGAGTGTGGCTGGTTTCAAACCTTTCGCAAAGCCCATCTGAAGGAAACTAAGAATGTTTGGAATGGAAGCGGACACTGGATTTTCTTTGACCCTAACACACAAAGAACAAACCTTCCATATTCTGGAATAAATGTTGGAAGTAATTTATTTTTATTTTTTTTTAAAATTCTTTATTTTTGCGTGCTGTTTAACATAGGGTAAAGTAACCACATGCAATATTGGACATTAACATGTATATATCAGTTTCAGAGTTACAGCGCATATGTTGTAATTTAGCACAATTTTTATATTTTAGGAAACGTCGTAAGACCTAGGAAGTGGGTTGGTATAATACTAGGTGTGGTGTACTATTTGGTTTGTGGGCGTCCATTCCTAGGGCCTAGATTGGGTGGTTTGTACCAAGTCAGCGTTAGGCTTGGAGTCGAGGTTTTATAAGGAGGGAATGTCCCCTGAATGTATCTGTGGTTCTGGTAAGTGGTCTGTGGTGACGGTCGGTTCGTCTTGGGAGTAGTTTGTCTAGAAGTTTCTGTTTGGTCTGTTTAAACTACTCTTGAGGTGTAGTAGCCCTAACCTAGGGGCTGTGGGGGGGGGGGGAAGGTGTGTGCCTTGGTGCAGCACACATTCTCCTGGTGCACTAGCGTGCCGGCGCCATCCCTGGCATGCTCTTAGGTCATCACTAGGGTCGCGGCACTTAAGTCGTGGAGAAATCAACAGAACGTTAACATTAGAAGGTAAAAAGTAGTAGAAGAAAAAGGAGAAAAACCATAGGTAAACGGCAAATTACAATATTTAGCCTGTGAGCAGGTTGGGGTAGGAGACTTCTCCCCACCATCCTGTCAAGTGGCCTGGGTGTCCATTCTCTGTGTCCTCGGGACGAATGGTTCGATCGTCTCTGGATCCCAAGCGGTAGAAGCGATCTGGGTGGTCTTGGTTGGTATACCCAGTTTTGATAGTAGCGAGGCAGCTTCAGTTCCTGAAGTGATTTTGTACGTGTGTCCTTGGTGTGTAACCAGGAGGTGGCGTGGGTTTCCCCACCGGTATGGTATGTCCACTGAGCGTAGCTGGCTGGTGTAGTCGTTGAGGGTTTTTCTCCATTGGAGAGTGGCTCTAGTCAGGTCCTGGTAAAAAGTCAGTTGGGACTCTTCAAAGTCGAGTGGCGTCTTGCCCTTGAGTGCCGACATTATGTGTCCCCTGTCTTGGGGAAGGGCACAGCGGAGTATTAAGTCTCCAGCGAGGAGTGTGGATGCCCGTGTTGGAGTGGGTAGTCGGTATATTACGGCAAAGGTGAGTTTCCTTGCCACCCCGGGGGGGGAAGTATGGACTGCATGAGACGTCGCACATAGTGAGGTAGATCTTCCCTGGAGACTGATGCAGGGATACCACGTATTTTGATGTTGCTTCTGAGTTTGTCTTCTTGGGCTGCCATCTGTACCTCCAAGTTTCTTTGAGTATGTTGCATTTGGGAAAGGGATTCCTGCAGTGAGGTGAGTTCTTTTTGGATCCCTTTTACTTCTCCCTCTGTGTGTAGTACTTTGTAAGTGATTTGTTGCATGCTGGTTTTGAGGGTGGGCAGATCTGCAGCCAGTAGGCTTTGTATTTCTTGCAGCATGTTTTGCATGTGCTGTAGGTCTTGTTTAGTGGCAAGTTCAGTGGTAACCTGCTGGGGTATGAGGTTTGACTGTTTAACCCCTTGAGGGCTATGTTCCACTGAGTGAGGCTCTGGAGGGGGAACAGGGCCTTGTACGGCCACCATTTTGGCGGGTGTTTGTTTTAGTAGCAGTGTGCTGATATCAGGCTGTGCTGTACCTGGTTGGGGTTTCTGCGATTTGCGCCCCATTCCGAAGGTTCCGTGGTTGGAGTTGTGCTGGGACGTGTCCCACGCGTCGTCCAGGAAGTCCCCGTCAAACAAATAATCCAGGCCGCGGTGGGCTGATGGGAGGTAGGCCCGGGCTCTAGTTTTGGGCTTTGCCTGCTTCGGGGTGTACCGGAATGGCATCGGTCGGTTCCGGGGGTTCCCCTCCGTGCAATGGTGTTATTTGCGCCGGTGGATGGTGATGCTTTTATCCGATAACCGTCGGATTGAGCCTGTGGTTGTCGGAGCTCGCAGGCAATGGCGACCGGCCCGTTTCGCTGCCAGGCTCCGCCCCCCGTAGTTTCTTTTTAAAGCAGCAATACAAATCTTAACATCAGGAGACAAACCCTTTTTCTTTAAAATCTGGTATTCAGACACCATGCCGTCAATTTGAATTTCCTCAGAGTCGGAAGTGATACCATGGAGTGTTCCAGTATGTCCACTGACAGGGAAGTTTTCCAGGGAAGGTTGATCCGGGTATATTTAGGAGAACTGAGAACCAAGTTCTTCTTGGCCACCAAGGGAGAATTATGATTATTCTCACCCTTTCTATCCTGATCTTCTGTAGAATTCTGGGAATAAGAGAAATAGGAGGAAACACATAAGCCGGCCGAACTTCCAAGGAATTGAAAGGGAGTCTATGACCTCTGGTCTGTCTGCCGGGTTTAGAGATGCAAATAATCTTGTTTTCTTGTTTGATCTTGAAGCCTTAAGGTCTATTTCTGGATAAACAAATTTCTTTGTGATTTGACTGAAGATCTGGGAAGAAAGGGACCAATGTGCTTGCTTTAAATGTTGACGACTTAGAGCATCTGCCAGTACGTTGAATTCTCCTTTTAAGTGAACTGCTGAAATTGACAGAAGGTGGAACTCTGAGCATGATTCTGGAACACATATCTTCCAAACTCGTTGATTTTGTTCCTCCTTGTTTGTTTATATAAGCTACTGTTGTAGAATTGTCTGACCTGATCATGTTGATTCTGGGTCTGATTCCAAAAAGCAATGAGAGCCAGCTTCAGTTCTTTGTAGTTCGATGAACTTCTTAAATCTTTTACTTGCCGAACTCCTTGTTTCTTCTTTTCTCCCAAATGAGCACCCCAGTCACGACTTGAGGCGTCTGTTAAAACTTTGACCGCCTTCATTTTGAACGAGAGGCCTGTTAGCAAGAAACGGGACGAGGTCCACCAGAGAAAACTCTTCAGCGCCTGACTGTTGAGTTTCATAGGCCTGTCCAAGCTGTACGTTTGCCTGTTCCAGCAGCTTAAAATGTTTCTTTGAAGGGGTCTTATTCTGGCCTTTGCCCAATTGACTGCTGGGATAGAGGCTGTGAAAAGACCCTGCAAACGCATTGCTTCTCTGATGGAGCACCAACTTCTTTCTCTGAGGTTCTGAATAGCCAGAGCAATCTTTGTTCTTTTTTTCTTCTGGAAGGAAGATCTTCATAGCGAGTGTGTCTTTAAATCAGACCCAGGAACTGGGACCAATTCAGACTTTAAAAAATCATGTTTGGTTGATAAATTTCGTAAAGTGTCTAAAGCCGTATTGAGGTCTAGATTACGTTTTTCTTTGGAGTCTGCAATCAAAAGCCAGTCATCTAAATAAGGGATGACATTGACGCATTTTCCCCTTAAATCTGCTGAAATGACTACCAGAATCTGTGAACACTCTTGGGGCTGAAGACAGACCAAAGGGAAGTGCTCTGAACTGGTAATGAAGAGTCAGACTCTAGAAGTTGATAGCGAACCTTAGGAATCTTTTGCTGGGTTCTGCGATGAGAATGTGTTAATAGGTGTCTTTTAGATCCAGAGAAATCAGTCAATTTCCTGGTTGAATAATATGAGTTGCGGACTTTGTTTCCATATGAAACCTCTTTTTTAGAATAAACTTGTTGACGGTCTTGAGATCTAGAATGGGTCCGAAAGAACCGTCTGGCATTGGAACCAGAAAGTCTTTAATAAGTGCCCAGAAATCTGTCTTTTAGATGCACACTTTCTATGGCATTCTTTTGAAGAGGCTTTGACACTTCTCCCATTAGCGCTTTTTCTTTCGCAGGTGAGTGGACTGTAGAGCATAAGAATTTTTGGGGGGGGATCTCTGATAGATCCAGATAGTAACCCTTCCTTATTACTGAAAGAACCCAGCGATCCTAGATAGTTTTCTGCCAGTAATCCAGAAAATGAAAGAATCTTCCTCCAACAGGAATGGCATCATAAATTTCTATTCCTTTTGTCAGAGAACTTATCTTTTCTCCTGTAATAAAACACCTTCCTTTGTTGACCCCTGTAAGTGTTCTTCCGAAAGGATCCCCTGTAAGTGGATTGGACTCTAAAAAATCTTTTATTCCAATTCTGCTTCCTGTTATCTTAAGGTAAAGCCTTTTTACCATCCTTCATTTGTTTCAAAAGATCATCCAGTTTAGAACCAAAAAGTCTGCCTGGTTCAAATGGAAGGTCACACACAGAATTTTTGGATGCTGAGTCAGCCGACCAGTTTCTTAACCAAATTGCTCTTCTTGCCACCGTGGGTAAACCCATTGTCTTAGCTGAGATCTTCAGACTTTCTGAAGAAGAATCAACTAGAAAGTCAGATGCCATCTTGATATTTTGCAACAACTTGACTGGAACTTCTTCGGATTCACCCGCATAAATCTTTTCTAATTCTTCCAGCCAATGTTTCTGTGCCTTTGCCACTGAGGTACCTGCAATCAGTGCTTTGGATTGAGATGCTGAGGAAACAATTTATTTAACCCCTTAAGGACCAAACTTCTGGAATAAAAGGGAATCATGACATGTAACCCGTCATGTGTCCTTAAGGGGTTAAGGAAGAATCAATACGTTTCTCCACAGCATCTTTTAAGTCACTTAAATCCCCTATAGGTAACGTGGTTTTCTTCCCCAGCTGAGCTATAGGGACGTCTACTGAAGGTAAAAGATCCAGGACGCACTCAGGATCCTAATTGATGGCAAAGAGCGCTTTAAAGTGTTTAGAAATAAACTGCTTTCTTTCTGGGAATTTCCATTCCCTTAGAATCAAATCCTTTAACTGTGGATGAAACTGAAAAACCTTGGATTTCTTTCCTTTGCTTCTGTAGTGTTCCTTATCACCCGTCAGGCACTGTACTTCCTTTACCAATTTTCCAATAGATTCCTCTGGAAAAGAAAATTCTTCCTCGGAAGAATCACTAGAATCCTCATTTCTTGATTCTGACATAGAAGAAGCAGAGCTTACGTCAGACAATTCCCAGGATCTAGGCCTTTTCTTAGACGGATTTAATACTGTAGAATCCAGGGAAGCAGAGGCCTGAGCATACTGAATGGCTGCTGTATGCATTTCAACAAATCTTTGTTGCAGACTTTGCTTTCTCAGAAGCCTCTTTAGTACAATTGTAACAGATTTTGCGCTTGTATCCATCTGGCATGGGTTGGGAACATACAGCGCAGCTTAAATGTTTGGATTTCGCAGAACAATTCCCTCTCTCTGAAGGTCTCTCCACAGTCTCAGGATTAGACATACTGAAGAAAAAAAGAGAGAAAGAAAAGCTGAACAAAATCAAAACTCCATAATTCAGGCTAGACTCACTTAAGATAAAAGCAAAAAGTCTTACCTTAAATGGCCTCAAAGTGTGTTGGAGGGCAGATGAGAACACACTTGCAACAGATTCTGAGTGCACATGGCAAAGTGTTAGAGAGACTAATTAACCAGCAGCAACTAAGTCCTGGAAAGCATATCGTAAAAAAAAATTTGGTGCCACAATTCCACTGTGGAACGCATCGCAACCTGTACGTGCGTTCCACCGTCAGGACCTCCCAGCTAACGCACGCATGCGCCCATCGTCTGCCTGGCACCCGGCACGGTATAGGCGGCAGTGAATAAAGCACAGGGGGATGAAGACGTCCTGCGTGCTTACCCCTGGAAGGACATCCGAAAAAGGACCAGAGCCTCCTGAGCCTCAGCCATCTCAACTTGCTCCAGGGGAAAAATCTGAGACCCTCCTCTGCCAAAGAACTGGGGCTGTTTGGGGTAAGTGGCAATTTATAGGACAAGATGTATGTGGGAGAGGGATTTGAAAAAGTTTTGGGGATTGCCTGCCTGTTTTTTCCCTCCAGATTAGAAATCCCCGTTGTTAAGCACTGCCTCTAATCTGAAGGGAAAAGTAAAAATGTTATTCTACATTTTATAGCAAATGGGAAGGGGTCTATTTAGAGCTGGAAAGTGGGACATGATGGCGTTCAGAATACAGGTTCTTTTAAGCTTTATGAGTCTTAGTGTTTTGCCATAAAATTAAATGGAGGCAGTTGCCCAGTGCACTTGCTTTGCAAAGACTTCTCATTAAGCAGCATTGGGAAGTCTGACTGGACAGCCAAAGAAAATCTGCTCTGCTAGCTGGATTAAAAGTCATTACAAACTATTTTTTGGGGAGGGGGACGACGACGTTGAATTAGGCAAACATTCTCAAAATCAGTTAGTAATGCTACTTTGAAAAAAAAAATTACATTCACTTTAATGACTAAACCTGTTAATCATTAATCTTGAATTAGTTTCCATAACTGATCAAAGCAACAGATAATTGTGAAATAGTGAGCAATGATAAGGATAACTAGCCAGGACAGTCTGATCCAAAGTGCATAAAATTGCTGTTAGAAAAGAGTCATGGGAAAGATAGAAAACTTATTTCTGGAAGCACTTCCTCGATCCGAATGGACCTTTGGTCCGGTATCTGAAGCTGGACGTCCTCACGCTCTGCATCAGATTTTTCCCCAGAGGAAAGAATTGATTCAATGCTTTCCTATGGGGAGGCTGTTGCGGGATGTTGGAGGAGGCAGAGCGCCAACCCAGTTCAGAGGGACATCAGGGCTGGGGTCAAGTAAGTAAATAAAGGTCTTTACCCATTTATTTACCATGGTGGGGGGCACCAGGGAGGGTAGGAGGCAGGGGAGTGATAGTGCCAGGAATACAGCCTTGTACTTTTTGGCACTTACAACATCCCTATATTAAAAAAAAAAAAAAAAAAAAACACGCAAAATGGCAGTGAGTTTTTTTTTATTCTAGATTTGCTTTACACAGTGACACCAGAGATAGGTCGGTTATATTATAGATTTCAATCTGTTGTCTTCTGGATACTAACTGCTGCCAATTTTCTCCCATAGTGGGCATTCCTTGCACCACAAATTCTGTATGCTGTTGAGATCACTCACAATATGTCTTTACTTTGGATAATCTCCTTACCTTCTCACCCGGTGCTTCTGTTTAATATGATGCAGAAGATTGCCACACCACTGTGTGCTAAAACAGTGTTATTGTGCCTAATCATGATGAATGTAAGATGGGAGCAGTGGTATCCATAGAAAAGTTTCCAAAAAAATTAAATGTTTTTTTTGGGGGGGTTATTGCATTTTACAGAGAATACATGTTAACAATATAAAACACAAACAATTAACTCAAAAGAAAATAAATATTTCAAATCCCCCAACATTACATCAGCCTTGCAATTTTGCCCACTTCAAAAAGTAACTTGGCCAATTAGATCCTCTTTTTCTTGTCTACAGTCTGATTCTTAGTCACTCATAGTAGGAATTCGCTCATAATTCTGTCCGAATATTATGCAAATTATACATGCTAATTGCTGCTTATTTGTAACGAATAATTGGTTTTATATATATATATATATATATATAAAAACTGTAGTTTTGTGCTGCCAAGTGATTGGTATTAGCCGATGTGGACTACTAATAACTTTATATGAAAAACATACAGTGCAAATGCTGACAGATGGTCTCATATTTAGCAAATCGGAGAAGAGAAATCAATTACAGTCTTTCTGAGAACATGTTAAAATAGAAAGTGCTTGTTTGTTTCAGTTAACTCACAAATACTGAAACCAAAACTTAAAAGTGAAATGTGTCTTACATGACTGCTTATTTAACTTTTGTTGCTTTGCAAATGGCTTAAAAGAACACCGTGGTAATTTTCCTCTTAAATACCCATAAGAACCTGCAAGCATCCAATTAAATTGAAAAATTTGGAAGAAACATGAAATAAAAAGTACACCCTTAACATGTTTATTCCTCACACTAAAGAGGCATAAAATGAACAAAGTGTTTTGAAGTGACATTATTAAAAATCTTTATTTTGTTTGGTCAGTACAGGCAAGGTAATATTGGAGTCACAGAGTCATATGCATTAAACAAGATACAGCAGTTTTCAAAACTGAGTAACTATTTGCACAAGTCTCAAACATTCAGCCATCTATTGAAGAAAAAATAAGAAGTATGTACAGATGTGTTGTCCAAGAGGGGGAAACTGCAATTAACACTGAAACTACCAAGGGACTTTTCTAAAAGTCCAACATTTTGAGATAAAACTACATTACTGGGTAAACTTTGGCAGCCAAACCTTCACAATACCATGACACGTTGTTGATTAGGTCAAAGGATGATGAAAAAGAGGGTAAGAATGCCCTTACACAGCAAAAAGTTTTATATATTAACAGTTGTACAGACATCATTAATATTAAGAGTTTTAGAAGTTTTGTCTTTCATTAACTTACATAAAAATAACTGAAGTCTAAACAAACGTCAATTTAAATTTCAAATTAACTTTTAAAATGTCCAAATTGGCAGAGGTATTACATTAAGCGACAAGAACAAAAACCCTCAGAAAGGTGAAATTTGTGACAAAATATGCACTATTTCTGGACAGTATGCTCTGAAATTAAACGGTGTATAAAAAAAAAACGTAAAGAAAAATTCTTCAAAATTTAGGGATTATTTTTTTACAAAATAGAACCCTGTACATTTACACTGGAGTCCAAACCATTTTGAATGCGACGTGAGCTCACAGTTCTTTTTCCTTTTCCACTGACTGGTTTCTCTTCCTGAGAGTCATGGTTCGAGTCTGTATCATTTGAATTGTGAGTGAGAGAGTTCTCACTGCCAGTGGGAGAGTCTACACTTTCATACCCAATACTAAGCTGATTCAGGTAGCTGCTCCCGCTCCTACCAGTTCTCTCATCTGAATGATTTGAGAGCTTGCCCTCATTCACAGGAGATGTGGCAAAGTCTTCTTCGGTGCAGCTGCCCTCCCTATAAATCCCTCCAGAGGTGTGAGTTCTTTGATGGGAAGACCCACCATTACTTGGTCCATTTGGCAAGCGGTTGCAATCTTTGCCAGCAGTCTCTCCCTCTTCCTTGGGATCTGATGAAGGCCTATTACCTGTGCTTTGGGACTGTTGCTGCTGAAACTGTGATAACTGCTGCCGGCACTCCTTCAGCTGCTGTTGCAGTACTAAAATAGTGCTCTGCATACCTTCCACTTCCTCATCAAGCTGAATAATAAAGTCATTTAGTTCTGAATGAGAGAAGAAAAAAAAAAAAGAAAGACAAACCATTAAGATCACTATGTGCATAAGAGAAAATGAGTTCCCTTTTAATAAGGAAAAAGGTAAGTGCTCCTAAAGTGACACTTTATGCACACGTAACAAAATAGGGACACTTCATTTTGAATCAATATTTTGGTTTTCTCTTAAAAACATTTTCACCATTGATGGTTGCATTCATACGGTTATATAGAACTAGGGAAGTAAGATAATTAGACAAACTAGGACATAAGAGCTACGGGTCTTTTAATAAGGACACCCCAATCCCCCATACTTGTGGGGACCTAGAATACAGACAATATGCAGTGCATTTCACCATTAACTCAAAGTCTAGAAAGAACAGGGCTCGACAAATCCCAGGTACCAGTTTGCTATGTCGAACAGGAATTTTGTCAAGGAGCCTAGGATTTGTCAGCCCGTTCATCAGTGAGGGAGAATAGAACCGGCCAGCTGAGGAACAGTGGAGGGGGTCACAGAGAGCGGAGATCTTCCAGTTCTTCTCTACTCCCTGATGCACCCTGCTGGGATGGTGGGATATGACATCACTCCAGGAGTGCAGAGCAAGAAGAACTTTAAGATCTTCAGCTGCCACAAAGACAAAATATGCACTATTATCTGTATGTGTGTTTGCGTGTGTGTGTGTCTCTGTTTAGGTGACCAGCTCCCCTCCGATCACAAGGGATAGGTATGCAGACGTGTCTGGTTCCACATCCATGGTTGAGATCATCAATCTTGATCTCAGCCAAGCCAATGATTTCCCACAGAAAAGCATTGGGAGGCCATTACACATGTGCAACAAAATGTTGTTCTGCATCAATCAGCATCTCCTCAGAGATGTATTGAATCAATACATCTCTATAAGGAACATTCAGCGCCTCCATGCAGAACGTGGAGACACTGAACATAGGTGCTGCACTAAGAAGCAACTCTAATAGCCATCTGAGTGACTGTCACTAGAGGTGTTACTAGGCAACAAGGTAAACTCTGCATGTTCTCTGAAAAGGGAGTGTTTACATTGAAAAGCTTGCTGGGACAGTAGACACCATAACCACTACATTAAGTTGTAGTTCTAGTTACTATAGTGCTCCTTTATGAATTTTAATTTTGTCGTTGAAAATAATACTTTGTTTAAAAAAGAAACACAAACAAACCTGGCTCCAAGCAAATTTGTCTGGGGGAAAGGGGGAGAGAGGGGAAAAGAGGGGGGGAGTGAGAGAGAACTACATTTTCTCAACTTGGAGCACTACCAAGTATTTATCAAGGGTTTATTGAACATTCTCAGTATTACCATTGGCTCTACAGCGCTCACTGCAGAAAGATATAAATCCTGGGAAAGTGCAGCAAACATTTTTTTCTTTCCCCCTTTCTTTTACAAAAATTATAGTAAAATACCAATGATTTTTGAAAAAGTAAAGGAAAAAAAATAAATGTCTACTAATATGTTGAGAATACACGTTTAAACTGATTTATGCAAATACATTTCTGGTGACATCATAAAAGATCAAAACTGCATTAAACAGTGTACCAGAGCTAGGGATAGACTGATCTGTTTGGCCTCTATTATCGGCCGATATTCAAGATTTTGGCAAATATCGGTCACCATGGATACCGACATTGAGGACCACTAAGGAGGGAGAACAAGGAGGGAGAGGACCACTAAGAGACAGGGAGAGGAGTGGAGAGGTAGGTACACTAAGTGACACGGATGGGAGGTGAGGGGAAAGGAACACTAAATATTCTTGAAAACAAAAAAATCTGTCATGTATATTTTGTGCATTTACCACTTAAAAAAAAATGAAAAAATAATACATGTTCAGTAAACAGATTTGTGTAGAAATGGTTTCTTTTTTTCAAAACAGTAAATGTACAGAATATCGGTAAGTTATCGGATATCGGCCTAAAAGTTTACATATTATCGGTGTTGACTCTAAAAATCAATATAGGGCGATCCCTAACCAGAACAGTCAAAACATGATTCTGAACAGGTTAACTTGTCAAGTGGCTTTATTATTTTTCCCAACATGGAGATTAGTCGGAGTTGCTCATGTCTAGTGCGCTCATACGTTGTACAGCCTTATGGACAAGATCTTGTATAAGTGGAGCTGCAATGTTTTTAATACTCAGCTTTGTTACTAATAAACAGAATGAAGGTAGATTGTGATTGGAAAGTTCCTTGTATCATAATATAGCAGCAGCATGAATGGTGACTGGAGAAAACAGAAAATAGCCAAAAAGAATACTGTACAAAGTAAACTCTGCATACACATTATTGTGGATAATATGAAATAAAGGGGCAAACAAGGGAATGATAAATAACACTTGAGTCTGCAGGAACAGACCCGTTGTACACAATCTAAGGCCAAATGTAAACTTTATATATTTACAAAATGCACGGCTGTGTTTCCTCCTTCCATAATCTAATTACACCTTAGTAAATGATTAGATATTCTTTGCATCACACAAGTATAACAAAAATATAATTTTATTAAGCTAAAATTAAGACAAAACTGCTCTAACCATTTCAAAAGTAAACAAGAGAACTTCACACTAAAGAGATTTGAGAAAAAAAAAATGCATGACCAAAAACTAAGGAAATGAAAGAAAAATTATCTGTTGCATTTATTAAAAAAAATGTAAGCATGGGAAATCTATATGTATGAAAAGACAGCCCATAACGTATTATGGTGCTTACCATCCTGACTGCTTTTGAGCTCCTCACTGTATTTCTTCTGTAAGGCCAACTCTGCCTCAAGCTGTGCAATGCGACCTTGGGATAGCTGCCTCCCCAGTTCCTGATTCTCCTGGATAAGCATTCGACACTTCGCCATTAACTTTTTGCCTGTTTGGCTGTAAAGGAAAGAGCCGCTGGTCAACAAAATGGAGAATAGATAACCCTGCATTTTCTTTGGCACCATTATAAGAGGCACTTGGCAGGGACTCCAGCATTTGTTAACTTACGATTCATCTTTTCTCATAACAGTCACAGCAGCTTTACTGCCTACAGTTACCAAATATTTTTCCAGAGCCTGATGATCTTCTACTCTGGAAGGACTGACATCATTACATATTACAAGATAAGCTGGAAACCAATCCAATCTGAGTATCCAGCACGCAGAGACAAAGGTCCTACGACCAGCATCTTTGGAATGTGAAGTAGCAAGGTCACTTGTCAAGTGATAAATGCAGGCCCGAGGAAAAAGCACAATAGATGCAAGTAATTTGAGATACACAAATGAAGCCAAATATTTTCAAACCACTTCCTCCCTTAGCTACACTCCCAAAAAAATGGTTTTCACAGTACAACCATAAGACTGACTAGGACTGATTACGGATTTAAAAACAAATGATTAAGACAGACTGCCATTAAACAAACACACCTCACCTTTACACAACTAAAAAAACCATCTTCTGAAGACATCCACCTCCCCCAAAAGCATTAAAATTAATAAATGCAGTAACAGATGTTATCTTGATATAGTATATTTGCTCCAACATCTATGCAAATTTGGCATTATTTAATCAATGAATGAATTCATATATCCGACCTCACATTTGAAAATCTCTCAAAATGTATTGTAATGCCATATATCCGGAAAATACAGATATATAGATTTATATGTAATTTATGCATTTTTTCTTCTTCTACATTTTACCATCTCTCCCCCATTCCTTATTTGATGGGTTACATTTTTGAGCACATACCAAAAATGTGCACTTGCATTATTGGTATGCGAAATTTTGGATTTTACATTTTTTTCCTCCTTTCAATAACATTCCTGTAACACGCGAAACCAGTAGTTATGAGGTACAGCAAGGTGTGCTGCTTATGAAAAACTCCCTCTACCAATTTGCAATGTATAATCCTGTATAATATAATCCTGTTTACCTAATAACTGCCAAAAAAACTTGGGACATCGGATGTCTGCTTACGGCTAATTAAAATACACATTTGTTCAAAGGTCAGTGAATTATTTTGTGTAGGTAATATCTGGAACTCTGCTTCGGTGAGTTTTCACTTAATTTAGCTGATGATTGGAAGCAGAGTTCACAACTGCTGGAGTGCCAAGTGTTAGCCATCACCAATGTAACTTTTTGTGGTGCACATTCCTACGGTAAATAAGGTCTCATTCATAACCAATCCACAATAGAGTATATTCTAGACTTCAAAACAATTATCTAGGGGACAAAACCAAAAAAAATTATATAAAATCTATAAAGTAGCATAGTTTGATAGAAAATCTGGAAACAGAAGAGTAAATTATTAGTAGTTGTAAGGAATCCCAAAACACCCTCAAGTTTTGTGTGTACAAAACAATTTAACTTTGTTTTGAACTTTTGTATTCTACTTTGTTTTCATTGGCTTGGAAATACAGATTTAAGCAGTTTTTCCATTTGTGAGGGAGTGAAACAAAAAGACAGCAGACACTTTTTCCAAGTCAGCATTTACAAGTAGGTTTACAAATTATACATAAACTCAAAGGTCACAAAAATCTTAGGATTAAAAGTTCCCCAAAAGGCCAAGTAGGAGGAATTGCCTGAATGTCAAATGGTTTGACCTCAATCCATGATTGCATGGTAGCAGATACACTGAGAATCATGAGAGTTGTAGTTCAGAAACATCTGGAGGGCCGGAGTTTGGAGAAGCCTGGCCTAAAATGGATATGAAATATATTTCTTGATCACACTATTCTGAATATAGGAAATGGGTATGCAACAGTTCTGCACTTGCACAAATAAAAAATGTGCTTCATGTTCAGTTTGCAATGTAGCATTTCAGAGGAATTTGTGACCCTCCACAATTAAGTCTTATTGGAGAATCTTTGACCACAAGGGGAGAGGGGGTGGAAGCTACTAGGCATCATAAGTTGCTTAAATTATATCACCTTTGGTTGCTTATTTTGTATACCTAGATCAAAATGAAAAAGTGAAGAAAGCACTATAATAAATATATATATATATATATATATATATAGAGAGAGAGAGAGAGAGAGCTCATTTTGACTTCTCTGCATTATCAATAAACTGGTGGTAATTTCTATTCAACACTTCAGTTGCATAGCTGCTAAAATATGTACCACTAATTATCTGAAGGCCATTGTCCCTTTGTGATTGAAGGACATTCAGTCTATATTATGAGGTATAGTTAGTTATAAAACAAATACATACACAAATAAGCAGTAGCTTACATTTTTCTTCTTGATTGAGCTTACACCACACACTTTTTTGACAAAGATGCATTAGAATATTTAATAAAGGAACACTCCAAGCACTATAACCACTACAGAGAGCTACAATGTTTATTGTGTCAGAACCCCCTCTCCTCCCAATGTAAGTGATCAAACTATTTTAAAACAGTTTCTGCCACAACTTCAGAGCTTCTGGCTCTATATAGGAGCTAAACCTCACGGTATGCTGGGCTTAGCTCAGGAGAGCCAATAGAAGCTCCTAGTAGCTTCCAGCTCTCCAAAATGAAGTAATGACGGAGGGTAGCAACGCGTAACAGACCCGATATAAGAAGTTAAATATTCTAAAACTGAGGGGTATGGTCATGGGAAAAAATAGCAATGCTTCCTGACCCAAAGTATTTACACACAGTGCAATGTATTGATAACTTGTTGGGGCCTTCTTATTGCTGTAGTTACTGTGCAGGAGATCAAAGAACCACCTGTAGAAGAGTTCTCTAGGTCTTCCAGTCACACAGTTGTTTTAAGAGAACCAACAGACAAGTGGGTGGCCAGATCTTGAAACTATTTATTCTTTTTTAAATCTATACATTTGATTAGCAATGTATAGATTGTTTATGCTCTTTCACAGAAAAGTAGCCCAGGTACAATTAAAAAATGCACATAGGTAAGCAGACGCACGGTGATAATTCACAACTGTAGTATACAACTTCTACTCATGCCTACTCTCACAAATAGGATGTGACATTGTATTAAGGCCCTTAAAAAAAAAAAAAAAAAAAAAAAAAAGCCACTATAGAGCCTATTACACTAAACAGGACATTTCATAAAAGCAGCTGTACCAGTAATTTTTCACGCCTAGTTCATAAACTCTAATGTAAAAGCTCCAAGCAGATTGAAATGATGAAAGGTTTGCACCCAGAGTGGGCAAATACACAGAGACCCATCTGTTTTAAGGGTCGTGGCAAGATGTTGAGGATATGCAGGAATATGATAATTTATAGACATGTTTACGGTAGTTTAGTGATAATACTCTGGGTTCTAGAACAGTGTAGCTCTGTCATAAGTAAACACTATAGATTCACAGCTTTTATAAAACACAATAATGTAGAAGAAAGATACTAAAGAGGGAAACTTAGGAGGCAACACAGTGGGTTTCCACCACTTACAATCTATGGCACACCAAAAGCACTTTAACCATCAAACATTACAAAAAATTATTGGGTTGAGCAGCTTCCTCTTACTGCACCCCACTGCCATCTAACAACCCCAAAACACTCGACTCACTATAATTTCAAGAAAAATGCATTTGCAAGACCTTTCAAAACACATGGATAATATATTATCACTATTTTATATGTGTTCTCAAAAATACACACATCATAACAGTCATGAGCACAACAATTAGGGTATAGCACATTTTAAATAGAAGCAGAATATAGATGACATTTGACCACGCAATGTTATCTGTATTCTGCTTCCAATTAAAGTCTTCTAAACCCTAACTTTTGAGCTCTGATCTATTGCCTTTTATCTACTTTGACAAGTGTTTGGCCACCCTGAGAATTTCTCCAAAATACATGTGAAAATTATTGAAATTGTAAGTTTTCCAGATAAAATGTACTATTGACATCACATATCATTTACAAAAAAATGCTAGCTTGTAATAACTTAAACACTAGTTTTAGCATGAATAAAAAAAATGTTCAAAATTAAATGGTACTTAGAAAAATTCCTGGACATGAACAGATTTATCTTGAATTAAAATGTGTGCATTTTGCAAGTCCTACAAATAGAACTGGAAACATTTTGTGACCTTTTAGAATGTATACTACAGTAACTGCAAATGCACAAAACATTTAATATGCTTTTAATAATATGCTTTTATAGCTTTCTCCGCACCCTTCTCATTCCATGGCACTAATTGAAAATATCTTCTGTTGCATTTAACAGTTATATGGTGGTAATTTCCCTATACATTAGGGAGGGAAAAAAAAGTTTAAAATATCAACATTTCAAGTAATAACCATTTGCTTTTATATAGATCATATGCAATTTCACAAAAAAAAAAAAGCAATTAATCTAAAATGAGCAAGTTAATCAGTTTACATCCCAATAGATATTCAAACCATATTGAGACCTGTTAAGTTCACAGCATTTATCACTTCACAAATGTTTGCTGAAAAACTACATATTTAAGTGTAGACTCCCCAGACACATGAATGGATTAGATTGGTTTGTAAAGAAAAAATGTATGATTAGCAGACCACTAAAACTGAGATGAAAGTATACACTCAATCTATAATAAATCAATTAAAACACAGAACCTACTTAAATTACTCAAACTATATTCCAACACCCCTGTAACTATTAAGCTGTTTTCAAATTATTAATCCTGGTGCAGTAAACGGGAAGCCTTTAAAAAGGGGCACAAGGGCACCAAAACAACTTAATCTAAATGAAGTTATTATGCCAGGAGGCCCCTGGGCAAACTCTTACCATCAGGAGTTAAACCAAACTCCAAAGTCAGCTGCAGCTTTCAGACAAATCAGAGGCGCACCTGACTGGCGGCACTCTGCACTTCCTAAAATGGTAATTTCAGAAGCTGTATGCTGCCAGGGAGGGAGGGTTTTGAGGATTGGTGCTAGAGGCAACTTTGGGGATAAAAAATGTTTTACACCTGAAGGTAAGATTGCATCTAGGTTTCTCCTGGCACCATAATAACTTCATCTAGATGACGTTGTTATCGTGCCTTATGCTGCATAAAGTGGCCACGAAACGACATGGATAAAAATTTATTGTGGGTCTATGGATAACATTTATATAGGTCATTTTAAAATGAAGAGTTTAGAAACTTACATATAGTCCAGGCATACCGTCATAAACTGAAAACAAAGCAAGCCTCTCATTTTCAGCCACAAATTTATGATCAGAATATATGTAAAGATTTATAAGTAGCTACTGTTTTGCATGTGGTGCAATCAATGGTTTGCTTATTTTATTTGTAAACCGTGTGAATAAGGAAAAAAGGCTGCCAAGTAATGTCGTTATAAAAGTATAATGCTACAAAATGCACATTGTCATAACAATCATGGATAACCATCTTCAAACATGTTAACTATTAAAGAATGTTTTTTTTTCAAAATGTGTTTTTTGTAAAGCTCTGTTCATAATTTGTTATCCAATCTAGATATTGTAGCATTGCTAAATATTAAACTGCTTAATTCAACTGTATTGATTTCCACACCAAGTTTTCTTTCTTTATATTCAAATCATTTTGACCAAGATTGATTAACCAGTACATTTTAAAGTTAGACTATTTTTCTCCTAAGCGAATTTAACTAACTGAATAAAAGACTGTTTTATTGAGCCAGTGTCAACTGGTTTCAGACTTGTGTAAAACGAGGAAAAAACGAGGAAAAAATTATGAAATCTGATGAACTGCAACATACCTTACTACAGTAAAATAAATAAAATGTAAACATAACTACAGGAATATTTCTTTCAAGGAAATGCACTGAACCATCGAATCAACACATGATCAAATATCCAGAAAGGTTACAGGATTTTCCCCTACTAACTTAAGTAAAACAAAACCCTGAAGGATCATTTGACAAACTATATATACCCATTAATCAAGTTATAGCCTTTTGTAGTCATTTTTGGTACAGTGCCAAATTCTTCCCAGTAAATATAATTTATGCAATTGTAGGCCTGTCCATCCATGAAACGTATGTATAACAAGATCAGTTTTAGATAAAACACAAATTTAAACTTGGTACATTGCAGTAATGAAACAACCAGACATACAATATGATATACTTACCAGACGATTGCACCTGTTGTCATCAAGGTGATAAAAGCAGTCAGACTAACCAATCCCTAAAAGATGCTTGCAGCATCATAATACCTGAATGCAATGCACTGCAATTAGCATGAGGTGGCAGCAAAAACAGACACGTACTCACTGTAAATAATGGGGCTGTCCAAGCACCATAACCACTACATGCAAATTTAGTTGTTATGGTGGCATTACGCAGTGGGCACCTGGTTCTTGGTCAAACCTTTTGAGCAGAATGACCAAACGTGTGGGCCCTTAAGGCCCAGACCTTTGCTCAGCTATTGCCAATGTGGATGTTCAACTTCAACATTACCTAGAGAACAACCCTATTTTCAAAGCATACGATGGCTGGGTGTGTGCAGTTAGTTGCTTTGTCAGACTTGAGAACATGGAAGGAATTGATACTGTCAATGCAGAAATTGACCTTCCACATTAGAAATAGTTTAGCAAAGGTCTGGGGTGCTGGTACACCAGATGTTGGACATGACAATGCAGAGATAAAAAGATTCAATATGAAGTGATCACGTGTCAGTTTAGCGTTCTAGTGTTATGTATATAAACATATATACATATACACAAATTTCATGACAAATGAACACTATTAATGAAATAAAGTTGACATATACAAACTATTAAGTACTAGAATGAATACCATGCCCAACATCCAAATAAAATAAAAGTGATGAATATTTAGTTCTATTAGACACCCCTAATCTTCTCAGAAGAAACTTGATAATTGTAAAAATGGGTCTGCACACTCTGGCTTTTCCTTACAAATTGTGGAAATAAATAAATTTAAAATGAATAATGTTCTCCTTTCCATCGCTTCAACAAATACAGATTGATGCTGCAGTTTTACCAAATGCCTTTTCCATATAGTTGTGCTGTGACATAAAACATATTAAATCACATAAAACAAACATTAATAAACCCACTAAAATAAAAGATCTAGGCAGTTGATACCATATCTCCTATTTCCTGATATAAAAACTGGACCATTCACTTGGAAAATGTAGTTATTAAAAGCTAGCCTTGGAATAACAGACTAGTTGCAAAACCTCTTAGTTTCGAAAGATACGAGTGTCACACCTTCAGTGTATTTACACATAATTTTTGATGGAGGTCCATTGTGTTATCAAACATCAGAGAAGTATGCTTCATCACACTAAGTACCAGCAGTATAGTATAAAATAGAAATATAATACCAGCTGGCTGTTCAGAAGCATGCACTACTACTCTGGTGTGATAGCTCACTGTTTCATGCCCATGACTATTGGACAGTAATCATTAAGTAAAAATCACCTTTGCTCGAGTTTGGGCCCAGCAGTTCAGTAAACAATCATGAAGTCCAGAGTCTTAATTGGAAACACGGACTTAGTTTCTATAAGTCACTAGGCTCAATATTAAGAGCAAGGAACATTCCACTTTACATTTTTTATGGGAATATTACATGATCAATTCATGATTTTTGTTTTTAAGCAAAAGAAAAATAAAAATCACTAGGTTCTCTCCTCCATAAATGGGTGCCGACACATTGTGCCAGACTTAAGACTTCTTTTTCTCCCTGTATTTTCTTCAACCAGAACCATTTTTGCAAGTGTCTAAGTGTTCTAGAAATGGGACACTGCCGGATGTGGACACTTCTTCGGAATAGTCCGACGCTCTCAGGCCTTTGAAGCAAATGAGGGGAGGAAAATAAAAAGCTGAAATACAAGGTTCATCTGATAAGATTTACATTAAGCATTATAAGCTGGACAGTAAGAATGTGGCTTTTTTGGCTCACAAGAGTCTGAGTCTTGGTGTGCAAAACGAGTACTTGGCCATCCCACCATAGCATTCTCGCAGTGGGAGTGTCAGGGAAGTCTTGACTGGGGAGTATTTGGTTTGTTTACCTATCAGGCGTAAATTTCCAGGCACTCAGTTCATTTTGGGCTTGTTCCAGTTTGTCTTTAGTCTGTTCCAGTTCGCTTTTCATTTTGAGGAAAAACAAGTTGATAGCTGGGTCAACCATAGTCGTTCTCAGCTGGGCAACGCTTGGCTGCTGTACTTGCTTGAGGTGCTGAATCTGGTTCTGTGTAGATGAACCAAAGGCACAGTTACTAGCATGCCAGAAGAGCAGACAAAATGGCAACTGTCATTTTGCAGAGGCAGATAATTCAATCATATAGTCGTACAAGCATCTGAATGAAAATCTCTGGATAACAGTTAGTTTACAATTGCTTATTTATTTATTTTTTTATCTTTATGAAAATGGAAATCTATATAATTTGAAAATAATTAGCCATGAAACATGAATTGTGCTACAAAGTGCAGATTTCAAAAGTAAGCATTCTAACATGTACACATTTTTATTTTATTAAAACAAAAATTAAAAAAAAAATTCATTCCCTGACCCCTATTTCAACCTGTATAAGTTTTCTCCGTTGCAATATTAAATATACCACATTATACACTTTCTTTTAACATTAATACTTTTAATACAGAGCATTCACAATTTTAGTAAATATCAGTATGCCAAGTACATGTTAACCATTCATTTTGAAATTATCCAAAAGGAGCAAGAGTGAACCTGATGCATACAAATGTTAAAGGAACACTATAAGCACCAGCATAACTCAACCTAATTTGATTTGGCCTCAGACATGCTGTGGTTTTGTCACTGCATCATTCTATTAAAGGGACACTATTGCTTAATGAAGCAGTTTTGGTGCATCGAACATGCCCCTGCAGCCTCACTGCTCAATCCTCTGCCATTGAGGAGTTAAATCCCTTTGTTTATGAACCCTAGTCACACCTCCCTGCATGTGACTCGCACAGCCTTCCATAAACACTTCCTGTAAAGAGAGCCCTGTTCTCTTTAATTAAGATTTTCCTATCCCCGGCTATGTTAATAGCTTGCTAGACCCAGCAAGAGCCTCCTGTATGTGATTAAAGTTCAATTAAGAGATTGACAGACAATTAGTTACGATAAATTACATCTGTTTGAAAGTGAAACCAGTTGTTTTTTTCCATGCAGGCTCTGTCAATCATAGCCAGGGGAGGTGTGGCTAGGGCTGCATAAACAGAAACAAAGTGATTTAACTCCTAAATGACAGTGAATTGAGCAGTGAAATTGCAGGGGAATGATCTATACACTAAAACTGCTTTATTTAGCTAAAGTAATTTAGGTGACTATAGTGTTACTTTAAGCTCTGAAAAAAAGTTTTGCAGCTCAGTGCAGCATAAGTCATGTCCCACCCCATTTTCACACAGTTATTTACCAATGTGTCAGATGACCACTCTCAGCCAATGACTGTCATTCTGTGTAACACAAGTTGCAAAGAACTGACAATAGCCAGCCCGGAACTCCAGTAATACACCTATGAAGCTTCTGGGGATGGAATTACACCACAGGCAGCAGAGGGGTTTATATCTCCACAGTGAAATGCTACTCAAACAGACTCCAGGCACCATGACCACTTCAAATCACTTACCGTATATACTCGAGTATAAGCCGACCCGAATATAAGCCGAGGCCCCTAATTTTACCACAAAAAAACTGGGAAAACTTATTGACTCGAGTATAAGCCTAGGGTGGGAAACGCAGCAGCTACTGGTAAATTTCTAAATAAAATTAGATCGCAATAAAATTACATTAATTGAATATTTATTTACAGTGTGTGTATATAATGAATGCAGAGTGTGTGTGTGTGTGTGTATATATAATGAATGCAGAGTGTGTGTGTGTGTGTATATATATATAATGAATGCAGAGTGTGTGTGTGTATATATATAATGAATGCAGAGTGTGTGTGTGTGTATATATAATGAATGCAGAGTGTGTGTGTGTGTGTGTATATATAATGAATGCAGAGTGTGTGTGTGTGTGTATATAATGAATGCAGAGTGTGTGTGTGTGCGCGCGAATGCAGAGTGTGTGTGTGTGTGTGCGCGCGAATGCAGAGTGTGTGTGTGTGTGTGCGCGCGAATGCAGAGTGTGTGTGTGTGCGCGCGAATGCAGAGTGTGTGTGTGTGTGTGCGCGCGTGTGTGCGTGCGCGTGTGAATGCAGAGTGTGCGTGTGAATGCAGAGAGCGTGTGCGCGCGTGTGAATGCAGAGTGCGTGTGCGTGAAGGCAGAGTGCGTGTGTGCAGAGTGCGTGTTAGTGCGTGTGTGCGCAAAGTGAGCGTGCGTGCGCGCAGAGTGTGTGCGAGTGCGCGCAGAGTGTGTGCGAGTGCGCGCAGAGTGTGTGCGAGTGCGCGCAGAGTGCGTGCGAGTGCGCGCAGAGTGCGTGCGAGTGCGCGCAGAGTGCGTGCGAGTGCGCGCAGAGTGCGTGCGAGTGCGCGCAGAGTGCGTGCGAGTGCGCGCAGAGTGTGTGCGAGTGCGCGCAGAGTGTGTGCGAGTGCGCGCAGAGTGTGTGCGAGTGCGTGTGAGTGTGTGCAGAGTGTGTGTGAGTGCGTGCAGAGTGTGTGAGTGCGTGCAGAGTGTGTGTGAGTGCGTGCAGAGTGTGTGTGAGTGCGTGCAGAGTGTGTGTGAGTGCGTGCAGAGTGTGTGTGAGTGCGTGCAGAGTGTGTGTGAGTGCGTGCAGAGTGTGTGAGTGCGTGCAGAGTGTGTGAGTGCATGTGTGTGAATGCAGAGTGTGTGTGTGTGTGTGTGAGTGAATGCAGAGTGTGCGTGTGAATGCAGAGTGTGTGAAGGGCATTTTTTTTGCCCCCCCTCCCTGCTTGGAGGGGGATATAGCAGTCCCTGGTAGTCCCAGTGGCATGTACTGAGCGGGGGGGGGGGGGGGAGGTGGCAGCAAGCTGTTACTTACTTTTCCAGCAGCTCCCTTCATCTCCCTGAGTAAATCTCGTGGTTTGCGTGCCGCGCGGAGCGTTGCCATGGTAACCCGTGGCAACACTGACGGCCGTGGGACTCGCAAGATTTACACAAGGAGATGAAGGGAGCTGCTGGAAAGGTAAGTAACAGCTTGCTGCCGGTCCCCGCAAAAAATATTAATTTTATTTTATTATTATTTATATTTTGGCAGGGAGGTGGGCTCTCACTTCCTGGTGGTCCAGTGGCATTGGCAGTTCAGTGGAGGGGGGCTGGCAGCCCCCCTCCTACACAGCCACTGGTCTGTATTATGGAAATGTAAGTTGCCATAATACAGACCCTGACTCTAGTATAAGCCGAGGGGGGCTTTTTCAGCATAAAAAAAAAAAAAATATGTGCTGAAAAACTCTGCTTATACTCGAGTATATACGGCAAGTGATAATGGTGCTTGATAGCTAACTTGAGAGAATTTTTATAGTTCTGTTATTTAGGTCTGAATGGGACACTATAGGAACTCAGACCACTTCAGATAATTGAAGTGGTCTGGGTGCAATGTCCCTGTTCCACTTAGTCCTGCAATGTAAAACATTCAGAATCTGAGACAGCCACTAGAGGAGCTTCCAGACGTTTACCAGATTTTAGGTTACCTAAGTGACGCTGGATGTCCAAACACTCTGCATGAGGACATCCAGCATGAGTGAAATCACCCTAGGAAAGCACGGCATCCAATGCTTTCCAATGGGTAGGGCCTAATGCACTCACAGCGCTTGCGCCTTCGGTTCCCCCAACAGGCGACCTCTGGTGAGGAGCAGCATGTGACATCGGCACTGAAAACAGTTGAGTAAATAAAGGGTTATTTAACTCTTCATGTAACAGATGACCAAAGGGCACTATAGTGTTAGGAATACCATTTTGTATTCCTAACTCTCTAGCATCCCTTTAAATTTTAAGATTACTATGAATAACCCAGTCTGTGTTTCTGACTGGCCTCTACTTCTCAGTAGGTAATGAGCCACTGAGGGCAAAGTGAGCTGAGCTGTTGGGAGGCAGAGGCTAAAGACTGGAGAAAGAGGGGAGACAGGAACATATACATTGGTCTCTTTTACCAAGCATGGTTTTACGATTCCTACGACCAAGCTGCAGGGAATACAGGTACCAGTATCTTACAGATCACATCTTCACAAAAGGATTCTGGAAAGACTGTCTATACTCTGCAAGTGTCTGCCAATCCTGGCATTTAGCATTCACTACTTATTCTTTTACTGGTGCGTATAAAAATAAAACCACATTCCAGTCTTACTCTGGGTACCAACATAATTTAAGTGCGTTTGATACATTTTAGCTTCTCATTCTTGTGTTTTTTTCACAATAATTTCTCATTTCCTAAAAGAAAATATTTGGGGGCTAATTTAAAAAGTGCCAATTAAAATCTGCTTTAATAAGGGAGGGTCCCTCTAAGTTATGTTGGTAACCAAAAGTTTATTTAATTCCAGAGCTTTTACCACTATTCCTTGGTCAACCATGTCAATTTGCTGGGGAGAACGTAGTGCTAATAATCTGAATTTTTTTTTGGGAAATGCATTCTACTGGATGCTAAATGTTAAACCAGGGCATTTCTGTTTGCATACTGTGCATTATTGGTTTGCAACATGGCAATAGTAGGCAACCTTCAACACGCCAGATGTTGTAAAAGACATGTCCCTGATGCTTTTACAACATTATGGATGTAAGAGTATTATGGGTGATGTAGTCCAAAACATCTGGAGTGCCGAAGGTTGCCTAACCCTGCCATAGAGAATTATTGCTTCACTGAACGCAAAACTGGTTGACATATGGAAAAATATTATAATAAAAATGACAGATTGGCATCAAAGGTATGCTACTCTCAAAAATATAGGTAAAGTATATGTATGTGTTTAGTACAGAGTTCCTGTAATAATAGGGAACATGATTTTAAATCCAATCTCAATTTGTAGTTCGTGTTTGTGTACAAATGTTTAACCAACTCATACTTGTTTAAAACAAAAAAAAAGTACTGATATTTAAAGGAACACTATAGTGTCAGGAATACAAACCTGTATATAGTTCTAAAATAACAATTTAGGCTCCAGCCCCTGGTCAAAAGGTGATTCTACCCACCTTTTTCCAGCACTGTGCAGGACCTTCATGACTGGCTCCACCCCCTTGGCTGAGATCAAACTTTATTATCTCAGCCAAGCATTGGGAGGCTGCATCTCTGCACCAATCAGCATCTACTCAGAGATGCATTAAATGAATGCATCTATGAGGAACTTTCAGAGCTTCTGCAAATAACGATAGGCTGGCATTATTCTGACCACATAGCTGTTTCTATCAAGCTGCTTTGGAAAGGTTTAACAAAAAAACAACACAAAAACAACAGTGCTATCTAGGGAAACAAAGCCAGGACACACTGCGCCCACTCACACTATTGGCCAATCTTTGCGAGCATCCACGGGCTGCAAGTGCTAAAAACAGCTTAACATAAAAACAGGGGATGGCATCTAAAGAAAAAAAAAACAATGAGTAGCAGTGGTTATATTGCTTAGAAAGCCCCTTAAAACTTAACACTTAATATAGTTGGAAGGGGACAAACTTTCACACGCATACATACTTCCCATCCAAGCTTGCTGATATTCTATATAGGCTTGGACAAACCATATCATTAGGAGCAAAAAGGCAAAAACACCTTTCCAAAGTACCTACACTCCATCTCGAGTTGGTGGAAAGATCTTGTATAATGAATGGATAAAAATTATAGCAAAGTAAATATTTTCAATAATTAAGTAAGCCCACTATAGTCTAACTTTTCATACTTAAGAACATTATATTTACTAGCAGACAGTTATGGAGAATGTGGAAACCTGGAAATTAATAGATTTTTTCCCCCCACAGTCTAGTAGCACTTTAAACACTGCTTACACAGGAGAAAAATGATCAGGGTGTGTGTTCTTTTGTAAATTTGAATAAAGACCCCTAAATTCACCAGGAGTCATAGTGGGCATTCTCCATCAAACACCTAGAGAACACCATTTCATCTTCACTGAACAACTAAAACACTGAAGTGTAAATTGCTATGCTATTAAAAATCCTTTTTCAGGTTGTCTGCTGAGTTTCTATCAGTTTTTATCAGTAATTGTTCCTAATGGTCAAAAAAATTGTGATTCAACCTGAACATGACTTTCTTCACTCTGGAGAGAGCTAAAAATATTGTGAGCGCAACAGCAAGTTTACTTTTGTGGAACCCAACACATGCCTGGAATCAAAACTGCACGAGATGCGTTGCAAGCTGCTCCCCCCCCCCCCCCCCCCTCCCAAAAAAAACAAAACAAACAAAAAACACATACTAACCGTGCACTCCTGCATTTCTTGCTCCTTTGTAGCCAATCTCATTACTAATATGTTCTCCCTTCGAGCAGACTCTTGCTGCTGCTGTTTCAGCTTTTCCTCAGACTCTCGCAGTCCAGTCACATCATTGGCTAAAGAAAAATAATGTTAATTAAGGTGAGTTTTCAATATCGTAAAGCTTTAGTCAGTAATAAATATACATTTAGCAACAAACTCACCTAGTCAAAGGATAGGTACAGAAAATGTATTACATTAATATCCGATAAACTAAGACATTTACTAAACATGGCTACTTCTTTATTGTAAAGCGCTGCGGAATTTGATAGCGCTATATAAATATCATAATAATAAAACCTTTTCCTAAACAGAAACCATCACTAATTATTCTGAAACCATCTATATACTTACAATTCAGGTCACTGTACTTGTTCTCCAAAGCTTGCACATAAGCTTCATACTGCTTCCACCTATAAAGAAGAAAAAAAAAATAAAAAAAATAAACACACCCCAAAAGTTTTTAGTTAATTCTTTAAGAACAAAAGGTTTTTTTTCCAAGATAGGCATTCATGACTAAGGCCTTTCTGGCATTTATCAGGTGTGTTCATTCAACCAGAATGTCCAATTTTCGGTTTAGGTGTATATACATACAATTTTTTTCATAAGTGAATTTTGATAATTCGACCATTTATTATTTTTTGTGTTTTTAAAAATCTTTGTTTTCATTAATAATTTCACAAGCCTCATGTGTCCCACTACAGTAAAGAACCCATATATGAGATACGGATACTACCCTGAGGACATGACACCTCACATGTTAACCATAGCCAGATTTTAGAATTCTAACCCAAATTAAGCCTAAAGCAAATTGAAACTCAAAAGCAGCCCAATGCTAACCAGAAAGATGCAATCAACGGATGTCTCTGTTGACATCAGCATAAGGATTTATTCTGCTTACATAGAATAGAACTCCCTGTACTTTGTGGTCCAAACATACACTTACATTATTTTTTTTAAATATCCCATGCAAATCTTATAATGTCTTAGTCAACAAAATTAAACTTTAATCTGCATTCTGTCATTTTCATAAAAGACAATTGAAAAATAAAATAAAGAAAGGAGAGGGGGGACCCAAGGACAATTTTTTGTGTACAGTCAAGTTGACAAAACTTGACAACGGGCTGAGCTTAAAGCGGCAGAGTTACACCGATCTTACCTTTCTCCTATTGTTTCCTCTCTTAGAATTTGTTTCCTCTCTTAGAATCTGTTCTTTTCGAATCTAGTTTTCTTTAAAACATAAGACAAAGGAGTGTCTATTTTGTCTAATATATATTTTCCTATGTCTGACACAAGGAGGAGTTTAAGTCATTTCCATTTCCTGGGTCAGAGAAAGAACTAAGCCTACACCTTGACACAGGAAATGGAGCCGACTTCAGCTCCTCCTTGTGTCAGAGAATGTTGTAGGAAAAATACGTAAGATAGTGGTGCCTACTTTATCTTATGTTTTTAAGAGAAAAAGATCAGAAAAAAAAAAGAAAGATTCTGAGCGGAAAAGAAGAGGAAACAATAGGATAAAGGTAAGTTCAGCGTGACAGTGCTGCTTCAAGAAAGGTTTACTCACAATCCATAAAAGTCAATCTGGCAGAAGGGTAAAAGTAAAAAGCAGGCATAATGGGCAAAAGAGAACAAAATGAAGCGACATAGCGGAAGATATGAAATAGATAAAAATTACAGTGCCTCTTTAATGTGAAGTCATTGCACAATATTCTCTCTGATAAGCAGACTTCTCTGACAGCTTAGTGACCAATTCTTTAAAATAAATAGACAATGGTCATTAAAGGCACACTATAGGGTCAGGAACACAAACATGTATTTCTGACCCCAGTGTTAAAACCACCATCTAACCCTCCTGGCCTGCCTAAATATAGTAAAATCTTACTTCTATTCAAGTCTGCAGCTGCTGGCTCTGCCCCTGATATGCCTGCTTGGCTGACAAAAATCATAAGTGACTCTCTGAGCCAATCACAATGCTTTCCTGTAGGATTGGCTGAAACTGTCAAGGAGGCAGATCAGAGGCAGAGCCAGCACAAGTCAAACACAGCCCTGACAAATCAGCATCTTCTCATAGAGATATACCGAATCGATGCATCTCTATGAGGAAAGTTCAGTGTGTTCATGCAGAGAGTGCAGCACTGCCCCAGATAGCAACTCTAGCAGACATGTGACAAATGGCCAGTGGAGGTATCACTAGGCTGCAATATAAACACTGCATTTTGTTCTGAAAAGGCAGTGTTTACTGCAAAAAGCCTGAAGGGAATGATTCTACAATAAGCTGTAGTAGTTCTGGTGACTATAGTGTCCCTTTAAAACATATATTGGAAAACACTGTGATTAGATTAGTTTTCACAGTGTCAAGGGGAGTCAAAATCGGTAGCAGTCACTAGGGTCAAAAAAACAACTATTGTAATAGAATACCAACTCCACTAGTGACTCATTTTATATTTATATTGTTTCAATGGATTTTAAGGAGAGACTCTAGTCCCTTAACTATTGCAGTTCACTGTAGTGGTTATAGTGGAAACAATCTATAGGTGCAGTCTCCTTGGTTATCTTGAAACCATTTCAGGAGTTTGAATAACATGGTGACTCTCCCTGTGACTAAAACCTGGCCATTTTGCAGCAGCTGGGTAAGAAATTCTGCATTACCTGTTAAATGTGGAAACTAAATGTACATATTAGTTGACCAGCAGTAGGTGGGTAGTTATTTTAGGTGGTGAGAAAGCCCTGGATTTTAATCAAATCATTCAAATGGCTTAACACTAACTAGGGATATAGCACCTGCAGAGTCTTAGGGGTCTTTACTACAAGATTGATCTCTAGGATAGAGAATAATCTTGTAGTAAAAGATATATGAGAGCCCCTTAGATACAACTGGGAGAAGATTTCCTAAGCATGCTTAAACTAGGGGAAACATTTTTTTAGGTATAGAAATGTGAGGGTAGTGTCAATAAAGATTTATTGTTCTTAGTAGAGTGTATGAAGGTGCAACATGTATTGCTTGATTAGGTTGATATTTGATAATCAGCATTTTGGTCAAAATAATAAGTTTATAGTATGTAATAAGCAGCCATAAAATACAAGGTTCCATGGCAGGTGCCACTTCATCAACTCAATGGCTGTCCTGAAAGCTGTGGCTGGAGTCCAGCGGACCCCCGGTAAGTTGTCAGAACCATGCATAAATCGTTTTACCTGGGAAGCCACCAGGGTACTGTAACCACTACAGCACGTTGTAGTTGTAATAGTGATTGGAGTGTTTGTTTCATTAAATGTACATATCGTGAAAATAATTTTATTTTTATTTTTAAATGAGGTGCTCCTCACAGGAAAGCATTGCTTCAATGCTTTCCTTTGGAAATTTAACCAACGCTGGATGTCCTTATGCAGAGTGTGAGGACGTCACAGTGTTAGTGATGCGGGCAAGTCGCCTAGCCACAAGGAAGTGCCTCTTCTGGCTGTCTGATTGACACTTTAGGCAGTCTTAGTCCTGCAAGGTAATCACTACTAAGGGAACAGGGACACTGCAACCAGACCACTTTAATGAGCTGAAGTGGTCTGAGTGCCTATTGTGCATCCTTTAATTTTAAAGATCCCTTTCATTTATTAGCTATAAATAAATGTTAAATAGGAATAAGTTTGTGTAGGTCTCCCCCCCCACCCCCCTAAAAACCCCAACAAAACACAGGACTTGCACAGCCTTGGTGAATGTGCACTGCAGTGCCTGAAGAACATTGTGTACGATAAGAGGAAAACCTCTGAATACTTCAAGGAACACTATAAAAAAATTACAAACAGGCTCATAAAACAAGCTTATCAAAGTAGATCTATTATACATATGAAAATTATTAATTGTACACTTTCCAAAACATAAAAATATAAAAACAAAAAACAAAAAAAAAAAACAGTATGAAACTTCAAACTTATGAGAAAGTTATATGCTAGTTGAGATGTAAGTCTGAGGTTTGTATAGTTCAAATGATACTTTACTGTACAATCCAGAATGGTTTTCTGTCATAAATATGTATTTAGGGACACTATAGTCACCAGAACAACTACAGCTTATTGAATTTGTTCTGGTGAGTAGAATCATTCCCTTCAGGCTTTTTGCGGTAAACACTGTCTTATCAGAGAAAACGCAGTGTTTACATTACAGCCTAGGGATAACTCCACCGGTCACTCCTCAAGTGGCTGTTAGAGGTGCTTCCTTGGGCAGAGTAAGCATCACTGCCATTCAGGGTCTCCACCCTCTGCATGAAGGTACTGAACTTTCCACATTGCATGCATTGATTAAATTAATCTCTAGGAGAAGATGCTGATTGGCAGGGCTGTGTTTGACTTGTGCTGGCTCTGCCCCTGATCTGCATCCTTGACAGTCTTAGCCAATCCTATGGGAAAGCATTGTGATTGGCTCAGACCACCATGTCTGATGTCAGCAGACACGGCAGACTTGAATACAAGTAAGATTTTCCATATTTAGGGAGGAAAGAGGGGACCAGATGGTGGTTTTAACACAATAGGGTCAGGGATACATGTTTGTATATTAAAGGAGCACTATAGGGTCAGGAACACAGTGTGAGAGACTCTAAAAACTAAGTCTCTCTCAGTGAGCATTGCCAGGATAACTATACTAAACACTTTCTGGTTGGTGCTCCACTTTAAAAAGGGAAATGTCATCAGTACGTAAAACATGGACTATTGTTTATAACTTGTTTATAACAATTGTTCATGTTTGTTTTATTTTAAATGTTTATTAAAGATTTTAAAAAAATGGTGACAATCCAGGTCAGTCCTGGCACAGCTCGTACATACAATGCACACAAGGATAAAAATAATCATTTTCATTCTCTTTAGGTCAACTACCAGAGCTTATAATAAGCATGGGCAGGGAGCAAAGAAAGAGGTGTCAATTTGCACGGTAAAGTTGGATGGGTTAATACATTTAATTTTCTATTTTAGACCTCGCAAATACATACTTAAAATTTAGGCTTGTTTCGGTTACCCTTTAATAAAGCCAAATATAAGTATGACAACCAATAAGAGGGAGGGGGTATAAGGAGTATAAAACTACTTGTTTAGTAAGGACAACCGAATGCTATATGATTTAGGAAATTTATAGGAAATTTGTGCAAGCCAGCCCCTTCCTTACTTTCATTTTTAGTTTGCCGATGTTTTTATCTGAATAGTGTTGGATAAGTCAGAAACAGTTAGTCTGGGAATCATGTTTACAAAATATAAGTGCAATAAACATTAAAGCACTTTTATGCATTAAGCTAAATATCAGACAGTGGAATTTTTCCTTTAATGAAAATGTTTTAAATAAAACCATGTCATTTGGAGTAATCTAACATGCATAACACAAAAAAATTCCGATATCGTGAGCAGCAGAAATACCACTAAAATAATGTTTTCCATTTTACTGTCCAAACCATATAACTAAATGTAAAGACTTATGAACTCGGCAATCAAAGTTCTAAAATCCCTTTAAGAATCTCAAACATCGGTTATCTTAACTGTTGATCACAGGTGACAGTATTCTTTTTGTCATGTCTTTTCCACATGTACACCAAGTATGATCACTGTATGGTGACACATTGAGCTTCTTTCTCGAGGCAAATAGATTTTTGTATCTAGCAAGGTGTCAATGTATATAGATACTTTACCTCAAAAAAAGTTCATCCCTGGTTAAAACTTTAAATTCTGCATCACTGAGCCGGACCTAAATAAAAACAAACCACAATAAGTTTCAGCTTAAATTCCTTCATGACATAGGACATTCCAAGCTCACATCTAAACTGCCCTTAATAATTAAGAGGTGTATCCCAATACTTGTATGTGTGTGTTTTGGTGCTCATAGTGTACCTTCAACTTGGGCACAAATCACAGGCAATTAAATAAAAGCAACCTCTTAAACCATAAACAAAAACGGTTTAAGGAAAAACCCTGCAGTTCTGAAATTCGCTTACAGCAAGGAAATATGGCTGCATGGTAATATCTGTTAAGGGTAAAACAAACAAAATATAAAAATAACACTAAACATTTCAATATACATATGATAAACAGAAAGGACAACAAACCCCCCCCCCCCCCCCCCCCAAAAAAAAAAAAAACAAGGAATATCCAAATGAATAATGATGATGCATTTGAAATAAACTATTACACAAAAAAAAAAAAAAAAAAATACCCGCAAACTATTTTTACTAACCTTCTTCGGAAGAGGTTCCTCATTTGTCATTGTGACCTAAAAGACAATCATCAAGAAGAAAGAGTCAAAGACTTAGATGTGTCATCACTGTTAAGTCTAATAAGACAAACTGAATGCTAACATGTATCACAAATATAGACATGGAACGTTGACAAGGAGGTTGCAAAAAGTTATTCTACATGTCTTTAAGGCAATTTTAAAGCACATTTTGTTTAGAAAAACTGCAGAAAAAAAATAAAAAATAGATTTTTGAATGAGGACATTTAAAATCTGGAGACCCCCCCCCCCGGCGAAAATGGGCCTATCCTGTTTTGTGCTGAAAACGGGTCAAATTAGCCAAAAAAAAAAAAACAAAAAAAAAACAAACAGCTTTTCTTTTTTTGGTAGTGCAAAGTTTAACCCCTTCAGGACGGAGTCAATAGTACACGTTCTGATCAAAACAAAACGTAAACAAAAACTGGAATTTGCGCTATATGTCTGTTCAACCGTAATTCACCTCTTTCATATTAAATGCACCCACACTTATTATATATCATTTTGTTCAGGAGAAACAGGGCTTTCATTCATATCAAATATTTATATATGAAACAATTTATTATGAATAAAATTAAAAAAAATGGGAAATTTTAATTTGTTTTTAAAATTTGTAGTTCCGCCTCACATTTTAGCTGTAAATGTCATAATACTGTTGCAAAAAAACTAATATTTAGCCAGTGTTTGTGACTAAGTGGCTACTAAAAATGACTGGACATACCCCATTTGCAATACCTTGGGTTGTCTACTTTTGCAAATGGTATGCCATCATGGGGGTAATTCTTATTCCTGGGCTACCATACGGTTTCAAAGGCAACATAACTAAACTGGCAAATTTCAATGTCAAAAAAATGAAATGCAAGCCTTATATGCGACTCTCTAACTTTCCAAAACACCATAAAACCTGTACATGGGGGGTACTGTTATTCTCGGGAGACTTCACTAAACACAAATTAGTGTTTTAAAACAGTAAAACATATTACAACAATAATATAGACCATAAAAGTGCTGGCTGTTTGTAAAAAATGCAAAAAACGTCACTTTTACTTAAAATATCATCGTTGTAATACAATTTACCAGTTTTAAACACTAATATTTGAGTTCAGCGAAGTTCAGCGAAGTCTCCCGAGTAAAAAAGTACCCCCTATGTACAGGTTTTATGGTGTCTTGGAGAGTTACAGGGTCAAATATAGTGCTTGCGATTTAAATTCTCTGCACTTTCTCCCTGTGTTGTCAGGCATGTCAATCAAATTTTAATTAATCCAATGACATAATTATGTTAAAAGATTACTTAAATATACACGTAGAATTTTAATATATATGCATTTATAGGTATTTAAATTCTACGTGTATACTAATGTAATCTTTTATGCAATTATATGTATTTATCTATATATTTTTTTTTTATTTGTGGTTATTTGTATTTTATATATAGATATATATAGAATGTCATTCTAAGTGTATTTGTTACACATATATATATATATATATATATATATATATATATATATATATATATATATATATTAATAACAAAATACAGTTAGAATGAAATTACATATGAATATATAATTTATTTAAAATTTTGTTTCAATATTTTAATTATTTTATTTATTATTGTAATTATACATATATAATATATATACATATTATATATATGTAACGTCATTCTAAGTGTATTTTAATACATATATATATATACACACACACACTAATATTAAAATACATTACGTATGACGTTACACACACACACACATACATACATATACACATATATATATATATATATATATATATATAAAATTTAATTTTACACTACCTACCAGCAGGGGGACTGTCTAATATTTTAGACCGTCCCCCTGCTGGCAGATCCACAGCCAGCTATATGGGGCCAGTTTTGCCGGTGGAGGGCTGCCTGGGCTGTCAGGCAGCCCTCCAGAAGAGGATCGCGGTGGAGGTGAGTAGATCTCTCCTCCAGGGGCTGCAAGCCGTTACGGCGTTCTATGCCGCCGCAACGGCTTTAAAGCCGCGACGGCATAGAACGCCGTAACGGCGTTAAGGGGTTAACAGACATGCTATTTTCCTTTATCCATGTGGGATTCTTTGACCAATAGACTGCTGGTACATTAGCTTAGCACTTTGTGTCTGGAGTGCCCTCGCAAAATATTTTTAATGCTTAACAAGAGTCCCAAACAACCCAACGCCTTGGCGCTTCTTGGACTAATGAAAAAGTATTAGCCTAAGCAGGAATGGCAGCAATCATTGGTTGTGTCAGCCAACCACATTCTGCCAATGGAAGTATGAATCGGTTTGGCTATAAGGAAGTGTGTAATCTCTGCCTTAGCCATTCCTCCAATGGTTTTGGGAAGCCAGGGACCATAATTCAGTAATAAAGAAACACTTTAGCGTTAAGAATATAAACATGCGGAGGGGGGCGGAGTTAACAGCCGTGCTGGAAAGGTGCATGGCACATGGGCTCCTGCTGTACCAGCCAAAAACGCATCAAATTTTCCTTGTTTGCCACCTCCAAACCTTACAGCTCACGAGATCGCCAGGCACCTTGCCGTCAAGATGGGGCGTAAAACAAAGAAGCCCAGGCAGGATAAACCGAGACACGGCCCCAACATCGCGGAACTCTTACGACAAACGCAGGGGGCGCCCGGGCCTAAAAATGATCGCCTACCCTGAGACTTTTCTGAACTATCAGATGATTTCTCCTCCGGGGAGGAAGCACCAGACTTACCTCAGATGGAAACGCCGAGGCAGAGTGCCCGGGAAGCGGACACCTCACCGGTGACAACGGCGGTTCTAAAGTCTCTGCTAGCCGACCTCCAACGGACGTTGCGTCCCTCGGGGTCGACATCCACGGCTTAACAGGGAGAATCGGAACCCTGGAGACATCGACCACTGACCACACATCCCAGATAGCTGCATTACAGCGAGAAGTACAAGGCCTCAAAAGCCAAAATGACAGGCATGAGCGCCAGTTCGCAGCAATAGAAGACGCAAGGCGGGCCAAGAACTTAAAAATTCGAGGCATCCCGGAAGATATCCTGGCCGCGGAGCTCCCACACATGCTGAGGCGTCTATTAACGGCACTGCTACCGCCGCGACAAGCCAAGACCGCGCAGCTGGACGGCTTCTTCCGAGCCCCGAAACCAGCGAAGGCAACTGCCGCGCCATCCTGAGACCTCATCATACGATTCCAGCACCACAAAGATAAGATGGCGGTCGTGGCAGCGACCAGGGAGTGCTCCCCTTATAAGTTTGAGACGACGACTCTCTCGTTTTATGATGACTTGACTGGAAGTACACTTGCCTGGCCACTCGGGCCATTTACCATGCTGTTGTAACAGCAAGAAAAACCCTACAAATGGCTGAAGACACGAGCTATATGGCTCCAGAAGGATGAGACCAAATACACAGTAAGCTCCCTCGAAGATGCAGCAGCTTTGCTACACACCCTGGGCCTGCCTAAAGACTCTCTCCAACCCACGGCGAACCAAACCGGGTCTGCTTCGACTCACCAGTGGAATCCTGACCGGGTGCAACCCTTTGTCCCACGCAGAGCAAACCGGGACCAAGCTGAGGCTACAGCAACCTGAAGCAGTCACGTCCCAACAGCCAGGCGTAACACACACGGCGAGACATAGCATGACAGGACCTTCCCGTATAGGGAACCTGCCTCCCGAACACCACATATAACAAGGTACGGCCCGGATAGTTCCACTCACACTACGAGCCGGCCAGGGACCTACCGCCACAGCAAACCACAGACCACATAAAGGCTATACCTGGCCAAGATACCTAACAAGGACGACAAGCCCCCACCACTATACCGGGCACATACCCCTAGCTATAAGGTACCACTTACTAGGATGCGACTAAAATATAAAAAGTGCAAGACTTGATAGGCCACACAAATGCTATTGAATGTTTGTTATATTGGTCTACAGCACAAGCTGTTGTGGCTGTGCAAGAATATGTGTTCTTCTATGCACGGTCAAAATAAAAAAAAATAAAAAATAAAAAAATGAATATAACATGCATTCCTAACACTATATTGCTTGAGTGGCTGCTTAGTTGTCCGGCACCCCTCAGATTGAGAAAATGTAAGTTACCTATCTTTTTACTGCAATCACCGCCTCAGTGGCTGACACTGTCAATCTTAATGATATCAAAACACTGGATTTTGTCTGAAAAGACGGAGTTTACATTGAAAAGCCTGCAGGGAAAGGCAATAGACACAAGAACCACTACATTAAGCTGTAGAAGATCGGGTGACTATAGTGTCCCTTTAAAGGGCTAAGGTCACCCAGACCACTTAATTTAATTTTGGAGAAACTGAAATGTTTACATTGCAGGTTACACACATCTCTAGTGGCTGTCTAGAGATGCTTCCTTTTAATCTATAACAAAAAAATAAGGTCAGATTCAAATAAAAGTAAACCGTGACAAAAAATTAATTTGAAAACAAGACCAGAGAAGTGAGTGTTAAAACAAAACATATACAAGTTTGTAGGTTTATCTAGAGATTACTTTAAAAGAAATACAAATAGAAAATCAGTAATGTCTCAAGGGATAAGCTTGTTTTTCTGAATCAAATTGGTCCTGAGAGGGTTGTGCCTTTGCACACCAGATGCAGGCTCTAATTAAAAACCTACAATCTAAAGTGATTTTTGTTGATTAGATAATCAAGGAGAGCAGGACACCTATGCAATACAGATGAGCTACATTTAAGAATTCTAAGGTTTAATTGCAAAGAGCTGTAATGTTAACTAAAGCTTATTGTCGGATATTTATGACAACCCAAATATGTTTAATAAATGTAATATGCAAAAGATTGTCCTCTTGTTTTCAATAAAAATGCTAACAGTTATTTGCACATGTTAACTAGAACTTAAAGAAACACTAGAGACACAAAGCACTCCAGCTTGCTGAAATGCTGTGGGTGTCTGGAATCTGTCTTTTTTTCAAGTTGATAAAAGTGCCGATTTTAATAGATAGTGACACTTAAAACCATGGGCAGAAATACCTCCTGGATGCTACTCATAGAAATGCTGATACAGGGGATGGCTTGCATAGGCCATCAACTGGTGTAAGGTATTTTTTCACACCACCACAGAGAAAACAGGCAGGGGAAGAAAAAAAAAAAATGCAGATTTTGTGTGGGGTACATCTACTAAACAGTAATAAAACAAACCAATAGAGCATGCCTTTAATAAGGAACAGGCATTTTTAAGTGACAAATGTACAAACCTGTAATTTAAAATGAGTAATGAAAACTTTTCACAACTGCTTAATTAATGTAGCTCAACCGTACACCCTTCCCCAAAAAACAATATTACCCACATATGACAAGAAACAACTGTTTTGTTGACTTTAAGCTGTTCAGCAATTCAAGATATTTTAATAGATTTGCACTTACATTTTCTGTCTTGTGCTGAGGAGGGATTTCATCAGGCCTCCTCTTCCTAAATGGCTGTTCATTTTCCATCTTTTTAACTCTTTGTAACATGTTTTAGAACTAGTACAGAAAACAGGAAATATGAAGGAGGTTAGAGTAGTAGTATTGATAACACAAAATATTCAATTATATTTCAAAAACTGCTGAACAGCTTAAGAGAACTAATGGAATACAGAGAAGCAATGTTTCCATGTAACAGAGTACTTAGTGCTGTGATGGTGAATGTTTGGTACTGAAGGTATCTACCATGAAAATAAATAACTGATAATACAAAACGCAGATACAGAAATACTTTAAAAAGATACAAACAAACAAAAACAAGCAATTCCAGTGATCATAATCAGGGCCAAAATTCTAAAAGTATTTATGTGCGAATAGACGAGGTAGTAAAACTATATTACTTTATGAAAAGTTGAACTGGTGTGCAACAGAATGTATAAAAAGAATATGAAATTATCAAAAAAAAGCATTATTAAAGGAGATGCGTCAATTGAATGAATTTGCTTTTTCACTTTCAATGCAGAACCATTTAAAGATTTGCGATGGTACCACAACCTTACTGGTCAGACACCCCTTTCTCTGAAACATGCAGACCTCCCTGAGCTAGGTCCTGCAGTGCAGATCCAATTCATTAGTGGAGATCATCAGCTAAAGGCTAAACCCTGCAATGCTGGTGGTGATCAGGGCCTGGTAGACCCCAGGTAAGTTGCCAAACCGGTCACAAACTCACTACTTATGGAGACAGGGCTCAAAATGTCCACTCGCAACTACCTAATGGCAAGCATAAATTTAGCCCTGATGAAGAGAAATTTACCACTAGCAAGCATACTATGATTTGCAGTAGGGAGCAACTTTTAACGACTAGCTGTAGCATTGCACTTTTTTCATCTTTGCTGGGAGATCCCCATTGGTTATGGTGCTCTGGTGTTCCTTTACATAAACTCATTTCATATATGACCAAGGATTAAAACTTTGATTAAAGGGTTACTTCAAGCATCATGACCACTTTAGCATTTTGAAGTGGTCATGGTGCTTAGATCCATATGTGCTGTGTTTTCAGTTTGAAACACTGCACATACAGAGGTATTTTTTATTGCTGTCAGAGGTGTAACTTCTCCTATGGCAGTGTTACTGACCATCAATAAAGGGACTCTATAACTACCGTGACTTCTTCACTTCAATGAAGTGGTCTGAGTGCCATGACTGTCTGTTTAACCCTGGAAATGAGAACACTGACATTTTGCAGCTACAGCAATGTTTTAATTAAAGGTTAATATACCTCTAGTGTCAGGAAGACAGTCAGAGGTGCTTCCAAGTTAAACTGTTATAGATCCAATGACTCTCACTTAGAACATTTGATTAGAGCAGCGTTTGGCCGCCCATGCACACTGGCCTCAATGCTTCCCTTTGGGAAAACATTGGATTGGCTGAGATCAACATGATGATGATCAAAGCGATGGAGCAGCAGTGAGGAGAGTTGCATGCAAAGAGATATATGGAAGACTTACCCTTTAAACTCCACCAACAGGGGGGGTGGGAGGGGGAGTGGACACCTAGATGGGTTGGTGAACAATACAACAGGTTTGTATTCCTAATGCTAGTGTTCCTTTAACCAACCCGGAAGAAGAACCACAGGCTCACTAATGTTAATGCTGTGCAAATTCCATGCACAGAAGGTAATTTTTTGGATGAGCGTGATCAGCTGACACCCTCAGCAAATGAATGACAGCCGAGACCGTATCTGACTCCAGCAGCTCTGCAGAAATCGGATGCATGTCACCTGGCTCAGAGGAGGCTCTGCACTTGTGAAGGGTTTGAAGTGGTTTGGGTGCACTGTTCTTATCGCTCTGAGTCCTGTAACGTAAAACATTGCAATTTTTGAGAAACTGTTAACATTGCAATACTAAGATAGCCACTAGAGGCATTTCTGGGAGTTTACCAGACTCTAGGTACCATAAATCAGTGGTCTCCAACCCAGTTCTCATGGACCACCAACAGTCCAGGATTTATGTATTACCCTGTTTTATTCAAATGGATATACTGAAAAAAAACTGCAGTGTTGGTGGTCCATGAGGACTGGGTTGGAGAACACTGCCCTAAAAGACGCTGGACATCCTCAAGCTCTGCCTGAGGATATCCAGCGTCCGTGAAATCCCCATAAGAAAACATTGAGGTAATGCTTTCCTATGGGGTAGGCCTAATGAGCATGTGGTGCTTGCCATGCAAGTGCAATAGTTCCCCCCATCTGATGACGGAAGAGGCGGAGCACCGATGTACATGAGCACTGAAATCAGGTAAGAAAATAAATGTTTTTTGTTTTGTTTTTTTAAACCTTTATGTGTGGGTGTACAGGGGGGAACAGATGGCACTGTGTCAGAAATAGTTTTGCTTTAACATGCTTTTCTCCAGGCAAAACCAGTGTCTAGACGCAGCAAGCATAGCGGAGCTTACTGAGCTGCAGATTGAGGCACTTCCACAAGCGCATTATAGAGCCAAGTTTACCAACAGTGAACCAGGCTATGCGTATGATAAAAGCCGCAGTATGGTGGCTATAAAGGCAAAGAGGAATTCCACTCATCTTAATTGAGTGGAACTACTCTTTGGGGATAAAACTACTAATCAAAGTTAAAAACCAAGTAACTTACAATTGATAATAACACTAGAAGCAAAAGCACTGCAATGAATATCTTGGGTTTTTAAATCCAATTATACATTTGCAAATATATTTTGCTCTCAAAGGAACTCGTATGCAACAAATTGCATACTGTTGTGATCTTCAAATAAGCCAATTATGATCATAAATTAGTTATGCTCTAGAATAGCTTAAAAATAACATTTAAAAAAAAAAATCAAAAAAAATCACCAAGTAAACCTTACCATGCCTGCTACATCCAACTGTTCCCAATTATATTCATTACCACACAGAAACAAAATCTAAATATATTATATTTACCAAGTTAATTTGAGTAGAAGCATTGGCAAAAGGAATGGGAGTACATTCACTGCAGTAATAAACTGGAAGTGAAAGCTGTAAGCATTCACTGCAATTCGCAATTTCTTTAGGCACCGTAAAAATAAATAAAACCACTACAGTAATGTTACGGTGTTCAGAGTTTTCCACTGCTATTTTGGTCTAAAAATTCTAATTTCTTAACAACTGAAAGCCGGTGAAAAGCCCTGCAAGATAACACTGATGATCACCAAGCAGTTCTACTACTACTGACAAATATAAAGAGCCCTAACAATGCAACAGGTATTTTAAAAGGGACACTATAGTCACCTGAACAACTTCAGCTTAATGAGGTTGTTCAGGGGAGAACTATAGCTCCCTGCAGCCTCTCTCATGTAAACACTGTATTTTCTGAGAAAATACAGTGCTTACATTGAAAGCTAGGAACACCTCCAGTTGCAGTCACTCAGAGTGAACCAGAGGGACTTCGGAGTTGATGGAGGCATAATATGCCTCCATCCACTCAGATCTGCTGTCATCAGAGAACAGGGCAGCACTGTGTCTCCTCCCTCTGCATGCAGACACTGAACTTTCCTCATAGAGATTCATTGATTCAATCCATCTCTATGAGGAGATGCTGATTGTCCAGGGCTGTGTTTGAATCATGCTGGCTCTGCCCAGGATATGCCTCTTTGTCAGTCTCAGCCAATCCTATGGGGAAGCACTGTGATTGGATCAGGTTACCACATGTCAGCAGACTGCTTGTTTTTCTGAGTCTAACAGCATGCAGATTTACAGCTTCAGGCTTGAATACAGTAAGATTTTTACTATATTTATGGAGGCATGAGGGGCCCAGGGGGGCTAGATGGTGGTGTTAACACTATAGGGTCAGGAATACATGTTTGTGTTCCTGACCCTATAGTGATCCTTTAAGCATTACCAAAAACCACCATGACTTGTGGCAAAAGGAACTGAAGGAAAGACAGGATACCAGATGCCAATTTTGCACAGAATTTATATTAGCCTGCCTGGAACTCACATTAATTTCTGTACTTGCAGAGTCTAATAGCTTCTCACTGAGAAACACTGGGCTGACATTCCACAGCAATAGATGTGTGTCCTCAATGCTTCTCAGTAAAGCATCTGACTGAACAAAAAATTACCAGCACTGATGACTTCAACAGATGAGAATAAGGCTGTAGTGAGATGGCGGTTGCAGCATTGGAATAAAAAAAAAATACGTTTTACTCTGTAATGTTAAAAGAAAACAAACAGAGGTTGGCCCAGAATGTAAAATAAATACAGGATCATATTAAATTTTAAAAGGTATATTTTAGTGTTCTTTTTATTAAATAGGTCAGAAAAAAAAATTGATGTGTTGACTGATGTCCAAAAAGCATGTCACTCTTGAAAAGTCACAGAATTAATTTTATATATTTGGATTTGTACAGAAGATGTTTGCTTATTTTCCTTTCTTTGAGCCTATTTCATGCACAATTAAAAATTACAAGCTAGAATCATTAACCCAGAGAAACAGTGACACCACTTTTTCCCATGGGGTAGCAGATATACTGTACTTGTGTGTGGTTGTGCCATGAGCAATATTGATTTAGGACTGCAAAGAATGTAAATTTTAGGTCAAAACAGACAAAATTTAAACATAACTACCTAGCAGTTTTGATTCCATTTCGACTTTTAAGGCCTAAAATGTGAAATTCATTTTTAATTCCAGTCAATTTACACTTAAGTGATTGACCCTTTAGGAGCTGGCATTAGATTCAGGAGAAAACGAGGAGGGCTATTACATAAATGTTCTTCGGACTTCATGAAAATCAGAACAGATTGGCGTCTTTGATAATTATAAAAATAAATAACATATATACACATACATATGTTGCTGATGTAAACATATTAAGAACCTTTTTTTGTTCAAATGTCCACATAGGGAAGAAAACAGAAATCCTCAAAGTTCTATCAGAGAAGCCTTGAGGCTGTCATTACCAGTCCTTAATACTACCCACAAATTGTGCAAACTATTTTAATATAAAAACACATAGGCAAAAAAAAAAAAAAAAAACCACCTCTTCAGATTCAACCTGGCAAAACACGGAAAAGGCAGCCTTTGCCGGGCAATCCCAGCACTTGGCAGGAATATCCTCTCTCAAGAAGGCTGCTACCATTCAGAGAGCAATGGAGAGGACGCACATGTATCAGGCGGATCCATACAATCTCCAGGAGAAAGCCAGGTCACTTCCCCAAAAGTAATAAAGATAACATTCCCTATCAAACAAGCGTAAGAGAAGGCCTCGGATGCTCAGCTTTTCCTGTCACATACAAGATCCCTTCCAACCAGGCACAGCGACAGATCCCCTTTCACCCATCCGGCCCGCGGTTACCGCAGAGATATTTATTATAGAATGAGACCGTGTGAAAACAATGGTCAGTGTGGGCCCCCTCTGCACCCCGGGAGGGGGCTCGGCCCTCGGTGTGTTCTCAGCCTGAGGTCAGCGGCGGCGGAGAGAGGCCGGAGAGCCCCCAGCACCGCCATTTTTACACTGTGGACACGACAAACCCCGCTGGTGGCATCACCCCGGGCCCCAGACACTCCGCTTAGACCCCGGGCACCGCCTCACACACCGCCAGTAACACAGCCAGCCAGCTCGGCTCTGCGCGGCCTCGCTCTCACCTCTATCGGGAGCAGCACACGGGCGGCTCCTGGCGCTCAAAACGCCCGCTCCGGGCTGCACTGGGGATAAAGCGGGGTTTGCCCTGGCCGGGTCTGTGAAGGTCGCCCTGGCTATGCGGCAAGCTGTCTTCTTGTTTCTCCGTGTTCCCACTCTCCTGAATGGCTTTCCTTTTCCCTCCTCTGCCTTCTTTCTCTCAAGATGCCTCCGACACAAAATGGCGGCGCAGGAGGAAATGAGCCAGGCCCGGCCTCCATGTTACACACAGACACACCCACTGCCATACAGCGCTCCCTGCCTGCCACACAGCGCTGCCTGACGGAGAGAGAGCAGCTACTGTGCGGGGGAGAAGGGGACCGTGATGTGTTACTCGGCACACCAAGAATAATGATTGTATATTATCAGTATTATTATTTATAAAGCGCCAATAGATAAAGTAGCGCTGTACAATATATACATATTTATTAAACTTGTTGAGGGATCAAAAACCCCAAATAGAAATAAGTTTCTTTTGTTTTACACATGTATACAGTGGTGTATCCTGGTTTTGTGCTGCCCTAGGCAGGACAAAACTCAGGCGCCCCCCCCCCCCCCCCCCTGTGCCACCCCCACCCAACCTTTCCCCCTGCCCCGCATTCTAAATACACACACACACACACACACATTCACTGACAGATACGCATACACTAGCTAACAGAAACACACACAAACTAACAGACACACTCACTCAGTAACAGACAAACACACTCACTAACAGACACACACTCACTCACTAGCAGACACACACACTCACAGGCAAACACACACACTAACAGACACACACAGTCAGACACACACAGGGCCGGACTGGCCCACCGGGATACCGGGAAATTTCCCGTTGGGCCGCGGCACCTGGGGGCTGCTCTGGCAATATATGTGCCACCGGGTGGCCAGTCCGGTGGCACACACTTTGAGGGGGCCGGCCGGCAGGCGGCCGCATTGCACGCTGCAGCCTCACCGGTCCGGCGGCACACCTAATGCTGAGGGCTGAGGGAGGAGCATGTCTCTCTACCATGCTCCCTCGCGGTTCCCACAATCCCCAGCAGCATCCGTGCTGGGGATTGTGGGAACCGCGAGGGAGCATGGTAGAGAGACATGCTCCTCCCTCCCCCTCCAGTCCTCAGCATTAACAGTGCTGCCGGACCGGCGAGGCTGCAGCGTGCAATGCGGCCGCCCCCCTGACTCCTCTCAGGTGGGTGGGGGGTGAAGAGAGAGAGAGAGAGACAGAGGTGGGGGGGGAATGAAGAGAGAGACAGAGGTGGGGGGGGATGAAGAGAGAGACAGAGGTAGGGGGGGATGAAGAGAGAGACAGAGGGGGGGATGACGAGAGAGACAGGGGGGGTGAAGAGAGAGACAGAGGGGGGATGAAGAGAGACGGGGGGATGAAGAGAGAGACAGAGGGGGGATGAAGAGAGAGACAGAGGGGGGATGAAGAGAGAGACAGAGGGGGGGTGAAGAGAGAGAGAGGGGGGGTGAAGAGAGAGACAGAGGGGGGGATGAAGAGAGAGACAGAGGTGGGGGGGATGAAGAGAGAGACGGGGGGGATGAAGAGAGAGACAGGGGGGGTGAAGAGAGAGACAGAGGGGGGGATGAAGAGAGAGACAGGGGGGGATGAAGAGAGAGACAGAGGGGGGGATGAAGAGAGAGACAGAGGTGGGGATGAAGAGAGAGACAGGGGGGTGAAGAGAGAGACAGAGGGGGGTGAAGAGAGACAGAAGGGGGTGAAGAGAGAGACAGAGGGGGGATGAAGAGAGAGACAGAGGGGGTGAAGAGAGAGACAGAGGGGGGGTGAAGAGAGAGAAAGGGGGTGAAGAGAGAGACAGAGGGGGGATGAAGAGAGAGACAGGAGGGTGAAGAGAGAGACAGAGGGGGGTGAAGAGAGACAGAAGGGGGTGAAGAGAGAGACAGAGGGGGGATGAAGAGAGAGACAGAGGGGGTGAAGAGAGAGACAGAGGGGGGGTGAAGAGAGAGAAAGGGGGTGAAGAGAGAGACAGAGGGGGATGAAGAGAGAGACAGGAGGGTGAAGAGAGAGACAGAGGGGGGTGAAGAGAGAGAGGGGGGTGAAGAGAGAGACAGAGGGGGGGATGAAGAGAGAGAGGGGGGTGAAGAGAGACAGAGGTGGGGGGGATGAAGAGAGAGACAGGGGGGGATGAAAAGAGAGACAGGGGGGGTGAAGAGAGAGACAGAGGGGGGATGAAGAGAGAGACAGAGGGGGGGATAAAGAGAGAGACAGAGGGGGGATGAAGAGAGAGACAGGGGGGTGAAGAGAGAGACAGAGGGGGGGTGAAGAGAGATACAGAGGGGGGGTGAAGAGAGAGAGAGGGGGGTGAAGAGAGAGACAGAGGGGGGATGAAGAGAGAGACAGAGGGGGGGTGAAGAGAGAGACAGAGGGGGGTGAAGAGAGAGAGGGGGGTGAAGAGAGAGACAGAGGTGGGGGGATGAAGAGAGAGACGGGGGGATGAAGAGAGAGACGGGGGTGAAGAGAGAGACAGAGGGGGGGATGAAGAGTGAGACAGAGGGGGGGGATGAAGAGAGAGACAGAGGTGGGGGGATGAAGAGAGAGACGGGGGGATGAAGAGAGAGACGGGGGTGAAGAGAGAGACAGAGGGGGGGATGAAGAGTGAGACAGAGGGGGGATGAAGAGAGAGACAGAGGGGGGGATGAAGAGAGAGACAGGGGGGGTGAAGAGAGAGACAGAGGGGGGATGAAGAGAGAGACAGAGGGGGGATAAAGAGAGAGACAGAGGGGGGGATGAAGAGAGAGACAGGGGGGTGAAGAGAGAGACAGATGGGGGTGAAGAGAGATACAGAGGGGGGGTGAAGAGAGAGAGAGGGGGGTGAAGAGAGAGACAGAGGGGGGATGAAGAGAGAGACAGAGGGGGGGTGAAGAGAGAGACAGAGGGGGGTGAAGAGAGAGAGGGGGGGTGAAGAGAGAGACAGAGGTGGGGGGATGAAGAGAGAGATGGGGGATGAAGAGAGAGACGGGGGTGAAGAGAGAGACAGAGGGGGGGATGAAGAGAGAGACAGAGGGGGGGGATGAAGAGAGAGACAGAGGGGGGGATGAAGAGAGAGACAGGGGAGGTGAAGAGAGAGACAGAGGGGGGTGAAGAGAGAGACAGAGGGGGGGGGTGAAGAGAGAGAGAGGGGGGGTGAAGAGAGAGACGGGGGGATGAAGAGAGAGACAGAGGGGGGGTGAAGAGAGAGACAGGGGGGTGAAGAGAGAGACAGGGGGGGGATGAAGAGAGAGACAGAGGGGGGGGGAGAGTGCCACAGGGAAAGGAGGGAGAAAGAGACAGAGGGGGGAGAGTGAGACACAAGGGGAGAAAGAGGGGTGAATAGAGAGAGACAGTGCCACAGGGAAAGGGGGGAGAAAGAGACAGAGGGGGGAGAGTGAGACACAAGGGGAGAAAGAGGGGTGAATAGAGAGAGACAGAGGGGGAGGGAGAGTGCCACAGGGAAACTCTAGCCCTGGAGCTACGGGCTAGAGTTCACTCTCACCACTGCGACCACCAGGGATTCCTGGTGGTCCAAGTGGTGAGAGTGAACTCTAGCCCCATACAAACCCTGCCCACACACACCATACACATTCACACACTGCCCCCCCATACATACACACAGACCCCCATACACACATTCCCCTACACACACAGCCACCCATACACACATTGCCCCACGCACCCTACACACTGAACCTTTCACACACATTGCACCCCTCACACATTGCACCACTGCTCCTATACCCTACTACAGCCCCATATCCCAGCAGACCCCAGGTAAGTTGTCAAACTGTACTTAAACGGTTTGACTACTTACTCTGGGAGCGGGTCCCGGCACTCCTGGCACCATACCCACTACACAGAGCAGTAGTGGTTATTGTGCATGGATTATTTCTTTAAATAATCTATAGGTGCCCCTCCTGAGATCAGGCTCTGGATCCGTCACTGATTTATATTATATATATATACATACATATATATATATATATATATATATATAATTATGCCTATTATATTTACACATATATTAATGTACATTTATATATGCATAATACACTAAGAAATGTCATTGATATGTACAATATGTAATAAGCAGATATTGGCCCAGTCTTGTTGCTAGGTGCATAATCCAGCACAATAACATATTTAAAGTGAAGAGTGCACCCACAGGACCTCAAAATAAACAAGATAAGGTCATTTTTTACAGTTGTGCCCTACATACATTCACCATTTCAGTCCCATTACCAAGCTTTCCTTAATATGTCATGGTAGTTGGACTGAAACATTGGTTATATGCAAAGGCACGTCTGCTTAAAATAAATCTGCACTCTTTTTTTTTAAGCCTATATGTGCTTTTTTTCACGTAATAATTTTAAGTTATCTTTTCTAACTCTGTATCTGCACACTATGCTGGCGCGACGCATTATGGGGCTGGTAAATAATTTTTTTCCAGGGCTGCTTTTAATTCCCAGTCCGGCCCTGGACACACACCCTAACAGACACACACAGTCAGACACACACACTAACAGACACACACAGTCAGACACACACACACTCACTAACAGACACACACACTCACAGGCAAACACACTAACAGACACACACACTAACAGACACACACTAACAGACACATACACTAACACACACACACACACTCACCCACATTAACACGTTTTTTAAAATTTATTTAAACACCCCCCCAGCCTCCTTACCTTTGGGAATGCTGGGGGGGGGGGGGTGTCTCTTCATCCCTGGTGGTCCAGTGGCTGCTGGGCGAGCGGCACTGGCTGGCGGGCGAGCGGCACTGGCGGGCGGCTGGCGAGGGAGCACATCCTCTGAGCTGTCTGCTCAGCTCCCTCGCGCGCCTCAGAGTGAGGCTGGGAACCGGAATATGACAGATATTCCGGCTCCCAGCCTCACTCTGCGGTGCGCAAGGGAGCTGAGCAGACAGCTCAGAGGAAGTGCTCCCTCGCTGACCGCCCGGCAGCCCAGCATGTCTGTTAGCCGCAAGGCTAACAAGACATTTGCCTTGGGCATTTGGGGGCGGCTTTTTTTGCCGCCCCCTGGAAAATGCCGCCCAAGGCAAATGCCTTGTTTGCCTCGCGGCTAATACGCCCCTGCATGTATAGGGTATTCATTAAACGTTGAACTGCAACAAAATTCAATTAGCACCCAGACCACTTCAGCTCCTTTTGCACTTAGTGCTGCAATTTTAAGCATTGCAGTTCCAGAGAAACTGCATTGTTGACATTGCAGCTCTAAGTCTGCCCACCGTGGCTGTCTACCATACAGCCACTACAGGGCTTCCTGAATCGAAACGGACCTTTGGTTCGGTATCTGATGCTGGACGTCCTCTCGCTCTGCATGAGTATATCCAGCATCAAATTTTTCTTCATAGGAAAACATTGATTCAATGCTTTCCTAGAGGGAGGTCTAATGAGTGCGGCATTTGGTGCGCATAAGCATTACCACCCACTTACATAGTTACATAGCTGAAAAGAGACTTGCGTCCATCAAGTCCAGCCTTCCTCACATTTGTCGCGGGATGTCGCCAAAGGACATCGGCGCTGGGAAAACTAAAGTAAATAAAGGGTTTTTAACCCTTTATTTACCTGGGCGGTGGGCCTCCAGGGAGAGGGTATGCAGAGGGAACTATAGTGCCAGGGATACAGCTTTGTATTCTTGACACTTATAGTATCCATTTAACTTGTTTCAAACCCAGTGTCAGGACGTACAGGACATAATTGCCTTATATCTCTAATTTACAACTTTGTATTCCTTACAGTATAGAATGCCTTTAAAGAGGCACTGTAGTCAGCAAAACAACTTTCACTTAATGAAGCAGTTTTGGTGTATCATGCCTCTGAAGTTTCAATGCCCGGTTCTCTGTCATCTGGGAGTTAAATCACGTTTGTTTCTGTTTATGCAGCCCTAGCCACACCTCACCTGCCTGCTGCAAGAACACACACTGGTTTAATTTTCAATCAGATGTTACTTTTTATCTCCTGCTCTGTAAATTTAATTTTAATTACATTTAGGAGGCTCCTGCAGGGTCTGGCAAGCTGTTAGCAGAGCATGAGATACAAAATTCTAAATTAAACATAAGATGACTCTTACAGGAAGTGTTTAAGAAGGCTGTGTAAGCAGGCCCGGACTAGCCACTGGGCAAATGCGGGATCTCCCCGGCCCGTCAATGCAGAGCCGGCGCTATCTGAGTGCCGGCCCCGCTGTGTTCCATGACGGGCCGCCGACCATGGCAATGGTCCGGGTCTCACGAGAGTGAACTCTAGCACCACAGGTTAGAGTTCACTCACCACTAGGACCACCAGGGATGGATGGCAGCAGACCGATCCCCCTGCCTACGCTAGAGGTAAGAAGGGAGGGGGGTATAATGCCTGCTTTAAATTTTTTTTATTTATTTATTATTATTATTTTATATATATATATATATATATATATATATATATATATATAAAAATATGAGGGAAGGCTGCTCTCCGGACTTTTAAAACATCAAACTTTTATTGAGAAATAGTTAAAAAACGACCAACGTTTCGGTCCCCGCTCGGGACCTTCCTCAGGGTCAAATAGAACAGCAAAACAATACAGTACAGTGTAACAGTGACGAATATATACACCAATAGTCAATTAGTTACTCACTCAGGTGTGTTCCCGTGCGTTCCCGCCATCACCCTGTGTCCTTCCGGGTGTGCGCGCGCATACATGTGCGTAACGTCCTTTCGATTACGTGTCTACGTGTTGGTTCACCCGTCACCCTGGAAACCATATCAACAAAACGGCCTGCTAGTGCAAACCGGACCGTGGTCCACAGAATGAAGGATTCTACAAATATGCTGACAAAAAAGTGCATCTAAGTGCTTATGATTAAAACGATGTATTGCCAGTGAAAGTAGATGTGCAAATCAATATCCATATAATTAATATTAATGACCAAAACTATGTGCATTGGCCCCAAATGGGGTATGTAGGTAATTATGTATATACGGAGTGCATCATATCTAAAGTAGTGAAAACCGCTACTTTCCTCATTAAAAGTGCTGGTGACAAATATAAAGTGCTGTGGCTTTACGTAAAACTGTGCAAATAGTGCAAACAAGGTGCAATGCTCATACATAAAGTAGCTTAAAGTGTAAAATACCTGTGTGTAACAGTGTATTGCAATAACTCCGAAATAAAACTACAACTAATAAAAAATACCCAATGCTTTCTATCACTAATTAAAAACATTTAGTGATAGAAAGCATTGGGTATTTTTTATTAGTTGTAGTTTTATTTCGGAGTTATTGCAATACACTGTTACACACAGGTATTTTACACTTTAAGCTACTTTATGTATGAGCATTGCACCTTGTTTGCACTATTTGCACAGTTTTACGTAAAGCCACAGCACTTTATATTTGTCACCAGCACTTTTAATGAGGAAAGTAGCGGTTTTCACTACTTTAGATATGATGCACTCCGTATATACATAATTACCTACATACCCCATTTGGGGCCAATGCACATAGTTTTGGTCATTAATATTAATTATATGGATATTGATTTGCACATCCAATTTCACTGGCAATACATTGTTTTAATCATAAGCACTTAGATGCACTTTTTTGTCAGCATATTTGTAGAATCCTTCATTCTGTGGACCACGGTCCGGTTTGCACTAGCAGGCCGTTTTGTTGATATGGTTTCCAGGGTGACGGGTGAACCAACACGTAGACACGTAATCGAAAGGACGTTACGCACATGTATGCGCGCGCACACCCGGAAGGACACAGGGTGATGGCGGGAACGCACGGGAACACACCTGAGTGAGTAACTAATTGACTATTGGTGTATATATTCGTCACTGTTACACTGTACTGTATTGTTTTGCTGTTCTATTTGACACTGAGGAAGGTCCCGAGCGGGGACCGAAACGTTGGTCGTTTTTTAACTATTTCTCAATAAAAGTTTGATGTTTTAAAAGTCCGGAGAGCAGCCTTCCCTCATATTTTTCTACATTATTTGGAGCTCTGGTGGTGCGCCCGGCATTGGACTGTCTTTAAGCGTGAGTGCAGGGGATATTTGTACTTTTATATATATATATATATATATATATATATATATATATATATATATATATATATAAAATACATACATCTTGGCATTTACCTGCTTCCCCCAACACACAATCCTTACAAACACACACATCACCCTTACACACACACATCATCCTCACACAGCACCCTAACACACACACACACATCACCCTAACACAGCACCTTAAAACACACAGCACCCTAACACACACACACATCACCCTCACCTAACACACACACACACACACATCACCCTTACACAGCACCTTAACACACACAGCACCCTCACACAGCACCCTCACTCACACACACACAGCACCCTAACACACACACACAGCACCCTAACACACAAAGCACTCTAACACACACACAGCGCCCTCACACACACATCACCCTCACACAGCATCCTAACACACACAGCACCCCCCACACAAACACAGCACCCTCACACACACAGTATACTTCTCACAAATGCACACTAGACCCCTCACACATACCCACTACACCCTTCACACCTCACACATACACACAGCAGCCCCCAAACACGCTGCACCACTCACATACACACACACACACACAATACTTCCAAACATATATGTATATATACTACAGAACCCCTCACACACATACTGCACCCTAAACACATTATATTCCAGACAAACACTAGATTCCTTACCCAACTCTGGATCATCTACAGATATACACACACTAGATCTCTATATACACTCTGAATGCTATCTACACACACACACACACTCACTAGATCTCCTATACACACTCTGGGTCCTTCAAACACACACTAGATCCCCTACACACAGACGCTGCACCACCTACACACACACTGCATTTCTGACATACACACTCTGGATCCCCTATGCACTCACTAGATTCCATGTAAGCAAACACATAGTGTCTCCATAAATGGGATACAGTGAGTATCCCAATTATGGAAACCCTTGAGACAAGTTTAAATTTGCTTGCGCTGTGCAGAACAAATACAGGGCCCTTTTCTCATGCCCTTTGAGGTGGGGCATGCTTGTCATTGGGGATGACAAAACACACCCTATCTGGCCCCGACCCCTTTTCAGTGGGCCGCTGTGAATAAAAACTGCCCAGGCCGAATTTCTTTCCCAGTCCGGCCCTGTGTGGGAGGTGTGACTAGGGTTGCATAAAAAAAAGTGATTTAACTCTTAAGTGACAGAGAATTGAGCAGTGAAACTGCATGATCTATATACCAAAACTACTTAATTATGTTAACGTGTGTCCCTTTAAGCTTAACTTATTTTGGTAACTATAGTTTATCTTTAACCCCTTAAGGACTGAGCCAAATGTACACGTTGTGAACAGAACAAAACGTAAACAAAACCTGGCATTTGCGCTATATGTCTGTCCAACCGTAATTCACCTCTTTCATATTAAATGCACCCCCCCTTAATGTATATCATTTCATTCAGGGGAAACAAGGCTTTCATTTAATATCAAATTTTTAGCTATGAAACATAATTTAATATGAAAAACATGGGAGAAAATAAGACATTTTGTTATTTTTTTAGTTCTACATGACATTTTAACTGTCAATGTCATAATACTGTTTGCTTTTACTGCAATAAAATACACATATTTGTATTTAGCAAAGTCTCACGTGTAAAACAGTACCTCCTACGTACAGGTTTCATGGTGTTTTGGGAAGTTACAGGGTCAAATATAGCACGTTACATTTGAAATTGAAATTCGCCAGATTGGTTATGTTGCCTTTGAGACTGTATAGTAGCCCAGTAATTAAATTTACACCCATAATGGCATACCATTTGCAATAATAGACAACCCAAGGTATTGCAAATGGGGTATGTCCAGTCTTTTTTTGTAGCCATTTGGTCACAAACACTGGCCAAAGTTAGCGTTAGTATATATGAAAAAATGCAAAAAACGCCAATTTTGGCCCGTGTTTGTGACTAAGTGGCTACTAAAAAAGACTGGACATACCCCATTTAGAATACCTTGGGTTGTCTACTATTGCAAATGGTATGCCATCATAGGGGTAATTTTCATTCTTGGGCTACCATCGGGTCACAAAGGCAACGTAAGCAATCTGGCAAATTTTAATGTGAAAAAACATTAAACACAAGCCTTATATTTGACGCTGTAACTTTTGAATTTTTCACGCACAAACAGCACTTACATGGACGATATTATTGCTGTAATACATTTTACTGTTTTGAAACACTAATATTTGTGTTCAGCGAAGTCTACCGAGTAAAACAGTACCCCCCATGTACAGGTTTTATGGTGTCTTGGAAAGTTATAGGGTTAAATATAGTGCTAGCAAATTAAATTCCCTATACTTTCGGCATGGGTTGTCAGGCAGGTCCCGCTAATTGTAATTAATTAAGATACCTAATTATGTAAAAATATTACATAAATATATGTGTAGAATTAATATATGTATATATATATATATACGTATGTGTATATATATGTATATATAAATTTTTTAAATATTTTTATTTATATATAGGTATATATATAGTGATATATACGTATATATCTATGTATATAGATGTATATATTATTTCGTTCTACGTGTATTTTGATATAAATATATATATATTAATATCACAATACAGTTAGAACGAAATAACACACATCTATATATTTTTTAATTATTTATTTTTAATTATTTTTTTAATTTTATTTTTTAACGTATTTACATATTTTTTTATATTATATATAAATATATATATAACAATAATTATATATATATATATATATATATTTAATCAGTATCAGCCTACGTGTAATTTGATATAAATATATAAATATATATATAATTATATAAATATATTAATAGTAAAATACACCTAGACAGTGTATGTGTGTGTATGTATATGTGTATATATATACTTAGATCATATATATATAATATATATATATATATATATATAGGATCTAAGTATATATTTTTTTTTTTTACACTTATTTTAATTTTATTTTATTTGAATTCAGCCAGCAGGGGGACTAACTGTCATTACAGGCAGTCCCCCTGCTGGCAATGCCTGAGCCAGCTAACCCGGCCATGTGATTGTGAGGTGCTCGCAAGGACCTCACTCTCACATGGCCGGGGGGCTCCCAGGAGGAAGGACGTGCCGCGGGGGGCTCCCTTCGAGTCCCCCCAACCGCGATCGCCGGCGTGGGATCGCCGGCGACCGGGTAAGTAAGAAAAAACCGGAGGGCGTACTTGTGACGGAACGCTGGCACTCCGACTGAGTACCTCCGCCAATCGATGCTCCTAGTGCACGCTGAGGACTCCAAGCACTCCAACCGACACCATCAGCACTGCAGACCCCACTTCCAGCGATACAGCTGCGCCAGGGTCTCGCCGTCTCCACCCACCCTGGATCCACGACCAGGATCCAGCTCTCAGTACGTGACCCTCTCCTAAATTCAGAGAGCGTAGCAGGAACAAATCAAGCTCTTGCAAGAGCTGACTCTGGGGAGTATGTGATTATAGCAATCCCCAGAGTGTAGTTATCCCATCCCCCAAGCATGAGCCAAGGCTTCAAGAAAGGTTCAAGATGATCTGGTTTTAATGACCACACACTGGCTTTTATGCAAGTCCCCATGCAAGGGGACATCCCACAGGGTGGGACACATTACAACCAATCACAGACAATACAAACAAAACACTCCCACAGTGACATCACAATCCCTCCTCTCTATCCTGGAGATAATTGGGAAGTAATCAAATTATCTCCCAGGACAGAGGCAAGACTCCATTAACCCCTTAACGCCGTTACGGCGTTCTATGCCGTCGCGGCTTTAAAGGGCTTTAAAGCCGTTGCGGCGGCTTAGAACGCCGTAACGGCTTGCAGCCCCTGGAGGAGAGATGTACTCACCTCTGCCGCGATCCTCTTCTGGGGGGCTGCCTGAGAGCCCAGGCAGCCCCTCTCCGGCAAATGAGGCCCCCGGGGGCCATGTGATCGCTCTCAAAGAGCGATCACATGGCCCCCTATAGCTGGCTATGGATCTGCCAGCAGGGGGACTGTCTAAAATATTAGACAGTCCCCCTGCTGGTAGGAAAGTATAAAAAAAAAAAATACACATGGTAAAATAAAATAAAAGTATTTATATATATATATATATATACATATATATAATATATGTATATATATTATATATATAATATATATACATATTATATATATGTAACGTCATACGTAATGTATTTTAATATTAATATTAGTATATATATTAGTATTAAAATACACTTAGACTGACGTTACATATATATAATATGTATATATATTATATATATAATAGATCTACATATATATATTATATATATACGTATAATTACAATAATAAATAAAATAAATAAATAAAATATTGAAACAAAATTTAAAATAAATTATATATTCATATGTAATTTCATTCTAACTGTATTTTGTTATTAATATATATATATTGGAAACAGAATACAGAATGACATTCTATATATATCTATCTATATATAAAATACAAATAACCGCAAATATATATATATATATATATATAGATAAATACATATAATTACATAAAAGATTACATTAGTATACACGTAGAATTTAAATACCTATAAATGCATATATATTAAAATTCTACGTGTATATTTAAGTAATTTTTTAACATAAATATGTCATTTGATTAATTAAAATTTGATTGACGGAGGGCGTGGCCGGACCGTGCATGAGAGCAGACGTGTAGTCTCAGAGCTCCGTGCCCTCGGCCTATACTAACAGCTAACAAAGCCTGCAAAAGAGCCCTCAATGGTCCGAACAAAGAGGCACCTGCTCCTGGGTACCCCTCACACCGGTTCCCCGAGGAACAGTAGAGGTACCTTAGACGATTTCGTCTCCACTCCGTCGGACTCTCGCTCCGCCGGGCCTACTGCAAAGATGGCGTCGGCCTCCCCTGATGCAGAAAGCGCGGGAGCCCCCTCCGAAGACGGAGACCAGACAGATGCGCTGACAATGATCCGGCAGGAACTCTCCCGGATCTCGTCCAGCATGCTCACGAAGGCGGACTCCACTGGGATGCTGAAAGAGTTCCGAGCAGCTATGCGAGAAGAGATCGCCTCCATGCGCACCGAGCTGACGGCAGTGGAGGTAAGGGTAGAGGCCCTGGAGGCAGAAGCGGAGGCGAGCCGGTCCCAACACAGGTCTGCTGAGGTTGCCACCACAAGACAGGGGAACCTCTTACTTACACTGAGACGGCAGGTTGAGGACTTAGAGAACCGGAGCCGCCGCCAGAACATTCGCATCCGCGGCCTACCTGAGCCGGACTCAACCCCGCTGTCTGAGAAGGTACAGGCCTTGTTCAGGCAGATCCTAGGCCGCAACTGCCCAGAGACTATCCAATTCAACCGGATCCACAGAGCCCTGGGCCCCCCGAGGCAAGATGGGAAACCCAGGGATGTGCTATGCTGCCTACACGCCTATAGCCTGAAGGACGCACTAATGGCGGCCACCAGGGTCTCAGACAACATATTGTTCCAGGGCGCAAATGTGGCGCTGTTCCAGGACCTCTCCGGCCTGACCTTAGACGCTAGGAGAGCACTACGGCCCATAACGGCTATACTACGGGAGAAAAATGTGCCCTACCGCTGGGGCTTCCCGTTCAGCCTGCAGATTCGACAGGGCAATACCTGGCTGCACATCCGATGGCCGGACGATGTGGCCCCCACACTACGAGCGCTACACATCCCCTTCGTACGCACCCGTAACTGGCTTCTGGAGACACCACTGGCTCCCAACCGGAGACGAGATACGGGCAGCCCACCGCCGGACACGCGGAGAGTGAGAGACTCCCCAGCTCGGATGCTTGGAGGCCCGGCGGGATCTGAGGAGTGACTTCCTACTGGAGCACAGAAGCGGACTACTACTGAGGTACCTGGGGTGGGCATCGCGGTTGACCATAGTGGGCAATAGTCAGTAGGTTGGGAGGTGGGGCTGAACCTCGGACACTGGCCAAAGGTGACTCTGCTGCTGCTCCCCCCCCCCCCCCGGTGCTGATCTGCATTACCATGGACTTGGGACGCTTTCCAGTAACTAAGCTCACTCCCCCCCCCCCTCCCCATTGATCCCTTTGGGTTAGCGTATTTATCAAGCGTTAGCCCCCTCCCTGGGATTTGGGTGGGGGACTGGTATCCAGAAAACACCATCCGGATGGGACTCGGGGGAACTGGCTAAACGACCTAACTTGGATGTTGCTTCTGGGGTGGCATGGGCTGGGGAAGTGAATGAGAGTAAGGGGTAGCAATGGGGTCAGTCACATAAGGTGTGCTTCGAAGCCCGGGGGGTTGGGCGATGAGGATTGGTCAGTTAGCCGTGAGTTAGGCCCCCTACCTTGTAAAATGTCAACCGAACCCAGATTTGTACCTAGACCTTAGTTTTAGTTTTGCTCATATTAGAACGGCTGAGGGCTGGACGTTGTAGTTTACGACACACTAATTTTTTCTTCACATTGTACCACATTTACACTGAGTGTACTGAATATACCTGTACGGATTCCGTGTACGACCCCGAGGACAGACTGCGGGTTACGGACGGGAGGACCGCGGGCGACTGAGTTACTTAAAGGGATTGGGGACTCAGACCTGTCGGACGCCTCCCACACAGTCAAGTCCAATCACCTTGGGTAGCGGTTAATCCGCTATTTCCTGACCTCCCTCCCCTCCTCACGGACCCCCCCTTCTTCCCCCCCCCCGACAGTTTTCCCCCTCTTCCCCCCCCCCTCCCCTGACTACCTTCCTCCCTCCCTCCCTACTTTCAGAACCTATCCCCCTCCCTCCCCTGTCGGCTATGGCGGGGAGCCTGGGCGGGGGTTTCGGCCCGGCCCCCCTGCGCCTCTGGACCAACAATGTGAGGGGTCTGAACACCCCGGAAAGGAGGTCTCATCTGCTCCGGTCCCTGTGGACGGCCCGGGCCTCTATAGCGTTCCTCCAGGAGACCCACTTTAAGGGTGCTGCTCCCCCCCCCCTGGGGGACTCGAGGTTCCCAACTGGGTATTTCGCAAACCACCAGTCAGCGAAGAGAGCAGGAGTGGCAATTCTTTTCGCCCGACACATCCCGTTCTGTTGCCTGGATACGAAAGTCGATCCAAACGGGCGCTACTTATTTCTAAAGGGTACGATTGCCGATAAGAAATATACGCTGGCTACAATCTACGCTCCGAACTCGGGACAGCACCGATTTCTCTCAAAGACCCTCCAACTCCTAGACCAGTTCCGAGATGGACTACTCATTGTAGCTGGGGACACTAATGTTCCGTTAGACCCACGTCTCGACACCTCTAGAGGTTGCAGCTCACACTCCGGTCTTTGTATCCGGACAGTCGGGAAGGCCCTGCGAGATTCGGGCTTGGCCGACGCCTGGAGAGTACTCCATCCTGAAGACAGAGACTACTCGTTTTACTCACAGGTCCACCACGGACACAGCCGCCTGGACTATATCCTGATTGCTCAGGAATACCTACACCTCCTTCTGACCTGCGACATCCAGACGACAATCTGGTCAGACCATGCCCCGGTTCTAGCCACGCTGCGCTCCCCCTTGTTTAAACCAAGTGACAGACAATGGAGACTGAATGAACAGGTGCTTGGGGACCCAGTGGTATGCACAGACGCGAAAGAGGTCATTCGGCGCTACTTCCTAGAGAACCCAGCTACGGACACCTCTCCACAAGTTCGATGGGAAGCTCACAAATGTGTCCTCCGCGGCCACTTTATTAAGACCTGCACAAGACGCAAACGGGAACAAAATCTCGCACTGAAGGACCTACACAAACTTACAGCGCAGCTGGAAATAGTACACAGAGCCGAACCGACTGAAGACAATCTCCGCCCCCTGCTAGAGGCGAGGAGGAACCTACGTGCCCTCTTGTCCCGGAACCTGACGCACACACTCCGCAAGTCCCGGAGATTCTTCTATGAGAACTCAAACAAATGCGGTCGCCTGTTGGCCCGCATGCTTCGCAAGAAACGGAGGCAGTCCCGCATTACTCTCCTGCAAAAGACTAATTCGCCCCCCGAGCGGAGGCCAGAAGCCATTATGAAAGAATTTGGGGAGTTCTATGCAAAACTGTACAACCTACCGAAAGGGGTAGGAGCGGAGGCAAAACAACAGAGACGTGCCGACATTCAAGAATACCTGGAACAACATCTCACCCAGAAACTCACGCAGACCCAAGCCGAGGACCTAGACGCCCCCATCACCCTAGAGGAGCTCAAAGGAGCCCTTAAGGCTGCAAAAGCAAACAAGGCCCCGGGCCCCGACGGCTTCCCGGTGGGATACCTGCGGACATTTGAGGAGCTGCTCCTGCCCGAACTACTGACGAGCCTTAATTCGGTGCTGGATGGTGGGAGGTTCCCGGAGGACACCCTGATGGCTTCGGTAGCGGTGGTCCCGAAAGAGGGTAAGGACCCCACGTCCTGCGCCAGTTATCGGCCTATTTCCCTCCTTAATGCGGACCTTAAGCTTTTCACAAAGATCCTGGCCCGCCGTGTAGGGGAGGTTGCACCGGATCTGGTGCACCCGGACCAAACAGGTTTCATCCCAGGACGTGAGGCGAAAGATAATACGACCCGAGCCCTCAATATCATCCATTCCGCTAAAACCACCTCCCGAGGGGGCCTCCTGCTCTCCACAGACGCCGAGAAGGCTTTTGACAGAGTCGACTGGCAGTTCATGGAAGAAACCCTCCGGGCTATGGGTTTCGGCCCAAACATCCGATCATGGATAGCAGCCCTATATACGTCCCCGAAGGCCCGCCTGAGGATAAACGGAGCACTATCCCCTGCCTTCCCCATCAGCAATGGCACGCGGCAGGGGTGCCCCCTGTCCCCCCTCCTGTTTGCCCTCACGCTAGAGCCCTTTCTGGTGGCGGTCAGACAGGATGGGGGTATTACGGGAATAAAGGTAGCCAAAACGGAACACAAAGTGGCCGCTTATGCGGATGACTTGCTCTTCTTTATCGGTAATCCGATAGTCACGCTTCCCAACCTGCTGCGGTCTTTTCAAACGTATGGAGTACTCTCCAACCTGCGCCTGAATACAGAGAAATCCGAGGCACTGCCTAACAACCCACTTGAAAGCTAACTTCCCTTTTCGTTGGTGCACGCAACGCATTAAATACCTCGGCATCTGGCTGACGAGTGATCTGGCAAAGATGTACACAGAAAACTTCCTTCCCCTCCTACGGACTCTGGCCGCGGACATGAAAAGATGGGGGGGATCCTGTATATCATGGTTCGGGAGGATAAACGCGGTGAAGATGAACCTCCTACCGCGCCTCCTATACTTATTTCAGACGATCCCCATTAAAATCCCCAAAACCTTCTTCAACGAGATGTCCACGGCCATCAACCGCTTCGTATGGGCATCGGGAGTAGCCAGACTCCGATATGCGCACCTGATCAGACCAAAACGCCAGGGAGGGGTGGCACTTCCCTCGATTCAAACATACTACCAGGCAGCTCATCTCCTTAGGGTGATAGAATGGCACGTGCCAGACACTGATAAACAATGGGTTAGTCTAGAGCGAGCTGCTTCCAAGGAGCGCTTACCCTGGATTACCTGGTTACCGAAGCCCGCACAGACGAAAGAAATCCGGTCTCACCCACTCATTGGAGCTACCCTACAGATCTGGGCGACTCTACGGTACAAACTCGACCTCACCACCAACCCTAACCCGCTGACTCCAGTGATCTATAATCCAGAGATTGCAGGCGGTTTGGCCCCCAGGGACATCATCGGCTTGGGTAACCCGAACGCTCCATGTCTTGGCGACTGGTGTGCGGACACACGTCTGAAACCTTTCGAGACACTAACCTCCTTAGCACCTCCAACGGGGCTAGCCCGTTTCCGATACCAACAGATCCGACACTACCACAGCTCCCTCCCGGGAAAGCAACTACTACTCAGGAAAAAGACGGGCTTTGAGACCCTCTGTACGGAGGGACGACATCTACCACGGGGTATCTCCACGCTGTACTCCATGATAATACAGGCTACCAGACTCCCCCCTGCGAGATACCAATCTAAATGGGAACAAGTCACGGGGACAACCCTCTCTGAAACGGAATGGGAGAAAATACACGTCCTCGCACATCAAGGTACGACCAGTGCGAAGCTTCAAGAAACTAATTACAAGCTCATGACGAACTGGTATCGGACCCCACATAGGCTTTTCCAGATGGGGTTGCTGCCATCGCCTAGGTGCTGGAGATGTGGAGCGGACGAAGGCACGGACCTACACATCTGGTGGTCTTGCCCCCCCATCGAGTCATTCTGGCGACAAGTACACGAGAAACTACGCGAGATACTTGACTCCGACATACCACTGCAACCCCTGCCGATGCTACTCCACGATGCCCCTTGGAGCCTACAAGAGATCACTTACGCGACACTTCCTAAACGCAGCCAAGAGCCTAATCCCCACTCGCTGGAAAACCACAACAGCCCCAACCATAGCTAACTGGATGGAAGCAGTAGAAGAGATATACAGTATGGAGAGCCTCACAGCTGACCTACAGGGGACGGCGGAAAAGTGCACCCGGCTTTGGGCCCCCTGGATCGAATACATGGCTCGTGTACCGGCGGGTTCCCGGAGACGTGAGACCGAATAGACGGGAGTCTAGGTGGACACTAATTGTTGGGCTATGGGCCGGGGTGTCGCTGGCGGACCCTCCCCCTGGCCTCCTCCCTGCTGCTGCCGACCCTCTCTCTCCCCCCCCTGTAGTCCCTCCCCATCTGCCCTATACTACCTTGCCCATGCAACAGTCCCCCCGCTGTATGGCCCACAGACCGAGCTACGGTTATGGACGTAACATACTTGGTTTAGACAACGAATTTACCCGCCCTCACTTGAGTTGTATGGATCGAGGTGCCTACCCACACCGCCGGGCACCTAATTGACGTGGACAAGTCCTGACTAGGGACCCTTGACCACTCAGACTCACTCCCGACCTGTTTCTCTCCCCCCCCCCCCCTCCTCATAGGGGGACAGACAGAGACCGGCTAGGGACAATATAGTTGCGCAGTTGCGCCTGTTCAGTTTATCTCCAATAAGGGTTTCAGTAGGGTGACAGTCCCAACATTGACCTAAGCGATTAGACAACCAAGTTAACATACACCTGGGCTTAAGTTAGAATTTATGTAATAAAGCCGAGTTTGGTGGCCTATAGGACCTATCAGGCATTCTCCGTGGTCTAAGCACGACCCCCTAAGCTGAAAAGGGTCCTATACATCCCACCTGGTTCTTGGAGTCTAAGCTGAGCCTCCCCTTTATATGACGGGGCTGAAATTCCCTGGTTGAGACTCCTGCTCCCTCGATGTTGAGGAGAACACTCAACACGCTTTTTTCACCTATGTCCTTGTACTACTCCCCCTCTGTATGTTTACTCATTATCCCTTATAACTGCTTACATGTTTGTTATGATATAATGTCTTGATATAATCTAAATAAACACACAGATTGTAAAAAAAAAAAAAATTGATTGACATGCCTGACAACACAGGGAGAAAGTGCAGAGAATTTAATTCGCAAGCACTATATTTGACCCTGTAACTCTCCAAGACACAATAAAACCTGTATATAGGGGGTACTGTTTTACTCTGGAGACTTCGCTGAACTCAAATATTAGTGTTTAAAACTGGTAAATTGTATTACAACGATGATATTTTAAGTAAAAGTGATGTTTTTTGCATTTTTTACAAACAAACGGCACTTTTATGGACTATATTATTGGTGTAATATGTTTTACTGTTTTAAAACACTAATATTTGTGTTTAGTGAAATCTCCCGAGAATAACAGTACCCCTCATGTACAGGTTTTATGGTGTTTTGGAAAGTTAGAGAGTCACATATAAGGCTTGCATTTCATTTTTTTGACATTGAAATTTGCCAGTTTAGTTATGTTGCCTTTGAGACCGTATGGTAGCCCAGGAATAAGAATTACCCCCATGATGGCATACCATTTGCAAAAGTAGACAACCCAAGGTATTGCAAATGGGGTATGTCCAGTCATTTTTAGTAGCCACTTAGTCACAAACACTGGCCAAATATTAGTTTTTTGCTTTTTTCACACAAAAACAAATATGAACGCTAACTTTGGCCAGTGTTTGTGACTAAGTGGCTACTAAAAAAGACTAAACATACCCCACGTTCAATACCTTGGGTTGTCTACTTTTTCAAATGGTATGCCATTATGGGGGTAATTCTCATTCCTGAGCTACCACACCGTCTCAAAGGTAACATTACTAATCTGGCAAATTTCAATTTGAAAATGGAACGTTCTATATTTGACCCTGTAACTTTCCAAAACACCATAAAACCTGTTAATGGGGGTACTGTTGTACTCGTGAGACATCGCTGATTACAAATATGTGCATTTTGTTGCAGTAAAACCTAACAGTATTATGACATTTACAGCTAAAATGTGAGGCAGAACTACAAATTCAAAAAATATATTTTTTTTAATTTTATTCATAATAAATTGTTTCATATATAAATATTTTATATGAAATGAAAGCCCTGTTTCTCCTGAACAAAATGATATATAATAAGTGTGGGTGCATTTAATATGAAAGAGGTGAATTACGGTTGAACAGACATATAGCGCAAATTCCAGTTTTTGTTTACGTTTTGTTTTGATCAGAACGTGTACTATTGACTCCGTCCTGAAGGGGTTAACCACATGGTTACAAAAAGACATAATATTACACAATGTTACAATGACTACATAAAACATATACATGCAACATATCCCCAGATAGCTTAGATCTGAGTGCACATTATTATTGAATGGCGCTCAGATCACATACATACAATTCAATCGCCATGGAGCCAAAGTCTTTTCCATAGTCTTTCGTTACATGAATAGGCTCCATGGCATAGCTATCTGGGGTAGCACTACTCACATACTGAAAGTCCCAAACACCCCGGCAGAAATACCCAAATAAACCTTATTGCAGGGTAAACCTTATTGCACAGGGCCCATAGTCGGAAGGCAGGAGGCTAGCAATTAGTCCTCTCCAGGCACAAGTGGCGAAGGGCACTTTGTCACAGTACTATTACGCCCGGCGGCGTTTAGAGCCGCTTAAAATAGGGCATAATAGTACGCCCTCCGGTCTCAAAGGGTTGTCATGGTTTGTTTTAAAGGATCACTATAGTGTCAGGAAAACAAACTTGTTTTCCTGACACTATATAACCCTTATGCCCCCCCCCCCACCCTCAGGGTCCACCTCCCGCTGGGCTGAAGGGGTTAAAACCCCTTCAGCCACTTACCTTTATCCAGGCTGAGCTCCCTCAGCGCTGGTGACCTCTCCTCCCCCGCCGACGTCAGCTCCCGAGTGGAGCGGAATGTGCATGCGTGGCAAGAGCCTTTCCTATGGACGTTCTGCATGCTGAATGCGATTTTCGCATCCAGCGTCGCAGAAGCGCCTCTAGCAGCTGTCAGGAAGACAGCCACTAGAGGCTGGATTAACCCTGCAATGTAAACATAGCAGTTTCTCTGAAACTGCTATGTTTACATCAGAATGGTTAAAACCTGGGGGACCTGGCACCCAGACCACTTCATTGAGCTGAAGTGGTCTGGGTAACTATAGTGTCCCTTTAAGTTCCAGTTCCAGAATATTTTGGAAAATATAAATGTCCCTGTCCTTCTGTAAATTAAAATTTGATATTCTGTATCATGTGTAAGAGTTCAAAAGAGACAAAGCCCCATGTTTTCCAGCAGGGAAAAGGAATAGGGAAACGTCAAGGGAGAATGGAGTAAGTACATCTCAACTTTTTTTAGGCAAAATATTTGTTTCCCCCTTTAAAAAAATATGTTCTGCTTCATGAATTTAGGCTAAGAAATTCAGAAATATTTAATATATAATAGTATTATTATTCTAAGAAATGTTTTTGAGACAATACAAATGCTAGCCTTCTTTTAGAGCCTAAGATAACTATTGAGATGGTTTGAAACTAGAAGAATCCCTTTAAATATATATATTTTTAAATAAATATTATTTTTGTCTCTTTAGTTTCCCTTATGTATATCTAGCTTTGACAAAACCCTGAACAAGCGTTCTAATTGCAAAGCGTGTTGTGATTATTCTTTCTATTAGACTGCTAGAGGAGGAGCTCAGCCAGCCTGGCCCGGAACTAGATCTGAACTTGGAGGAGGAGAGAGGACAAGGACACTCGCGTTTACTCCGAACACCGTGTTTGTGACAGGCAGTATAGGGCTCTCCTCTACCTTGACAGGTGTTCCGGTAGCTACATTGCTTTGCTGCAGACATGCTTTGTAGAGTCAGCCTGTGCGGCAGGTGAGTCGGGATCAGTTTATAAACACACGAACTTTACACCAGACATTGCAAACTATATTGCCGTATAAACACTACGTGACACAAAATGCTTTACTATCCATGTTCTGCCAACAGAATCATTTAAGAGTGTATTAGAATGTCGTATATTGTGTATATTTTCTTTTGATTATTATTTTTTTTTTTTGAGATTAGCTGTTTTACCAAAGAGGGCAGATACACGTGAAACTGTTATCTACACGCCCTTCTGTTTTTAGTTTTTAGGTCAATATCTTCTCTTTGAAAAAAGAAGCATATTATTAATTTCCATTATAAATCAATAATTAACAGGAACAATCTTCTAGTAGATGCATTCTATTTTTTTTTTTTTAATGATTTTTGAAGCTGTTGTATTCAAGAATTGCAGAATAAAGTTAAATGAACATTCCAAGCACCATAACTGTTACAGTGCTTTAAACTGTCTTCTGCATTTATGAAAAGTCATCAGTTATGTAATGAACACACAGGCTATGGGTACAAATCCTGTCTTATGTTTTAGTGTACGTAATTTGCACTCACACAACAAATCAAGCACTAGTGGAACAGTATTAACATATTATCATGGAGAATTTTTCAGTGCTTTAGATATGTTGTCTTGCTAAAATAACGTGTTTTCCCCTTACTTACAATGGGACCTTATATAATTTAGAAAGTAAACATTTATTATTTAGTCTTCTGTCACTAGTGTCTGCGTTTAAAATTATTTCTATTCCATTAACATTTTAAACAGAGCATTCCATCCCCCTGCTTCATTGCTTATCACTTGGCTTGTTTATACAGGGGCGTTTTAGCCGCAAGGCAAACAAGGCATTTGCCTTGGGCGGCATTTTCCAGGGGGCGGCAAAAAACGCCGCCCCCAAATGCCCAGGGCAAATGCCTTGTTAGCCTTGCGGCTAACTGGGCTGCCGGTCGGGCTGATGGGCTGGGCGGGCGGGCGGCTGGCGAGGGAGCTCTTCCTCTGAGCGCTCTGCTCAGCTCCCTCGCACGTCGCAGAGTGAGGCTGGGAGCCGGAATATGACGTAATCTTCCGGCTCCCAGCCTCACTCTGCGGCGCGCAAGGGAGCTGAGCAGAGCGCTCAGAGGAAGAGCTCCCTCGCCAGCCGCCTACCCGCCAGCGCACAGCAGCCTGCACGCCCGGCAGCCACTGGACCACCAGGGAGAAAGAGACCTCCCGCCAGCATTCCCAAAGGTAAGGAGGCTGGGGGGTAGGTTAAATTAATTATATATTTTATATTATTATTATTATATTATATTATATATATTATTATATTATATATATATTATTATATTATATATATATTATTATATTATATAGTATATATTATATATATGAGTGTCTGTGTCTGACAGAGAGTGTGTGTGTCTGACTGTTTGTGTGTGTGTGTGTTAGCTAGTGTATGCGTATCTGTCAGTGAATTTGTGTGTGTGTGTATTTAGAAGGCGGGACGGGGGAGGGGGTGGAAGGGTTGGGTGGGGGTGTCGTGGGGGTGGGGGTGTCGTGGGGGGGGGGGGAGAGGGGCGCCTGAGTTTTGTCCTGCCTAGGGCAGCACAAAACCAAGATACACCACTGTGTTTATATAATGCATTCCTTAGCTCAGGCTAGTGGTTAGTTACAGAATGCAAGAAAAAATTTGATGGATCTTTGTTAGCCTGAAATCCAAAATGGAGTCCACTCTGTTCTGAGTGACTCAGGCAATATACACTTTTAATTTCTATCATAGCACAAAATGTCTGCCGATATAAATATCCTGACAATCTGCAAGGGGAGAATTGCACCTGCCACGTGTCACATAGTAAAAACTGATCGCAGTGACAGCCTGTCACTTTAGACCGCGGTCACTGGGCACAGGGGGGCTGCCTGGGGGGCCAGGCATGCCCCCCCGACCACGATCTGCAGCGGGTTAATGGCGCCGGCCACGTGGGTGGCAAGAACGCCCACCGTAATAATGGGTTAAAAAACAATTTTAGCCAACATGCAAACTCCACTCACATTGCCACTGCCAGTATACGACTTCGGAGTCCATCCTCTGGTATGCACCCAATGAGCCGTACGCACCCTATACCAAAGTGGATCCTCCCGTTACTCCTTGAAACCCGGTGAAGGTGGAGCATGTTGACGTCACGACTGAATGTGACGTGGCATTGCGTGCCTCTGTGCACCTCCAAGTCCTCCACTATCCAGCCGCGGCCATTGCATTACTAACACACACTCACTGACAAAATAAACCAAGAACCCTGCACACTGATGCCGTGTAAATGCTCCGACCATCCACAGTGGAGGTGGATCCACCAGTAAAGTCTTCAAAAAAGAAGCGGGCTGGTGTGGGGCCTCTCCCTGGGGTCTCCCTTCCTGCTCCTCACACGTGAAGTTTAGTGATGCTGAGCCGGAATGACGTCATATTCCGGCATCACTACAGAGGGTGTGCGCAAGAAATGAGGAACAGGAAGGATGAGCTCCCTCGCTACATCCTCATTCCTCTTCACCCGGCCGGGTAAATTTTAGCAGAGTAGGCACCTGCAATGTTGGGAGAGCAGGTGCCTACTCTGCGTTAACATGTCAAACTATATATATTTATTTAAATTCTACGTGCGTATTTATGTAATATTTTTACCTAATTCATTTTATTGATTTGCAATTTGAGGGACCTGCCTGACAACCCAGGCCGAAAGTCCAGAGAATTTAATTTGCTAGCACTGTGTTTTACTTTTTTTATGACACCCTAAAACATGTAAATGGGGGGTACTGTTTTACTCGGGAGACTTCGCTGAACACAAATATTAGTGATTAAAAAAAGTAAAACATATCACAGCGATGTTATTGTCAGTGAAAGTGACTTTTTTTGCATTTTTAATACACAAACAGCACTTTTACTGATGATATTGTTGTGATACATTTTCCTGTTTTGAAACCCTAATATTTGTGGTCAGCAAAGTCTCCAGAATATAACAGTACCCCCCCCCCCCCAGTACAGGTTTTATAGCGTTTTTGAAAGTTACATTTTCATATATATGGGTCAAATATTTTTACATTGAACATTGCCAGGTTGGTTACCTTGCCTTTGAGAGCGTATGGTAGCCCACGAATGAGAATTACCTCCATGATGGCATACCATTTGCAAAAGAAGACAACCCAAGGTATTGCAAATGGGGTATGTCCAGTCTTTTTTAGTAGCCACTTAGTCACAAACACTGGCCAAAGTTAGCGTTCAATTTCGTTTTTTACTTTTTACACACACACACACACACACACACACACCTACAGCTTATTGAATTTGTTCTGGTGAGTAGAATCATTACCTTCAGGCTTTTTGCTGTAAACACTGTCTTTTCAGAGAAAATGCAGTGTTTACATTACAGCCTAGTGATAACTTCACTGGCCACTCCTTAGATGGCTGTTAGAGATCCTTCCTGGGTCATAGCTGCCCAAAATGCATCCAAACATTCAGTATCCTCCTCCCTCTGCATGCAGACACTGAACTTTCCTCATAGAGATTTATTGATTCAATTCATCTCTATGAGGAGATGCTGATTGGCCAGGGCTGTGTTTGAATTGTGCTGGCTCTGCCCCTGATCTGCCTCTTTGTCAGTCTTAACCAATCCTATGGGGAAGCATTGTGATTGGATCAGGCCACCACTTTTGATGGTGTCAGCAGGCAGTGGGGCAGGTCTAAAGGAAACCGTGACAAAGCCAGCAGCTTTTTAGGGAGGCATGAGGGGACCAGGGTGGCTCGATGGTGGTTTTAACCCTATAGGATCAGGATACATGTTTGTGTTCCTGACCCTATCGTGCTACTTTAAGCTGTAGTTGTTCTGGTGACTATAGTGTCCCTTTGAGGCTAAATAAATTGTTAAAAAGTGGATGAAAAAAAGTTTAGTTTTTTTTTGTTTTCTTTTACATTTTGGCATATACCGTATATACTCGAGTATAAGTCGAGTTTTTCGGCACATTTTTTGTGCTGAAAAACCCCAACTCGACTTATACTCGAGTCAATGTCTGTATTATGGCAATTTACATTGCCATAATACAGACAAGGGGCTGTGCAGGAGGGGGGCTGGCAGGAAGCGTTTACTTACCTCTCCTGCAGCTCCTGTCAGCTCCCTTCTCCTCCGCGCCGGTCTGGTCAGCTCCCCTGTCAGCTCCCAGTGTAAGTCCCCTCCACTGAACTGCCAATACCACTGGACCACCAGGGAGTGAGAGCCCACCTCCCTGCCATGTATCAAGCAGGGAGGGGGGACGAAAAAAAATATAAATAATAATAAAATAAAATAATATTTTTTTTTAAATAATAAAATAATAATAAAAAATAATAAAAATGCCCACCCCCCCACCGAGGCTCTGCAACTCATGCACACACTCACACTGCCCTCAGGCACACACTCACACTGCCCTCAGGCACACACTCACACTGCCCTCATGGGCACACACTCACACTGCCCTCATGGGCACACACTCACACTGCCCTCATGGGCACACACTCACACTGCCCTCATGGGCACACACTCACACTGCCCTCATGGGCACACACTCACACTGCCCTCATGGGCACACACTCACACTGCCCTCATGGGCACACACTGCATTCATTATATATACACTGTAAATAAATATTCAGTTAATATAATTTTTTTAGGATCTAATTTTATTTAGAAATTTACCAGTAGCTGCTGCATTTCCCACCCTAGTCTTATACTCGAGTCAATAAGTTTTCCCAGTTTTTTGTGGTAAAATTAGCGGCCTCGGCTTATATTCGGGTCGGCTTATACTCGAGTATATATGGTAATAATTTACACTTTCAGTGCAGCTTAATAAAGAGATCAAAATAGATTCACGTATCTGTTCTGACTTCTAAATGTCTTCTATGTACAGGATCTCTATGAATTTATGGTAGGTAACCAACCCTATACCACACCACCCGAACCCAGAGGAGAGAAACAGCGAAAATGTATTTATTGCAGCAACATTAGACAGGCAGTTTTAAAATGTAGATAGAGAACATATCCATTTTATTTACACAAAGCCAACATAAAGACTGGGGCTTTTAACCTGTTATGGAAAGCAAGTCTGTGCTGATTCAATGCATCTCTATGCACAATAGCCTCCCAATGCTTTCCTATGGGAATACATTGGATTTGCTGAGCCACAGCTTTTTACTGCACAGATAGGGGGGTGGTCACTTAAAGAGCCACTTCAGCACTGTAGTGTAAGGAATACATGTTTGTATTCCTGACACTATAGTGTCCCTTTAATTGTATAACATGAGTCAAGCCAGATGGTTAGAATACCGCAAACTTGTGATGACAGGTTCACTTTAAGGGGCTGTATACAGCGTTCACTTTGAGCACTACATAAAGCCCATCTGTCAGTCTGGGGCCATTACAAAGGCCTCCAGTATCAATTGGTACCTGGGGCTCCATGATGTGAGCTGGGATTTAACCCAGCTCAAACCAAACTGCTGGTATGTTCCATGCCGTCCTATCGGAATTGTGTTAAAGCCCACTCTATGGAGGATGGCATGGAACATCCTAATGTCATGAAGGGGTTAAAGTGTCACCCTCAAAAACTTGAGCATTTCATAAAAATAAAACCTTTATGAAACTTAGCATTTCAGCGAAATTCTTAACTTGACAAACGGCAGAGCTACTGCCATCAAATGTAGTCACTTCCCCCAGCTGTCATTAAAAGTGGGAATAATGCATTGTCAATGTCTATGGAGGCTCCTGCGGTCTCACAAGATCCTAGATTGTAAGGTTGTGTGTGAATGGCGGTTTTTACCTTTTTTCTCTCGAAATTTCTAGTCAATTTCTTGTCTAATATCCCTACTCTAACTGTGCAGCGCTGCAGAATATGTTGGCACTATGTAAATGCTAATAATAACCCTCCATACACCACATTGTTGTACTCTGTGCATGTGTGAGTGTACAACACTGATGTGGGCTCCTGGCTGATGAAGCACCAGGAGCCGGCGATCGAAGATGGCAGCATATAATACACCTCCACTGCAGAGCCAGGCCACTGTTCCCCAGGTAGTGTTGTTACCATTGGGGACTTTGCAATATACACAGATCCTACAAAGTGACAGATCCACTTTTAATAAATGTTATAGTTCGCATATTGCGGTTTAGTGAATGGTAGTGGTATAGAAAAATTCCAGCCTGCCATGCTATCACATTTGCCCACATATATAAACTAAATGAGGTTCGCATATTCTTTTAAATGTCTTGAGTAGATTCTTATGTTTATTCACTAAAGGACAAATGTGTTTTGGATTCACACCATTTTGTTAAAATAATTTCAACTGGATTTGTGATTGTCATATTTACTATAGGCAAGTCAGCTTATATTTGATGTCTGGCTTCATATCAATAATTCCACAAATTCAAACACTTACAGATTAACCTGTTTTTTTTTTTTGCATATTTAAATGCGCAGTCTCAGCACCCCAGCCAGTACATGCTTTTGCAGAGATCATCGATATGGGGACCCTAATTTATCTAACTATCCATTTTATCTACTGGCTGTTTTTGGTCCTGTATTTGGATTTCCACTGAATCTGTTGAACGTCCATTCTGTTGCTGATTAAAGTTTTAGCATTGATAAATATCATTATGTTTAATGTCGATGATGAAGCATGTTCTATTTCTCATACATGTGCAGGTCCAGCTTTAAACTTGTTCCAGCCTTGGGATGCCTTCTTTCAAGACAGAAGCATACTTTGCCTGACTTGCCTTATGATTATGGAGCATTACAACCACATATTAATGCTGAGATAATGCAGCTCCACCATAGTAAACATCATGCTGCTTACGTAAACAACCTAAATATTGCAGAAGAAAAATATGCAGAGGCTCTGGCTAAAGGTATATTGACCAATAACATAAAACTTCAATAAAATGGGAAATGGTAATGACTCCTATAGCTGGAATGTGCATGAGCAGGATTTGATGTACATGGTATTTTGCATTTAAATTTCATTCAGAGTTTAGTGAATATACCCCTTACTGGTTCATGATTATTACTATAGGCATTTTTATGTATTCCTAACTTGGCCTACAGTATTTTACAATATGGATGTGGCGCCCAATTTTTTATCATTAACCCCTTAAGGACCAAACTTCTGGAATAAAAGGGAATCATGACATGTCACACATGTCATGTGTCCTTAAGGGGTTAAAGTGGGTTGTGGTGTGTGTGTGTAGGTGTATTTTATTAAAAAAAAAAAATTTCCTTTGTGAAGAAGCATTTTTCTCATAAAAAAAAAAAAAATCCAAGCACCACAACTACAGCAGCCACTCTCTACTTCTCCCTGCAGCTAGAAACTCTTCTCTGAGCGATGCTCGGCAGTGCTGGGCTTAGATCATAGGCTGAGACGGTTTGACTACTTACATAGGGGGTGGATGTCAGGTCAGTCTTGGTACCATAACTGCTATAGCACTTAGTAGTTTTTATGCTTCTTGAAGTATTCCGTTAAAAGGACACTCCAAATATATGAAAGTGGAGTCAGTTTAGAATTTCCTGCTACCTTTATTTCTCTTTTACAATCTAAGTAGCTTTGTAAAAGAATTAAAGTGTTTGCATAACGTGTCATGCCTAATTGTACTGCTTTTATTTTTCAGAGGATGTGACTGCCCAGGTCTCTCTTCAACCGGCACTTAAGTTTAATGGTGGTGGGCATATAAATCACACAATTTTCTGGACAAATCTTTCACCCAATGGGGGTGGAGAACCTCAAGGTTAGTATATAAAAATAAATAACATATTTTTTTATTTTTATGATGATTCGTATATAAAAATAAAAGAAAATGAGAAGTTTTCTCTTAGTTTTTATGCAATTTTTCATCATCCATTTTATTTTCTTTATCATATTTTGTACATTTGTTGGTAATTGCCAAACGTATACTTATTCGTAAAATAATGTGGCTTTAAAGTTCCATGCCTGCTTATATCACATTTATTTGGTCAGGTGAGCTGCTGGAAGCCATAAAGCGTGATTTTGGTTCATTTGAGAAATTTAAGGAAAAACTGTCTGCCTTATCTGTTGGAGTGCAAGGATCAGGATGGGGCTGGCTAGGTTTCAACAAAGACACCAGTCGTCTCCAATTGGCTGCCTGTGCTAATCAGGATCCTCTACAAGGAACAACAGGTAAAATGTGTTGCAGACTAGCTGTCATGTTTTTTCCTACGGCAAAAAAGACTTAGAACCAAAATAGGGGCATTCAATTCCACTATAGAGGTTACCGGTGAGAGGTAAAAATGTCATTTTATGTAATTTTTTGTTTTTTAGACTTCATTTTAATTTTCCTTTTGATTCATCTTTTTTTAATAAACCACTTTTGTTTTTCCTCTGCTCTTTTCTTGGTATTGACTGCCCTCTTGTGTTGTCTTTGCTTATTGCCATTAGGGTTCTATTATTTTAAATAGAGGAACAGTGTAAGCACCAAAATCACTTATTAGAGTGATTAACCCCTTAAGGACCAAACTTCTGGAATAAAACGGAATCATGACAGTGACACACATGTCATGTGTCCTTAACCTCCCTGGCGGTATGATTATGTCAGGAATTTTGTACCAAAAGCGGTACCATTTTTTTGCATTTGAATTACCCGCCCAGTTCCGCCCCCATGTCAGGCATGTCAATCAAATTTTAATTAATCAAATCACATAATTACGTTAAAAGATTATTTAAATATACATGTAGAATTTTAATATATATGCATTTATAGGTATTTAAATTCTACGTGTATACTAATGTAATCTTTTATGTAATTATATGTATTTATCTATATATATATATATATATATATTTGCGCTTATTTGTATTTTATAAATATATATATATATATATATATAGATATATATAGAATGTCATTCTAAGTGTATTTTGTTACCTATATATATATATATATATATATATATTAACAAAATACAGTTAGAAGCAAATTACATATGCATATATAATTTATATTAAATTTTGTTTCAATATTTTATTTATTTATTTTATTATTTTATTTATTTATTATTTTAATTAATAAAATATATTTAATTTATTTTTACACTTGTCTTTTTTGTTTTTTTTTATACTTCCCACCAGCAGGGGGACTGTCTGATATTTCAAACAGTCCCCCTGCTGGCAGATCCACAGCCAGCTATAGAGGGCCATGTGATCGCTCTTTGAGAGTGATCACATGGCCCTCGGGGGCCTGATTTGCCGTGGGAGGGCTGCCTGGGCTGTGAGGCAGTCCTCCCGAAGCGGATCGCGGCGGAGGTAAGTAAATCTTATCTACGCCGAGCGTGACTCGGGGTTACCGCTTCTGGCAGTGAAAATTAACCCCGAGTCACGCTCGGGAATACCGCCAGGGAGGTTAAGTGGTTAAAGGACCTAAATACCAACCTTGCAGATTTTTGTTTTTGAGAAATGGTACTGACCATTTGCAGTGCATGCGCAGTGTGTGCTCAATGACTCAGTGAGAAGCATCTGAACAAAGTGAATCCGGAATAATGAATTCTTTGGAGTAGAATCATGCTCCCAATAGTTTCACAACTTACTTGGGGATTGCTGGGTGGTGGCTGCAGCCTCCTGTGAAACCCAGGCACTTGCTGGAAGCTTAGACCTAGCTTGCTGCAAAATCTTCAAAGGACATAATAACTTGGCTTCATTGAATGCCTCTTAAGTTGTCAAAACAATCATAAAATGTTTAAGTGCTAACCCAGGGATGGTTCCAATCCACCCCAGCTTCATAACATCTACAGCACTCTGCAGTGGTCTGGTGCTTAGAGTGTTCCTTAAAGGGACACTATAGGAACCCAGACCACTTAAGCTCAATGAAGTGGTCTGGGTGCACTGTCCCAGTCCCCTAAACCCTGCAATTGTAATTGTTGCAGTTATTGATGAACTGCAATAATTACCTTGCAGGGCTAATGCCACCTCTAGTGGCGGAAGAGGAGCGGAGGCAGAGCCTGACCCAGAGCCGATGGAATCAAGTAAGTGACAGGGTTTTTGGGGGGTTTTAAAACCCTTCCAGTGCCACAGGTAATTTTTATTTTATAGTTGTGCTCAATATTATAAGAGCGGGGATTTAACTATAAATAGGACAATTACAAGAAAACTTACAGGAACAATAGGTTGAAGAGGACCCTGCTCAACAAGCTTAGTCTATAGGAGGTGGGGTATAAAACACAATAGGACAGGAAAGTTTACATACCCTTGAATGTTTGGTCTTGTTACAGACACACAAGGTGTCACAAACAGGTTAAAATGGCAAAGGTTAATTTCCCACACCTGTGGCTTTTAAAATTGCAATTACTGTCTGTGTATAAATAGTCAATGAGCTTGTTAGCTCTCATGTGGCTGCACTGAGCAGGCAAGATACTGAGCCATGGGGAGCAGAAAAGAACTGTCAGAAAACCTGTGTAATAGGGTAATGGAACTTTATAAAGATGGAAAAGGATATAAAAAGATATCCAAAGCCTTGAAAATGCCAGTCAGTACTGTTCAATCACTTATTAAGAAGTGGAAAATTCGGGAATCTCAAGCCAAGGAAGGTCAGGTAGACCAAGAAAGAATTCAGGCACAACTGCCAGAAGAATTGTTTGGGATACAAAGAAAAACGCACAGGTAACCTCAGGACAAATACAGGCTGCTCTGGAGAAAGATGGCGTGGTTGTTTCAAGGAACACAATACGACGATACCTGAACAAAAATGAGCTGCATTATAGAGTTGCCAGAAAGAAGTCTTTACTGCACCAATGCCACAAAAAATCCCGGTTAAAATATGCCTAACAACACCTTGACACACCTCACAGCTTTTGGCACACTGTAATTTGGAGTGATGAGACTAAATAGAGCTTTATGGTCACAACCATACGCACTATGTTTGGAGAAAGGTTAACAAGGCATAAAGTGAAAAGAATACCATCCCCACTGTGAAGCATGGTGGTGGCTCAGTGATGTTTTGGGGGTGTGTGAGCTCTAAAGGCACGGGGAATCTTGTGAAAATTGATGGCAGCGTGAATGCAACATGTTATCAGAAAATACTGGCAGGCAATTTGCATTCTTCTACATGAAGGTTACACATGGGACGCTCTTGGACTTTCCAGCATGACAATGACTCTAAGCACAAGGCCAAGTTACAGTACCTTAAGTGGTTACAGCAGAAAAATGTGAAGGTTCTGGAGTGGCTGTCACAGTCTCCTGACCTTAATATCATCGAGCCACTCTGGGGAGATCTCAATGGGTGTGGTTCATGCAAGATGACCAAAGACTTTGCATGACCTGGAGGCATTTTGCCAAGATGAATCGGCAGCTATGCCACCTGCAAGAATTAGGGGTCTCATAGACGACCTTTACAAAAGACTGCATGCTGTCATCGATGCTAAAGGGGGCAATACACAGTATTAAGAACTAAGGGTATGCAGACTTTTGAACAGGGGTCTTTTTTTTTTTTTTCTTTGTTTTGTTTTATGATTGTGCCAATCTGTTATAACCTACAGTTGAATATAAATCCCATAAGAAATAAAAGTAATGTGTTTTGCCTGATCACTCTTGTTTTCTTGGAATCTTTTAAAAATGGTACATGATATTACCAATTCTCCAAGGGTATGCAAACATTTAAAGGGACACTAGTCACCCAGACCACTTCAGCTCAATGAAGTGGTCTGGGTGCAATGTCCCTCAGGTTTTAACCCATCACATGTAAACATAGCAGTTTCAGAGAAACTGCTATGCTTACATAGCAGGGTTAATCCAACCTCTAGTGGCTGTCTTCCGCTAGAGGCACTTCTGCAACGCTGGATGCGAAATTTGCATCCAGCGTACAGAACGTCCATAGGAAAGCATTGAGAAATGCTTTCCTATAGACAGTTTGAATGGGCGCACTGCACTTGCCGCGCATTCCGCTCCACTTGGGAGCTGACGTCGGCGGGGGAGGAGAGGTCACCAGCCTAAAGGGAGCCCGGCGCTGGATAAAGGTAAGCTGCTGAAGGGGTTTTAACCCCTTCATCGCCACAGGAGGGGGACCCTGAGGATGAGGGTCCCCCAAGGAGGACAGTGTCAGGAAAACGGGTTTGTTTTCCTAACACTATAGTGATCCTTTAAGCACAACTGTGCATATGTCTCTATCTCTGTCTCTATCTCTATCCATTTAAGAATCAAATTGCTTCTATATTATGTGCTATGCTAGCAAATGTATAAATATCTCTAAAATCCCACATGTAAACAAAAATTTTTTTTTTTTTTAATAAATCTCCCTAATGTCAGTCAATTTATATTGTGCCATTGGCATGAGAGGTGAATAGGTTGTGCTGAGCATGTCTGTTAGCAGAATCACTCTCCACTGTTCTGTTCTCCTGCTTCCCTTTAGTCCAATCTATTTAAAACACACATTCAAGAGGGGAGAAGGGACCCAGGCAACAGCACATAATAGAACAAACACATGCCTAGAAGCTGAAGGTGGGCAAAGAAAGGAAAAAAGGGAGAGGAAAGATAAAAGGGGAAAGAAACAGAATCTCAAGATTTAAAATAAAAAAGAGCCGCTAAACTAAGTAGTGAAATAAAATGGCTACTGCAAAGATTCCAAGAAAAAAAAGATATAAAAGACACCAAACAAGGCAAAGGAGTATCACAAGGTGGAGACAATTCGCTATCAGATAAATCTTTAATGGAGCATAGGAGAAATTCATGTTTAATTTGCAAGAATTTATGTAAATCAACTTGGAAAGTCAAAGTTCAACATTTACCAGACAGCTGGCTAGAAATTTTGTGTCGAGAGGGAAGAGACCACGAATCAACCATGACCAGCTGACAAATAGTCAAGTCAAGGTGCAGCCCCCAGTGCAGTAGTAGACAGTAGTAGACAGTAGTAGACAGTAGTAGACAGTAGTAGACAGTAGTAGACAGTAGTAGACAGTAGTAGACATACCAGGATGAACAGGACCGGAATCAGTAGTCGCTGTATAAAGCTGCTGTGGCTCAGAGGTAGAAAGCAGGACCAAGACTGAGAAGTTCCCCGGTTCAAGTCCCCTGTTGGGAACTCCAGGAGCGACCACGTCTGGCCGTCTGTCTGCCATGGTGATGCGTCCAGGACTCTTCGCCTGCAACATTTGGTGAGCCCAAACTTTGATGCGTCCAGACAACAGGTTGATAGTCGCTCTGACCCTGATGAATTCTGTGGCATATGTTCGAGGCTTTAAAGAAAACAACACCTCACAATCCATCTTGAAGGACTGAAAGGACGTGCGGCTACCATCAAACCGGTCGGGCATGATGACAAACGGTTCAGGATAAGCTGGTTCTGGGGCTGGATGTACTGCGCCTTTAAGAAAAAAAATTTCTTGCTGCAGCTCCGAAACAGTCTGGGCCAGGCTGGACACCTGCTGGGACGAGGGTGAGCACATCTCTGCGGACTCCATATTGGTCGTCTTTTGTCAGGGTTTTACCTGAGTTGGGAGTCTGTAGCGCAGATATGTTGCTCACCCTTCCAAGGTGACCAAGGTAAGAATTCACCCGGCCTGTGGGTCTGTGCACGGGGGCTGTGCAGGATGTACCAATACGCAGTACAGGCAAGGACGGAACCAGCAGGATTGTCGAGGGATAGCCGAGGTCAAAGGATGCCAGAGATCAGAGTAAACATAGTCAGAAGCCGGGGTCAATAATACGAAGCAGATGAAACAGGAACACTGGTATGAAACAGGATCAAAGACTTGACGCTGAGCACAGGGCGAGGCTGAGTTTAAATACCCTGCTGATGACTGATCAGGGTCAGGTGAAACACAGCCAAGTCAAGGTGCAGCCCCCAGAGTAGTAGACATGCCAGGATGAACAGGACCAGAATCAGTAGTCGCTGTATAAAGCTGCTGTGGCTCAGAGGTAGAAAGCAGGACCAGGACTGAGAAGTTCCCCGGTAATTTTCAAATAATCCTGTTCACTGATGAGTGCCGTGCAACCCTGGATGGTCCAGATGTGGATGGTTGGTGGACGGCCACCCTGTTCCAACAAGGCTGCGACGTTAGCAAGGCGGTGGTGGAGTCTTGTTTTGGGCCGGAATCATGGGAAGAGAGCTGGTCTGCCCCTTAGGGTCCCCAAAGGTATAAAGATGACCTATGCAAAGTATGTGGAGTTTCTGACTGACCACTTTCTTTCTGGTACAGAAGGAAGAACTATGCGTTCCGTCATAAAATAATCTTCATGCATGACAATGCACCATCTCATGCTGCAAAGAATACCTCTGCATTAATGGCTCTATGGGGATAAAAGGAGAGAAAGTCATGGTGTGGCCTCCATCCTCCCCTGACATCAATCCTATTGAGAACCTTTGGAGCATCCTTAAGCAAAAGATCTATGAGGGTGGGAGGCAGTTTACATCCAAACAGCAGCTCTGGGAGGCTATTCTGACATCTTGCAAACAAAGTCAAGCAGAAACTGTCCAAAAACTCACAAGTTCAATGGATGCAAGACTTGTGAAGCTGCTTTCAAATAAGGGGTCCTATGTTAAAATGTTTAAAAAGTTAAAATGTTGTTATAAGTTTGATTGAAATAGCTTTTGAGTTCAGTAAATATGCTGCAAACACAACAAATGACAATTTTCAGTTCTTTACAACCTCTAAAGGGTTTTGAAATTTACTGTACGTAATAATTTGGAACAGTTTGTAAGTTTTTTGTTTAAAAAAAAAATACTGTTATCATTAGGAGGTTTGTTCAATAAAATTTGAATTGTACTCTGAATAGTTGATAACATGATAATTATGCTGACTGTTATTTACATCAATTATTTAGGTAAATGAGAAAAATATAATTTGCATAATAATTTGGAACAGGGTGTAACAACATCACATTGTTTGGTTACACATTCCTGTGAAGATTCTCATAGTGAGAGAATGGAAACAACCCATGGAAATTAGTTACGATCAATGGGCAAAACAACAAATTTTCCAATTAAAGATGGAATTGCGGGTATGCTGGAGAAATAATTATTCGGTCAGGAATAAAATAAGAGAGAAATGTCTTGATAAAATGTTGGCATTTAATAAAACCGGATTTAAAAAACAAAAACAAAAACATTCACTTTAGAATTGGATGAGTCCTATAAAGAAAAGATAGGAATTTCTCTTCACTGTTCAGCCCCCTTTTCCACACAGACAGAATGTATCATGTATGAGTAAATGTTCGTACGTTAATGTTATATGTATTTTGTACTTCTTTTTGCATGGCAAAAACTAAAATAAAGAATATTTAAAACCGAATGATTCTTTACAGTAGCTCCTGCACCAGCCAATGGAGAGATGGCAGATAGGTTAAGTTGCTTGAAAAAGTGCAGGTAGGGTTAACCGCAAAAGTAAAATGCACTAAAAACAAGATGGATGTCTCTAGCAGGGTACAGGGTTTAACCCCTTAAGGACCAAACTTCTGGAATAAAAGGGAATCATGACATGTCACACATGTCATGTGTCCTTAAGGGGGGCAAAAAATCCTTAATTATATAGAGTGAACTAAGCCAGATTGTAAAATCTCAAAACTTGTAACTGACATGACAGGTTCACATTAAGATAGACGTTTTATTTGGTTTAATTATAGGTCAAACCGTGTGTGCGTGATCATAGAGAATGGCTCTTCTTTAGAACCTCCTCCAAGGATATATGCTAAATGCTACAGATAATATGCACCTGTTAAGGTTTCTGACTTTTTGTGTTAGAAAATATGTTGTAATAATTTGGGGATTTTAGGAAATGACCTTGGTTTATTTAAAGTATAATTTGACTGTATTTTTTTTTTTTGGTGATCTTCGTTAGATTTCATGTGGTTTGTTTGTTTGTTTGTTTCGTTTCTCAGGTCTTATTCCCCTCCTTGGAATTGATGTTTGGGAGCATGCTTACTACTTACAGTATAAAAATGTGAGACCAGACTATATGAAAGCTATCTGGAATGTAGTCAACTGGGAGAATGTAACAGAAAGATACCGTTCTGCCAAAAAATGAAGATTTTTCCATCCATCATGTCTTCTGTAATCCGTAGAAGCCATTGTAATTCTTTGTTGAATTTTAGATGTTTAATTTAGTCACTTATTTAAAGAAAGCTGTTTAAAATGCTTCTGTCGCTCAGTTTATTGAAGTAAAAGCACTTACTGGCAGTTGTTCCCTAATTGTCTCATGCAGACTCCTAATTATGTTATGAAATGTTGGATGCATATCAATATATCTGGAAATGAGTGCCTGTTTTTGTGTTTTTATTTTTCTTCTTCACAAACCCCATATCCAACTGTGTATATCCCTTGTTTCTTTTCACACTAGTTTTTTTTGTGCCCCCACCCCCTTTCTCTAGTCTCCAAAGCTGGTTACTGGTGTGTGTGCAAGCCTCATACTGGCTCACTTGGTGATTGAGATATAGAAAAAAAATATAAATATATATTTTTATTTTTTTTTAAATGTTTCATTTATTTAACAGTATTAGCTGTGCACATTTCATAAGTCTTGTGGAGTTATAGTCTCCCTGGTTGAATTGAAATACTCATCCCATTTATACCATGGAAAGTGCAGTCTTGGGTAGAGTAATACCCAAACAGTGATTTGTCAAACTTAAAACACCAATGTTTCATAAAATGTGAAGAATATCATTTATACCAGGTGGACTGCTTTCAGGTGAGCAGGCTGACCTTTTAGATAAATTATAATTGCTGTTGCGTTGCTTTTCATAATAACAGAGTTGTGGAACTATATGTTTTGCTCTACAATAAAAATTATTGTGACTGTAGAAATGTTTATATATATTTTAGCTATTGTTTTTACATCTCATGAACTTTTAACATTTACATCTAAAATGGAAAATATATTAGTACATTTTTAAGAGATACACTAATATTATTTTTGCATCCAGTTCTGTTTGTTTTTTTTTTTGGTTTTTTTTTTACATTTACCGTATTTATCGGCGTATAACACGCACCTCATTTTCAGAAGGAAATTCCAGGAAATTTCCACCCCTCCCATAGTATTTCCCCCCCCCCCCCCTCATCCCATAGTATTCCCCCCTCATCCCATAGTGTTCCCCCCCTTTCCATAGTATTCTCCACCCCCTCCCATAGTATTCTCCCCCCCTCCCATAGTATTCTCCCCCCCTCCCATAGTATTCTCCCCCCCTCCCATAGTATTCTCCCCCCCCTCCCATAGTATTCTCCCCCCCTCCCATAGTATTCTCCCCCCCTCCCATAGTATTCTCCCCCCCCATAGTATTCTCCCCCCCTCCCATAGTATTCTCCCCCCCTCCCATAGTATTCTCCCCCCCCTCCCATAGTATTCTCCCCCCCTCCCATAGTATTCTCCCCCCCCTCCCATAGTATTCTCCCCCCTCCCATAGTATTCTCCCCCCCTCCCATAGTATTCTCCACCCCCTCCCATAGTATTCTCCACCCCCTCCCATAGTATTCTCCACCCCCTCCCATAGTATTCTCCACCCCCTCCCATAGTATTCTCCACCCCCTCCCATAGTATTCTCCACCCCCTCCCATAGTATTCTCCACCCCCTCCCATAGTATTCTCCACCCCCTCCCATAGTATTCTCCACCCCCCCCATAGTGTGTGTGTCCCCCTCCCATAGTGTCCCCCAGTTCCCTTTCCCTCTTGTCCCATATTTACTTACCTGTCTTGAAGCATGGGCCGGCTTCACAGCGCGCACCGCGGTACTGAAACTTAAATTTCAGGTTCCGGTTTCCGGCGGGACTGAAAGGAAGTGTGCACACAATAGTTCCGGTTCCGGTTTCCGGCGGGACTGAAAGGAAGTGTGCACACAATAGTGTGCACACTTCCTTTCAGTCCCGCCGGAAACCGGAACCTGAAATTTAAGTTCCAGTACCGCGGTGCGCGCTGAATACCGGCCCACGCTTCAAGACCGGTAAGTAAATATTGGATATCGGCGTATAACACGCACCCATGATTTTCCCCCTATTTTCAGGGAGAAAAAGTGCGTGTTATACGCCGATAAATATGGTATTATGCAACTTCTGATACAAGGACAGTAAGTGAGCTATGTTTTTGCCTTCCTAAAATTGCAATGCATATTCATGGCGAGAGCTTGCCACTTTTAAATAAACGCACACATTTTCATTCGGTTAATTCATGCATCTTTTTATTCATGATAGTACTTTACAGACCTCATGCATATAAGCATTGCACATTGTTGCCTAATCTGTACATTAATATTTCTCCCATATAACATTATCCCTACCTCAGTTGGCAGAGAACTCTTATCTAGCTTAAATGTATGGAGTAGTAAAGAACAACCATCTAGTGCAATATTGTATGTATATAAAGACTATTTAATGATTGTGTGACAAACGCTCCTTGCCCCGGACGTTGACCACAAAATCATGGAGGAATGTAGAAGATGGCCTCCTGCCCACCGACTATGGGCCATATACAAAGACCCTGATTGGAAGTTAAATCTCCCCAACCGCCATTAGTAGCTTGCCCTGGGTGCCCCTGGTTCGCCACTTTCCTTTCATGCGAATGGAACCGAAAGCTGGCTCTCTGGCAGCTGTTTGCATTAACCAAACCCACGAATAGTCCGAGCGGAACTGTTTTGGACATAGGACCAGGTGTGCGGACGGCCAGAACTTTAACACAGCGTTTTCCTTACACTAAATGGATCTGAGCGCTATTTGGAGAACTTGGGTGCTCAGATCAGGGCTATCTAACAATATAATGTCTTATGTATTTTTAATATTGTTTTTATGCACCGTTATGCACCGTCAAAGACCGGATCTCGCTTCACTCACCACGAGGACCACCAGGGATGATGTCACCGTGCCGGTCCCCCCCCTCTCACTCACCAGCGTGCTGGTCCCCCCCCTCTCAGACTAAAGGTAAGAAGGGAGGGGGAGACATAATGCCTGCTTAGATGTATTTATTTGTATATTTACCCCAAAACACAATCCATAACATTTACACACAGCACTCTCACACACGTCACCCTCAGCACTATCACCCTTGGCACTCTCACACACATCATCCACAGCACTATCACCCTCAGCACTCACACACATCACCCTCAGCACTCACACACATCATCCATAGCACTATTACCCTCAGTACTCTTACACACATCATCCACAGCACTCTCACACACATCATCCACAGCACTATCACCCTCAGTACTCACACACATCATCCACAGCACTATCACACTCAGTACTCACACACACATCACACTCAGCACTATCACACACATCATACACAGCACTATCACACTCGGCACTCTCTCACACACATCAAACTCGGCACTATCACAAAACACATCACACACAGCACTCTTACACATCATCCACAGCACCCTCACACACAGCACCCTCAGTACTCACACACATTATCCACAGCACTATCACACTCAGCACTCTCACTCACATCACACTCACACACATCACAATCAGCACTATCACAAAACACATCATACACAGCACTCTCACACACATCACACACAGCATCCATCATACACACCTGCTGCACCCCTCACATACACACAGAACCTCCCCAACACACATACACAATACTTCCAAACATATGTACATATATATATATATATATATATATATATATATATATATATATATATATACATATACACACACACACTACATTCCTGACATACACACTCTGGATCCCCTATACACACACTAGATTCCTTGTAAGCAAACACATACTGTGGTGGAATCTCGGTAAAAATAAATTTAGTAGGCTGAGATTACCACGTGGCATGTGTACGTGCATATGCTGACGTATCGGTCAGTTGGTTGCACGTGGCAAGATACGATCAGTAGTGTACGGAGCATGTGCGAGAATACAGGATGTAGTATTCCCCTCCTCCATTGTGCTGGACAAGCCATGCGGTCAAGCAGGAAGTTAATTCTTATTTGTTTTGATTGGTTAAGAGAATGTGCGGGTGGAGCTTAATATGGGAGGAGTTATATGCCTATATAAGGAGCCTGCACTATTGTTCGGGGCTCAGAATTTGTTGTATTTTGGTGACATTAGTCCCTCTGAGTCCCGATCGGTGAACCGAATAAAGAATCTCTTCCTTCCTGAAGAAACCTGTGTCCATCTCTCTGTGCTTGGCTTCCGTCAGTTTCTCCGGTATCATTTGGTGCATTGGCCGGGAAGCTCATCGTTCAACGGTAGCTGAGAAGCAGAGGCGTGAGACGGTCTATCTTTGCCCACGTTCTCTACGGCTGCACCCCTGAACTTCTGCGTGGACCTCCCTTCATCTCGGCGCCACTGGTCTGTTGTCCAGGAGATCATCGGCCTCTACGTAGTAAGTGCTGGGGTGTCCCCGTTGATGAGTGTGAACTCAGGTTCAGGAACGAGGAGGTAAGACGACCGCTGTTTTAGACAACGGACCCACTAGGGGTATACCGATTGTGCGGTAGGCCCATAAGGGGTTAATCTGTGTATGGAATCTGCCCCCTCTGTCGGAGGGAAGGAGCGAAGGCGCACCGCTCAATCGAACGCTCTTTAGTAAGACCGTTTGATTTGGTTTGGAGTCAGGCGGGGTTCTGTGTAAATAGCCCTAGCCGGACACCGGTGTCTTGTCTAGACTAGCGTTCTAGGGTGTACAATTTGTTCACTAGGTCGGAGGGACCGGGAGACTAAGCGGCGTCTGTGTAAATTCGGTCCGCTAGCTCTCAACCTATCTTGGCTAAGTGGGAAGGCGTGTAAATTTGGAACCCACTAGACTATTGATAGAGTAGAAAGACTAAAAGGGTTCTGTTGTAAATTCCGCCCTCTAGTTCGCTATATGTGGTGCTTGGGCAGTGTGGTTAACCAAAACGGATGTAGATAGTTTTAGGTAGTCCATCAAGGTACTGGCCAATAGATTAGTTGGGATTGTATATGTGTTAAAGATTGTTTAGTAACGTGTATATCTTGTTAGATAGCGTGAGCTCTGCCGTCTAGCGAGAGTGTTAATAGTGTGTTGCTGTATTATAGTGCACGGTACCATAACCCTGTATATTTACTGATACTGTACATAAGTACTAATAATTGTCGTCTATTGCATGTCTAACACCATAACCACTAATAATTGTATTGTGACCTTAAATTGTACTTTGACCTATGCTAACCGTACTGTAACTGCTATTTGTAAAAGACGATGTTACTGGGGTGTGTTATAGACTGGTAATTCATATATAGAGAATTATAGCGTGGGTGACGGTATAGTTTCGCCAAAGGGCATAATATTGATTACTTAGTGACTGGTGTAACAGCTATGTGTGTACGGGAATTCCCTGAGTGTTTTTATTGTGTTACTGTGTACGTTTCACTTGGTAACTGTACCACGTGGTGCTGTTGCCGGAAGAAACAGGTGTGACTGTTGAATAGAGCGTGTGTATAGCATTTGTTGTCAACGACGCTCCATTGATAAGTATGGGCGCGTCGGAGTCGACGATTTTGGATCCCTTAGGATGCATGTTAAAGAATTTTAAAAAGGGATTTACAAAATGTGATTTTGGGGTTAAAATGTCTCCTGCACGTTTGATCACTTTGTGTAATAGGGAATGGCCTACTTTGGTTGCCGCATGGCCGCCACGTGGCAGTTTGGATCCAAATCTGGTACAACGTGTACACGTGGCTGTATCAGGTAGGCCTGAACTTTACGGACAGTTTCCATACATTGATTGTTGGAGGCAGGCCGTAAACGACTTGCCTAGATTGGTCCGAATATGCCACGAGGAGCAATGTCGCCTCATGGTGGCCAGGACTTGTTTGTCCACTAGGACCACGGTTAAGCCCATTTTGGACACGCCCCCTGAGTCCGAGATCCCTATGCCGCCCCCTTATTTCCCTATAGAGGAAGGTGATACAAGTACAGGAAGTTCCACACCCCCTTACCCATCTACTTCCTCCTCTAGCTCAGAATCCACCCCACGCCGTAATAAACCTCCCCTTCCGACACCAGCCCCCGTTAAGTCCATCTATTCCGATTTGGCGCCATTTCAAGCTTCCTCTAGCCCGGCCCGGAATATTTTATTCACCGGCCTTCCCCATGATGAAGCTTCTCTATCCCCACGCCTTATTACCCCCCGACCGGAACCTCTAACCGACGCCCCTCCACAAAGCCCTATACTAACCCGACAACTGACCGGTACCCAACAACCTAAACATTACCAGATGCCTATTCGTTTGAATCCTGGGTCAGCCTATCTTAATGCTTTAGGTCAAATGGTGTATGCTGACCCAGTCTTCGTATATGTCCCGTTCACGACTACCGATCTCTTGAATTGGAAGACCCACAATTCCTCATATACTGAAAAGCCACAAGCCATGACCGACCTGTTCACCTCGATAGTCCAGACACATAATCCAACTTGGGCTGATTGCCAGCAATTATTAATGACATTGTTTAATAACGAGGAGAGGACTAGGATAAATCAAGCGGCTATTAAAGCGCTGGAGGAAGAAGCCCGTACTTTAAACCAAGCAAATCCAGCAGCATGGGCCGCAACTCATTATCCTAATACCGATCCCGACTGGAATGTTAATGGCGCAGATATGGTTCGACTAAAAGCCTATAGAGACGCTATAATTGCTGGCATGAAAGCCGGAGGAAAGAAAGCCAATAATATGTCGAAGACAGTTGAGGTGATTCAGAAAAGTGATGAAGCGCCCAGTGTCTTTTATGACCGATTATTGGAGGCATACCGCTTGTATACCCCCTTTAATCCGGAAGACACTGATAATTCCCGAATGGTAAACTCTGCCTTTGTCAGCCAGGCTTATGGAGATATTAAGCGCAAGCTACAGAAGTTAGAAGGGTTTGCAGGAATGTCCATCACCCAACTAATGGAGGTATCAAATAAGGTGTACATGAATAGGGAATCAGAAAGTATGAAAGAGGAAGAGCGCAAGATGCGTAAAAAGGCGGATATGCTAGCGGTAGCGATCGCAGACGTAGATAGACGGGGCCCAGATAGAGGCGATAGTAGGTGGAATACGGAATCCCTGAGTAGGAATCAGTGCGCGTATTGTAGAGAAGAAGGGCATTGGAGAAGCGAGTGTCCAAAAAGAGAGCAATACGAGAGAGGCCCACCCAGGGCAGGTTATGGAAACTTTAGAGGCAGAGCGAGAGGTAGAGGAGGTCCCGGAGGGAGTAATAGTGGTAACAGAGGAAGTGTAAGAGAAGATAGATACTATCCCGCAGCGCAAAGGTCCCGCGATAGAGAAGATAGGGACTTTGTAGGATTGGCTGACACGGTCATGGAGAGCTATTGATACCGACCGGGCTCCATCCCCCTTGGTCGAGTGGAGCCTATGGTCGATGTATCAATAGGGGGAAAAAGGAGTGCATTCATGATCGACACTGGTGCTGAACATTCGGTGGTGACTGATCTGGTTGCTCCTCCATCTGGAAGAACTATTACCGTAATAGGAGCAACTGGAAGGAGTGCTGCAAAACCGGTTCTTAAAAGTCGACTCTGTACATTGGGAGGCCACGTAGTAAAACATCAATTCCTTTATATGCCTGAATGTCCAGTCCAATTGCTGGGACGTGATATGCTATCCAAATTACAAGCGCAGATTACGTTCCTACCAGATGGAACAACATCCTTAAAGTTTAATGGACCTTCAGGTATTATGACATTATCCGTACCAAAGGAAGAAGAGTGGCGACTTTATACAGCGTTGACTAGCCAAAACCCTAAGAGTGATGAATCCTTATTCAACATACCAGGAGTTTGGGCAGAGAACAACCCACCAGGACTGGCCCGCAATATTCCACCCATCCGAATCGAACTAAAGCTTGGGGTTTATCCAGTGAGCCTACGGCAATATCACATCCCGCAGAAGGCTAAGAAAAATATTCAATCTTATCTGGATAAGTTCATACGCGATAAAAGTGGCTGAAGTGACTCCGTGGATTCATCACTCCAGGGTTAAACCAGCAGCGGTGGATTCTTGGCAAGCTACATCAGATCCAGAGAATCCCTGCAAGATCCGGTTAAAGCGCACGACTCAGTCGGAGTGACGAGGAAACTTGTGGATTACAAATTTTATTGTTTCAGAGATTGATAAGTGAGTGTTGAGACGGCCATAATAAAGCCTGTCCGCTCACCGACGTGTAGTTTAAAAGCCAAGAAAGTCTCGAAGGGACCCCTGTGAAGACGAGCAGAACTCCATTCCCTGCAGCCCTTACATCCTGGAAGCTGAGGTGCCATCGCACGGACGAAGACTGAGGATGCAGCCGACGAAAGATGTATTTGTGATAATGTTTATTTATATGTATTTTTATATTCAGGAAGGTAGAGGTACCAACACTCCTAGCTGTGAGGTATGCATTAAGACTACAAGAACAGGTAACCATATTTCCCAGACCCTAATTTGGCATTCGCAATATGAGTGTAAAGGTGATGTGTCTAGGTGTAGATACTTAAATGTAGAGTATAGTGTATGCCATTTAGGGATAGGAGAACCTAAGTGCTTCAATCCAGAGTATCAACCCCGTACAATTTGGTTGACTCTCAGGAATGGAGATCCTCAGGGGACCCTAATAAATAAAACAGTGTTAGAATCCGTACATTCTTCGGGTGTCCTGCTATTTGATGCATGTAAAGCAATATCAAGTGGTAGAAAGCCATGGAATGTATGTGGGGATCTTAGATGGGAGAGAACGTATGGGTCTAATGATAAATATATATGTCCCAGTAGTAAAAATAAGTATGTAAGTCCAAGATGCCCAAATAGGGAATATAATTATTGCCCATATTGGTCTTGTGTGGGGTGGGCAACTTGGGGACAGACAGCAGACAAGGACATGATTGTGACTAAGTTGCCTACCAATCCATACTGTAAGTCCATGGAATGCAATCCAGTCCATATTCTTATAAATAATCCTGACCAATTCGGCATCACCGTGGCCTGCATGCAATATTAGCGGATGTCTACCTTGGGGCTGGCCCTAGCTTTTGTCCCCCCATTAAAAAGGCTAACAAAGCATCTGCTGCTGCCCAAGAAAAATGCATTGTTAGTCTCATGGAAGATACAGCCCTGCATAGAGATTTCTGGTCTGGATGGAGGCGCGAGCATGCATGAAGTTGCTGAAAGTCATCACAGTGCTCCACGCCGTACACACCACTCTCCTCCCTCACCCAGGTCCCCATTTGAACTGTATCACTTTATGCCCAGTTTGTTTTCTAGATCTCTATACTGGGTTCAGATTCTCATTATATTACACTTGTTTCATATTTGACAGGTAGTATTCGCATTTATATAGATTTTTCTGTCCAGTCACTCATTTTGTGGTTATTATACTATATTTTGGGTGCCACTTATACAAGCTACACTGGATTCCTCCAGTTTCATGTTTTTCACTTTTGTTCTTGTTTTTAGGAGGTATATTTTTATTATATATATATTTTTTTTAATGCATACTGGCTTTCTTGATTGCATTATAATCACTTTTCAGAATTCCCTCTATAGAAGTCCTTTATCACTGCAGCTATTATAAGTGGCCAGACAGCTACAACATTGCTAGCTTAAATGATGCCATTTAACATGATTCTAGTCCAGAATATTTGTGTTTCTGTCTATCCCTTTCGGGGCCGGCCCGTCCATTGGCCCCAGTGTGGCCATGGCTCCAGGCGGCACTATAACAAATGTGCTGTGCAGGGTCCGGCCGTGTATATATGTGTATGTATGTATGTATGTATATATATATATATATATATATATATATATATATATATATATATATATATACACATATACATGCGGTACCGGTCCCCTGCTAGCTTACACAGTGAAGTGTCCGGCAGTGTAAGCTTCCCCTCCAGCAGCAGGTACTCCTCATGGCTATGGGTTGTCATGGCAACACTCCAGCATGTAGTGAGTGCTGCGCGGAGTGTTGCATGCAACCGGTACCCATTCTCTGTGGCTCGCGAGAGGAGAGAAGAATACCTGCTGCTGCCGGAGGGGAAGCTTACACTGCCGGACACATCACTAAATAGTACAACATGGTTTGCCACTGGACCAACCGAGAATCAATTGCCCCCTCCCCCCCCCCCCCGACCACAGGTAAGAGGCAGGAAGGGGGGGAGATAAACAATTTTACATATAAAACACAAACATGCACTACATAAACAGACACTACATAAAGACAGACACTGTACACACTATATGCACTACACAGACACTGCACACACTACTCAAAAACTGCATGCACAACACACACCATAGGCACTACACAAACTACATAGGCACTACACAGGCACTGCAACCACTACATGCACTACACAGACACTACGCCCATTACACGCACTGCACAGACACTGCATCCACAACACACATTGCATCATTTGCACAAACACAGACACTACACACATTTAGGGTCGGCGATACCATAAGATGGCCTAGCTTAGGGTGCGTCAGTCAGGGCTACAGTAACCGGGCTCTGGGTGCCCTACCGTAGGAGAGCACACAGTGCTCTACCTCCTGCCGATCACTGCATGTAGCGTGACTGAGCGGACCATTGTGGCCTTGGTTTTGGTGGTGTGGGGGCAGCATTTCATCCTTGGACCCAGGCAGCACAATGTTTTGGGCCGGCCATGGTTAGCGCCTACACCAAACAAGGACCCTAATGCTGGAAAGAAAGTGGGTGGAATAGCTGCAGAAATTTACAGCGAATAACAGGTAGGATTTTTGGGCAGTTATAAAGACTGTGACTGGCCCCTCCTCAATGGCTGAGATCATCAAACTTAATGATCTCAGCCAATGCTTTCCCATAGGAAAGCATTGGGAGGCTATAGTGCATGCACAGCAAAATGCTGTGCCTGTCAGCATTTCCTCATTGAGATGCAGTGAATCAAATCATCTCTATGTGGAGTCATTAGCACTGAACGCAAGTGCTGCACCCAATGCAGCACTGAAATAGAAAGCACCTCTTGTGGCCATCTGAGTGACTGCACCTAGAGGTGTTACTAGGCAGCAATAAGAACACTACCTTTTTTTCTGAAAAGGCAGTGTTTACATTGCTGCGTCTCTAGTGGTTCTTGTGACTATAGCATCCCTTTAAGCCAAATAGGACATATTTTGTTATAGTTTGTGATAGTGAGGAATTTTCCCTTGCCATGGTTTTTTGTATCAGTTTGCAACTCTCTTTATTTCTCCTTGTCCCCAAACCAGCTGGTGAGGAGCCCCCAATGAACGATACAAGACAAGGTTCAAAGTGACTTCTCACATTTAATGGGCTGTGTAACAGGTTTTGTACAGCAGAAAACAGGGGTTGTCTTTACAAGCATTATCCAATCCTAATAAAATCATTTATCTTATCTTAACATCTTAACCTATAGCAAGCTTGCAGGTGTATCTTCATGTTCGGGCCTTGCTCAAAGCTAAATTTCACTATAACTACGCACTTCAAAGTAATATGCATGTGCACTACGAATAAAAGATATTTACTACTAAGTTCTAAATTACACATTACTATGCAGTTATGATCAAAGGGTGAAAAACAGGAAATAAGGCCCACAGACAGAAGAATACAGGATAAAACACCTATTACTTGATACATGATGTTCTGCAGCAAGCATGTCAAACTCACGGCTGCATCCGGCCCACAATGGACCTCCTTGCGGCCCGGCGAGCCACGTGTACATGCTTAGTGTAAAGGCAGAGTAGGCACCTGCCCGCCCCACATTGCAGGTGCCTACTCTGCTATCATTTACCCGGCCGAAGGAGAGGAAGCAGGACACCGTCATCAGCGAGGGAGCTCAGTGTTCCTGCTCCTCACTGCTTCCTCGCGCAGTCTGTAGTGATGCACTGCACGCGAGGGAGCAGTGAGGAGCAGGAACACTGAGCTCCAGATAGAAGATCCCACTGGACCCCAGGGAATGATGTGAGTGTGTCTGTCTGTCTGTCAGTGTGTGTGTGTGTGTGTGTGTGTCTGTCAGTGAGTGAGTGTGTATGTCTGTGTGTCTGTCAGTGTGTGTGTGTGTGTATGTCTGTGTTTGTCAGTGAGTGTGTCTGTCAGTGAGTGTATTGATGGCCGCGGCTGGACAGTGGAGTACCTGGAGGTTCATGGACGTGAAGTCGACGTGCTCCACCTTCACAGGGTTTCAAGAAGTAGCGGGAGGATGCGCTTTGGCAAAGGGTGCAGACTGTGCCTTTTGGGGAATACTAGAGGCGGGACTCCGGAGTCGCATACTGGCATCGGCAAAGTAAGTGGAGTCTGCTTGTTGGCTAGAGGGGGGTGCTGGGATTTAGTAGAGGGGGGAAGGACTGGAATTTAGTATATGGGGAGGACTGGGATTTAGTATATGGTGGGACTGGGATTTAGTAGAGGGGGGTGCGGTATAAAAATAAACCTACGTTTCTATGAAAATGTAAGTAGTTTTTTTTTTGCGGTCCACATAAACTTAAGCTTTGTTTATGTGGCCCGTGCTAAACTTTGAGTTTGACATGCTTGTTCTACAGCATATAACACCTATTACTTGTTACATGATGTTCTACATTTCTTAATTGTCTAGGGGTATATTCACTAAGCATTGGATATAGATAAAGTATATTATTTCAAATAGCTGACATGTTAACTAATTAGCCGGTCATCTGTATCTTAAGCCCTGGGTATAGGCAAAGTGTATTATTCCCAACAGTTTGTTAGGAAATCCTGCAGTGGCACATACAGCTCTTAAAGTGGACATGTCAATGCACATTGACTGCAACGTGGTGTGAGCAGTACTAAATCCCTGCTCATAGCAGAAGATCCGGGTATCAATTGATATTTGGGCTCTTTATCAGCTCGGGCTATGTTTAGTGGCTGTAGGCAGACCGATGAGCTATAGGCAGTGGTCAAAGTAAACGGGCTGAGTGATCGTGCTCAGCCACTGTAATATTCCTCATACAGCTTCTTTAAGGGACACTATAGTCACCTGAACAACTTCAGCTTAATGAGGTTGTTCAGGTGAGAACTATAACTCCCTGCAGCCTTTCTCATGTAAACACTGTATTTTCTGAGAAAATACAGTATTTACATTGAAAGCTAGGAACACCTCCAGTTGCAGTCACTCAGAATGCCACCAGAGGGACTTCCGAGTTGATTGAGGCATAAAACTCCTCAATCCACTCAGATCTGCTGTCAGCAGAGCACAGGGCAGCACTGTGTCTCCTCCCTCTGCATACAGACACTGAACTTTCCTCATAGCAATTCATTGATTCTATTCATCTCTATGAGGACATGCTGATTGGTCATGTGGTGGAATCTCTGTAAAAATAAATTTAGTAGGCCGAGATTACCACGTGGCATGTGTACGTGCATATACTGGTGTATCGGTCGGTTGGTTGCACGTGGCAAAGATACGATCAGTAGTGTACGGAGCATGTGCAAGAATACCGGATGTAGTATTCCCCTCCTCCATTGTGCTGGACAAGCCATGCGGTCAAGCAGGAAGTTAATTCTTATTTGTATTGATTGGTTAAGAGGATGTGCGGGTGGAGCTTAAAATGGGAGGAGTTATGTGCCTATATAAGGAGCCTGCACTATTGTCCGGGGCTCAGAACTTGTTGTATTTTGGTGACATTAGTCCCTCTGAGTCCCGATCGGTGAACCGAATAAAGAATCTCTTCCTTCCTGAAGAAACCTGTGTCCATCTCTCTGTGCTTGGCTTCCGTCAGTTTCTCCGGTATCATTTGGTGCATTGGCCGGGAAGCTCATCGTTCAACGGTAGCTGAGAAGCAGAGGCGTGAGACGGTCTATCTTTGCCCACGTTCTCTACGGCTGCACCCCTGAACTTCTGCGTGGACCTCCCTTCGTCTCGGCGCCACTGGTCTGTTGTCCAGGAGATCATCAGCCTCTACGTAGTAAGTGCTGGGGTGTCCCCGTTGATGAGTGTGAACTCAGGTTCAGGAACGAGGAGGTAAGACGACCGCTGTTTTAGACGACGGACCCACTAGGGGTATACCGATTGTGCGGTAGGCCCATAAGGGGTTATTTGTGTACGGAATCTGCCCCCTCTGTCGGAGGGAAGGAGCAAAGGCGCACCGCTCAATTGAACGCTCTTTAGTAAGACCGTTTAATTTGGTTTGGAGTCAGGCGGGGTTCTGTGTAAATAGCCCTAGCCGGACACCGGTGTCTTGTCTAGACTAGCGTTCTAGGGTGTACAATTTGTTCGCTAGGTCGGAGGGACCGGGAGACTAAGCGGCGTCTGTGTAAATTCGGTCCGCTAGATCTCAACCTGTAAATTTGGAACCCACTAGACTTTTGATAGAGTAGATAGACTAAAAGGGTTCTGTTGTAAATTCCGCCCTCTAGTTCGCTATATGTGGTGCTTGGGCAGTGTGGCTAACCAAAACGGATGTAGATAGTTTTAGGTAGTCCATCAAGGTACTGGCCAACAGTTATGCGATACTGGCGAAACCTCTGTATGCAGCTATCAAGGGTACAGAACACGACCCCTTCTTATGGACCCCAGAACAGCAAAAGGCATTTGAAGATGTGAAGAAGGCTTTGATGAGTGCCCCAGCATTAGGTCTACCTGATCACACACGACCATTCTACTTATATGTACACGAGCAAAGAAGAATGGCTGTGGGAGTATTGACACAGTACTTGGGATCATGGCAAAGACCTGTTGCCTATATGTCTAAGCAACTGGATGCAGTGGCCAGTGGTCTTCCACCTTGTCTAAGAGCCGTAGCTGCAGCCGCCCTGCTGGTAGCTGAAGCCGATAAACTCACTCTGGGTCCAGAACTTTATGTACGAGTCCCACACGCAGTACAGACGTTGTTGGATTACAAAGGCAATCATTGGTTCAGTAACAGCCGTATGACCAAGTATCAAGCAATGTTGTGTGAAAACCCAAGAGTGCATTTAGAGACTGTCAATACCTTAAATCCAGCTACCCTTTTGCCGCAACCTACTGAAAGTCAACACGATTGTTTGGAAGTGATGGATGAAGTATTTTCAAGTAGACCAGATCTTCGTGACTTTCCCATCCAGAACCCTGATGTCCAATATTATACAGACAGCAGTAGTTATGTGAAAGAAGGGATTCGCTATGCAGGATATGCAGTAACAACGATAGACAAGGTGATAGAAGCTCGGCCACTGTCAAAAGGAACATCAGCACAAAAGGCAGAATTGATAGCACTGACACGAGCGTTACAATTGGCTGAAGGTTTAAGAGTGAACATCTACACGGACTCCAAGTATGCGTTTTTAACCACTCATGCCCACGGAGCTTTGTATAAAGAAAGATGACTATTGAATTCAGAGGGTAAAGAAATCAAGTACGCAGCTGAAATACTACAACTATTGGAAGCAGTATGGGAACCGAAAGAAGTTGGTATTATACATTGTCGAGCGCATCTGAGAGGCGATGGTGATGTAACCAAAGGAAATCGGATGGCAGATAATGCAGCTAAGCGTGCCGCTGAATCAGGAAGACAAGAATATGTGGAACATATAGCTGCTCTTATACCGACTCCACTGTCTCAATGGACTCCAGTTTATACAGCTCAAGAAGAAGAGTGGTTAAAGACTGAACCTGGAAAGTACCTGGAGAACAAATGGTATCAGTTAGAAGATGGGAGAATAGTTATTCCAGCATCACTAGCGGTAGAAATTGTCCAAAACTATCACAACGGGACACATTCTGGAAGAGAGAGTACAGAAGAATCTCTCAGAAAACATTTCTACATACCAAGATTGTCCAACTTAACTCAAGCCATTGTACGAAGATGTGTAACGTGTGCTAAAAATAATGCAAGGCAAGCACCAGTAAAACCACCAGGAGTTCAGTATATGGGGGGACTCCCTATGTCCGATCTACAAATTGACTATACAGTTATGCCTAAATATGGTGGACATCGCTACCTACTAGTAGTTGTGTGCACCTATTCAGGCTGGGTAGAAGCATGTCCTACTCGTACAGAGAAAGCAGGAGAAGTTGTGAGATTCCTGCTATGAGAAATAATACCCTGATATGGACTACCCTGCTCTATAGGATCGGACAATGGTCCAGCCTTTGTTCATCAGTGCCTACAACAACTGACTCATATGCTTGGTATTAAGTGGAGACTTCATACGGCATATAGACCTCAGAGTTCTGGTAAAGTAGAAAGAATGAATAGAACTATTAAGAATCAGTTGGCAAAAATGTGTCAGGAAACCCAACTTAAGTGGAATGTGCTCTTGCCTATAGCTCTGTTGCGTATTCGAAGTACACCTACCAGAAGGATGGGTCTCTCTCCTTTTGAAATCATGTATGGGCGTCCACCTCCCGTACTTGGTAACTTAAGGGGGGATTTGAGTCAGTTGGGAGAAGGAATTACTCGGCAGCAGGTTGTAGAGTTGGGTAAGACTATGGAGGAGGTACAGAAATGGGTACAAGATAGATTACCTGTGAATATTTATCCCCCTGTTCATAGTTACCATCCAGGAGATCAAGTGTGGATTAAAGAGTGGAATAATATACCGTTAGGGCCTAAGTGGAGGGGTCCTTATGTTGCTCTTTTGTCTACCCCTACAGCGATAAAAGTGGCCGAAGTGACTCCGTGGATTCATCACTCCAGAGTTAAACCAGCAGCAGTAGATTCTTGGCAAGCTACAACAGATCCTGAGAATCCCTGCAAGATCCGGTTAAAGCGCACGACTCAGTCGGAGTGACGAGGAAACCTTGTGGATTACAAATTTTATTGTTTCAGAGATTGGTAAGTGAGTGTTGAGACGGCCATAATAAAGCCTGTCCGCTCACCAACGTGTTATTAAAAGTCAGGAAAGTCTCGAAGGGACCCCTGTGAAGACAAGCAGAACTCCATTCCCTGCAGCCCTTACATCCTGGAAGCTGAGGTGCCATCGCACGGACGAAGATTGAGGATGCAGCCGACGAAAGATGTGCTAATGATAATGTTTATTTATATGTCTTTTTATATTCAGGAAGGTAGAGGTACCGACACTCCTAGCTGTGAGGTTTGCATTAAGACTACAAGAACAGGTAATCATATTTCCCAGACCCTAATTTGGCATTCGCAATATGAGTGTAAAGGAGATGTGTCTAGGTGTAGATACTTAAATGTAGAGTATAGTGTATGCCATTTAGGAGTAGGAGAACCTAAGTGCTTCAATCCGGAGTATCAACCCCGTACGATTTGGTTGACTCTCAGGAATGGAGATCCTCAGGGGACCCTAATAAATAAAACCGTGTTAGAATTCGTACATTCTTCGGGTGTTCTGCTATTTGATGCATGTAAGGCGATATCAAGTGGTAGAAAGCCGTGGAATGTATGTGGGGATCTTAGATGGGAGAGAACGTATGGGTCTAACGATAAATATAATTGTCCCAGTAGTAAAAATAAGTATGTAAGTCCAAGATGCCCAAATAGGGAATATAATTATTGCCCATATTGGTCTTGTGTGGGGTGGGCAGCTTGGGGACAGACAGCAGACAAGGATATGATTGTTACTAAGTTGCCTACCAATCCATACTGTAAGTCTATGGAATGCAATCCAGTCCATATTCTTATAAATAATCCTGACCAATTCTTCGATAGATATGGTAACTTATTTGGGTTTCAAATATATGGAACGGGATTAGACCCTGGGACAATATTGTTTATAGGGATAGAGACCGATACTGTAACCTCCCAAACTCATCAGGTATTCCATTCCTTTTATGAAGAGATGAGTATAGATAATAAGATCCCCCATAACGCTAAAAACCTGTTCATAGATTTAGTTGAGAGTATTGCTGGTAGTCTTAATGTAACCAACTGCTATGTGTGTGGAGGTACTAACATGGGAGACCAATGGCCTTGGGAAGCAAAGGAGGTAATGTCCGGTTCTGAGGCAGTTGAACAATTAATATCTTCACAAGCCGATTATCAGATGAGTGTTAGAGGTAAATCTGAGTGGAGATTAAAGACCTCCATCATAGGTTATGTTTGCATAGCAAGGAAAGGAATGATGTTTAATACTTCTGTAGGAGAATTAACTTGTCTAGGGCAAAAAGCGTATGATGATGATACAAAGAATACAACTTGGTGGTCGGGTTCAAATGTCTCAGAACCATCTAACCCGTTTGCAAGATATGCCAATTTAAAGGACGTATGGTTTGATTTATCTATCACATCTAGTTGGAAAGCCCCAGCAAATTTGTACTGGATCGGTGGTAAGAAGGCCTATTCGGAGTTGCCACAGGACTGGGAAGGGGCATATGTGTTGGTATGCTCAAACCATCCTTCTTCTTGTTACCTATTGAAACAGGTGAGACTTTAGGTGTTAAAGTGTATGATGTGAATCATAGGAAGAAAAGGGGACCCATAGAGATAGGCGCCTGGGAAGATGATGAATGGCCTCCCCAGCGTATTATAGACTATTATGGGCCAGCCACTTGGGCAGAGGACGGTACTTTTGGGTATAGGACCCCAATATATATGCTCAACCGCATTATAAGGTTACAGGCGGTGGTTGAGATAATTACTAATGAGACCTCACAAGCGCTCAATCTTCTAGCGAAGCATAATACCAGGATGAGAACAGCAGTTTACCAAAATAGGTTAGCCTTGGATTACTTATTGGCAGTAGAGGGAGGTGTATGTGGGAAGTTTAACCTGAGCAATTGCTGTCTTCAAATAGATGACGAAGGGCAAGCAATAGCTGAGCTTACTAGCCATATGGTTAAACTAGCGCATGTGCCTACTCAGGTATGGAAAGGGTATAATCCAAGTAGTTGGTTTGGTAACTGTATGAGCAGTTTGGAGGACTTAAGGCATTGGTAGGCGGAGTCATACTGATTTTAATGTTGTGTCTACTCCTGCCATGTCTTATTCCTTTAGTAGTTAGGTCTGTGCAGAGCCTGATAGAAAATATAGCAGAGAGGAAGGCTGCAGCGCAGATAATGGCCATATATAAATATGAGGCTCTAAATCAGGGAGAACCAATGCAGGAAGAGGAGTGTTGAGGGATTCACATCATAAAAGAGTCTGGTCTGATTCATGGTAACCTGAGGTGTATGCAAACCAAGGTTAAGTGATGCCTCAAGTAATTGTGAAATATCAGAGGCATCAAAGGGGGGAATGTGGTGGAATCTCAGTAAAAATAAATTTAGTAGGCCGAGATTACCACGTGGCATGTGTACGTGCATATACTGGTGTATCGGTCGGTTGGTTGCACGTGGCAAAGATACGATCAGTAGTGTACGGAGCATGTGCAAGAATACCGGATGTAGTATTCCCCTCCTCCATTGTGCTGGACAAGCCATGCGGTCAAGCAGGAAGTTAATTCTTATTTGTATTGATTGGTTAAGAGGATGTGCGGGTGGAGCTTAATATGGGAGGAGTTATGTGCCTATATAAGGAGCCTGCACTATTGTCCGGGGCTCAGAACTTGTGGTATTTTGGTGACATTAGTCCCTCTGAGTCCCGATCGGTGAACCGAATAAAGAATCTCTTCCTTCCTGAAGAAACCTGTGTCCATCTCTCTGTGCTTGGCTTCCGTCAGTTTCTCCGGTATCAGTCAGGGCTGTGTTTGAATCATGCTGGCTCTGCCCCTGATCTTCCTCTTTGTCAGTCTCAGCCAATCCTATGGGGAAGCACTGTGATTGGACCCGGCTACCACTCCTGATGATGTCAGCAGACTGTGTTTTTTTTTTTTTTTAGGCAAACAGCATGCAGAGTTACAGCTTCTGGCTTGAATACAGTAAGAATTTTACCATATTTATGGAGGCATGAAGGGCCCAGGGGGGCTAGATGGTGGTGTTAACACTATAGGGTCAAGAATACATGTTTGTGTTCCTGACCCTATAGTGTTCCTTTAAGGGAGACCCCCAGGGGCCTGCATGCCCCCATGATGACGATGATCGGAGATAGGTTTTGCCAGCTGCCCAGCACCGATTGCAATGTAATCGGCTAGAAGAGCGTGCTGCATTCATTAGTACAGAGAATGTAATAATGAAAACAGGCAGTTGATGGAAATCATAGACCAATCCTCTAGACTATAAGCTTGTTTGAGTAGGGTCCTAATCAACCTATTTTTCCTGTAACATTTTGTAAATGTTAAATTTCCCTTTTTTACAATATTGTAAAATGCTGCAGAATAAGTTGGCGCTTTATAAATGCTAAAAATAATTATATTTTATACAAATGGCGTAGTTAGCAGGATTTCACCTGATCATTAGGTATTGTATTAATATTCAAGTGATATGGTTTGACTCCAGAGGCAGGAACCATTAATCACAAGAAGTTTGTAAAGACATGGAGCCAAGAAATACTTGCGTATGACAGCGTATGACATCACCAGACAGAATGCTAAGAAGACAGCAGAGAGGAATAAGAAAAACTACTGTAAGATCAAAAAGTAAGGAACTTGGTTTTGCACACAGGAGACAGAGTCCTTGTGCGAAACTTAACACCCAGATGCGGAACAGGAAAGCTTTGCAATCACCGGGAAGAGGATATACAAACTATAGAGAGTCAAGTCAGAGAAGATGGCCCAATTTATGAAGCCAGAACAAGGAAAAGGAAGATCCAGAGTTCTGCACCATAGTCTTTTGTTGCATTATGACTTCCTGCCATTGGAAGTTTAACTCAGGACAGGGTTAGGATCAAAGAGGAAAGTGAGCAGCCAATCACTTAGAGGCAAAAATTATTAAAGTTCAGAAGAAGAAGAAGAGGATGAAGATTGGTTACTACTACTTACCTGCTATACAATCTCAGCAACCTGTGGACGAAAGCAGAGAGTTTGAACATACAGACTTACCAAGGGTCTAGCCCCTTGAACCTGTAAACAAAGAAAATTGATCTGGTCAAGAAACAATGACTAATAAATATGAGCCTAAAATTTGAATGGAGAGTATCGAAAGGACAAACTTCCTCTGAAACCAAAGATGAACAACTTTCAGAAGTAACTGATGGTATAGCAGATGTCCATGTAGTCCCAGATGAAAGAAAGTTATTCCAAATAGGGGTATAGATGGCCTAGAAGAGAAAGAAGCCCTCCAAAGACTTATACCTATGACTACAAGCATACTACAGTGTAGAGCACACGAACATAAGGTCTTATAGGTATAAGCCCATGCAGTATAGAATGTAGAACATGAATCAATGGGCCTACCCAGTTCAGCAGTGTCAGCCAGCATACCCATATATGCACTGAAGAGACATTCAGTGTATCTTAAATGAAAGAGACTGAGAAAAATACACAAAAAGAAAGACAAGAGACTATACAGTTCTGAAACAAAATGTAAAGTAATATTAGGACGACATTTATTTAGTAGAGGACAGTATAGTTGTCCTAAAAAATGTGGGTATACAGTAATTTAATGTGATTTATTGTCAGTTGATTGTTGCCGTCTGATGGAATTGTTTGAAGAAGTGTTCTATTACTTTTCCATTGGGTGGTGTTTGTCAGTTAGTTACCAAGCTGCTCAGACATAGCCTATATACTATTGTGGCAGAGCAGCAGCAGTTGTTTGTCCCTTGTTATTAAACTCCTTTATTCCATCATCCGGGAATAAAGGAGCGTTACACCTATTCCTTGTGCAGCATTCCCTGTGGAAGCTCACAGGCCCTCTCCGTACCATCACAATCTCTTAGAGGCCTTTGACCCCCTGTGTGACCAATTATGGCGGCAACTGTAGCAGTGGCAAGGGGTTGGGGCCAATGTTTCATTCTAACTAGCACCGCTTATAGCATGCAGATAGTCTAGAGTATAAGGCCAATGCTGTTTTCTGGACTGAGCAGTGGTGGAGGCAACAAATGTGTTCCAGGCAGCAAGCACCTTGGGGGCAAAACTCCACAACATTACTGTAGCGGTACTTACCCTCTCCGGGGGCCGGCCGAGGTCCTCTGTTCCCACCGTGCGTGGTCCTGCGTCTGCACGAGCCACGTGCGGCTCATCCGACGGAGTTCACAGGAAGGCGGGCACTGACCGCGAGACGCGGTCACGTGTCCCGCCTGGCTCTAAGAGCGCGCCGCACGTCTCGGGTGTGCTCTTAAAGGGACAGTGGGAGCTGAAATGTGAAACGGTCTCCCATTGGCCCCAGTCATTCCACATTCCCCATACACTCATGTTTTGGAAGTGTGGATATGATAGGGGCCAATCAAGTTGAATACTAGGGTATTTATACTCACCTTTCCCTTAACTCCCTGCCCTATCGTGGTTTCTGATTCAGTTCCCTTTAGTGCTTGTATCGTTCAGTTGTGGTTTTTTCGTCCTTGACCTTGGCTTTGTATCTGACTCCGTTTTCTCTTTATCCCTGCTTTGTCTTGTTTTCCGGCTTCCTGATTCCTGTGTACCAGACCTTGGCTATTTCTTGTTTTCGCTGTCTCTCTGTTCCCTTGACCTCGGCTCGTTCCTGACTCTGTCACTTCTCTTTTCTCACAGACCCTACGATTGTGCTATGGATTTGTTACCTGGCACTATACCTCCCAAAGGGAGGGTGTATCCTTTGTCTCCTCAAGAAAACCTTGTCATGGAAAAATATATCAAAGAATCTTTGCAAAAGGGGTTTATAAGGAGATCCTCTTCTCCGGAAGGGGCTGGTTTCTTCTTTGTGTCGAAGAAGGAGGACGATTTAAGACCTTGTATCGATTATAGGGGCCTAAATAAAATCACCATAAAAAATGCTTACCCTATACCTTTAATCACGGAATTATTTGACAGGCTTAAACAAGCTACTATGTTTACTAAACTGGACCTTAGAGGTGCATACAATCTCATACGTATAAAAAAGGACCATGAATGGAAAACTGCATTCAATACTAGGAGTGGTCATTACGAATACACTGTGATGCCCTTTGGTCTTTGTAACGCCCCAGCAGTGTTTCAAGAGTTTATTGATGTCCTACGAGAGTAATTTCACACATTTGTAATAGTGTACTTGGACGACATATAAATATATTCAACCGATTTTGCATACTCATCACATGCATGTTAAATTGTAAACTCAAAAAATGTTTGTTTGATCAATCCGAAGTCCAGTTCTTGGGGTATCTAATTTCTGCTAAGGGTTTTCGTATGAATACCAAGAAGCTTTCTGCTGTCATAGAATACCTCAGGGTTTGAAAGCCATTCAGCGTTTTCTTGGTTTTTCTAACTATTATAGGCGCTTTATTATAGGTTTTTCTTCCATTGTAGCGCCTATAACCTGAATGACTAAAAAGGATGATAATACTCATGTCTGGACCCCGGAGGCGCTTGAGGCTTTTGAATTCCTTAAGACTGCGTTCGCCTCTGCTCCTATTTTACAGCATCCTGTCCCTTCTTTGCCTTTTATTCTTGAAGTTGACGCTTCAAATATTGGGGTGGGTGCTGTCTTGTCTAAAAGGGAATTACCTGAGAAGCCATTACAACCTTGTGGGTTCTTTTCCAAGCAGATGTCCAAGGCCGAAAAGAATTATGACATAGGCAACTCCTTGCAATTGTTGTAGCACTTAAGGAGTGGAGACATCTTTTGGAGGGTACTAAGGATCCCATCCTTATACTTACGGATCATACAAACCTTTCCTACCTTAGTGAGGCCAAAAGATTGTCTTCTAGGCAGGCCAGGTGGTCACTGTTTTTATCTCGTTTCAATTATATAATCATCTACAGACCAGGTGATCGTAACACTAAAGCTGATGCTCTGTCCAGACAATTCGAAACTACCGACAAACAAGAGTTTGATGATACCCCTGTCATTGCCCCGGACAGAATAATAGCTACTACTGTTCTCTCTATTTCTTCATCCCTCTTGCAAGTCATACAGACTAAACAAAACAAGGCACCTAGAGAGAGACCTGCTGATAAACTGTTCGTTGATGTTCCTGAAAGACAGGAAATTATGTCACTCTATCATGACACCAAAACTGCTGGACATCAATGTATCACTAAAACCTTAACAGCAGTTTCTAGATATTTCTGGTGGGCTTCCTTACGCAAGGATGTCACCGATTATGTACGGGCATGTATTACTTGTGCCAGTATGAAGTCTTCTCATAGAGTTCCTTGTGGGTTGTTGCACCCGTTACCCATACCCGAGAGGCCTTGGTCCAATCTATCCATGGATTTTATTGTTGAGTTGCCTCCTTCGAATGGTAAAACAGTCATCCTGATGATAGTGGATAGATTTTCTAAGATGGCTCATTTTGTGTCACTTGTCAAATTGCCCTCATCCAAGGAGCTTGCTTCTATCTTCGCCAGGGAGGTGTTTTGGTTACACGGTATTCCAGAGTCTATAGTGTCCGATAGGGGTAGCCAGTTTAGTTCCAGGTTCTGGAAAGTCTTTTGTTCGGAGATGGGCATTTCTCTTTCGTTTTCCCCCGCTTACCACCCCCAGTCTAATGGAGCTGCTGAACGTGCCAACCAATCCCTAGAGCAGTATCTTCGTTGTTTCGTATCCCACCATCAGAACGATTGGGCTGACCTGCTTCCTTGGGCTGAGTTTGCTCGTAATAACGCTGCTCATGAATCTTCCGCTAATAGCCCTTTCTACGTTGTTTATGGCCAGCATCCTGTTGTTCTTCCGGCTGCATTCTCCTTACAGGGCATGCCAGTTCTGGATGAACATTTGGCTGGTTTACGTTCTACCTGGGAGCAGGTTCAGAATTCTTTGGTGGACTCTGCTGCTCGCCAAAAGTTCCAAGCTGACAAACATTGCAGGGCGGCTCTATCCTATGTTGTGGGTGAAAGGTTGTGGCTTTCCACTCGCAATATCCGCCTTCGTGTGCCTTCTATGAAGCTGGCTCCCCGTTTTATCGGTCCTTTTCGTGTCTTACATAAAATTAATCCTGTTTCATATGCCTTAGATCTTCCTAGGAACCTGCGTATTCCTAACGTCTTTCACACCTCCTTGTTGAAGCCACTCCTGTGTAACCGTTATACCTGACATGTTCCTCCTCCTCCTCCTGTTTCTGTGGAGGGACATGAGGAATTCAAGGTGGCTGCTGTGCTTGACTCTTGTTTTCTCCAGGGTCGCCTCCAGTACCTGGTGCATTGGAAGGGGTATGGGCCTGAGGAACGCAGTTGGATTTCCGCTGAAGCTGTTTACGCTCCTCGCCTTCTGCGCTCCTTCCATTCTCGTTTTCCTGCCAGGCCTGTCTTCAGGGGGGGTTACTGTAGCGGTACTTACCCTCTCCGGGTAAGGAGTTCACAGGAAGGCAGGCACTGACCGCGAGACGCGGTCATGTGTCCCGCCTGGCTCTAAGAGTGCGCTGCACGTCTCGGGCGCGCTCTTAAAGGGACACTGGGAGCCGAAATGTGAAACGGTCTCCCATTGGCCCCTGTCATTCCACATTCCCCATTCACTCACGTTTTGGGGGCATGGATATGACAGGGGCCAATCAAATTGAATACTAGGGTATTTATACTCACCTTTCCCTTAACTCCCTGCCCTATCGTGGTCTCTGATTCAGTTCCCTTTAGCGCTTGTATCGTTCAGTTGTGTTTTTTTTCGTACTTGACCTTGGCTTTGTATCTGACTCCGTTTTTCTCTTTATCCCTGCTTTGTCTTGTTTGTCGGCTTCCTGATTCCTGTGTACCAGACCTTGGCTAGTTTTTGTTTTCGCTGTCTCTCTGTTCCCTTGACCTCGGCTCGTCACTTCTCTGTTCTACGTCGAGTCCGACCATTCTAAGGTCCGGTAAGACGTATCTGCTTTATCTTGTCTCTTGTTGGACTCAATCTTGCGTGTTGGGGTACACTACCGTGACAATTACCATCTTTCTTGACTAGGCAGTGGCATGCAATCATGTTACTTGTAGCCTTGGTTCTTTGTCAGGACTTATTCTTGTAGCTGAAATATGTGGTATGGACGGCACAGTGGAGTTGTTTGTCCTCATCTGCAGGCTGAGTGGTTTCCCTTCCCTAAAGGATACTCTACACCATCAGGCAATCTGGCCTGGAGGTTTTCTAGACCCTTTATACTTGCTCCACTATCAAGCTTTTGCCATGGGCATTGGCTGATAATCTGGAGTGCTCCAGGGTTATGCACCTGTAACTCTGTTCTTCTAGTGATAAATAGATTAGTGTGATGGTGTTGCCTCTTATTAGTTTTTCGTTATGCATTTGTCTCTTTACTTTTTCTCCATTCCTGCGTTCCCTCTTGCTGCCCTATTGTCACGTATTCATCCGCATATAAAAATGTGGTTAATGACATTTACTGTCCACACAGGAAAAGTTGTGCCGAGCAGCAACCTAATCCACAGAAGGGTTAATGCTGAGCAGCAATTATGCAAATGAAACCTGGTAACTGAATTTGGGGTCAAAGGCCGGTTACAGCCTATCAGATCTAGAGGAGGGGTATGTAGGCCCAGTTCTCATCCTTCTCCGTGCCCTGTCGTGGTTTCCCTTGTGGTTGTCCGAGAGCGCGTTCCTGCTTGTAGTTTTCTACCTGATTTTTTTACTTTGGCTTTGTTTATTGACTTCTCTATATTCTGGTATTCTGACTTCTGGCTTTCTTCATCGCTGTGTCCCTTTCTGTGTTCACTGACCTCGGCTAGTATTTTTGACTATTCTTTGTACGTTAAATCCGGCCATTCTAAGGACCGGTAATACGTTACTTATTTGTCATCCGTGCTATACAGTTCTACGTGCTGGATCAAACAGTAATCCTGACATTACGACATGGCCATAGATCCTGTAGAACTGTGTCAGCACATAGCTGCTTGCGAGAGGAAATTAGAGGAGAATGATCACCGCATGGATCAATTCGCTCAGGCTTTCAGTACGCTTCTCGCTAGAACGGCGCATCTGCAGCCTGCAGCGTCTCCTCCTATAGCACCCCTACCCTGTGTACCTCCACCCACTGTTAATAGGACTCCTAGCATCTCCGTATCGCCATCCCTACAGTTTGATGGCAATATCCAGGAATGCAGGGGTTTTCTTAATCAGGTGGAGTACCATTTTGAGGCCTCACCAGGGTCGTTCCCCACGGACAGAGCAAAAATTGGTTATCTAATGAATCAATTAAAGGGCAAGGCCCTTGCCTGGGCTAATCCGTTGTGGGAGAGTAATCGGAGCATTGCTCATAATTACCAGGAATTCCTTGCCGAATTTTAGCTCACGTTTGAGCCATTGGGTAGAGAGGATGATGCCTCCACTGCCCTAATGCACATCTATCTCGGATTTTGCTATTGAATTCCGTGCCTTAGATTCCGAGGTAGACTGGACTAACAATGGGTTAATCTCAGCATTCAAAAAGGGTCTCTCAGAGACTATACTAGATGAGGTAGCCGCTAAAGAATTACCTAAGAGTCTTAACGAATTTATTACATTTGTCATGCATATTGATAATAGCTTAAGACTCAGAGAAGTCACCAGAAGCAAGACCAGACGTACGGCTATGTCCCTAGCACCTCGATTCTCTAAACCTGTTTTGTCTAACCTCCCTGTACAGTCCGAACTCGAACCTATGCAGTTGGGGGTCACTAGACTGTCAGAGGCCGAAAAACAGTATAGGAGAAGAGAGTTATGCCTATATTGCGGTAGAAAGGGACATATGATAACTAATTGCCCAGTGCGTCCGGAAAACTTCCGCACCTAAGAACCTTAAGGGGACAGATCTTAGGTGTGATGGAGTTGTCCTCTAACAAAAACAAAAGTAGATTCCTCCTTGAGGTATCTATTTCCCTTGATAACAAGAAGTTTTCTTGCAGTGCCCTAATGGACTCAGGTGCTGCTGGAAATTTTATTGATGTCCAGTTTATTAGGGGTAATGACATACTGGTCAGGGAGAGACCTACGCCGCTACCTGTAGAGGCTATTGATGGTAGACCACTCACACAACCGCTTATAACTGTCCCTATTACAATCTCTATTGGGGCCTCCCATAGGGAGGAGATGACGTTTCAGGTTATTACTTCTCCATCATGTCCTATCATATTAGGGTTTCCGTGACTGAGTAAGCACAATCCCTATGTTGACTGGGCTAATGGGGAGATATTAGAATGGGGCAAAGAGTGTATGGGGAGATGTATAAAACCAGTACTAAAGAGATTAGATAATATTGACCTTCCCACTACCACTCCCCAAACTCCTGGAGTTCCCATACAATACTGAAAACTTCAGGAGGTGTTTAACAATGCTCAATCCAATGTATTGCCTCCCCACAGAGCATATGACTGTGCCATTAACCTGTTTCCAGGCGCTATGACACCTAAGGGGGCAGTTTATGCCTTATGTCCCCAGGAGAGATAAATAATGGAGGAATACATCAAAGAATCCTTGAGCAAAGGGCACATAAGAAAGTCATCCTCACCAGGATTCTTTTTTGTTGAGAAAAAGGGTGGTGGTGAGCAGGGCCGGCCTTTGGGGTGTGCGAGCTGTGCGGCCGCACAGGGCGCCATGGAGCAGGGGGCGCCGTGCGGCCGCACAGCCGATTTAAAAAAAAAAAAAAAAAAAAAAAAAAAAAAAAAAAAAAAAAAAATATATATATATATATATATATTTTTTTTTTTAAATTTGCAGCGGGGGCGGAGCTTACCGTGCGGCGGGGCGGAGCTAAAAGCGCCGGAAAACGGCTGCAGGGGAAGCAGGAAGGAGTCCCTGCTTCCCCACCAAACAGTCACCAGGAGCTGCACTGCCTCAACAATGAACTCCACAGGTAACTGTGTGATTGTCAGGTGAGTGTGACTCTCTGCCTGTGTGTATGACTGTCTGTCTCTGTGTGTCTGTGTGTGTGTCTGACTGTCTGCCTCTGTGTGTGTGTGTGTGTGTGTGTGTATGACTGTCTGCCTCTGTATGTCTGTGTGTATGACTGTCTGCCTGTGTGTCTGTGTGTGTGTGTGTGTGTGTATGTATGACTGTCTGCCTGTGTGTGTGTGTGTATGACTGTGTGTGTGTGTGTATATGACTGTCTGCCACTGTGTCTGTGTGTATTACTGTCTGTGTGTGTGTCTGTGTGTATGACTGTCTGCCTGTGTGTGTCTGTGTGTGTATGACTGTCTGTGTGTGTGTGTGTGTGTGTGTATATATGACTGTCTGCCACTGTGTGTCTGTGTGTATTACTGTCTGCCTCTGTGTGTTTGTGTGTATTACTGTCTGCCTCTGTGTGTGTGACTGTGTATGACTGCCTCTGTGTGTATGACTGTCTGCCTCTGTGTGTATGACTGTCTGCCTCTGTGTGTCTGTGTGTATGACTGTCTGCCTCTGTGTGTCTGTGTGTATGACTGTCTGCCTGTGTGTGTCTGTGTGTATGACTGTCTGCCTGTGTGTGTGTGTATGACTGTCTGCCTCTGTGTGTGTCTGTGTGTATTACTGTCTGTGTGTGTCTGTGTGTATGACTGACTGTCTGCCTGTGTGTGTGTGTGTGTGTATGACTGTCTGCTTGTGTGTGTGTGGATGTCATCCTGTGTGTGTATGGCCGTCTGACTCTGTGTGTGTGTGTGTGTGTCACATACAACCAATACACGCATATCACACACTGTTAATATACCCATTACAAATATCACACATAGCATACATATCACACACAGTCATCACACGTACTATTACATACACAGACAACACAAACATAACAGCATACATGGATGACGGGGGGGGGGGGGGGGGGGCGCTGTGAAGATTTTTCGCACAGGACGTCTAAATGCCTAAGGCCGGCCCTGGTGGTGAGTTACGCCCTTGCATAGACTAAAGGGCACTTAATAAAATCACTGTAAAAAATGCATACCCTATCCCACTCATTTCCGAATTGTTTGATAGACTTCAGGGAGCTAAAGTATTTACTAAGCTTGACCTTAGGAGCGCTTACAATTTGGTTAGAATTAAAGAGAATCATGAGTGGAAGACGGCATTTAATACCCGTAGTGGACACTATGAATATCTGGTAATGCCATTTGGGTTATGCAACGCTCCGGCCGTATTCCAAGACTTTATAAATGATGTACTCAGGGAATTCATTTACTCATTTGTCTTGGTTTATTTGGACGATATTTTGGTGTATTCCCCTGATCTTCAAACTCACCACTCCCATGTGAAACGGGTTCTGCAGACGTTGTTGAAAAATAAACTTTATTGTAAATTAGAAAAGTGCATATTTGACCAGCCTGATGTCCACTTTTGGGTTACAACATCTCTGCATCGGGATTTCAAATGGATCCTAAAAAACTAGAGGCTGTACTACACTGGCCATTACCCTCTGGTTTAAAAGCCATTCAAAGGTTTATTGTTTTTTCCAACTATTACAGAAGATTCATCAAGGGATTTTATTCTGTAATAGCCCCCATCACTAATATGACTCGCAAAGGGGTTAGTAGCACGGTATGGTCCAAAGAGGCTGTGAATGATTTTGAGACTCTTAAACAAAGATTTGCCTCTGCGGACATACTAAAACATCCCGACACCAGTAAACCTTTTATATTGGAGGTTGATGCACCCGAGACAGGGGAAGGGGCTGTTCTCTCTCAGAGAGAAAGCCAGGGAACACCATTGCATCCTTGTGGCTACTTCTCCAGAAAGATGTCTCCTGCTGAGCGCAACTACGATATTTGCAATAGAGAACTGTTGGCCATTATTCTTGCCCTCAAGGAGTGGCAACATCTTTTGGAGGGTTCCAAGGACCCCCTGTTGATCATAACCGACCACAAAAATCTGGCATATATAGGGGAGGCCAAACGTTTGTCTTCCAGACAGGCTAGATGGTCACTGTTCCTTTCACGTTTTAACTTCCTCATTACTTATAGTCCTGGTTCTAAAAATACCAAGGCTGATGCCTTGTCCAGGCAATTTGATAATGAGTCAGCTCCAGAACAGGTGACATCTCCTGTTATTCCACCAGAGTGTATTATTGCTACTACTGTCCTCTCACTGTCTTCTCCACTGCTTGGCACCATACTGGAGGCCCAGCCTCATGCGCCCAGTGGTAAACCATGTGATAAACTGTTCGTTCCCCTATGTGAAAAGGTTAATGTCATGAAAGTGTTCCATGACAATATAACTGCTGGACACCCGGGCATCACTAAGTCCACTGCCGCGATCACTAGATCATTTTGGTGGGATTAACTCAGGAAAGATGTAAAGGAGTATGTGCAGGCATGTTCTGTGTGTGCAGTTTCTAAGGTGACTCATGCACTTCCTTGTGGCCTGTTGCAGCCTCTTCCTGTTCCTGAGATTCCATGGTCCCACTTATCCATGGACTTTATTGTTGAGCTTCCTAGCTCTGCTGGGTTCACTACTATTCTCATGGTTGTAGACCGATTTTCTAAGATGGCTCACTTCATTCCTCTCAAGAAGTTGCCATCTTCGCAAGAATTGGTCCTAATTTTCATACGTGAAATTGTCCGTTTGCATGGCATGCCTCACAATATTGTGTCTGATAGGGGCTCTCCGTTTGTGTCCAGGTTCTGGAGGGCGTTCAGTAAACAATTGGGGATTGATCTCTCCTTCTCTTCCTCCTACCATCCACAGACCAATGGTACAGCTGAGAGGGCTAACCAGTCATTAGAAGTTTATTTGCGTTGTTTTATTAATAGCACACAGGACAATTGGTCCAAACTACTCCCGTGGGCCGAGTTCGCTAGAAACAATGCTGTTCATGACTCCTCTGGGCACAGTCCATTTTTTGTCAATAATGGTAGGCATCCTACGGTTCTCCCTGCGGTATTTTCTGATACTGCCATTCCTGCTCTGGATGAGCGTCTGGCCTCCATTCGGGATACCTGGGTTAAGGTTCAAACTGCTCTAGGGGCTGCTGCTGAACGCTTCAAACATTTTGCTGATAAGCGTAGGAGTGCCAACCTGGTGTACCAAGTGGGGGACCAGGTCTGGTTGTCATCTCGCAACATCAAGCTTAAGGTCCCTAGCATGAAGTTTGCCCCCAGATTCCTTGGTCCCTATAGAGTGCTTTGTAGGATCAATCCAATGTCTTACTCTCTGGCTCTTCCTGCATCTTTAGGGGTTCCCAACACTTTTCATGTGTCCTTACTCAAACCTCTTGTCTGCAATAGATATACTGTTCCTTGTGTTCCTCCCCCACCGGTGGTGGTGGGTGGTCAGGTGGTATCTTCTATCGTGGATTCTAGGTTTTCTCGGGGCACTTTACAGTACTTGGTTGTTTGGAAAGGTTACGGTCCTGCTGATCGTTCTTGGCGCTTTTCACGCCAAATTTCCTCTCAAGCCTGGTCCTGCCCGCCCGATGGGCGTTCTTCAGGTGGGGGGTAATGTCACGTATTCATCCGCATATAAAAATGTGGTTAATGACATTTACTGTCCACACAGGAAAAGGTGTGCCGAGCAGCAACCTAATCCACAGAAGGGTTAATGCTGAGCAGCAATTATGCAAATGAAACCTGGTAACTGAATTTGGGGTCAAAGGCCGTTTACAGCCTATCAGATCTAGAGGAGGGGTATTTAGGCCCAGTTCTCATCCTGCTCAGTGCCCTGTCGTGGTTTCCCTTGTGGTTGTCCGAGAGCGCGTTCCTGTTTATAGTTTTCTACCTGGTTTTTGACTTTGGCTTTGTTTATTGACTTCTCTATACAGGGAGTGCAGAATTATTAGGCAAATTAGTATTTTGACCACATCATCCTCTTTATGCATGTTGTCTTACTCCAAGCTGTATAGGCTCGAAAGCCTACTACCAATTAAGCATATTAGGTGATGTGCATCTCTGTAATGAGAAGGGGTGTGGTCTAATGACATCAACACCCTATATCAGGTGTGCATAATTATTAGGCAACTTCCTTTCCTTTGGCAAAATGGGTCAAAAGAAGGACTTGACAGGCTCAGAAAAGTCAAAAATAGTGAGATATCTTGCAGAGGGATGCAGCACTCTTAAAATTGCAAAGCTTCTGAAGCGTGATCATCGAACAATCAAGCGTTTCATTCAAAATAGTCAACAGGGTCGCAAGAAGCGTGTGGAGAAACCAAGGCGCAAAATAACTGCCCATGAACTGAGAAAAGTCAAGCGTGCAGCTGCCAAGATGTCACTTTCCACCAGTTTGGCCATATTTTAGAGCTGCAACATCACTGGAGTGCCCAAAAGCACAAGGTGTGCAATACTCAGAGACATGGCCAAGGTAAGAAAGGCTGAAAGACGACAACCACTGAACAAGACACACAAGCTGAAATGTCAAGACTGGGCCAAGAAATATCTCAAGACTGATTTTTCTAAGGTTTTATGGACTAATGAAATGAGAGTGAGTCTTGATGGGCCAGATGGATGGGCCCGTGGCTGGATTGGTAAAGGGCAGACCAATGTGGGGCCTTTTCGGGTTGAGGATGGAGTCAAGCTCAACTCCCAGTCCTACTGCCAGTTTCTGGAAGACACCTTCTACAAGCAGTGGTACAGGAAGAAGTCTGCATCCTTCAAGAAAAACATGATTTTCATGCAGGACAATGCTCCATCACACGCGTCCAAGTACTCCACAGCTTTGCTGGCAAGAAAGGGTATAAAAATAGAAAATCTAATGACATGGCCTTGTGAGAACCTGTGGTCCATCATCAAATGTGAGATTTACAAGGAGGGAAAACGGTAAACCTCTCTGAACAGTGTCTGGGAGGCTGTGGTTGCTGCTGCACGCAATGTTGATGGTGAACAGATCAAAACACTGACAGAATCCATGGATGGCAGGCTTTTGAGTGTCCTTGCAAAGAAAGGTGGCTATATTGGTCAATGATTTGTTTTTGTTATGTTTTTGAATGTCAGAAATGTATATTTGTGAATGTTGAGATGTTATATTGGTTTCACTGGTAAAAATAAATAATTGAAATGGGTATATATTTGTTTTTTGTTAAGTTGCCTAATAATTATGCACAGTAATAGTCACCTGCACACACAGATATCCCCCTAAAATAGCTATAACTAAAAACAAACTAAAAACAAACTAAAAACTACTTCCAAAAATATTCAGCTTTGATATTAATGAGTTTTTTGGGTTCATTGAGAACATGGTTGTTGTTCAATAATAAAATTAATTCTCAAAAACACAACTTGCCTAATAATTCTGCACTCCCTGTATTCTGGTATTCTGACTCCTGGCTTTCCTCATCGCCGTGTCCCTTTCTGTGTCCCCTGACCTCGGCTAGTATTTTGAATATTCTTTGTACGTTAAATCCGGCCATTCTAAGGACCGGTAATACGTTACTTATTTGTCATCCGTGCTATACAGTTCTACGTGCTGGATCAAACAGTAATCCTGACACCTATATGGTGTCCTCTTGTTATTTTCATTAGAAAAAAAAATAAAAGTGAGTGGTAGTTATGTTTATTCGAGGTATCGTTACAGCCTGCATTAGTGCTGTAGTTGCAGTCTTTAATCGCCTATGTCCCCTTTCTAAACTTAAAAAAATTAGGTATGCTATTTCTGTATACTAACAGACGTACCATGTCATATTTAGAACCTTTGTTCAGAGGTATACTCAGTTTTCCTATAATGTATTTCTCATACACCTCAGTAAAAAATAGATTTAAAAAAAATGTGCAAGGAGTAAAATACAATTTGAATGTGGAACTATTTTTAAATTTCATACTTGTCTGCTAAGCTTAATAGCCATCACGAAAAACTAAATTGTCATCGAAAAATGCATATTTATATAAAGGTGACATCACTGGCTACGTATCAAAGAGTATTTTGACACTTTTTGCGTTGCCATTTAACTGTCAATCTCTGCTAAATCGCGTTTCGCCAGTTGGCTTTTTCAATGGATTAGTTGAAAAAGCCAACTGACAAAACGTGTTTAGATACTGATACTTTTATGTTATTTTACTAATAAAGGTTTTTTTTTTTGTAAATATATTTTTATTTGGATATTGTCTAGATTTTCAACAGGTATAACCAACATTGTGGACGCGCAGGTCCAGTTAATAAAGAACAGAGAAATATTCCGGTGTTATGGAAGACACCTTTTAGTTGCCATGTTTCATCAATATTGGACTCGCAGGTCCATACTTTTATGCAATATGCTAGGCATAACTCCAGCTTCCCAGTGCATGTGCTATTTCTGGGTCTAGTGGTTGTCTAGGGATTTTCTGCTGGGGTCTCATACGCTAAGGGTGAGTGCCTCTCATCGTGAGAGGGGGGGGGAGAGGCAGAGCGTTCTATTTCTCGGGGTCTGCTGGTGTCTATGACTATATTAGACGGTCTACGTCTCCTGATCCCTTGTCATTGACCAGCTACCCCTCGTTGGTGTCTCTCTGGTGTGTGGGCTTAGGGTTAGCTTTTCAGTGTGTCTACCCCCACCCATGCCAGTGTGTTAAGAAGCTCCCCTCGTCTTCTATCTGCATCCCTCAGTCTGATATGCCCTATGTGTCATGCTTGAACCTGTCTATCCTTGGTGTCTCCTCTATCATTCGTATTTATTGCGTGCGTGCCCTCGCCCCCTGGCCCGCGGGGGGAGGGGGAGGGGAGGAGGCATGTGCGGGGGGGGGGGGGGGAAGAGGGGGGGTTTGTGTCTCTTCCAGTTCATCAGTAGTCTGGTCCGTGTTTGTAAGGTTTAGTGTAGCATGTCTTGGAAGTCCGGTTTTCCGGTAGTCACGATCCAGTGTGTCCATATCGTCTGGTATGTCTGTGATTTCCCTTCTGCCTGTAGGGAGAGCTCCTCTAGCGTTCTGAGTTCCTCCATGCGTTGGAACCATGTTCCCATTGGAGGAGCGGTCTGTTTTTTCCAGTATATGGGAATAAGGCTTTTAGCCACATTAAGTATTCTGATTTCTGATTTCTTATATAGTGATGCCTTGGTCGTGGTGTGGTGGAGAAGGAATGTTGCAGGGTTCTTAGGTGGTGGGGTGTCTGTGAATCTCTGAATGATTTTATATATGTGTTCCCAGTATGGTTGAATGATTGGGCAGTCCCACCATATGTGGAGGTAGGTTCCTGTGTGTCTTGTGCATCTCCAGCATGTGTCGTCTGTCGTGGGGTCATATATGTGTGTTTGACACGGGGTGCGGTACCATAGGCTCAGTATTTTGTAAGCCGTCTCCTGCGTCCCACTGGACGGTGCGCAGTGTAGTGTGAGAGTGCACATCTTGTCCCATTGGACAGGTGTGAAGGTTGTGTTTAGCGCCGCTTCCCATTTCCCCATGAAGCTCGGGGGCGGCCTTCTCCTCAGCCACATGAGCATGCCATAGAGTGTGGATAGGCGTTTTGTTAGGGGGTCGGGGTCCATACAGATTCCCTCAAACGCCGTCAGTGGTCTGGTGGCGTTTTGTGTGTGGAGTAGTGTTTGTGTGAACGTGTGCAGTTGACGGTATCTAAACTGTAGCATAAATGGGTTGTGTAGATTCCCTGTCATTACCTCAAGGGACTTGATTTGGCCATTGGTGGTCGCGTGGTAAAGTCTTGGGATCCCCTGTCCCAAAAGTCGGGTTAACGTCTTCGGTTCTTTCCCTGGAGGGAAGGTCTCGTTGTGGGTCAGCGGGAGTAATGGGGATGGTGTGGTGGTGAGTGTCAGTGGTGTAGCCAGTCTGTGCCACACCTGCATCGTGGCCTTGATAAGGGGGTGTGGGGCCGCCAGTTGTCTGCCCTGTTGGTGGTCTATCCAGGGGAGGATCGATATGGGTCTGCCTATCTGTGCTGTCTCTATGTCCTTCCAGGGTTTGGTCACTCCTGGTTTAGTCCATTCTACTACCCGTTGAATGTGCAAGGCATTATAGTATCCTTTAAAGTCAGGGAGGGCTAGCCCTCCCTTTTCTTTTGGTAGTGTGAGTATATCGTGCTTTATCCTCGCTTTTAATTTGTGCCAGGCGAACCTGAGGGCCATGGACCTGAGGGAGGCAAAGAAGGCCTCCGGGATGACGCTGGGGACGGCCTGGAACAGGTACAACACCCGTGGCAGGATATTCATCTTAAGAACCCCCACCCTTCCGAACCACGAAAGCCGCACCTGTTCCCATTCTTTGAGGTCCTTCTGGATGGTGTCCAGCAGCGGTTGGAAGTTGGCCGCATATAACTGGGTGAGATCTCTCGTGATCATCGCTCCCAGATATCTCAGGGAGGAATCTGACCATTGGAACGGAAGTTCCCGCCTCAGTGTCGTTGCCTTGCGTGGCGGGATCGATGTGTTGAGTATTGTGGATTTGGAGAAGTTTATCTTGAAGTTCGATAGTTCTCCATATACGTCGAATTCCTGCAGTATTGCTGGCATAGTGGTTTCTGGTTTGGTGACGAAGAATATGAAATCGTCTGCATATGCTGCTACGGAATGCTTTTTCTTCCCTATTTCCAGCCCCGGTATGAGTGGGTTGTTTCGGATCGAGTTCAAAAATGGTTCTAGGGCTAGTACGAACAGGAGGGGTGAGAGGGGGCAACCCTGTCTGGTCCCGTTCTGTATTGGGAAGGGGTTGGTGAAGGCTCCATTTACGCACACGCGCGCCGTCGGTTTGGAGTAGAGCGCTCTGACCCAGGCCATCATAAATGGACCCATCCCCAGCTCCTCCAGCACATGGAACATAAAGTCCCACGATATCCTGTCAAAGGCCTTCTCTGCGTCCGTTGAGAGCAGAAGAAGGCCCGTGTTGCTGGTTGTTGTGGCGTGGATCAGGGCAAGCGCCCTGGTCGTGTTGTCCCTCGCTTCCCATTGCGGGGTGAATCCCACTTGGTCCCCATGGATCAAGTCCGGGAGGTAGGTCTGTAATCTCTGCGAGAGTATCTTGGTGAAGAGTTTTAGGTCGCAGTTGAGCAGGGATATTGGCCGGTAGTTGGCTCATAATTCAGGGTCCTTCCCTTCCTTAGGGATTAAAATGATGTTTGCCTCAAGGGACTGCGGTGGGATTTGCGTCCCGTCGCAAATCGTGTTAAGGGCTGCCAGGAGGCGTGGGATGAGGAGCTCAGAGTAAGTTTTATAGTATCTAATTGGGAAGCCATCTGGTCCCGGGCTCTTGCCCTGTTTGGCTTTTTTAAGGGCCCATGCTATTTCCTGTATTTTGATTGGTTCATCTAGTTCCGCACTTGCCTCTTGCCTGAGGCGAGTGCCTATGCGTGATTCTAAATACTGTGTTATACGTGCTTTCTTCTCTGCTAGTGCTCCATCTGTCTGTGTGGTTCTAGTGTGTATAGGTCAGCATAATAGGTCCGTATGGTGTCGGCCATGTCTCGTGGCATGTTCTGGATCTTTCCCTGTTTGTCTCTGATTTTGGGGATGTATGCTGTTTCTCTCTTTTTAGCAATCATGCGGGCGAGGAGGGCGCCGCATTTGTTAGCGTTGGTATAGAAAAACGCTTTGGAGTGTAAGTAGGCCCTGTGGTAGTTGGCATTGAGGACAGAGGAGAGCTCCCTGCGCAGGGCCGTCAGTTGTGCCCCGTCAGCTGGAAGGTGGGTCTGTTTGTGTGTGTCCTCTAGCGTTCGTATGTCAGTCAGTAGGGTGGTGAGTCTAGCGGCTCTTGCGCATTTAAGGGCAGCTCCTTTCGCTATGAAGTGTCCCCTCATGACGCATTTGTGAGCTTCCCACAGGCAGAAGGGCGTGATGTCGGGCGTGTCGTTCTCTGTGAAATATTGTGCCAGTCGTGTTTTGGCTTCCGTCTGCACTACGAGATCGTTAAGAAGGGAGTCGTTGAGCCTCCAGTTGTTGCAGGTGGGTCTGAATAGTGGGGATGTCAATGTCAGCAGGACCGGGGCATGGTCAGACCAGGTCGGCGTGCCTATAGCGGTCCGTCGGATTTCTGTCAAGTGGTAATGTGGCATTAGAAAATAGTCTATCCTCGAATATGTTCCGTCGAGTCGAGTAAAAGGTGTAGTCACGGTCTTCTCGGTGAGTCGCTCTCCAGCAGTCTACAAGTCGGTGATCATGTAGGGTCCCCTGGTCCGGCTTGCTCGTGACTAGGTGGTGGCCTTTCTGCTGACCTCTTCGGCCTACTACTTCGGGGGGGGGATCTACCCTTCCCTCCTTCTCCCTCCCTCCATGCCTCCCTCCCCAAATCGACCATGTTCTCTCGTAGATCTTTCACGTCCCCATTAGTCCCCCTTTGAGAAGAGCCCAAGCAAGAGTTCAAGTCCCCATAGTGTCCCACTTTGCCCCCCACCCCTCCCAAAGTACACAGCGGAAGCTGAAAAGTGGTGCCCCGTGTAAGGTCTGTGTGTTTGTGGGGCTTAGGGCCCAGGTGTATGTAATTATAGTTATGTGTTCCGCGTGTCCCCTCCTGCCTTCAGGTTCGCTTGATGTGGCTAGCGGGTCACCCTGGCCGGCTGTCAGGGTACCTGGAGTCTCTACCTCTGAGAGAGGTAGAGACTTAGAAGGTTATCCGTCCGGACGCCATGTCTCCTCGGTCTCCCGCGGTTCACTCGGTCTTGCTAACGCCGGCCGCGAGGGAGTCACTTCCTTTTATAACAGAAGGACCGGAGGTAGACGTCATGACGCTAACCCGAAACATCCTGCCACTCAAATCTCGGGAGACGAATCAGGACTCGCCGGAGGCGTGTCCCCTCTCCCTAGCCAGGATACTTAACGGTGGTTCTCTCATTCACTCATTGCCCTGTCGTGGTTCTAGTCCGCCTAGTCACACAGTGCTTTGTGATTCACTTGTCTTTTGGTTCTGACCCGGCTTTGTTGTTTACTCTCCTGCCTTTCTGTTATCCTTGACCCGGCTTGTCTCTCGCTTACCTGTCCTCTGTTATCCTCGACCTCGGCTTGTCTCTGACCATTCTATTGTAGTTCTACGTTAGTCCGGCCATTCTAAGGACCGGTATACGTATCAGCTACTCTTTGTACTCTGCGTGTTGGATCCCTGACCCGATCCTGACATTACGACAGGGCCATGGATTCTGCAGGTACAAATTGTCAGCTTGGTTCTCCTGATCCTAGGTTTGACGCCATGGATCATAGGATGGATCAGATGGCTCTAGCACTACAGGCGCTGCTGTCTCGCCCTATTAATCCACCTGAGGAGAGCCGTAACACTTCTGCTTCTTCTGTGGGTTCGGGGTTAGAGGTAGCTACTGTAGGTGCTTCTTCCCAAGTTACCCCACCTGTACGTTATGCTGGTTCTCCTGAGAGGTGTCGTGGCTTTTTGAACCAGATCAGTATTCATTTCGAGCTACAGCCCCGTTCATACCCTACTGATAGGGCAAAGGTGGGATTTATTATTACCTTACTCATTGAGAAAGCTCTGAGTTGGGCGAATCCGTTGTGGGAGAATGATAATCCATTAGTCTATAACTATAATTCCTTTGTAGCTGCTTTTAAAAGAACTTTTGACCCTCCTGGCAGGAAGGCCAATGCAGCCAGATTACTGTTGCGCCTTAGACAAGACAACCAAACACTTGTGGATTATGCACTAGAGTTCAGGTCTTTGGCGGCAGAGGTAAAATGGAATGAACAGGCCTATATAGACGTATTCTTAAATGGATTATCTGATGTAATACTTGATGAGGTAGCGACAAGAGAACTTCCCGAGAATCTGGAGGACTTAATTTCCTTTATCTCTCGTATTGACGAACGTCTAAGGGAGAGACAGAATACTCGAGATAGAACCGCTAAATCTTTCTCTAGACTAGTACCATCATTTCAAGTTTCTGAAACCAAAGATCCACAGGTTTCAGAACCTATGCAGTTGGGCCTTACTCGTCTCTCAGAGGAGGAGAGACAGTACAGGAGAAGAGAGGGACTTTGTATGTATTGTGGGTTCAGAGGTCATGTACGTTTGAGCTGTCCCAGCCGTCCGGGAAACGCTCGCACCTAAGTTTCTCTAGAGGACAGACCTTGGGTGTTTCGATTTTGTCCTCTACTCATAACTACAAAGAACATAGACTCCTATTACCGGTCTCTTTAACTTGGGAGAAGGGAACTTTAGAAACTATGGCATTGATAGACTCCGGCGCTGCTGAGAGTTTTATCGACCAAAAGTTTCTCACCAAACACACTATCCCATCCCAGTTAAGGAAGACACCCTTGGCTGTTGAAGCCATTGATGGTAGACCTTTAGTTGAGCCTGTGATTTCCCGGGAGACCACACCTCTTTACTTAACTACTGGTATTCTACACAAGGAGGAAATATCCCTACTACTCATTTCATCCCCTTCTGTTCCCATAGTCCTGGGATACTCCTGGCTTAAGAAACATAACCCCGTTATAGATTGGAGATCAGGGGAAATAGTTTCATGGGGCCAGAATTGTCAAGAGAGTTGTTTAAAGAAAGTGTCACCTCTTTGTAGTGTCAACTCACTTAATAACGCTACTGACTCTACCAAAGTACAGATACCGTCCTTGTATCAAGATTTAAAGGTAGTTTTTGACAAAAGAAAGGCTGATACCTTACCACCACATAGGCCTTTTGATTGCAAAATTAATTTACTTTCTGGTACCATGCCCCCCAGGGGTCATGTATACCCTTTGTCCACGAATGAAAACTTAGTTCTAGAAGAGTATATTCGTGAAAACCTAGACAAGGGGTTCATTAGAAGATCCTCCTCCCCTGCTGGGGCTGGATTCTTTTTTGTTAAAAAGAAGGATGGTTCTTTAAGACCTTGCATTGACTACCGGGGTCTTAACAAGATAACCATCAGAAATGTTTATCCGATTCCCTTGATCACCGAGCTTTTTGACCGATTAAAAAGTTCTAAAATTTTCACTAAGTTAGACCTTAGAGGTGCTTATAATTTGGTGAGAATCCACGACGGTGACGAGTGGAAAACTGCATTCAATACTCGATATGGGCACTATGAGTATACTGTAATGCCTTTTGGTCTCTGCAATGCTCCGGCAGTATTTCAGGACCTTATTAATGAGGTGCTTAGGGAGTTTCAAGATGACTGTGTAATTGTATACCTTGATGATATTCTTATACATTCCAGGGATATTGAGACTCACCACAGACAAGTCAGGAGGGTTTTACACAAACTTCTTCAGCATGGCTTGTACTGCAAACTAGAGAAATGCAGCTTTGACCAATCCCAAACTACGTTTCTTGGTTATGTGATTTCTGGGGAAGGGTTTGAAATGGATCCGGAGAAGCTCCAATCCATATTAGACTGGCCTTTACCTCAGGGTCTCAAGGCTATCCAGAGATTCATTGGTTTCTCTAATTACTACAGACGTTTCATTAAGGGATACTCCTCTATCATTGCTCCCATCACCAACATGACCAAACAAGGGGCTGAGACTAAGAATTGGTCTACTGAAGCTCTTCGGGCTTTTGAGACACTCAAAGAGCTGTTTGCTTCCGCACCAATTTTAGTTCACCCTGATACTACTCTACCTTTCCTACTCGAAGTTGACGCTTCTGAGACAGGTATAGGTGCTGTTCTGTCCCAAAGGTTGGGGGTAGATAAACCATTACATCCTTGTGGATACTTTTCCAAAAAATTGTCCGGTACTGAAAGCAGATATGACATTGGTGACAGGGAACTACTAGCGGTTATAATGGCCTTGAAGGAGTGGAGACATTTATTGGAGGGTACTTTGCATCCTGTTACTATTTTGACAGATCATAAAAACTTATCCTATATTGGGGAGGCTAAACGACTATCATCTAGACAGGTTCGTTGGTCCATATTTCTCACTCACTTCAACTACGTACTCACATATAGGCCAGGTTCTAAGAATTCTAAAGCCGACGCCTTATCTCGCCAATATGAACCTGCTGCCGTATCTGAGCCGGTTTTGTCCTCTATAGTACCCAAGTGTAACATTATCGCTAACACTACTCTCAAAGTTCATTCCCCGCTACTTGATCAGATAAGGAACTTGCAGCATCTGGCACCTAGACTGACTCCGGCTTCCAGACTTTTCGTTCCCCCTGAACTTCAATTGGAGCTCTTACAGTGTCTTCACGAGAGTAAGGTGGCTGGTCACCCGGGTGTTCGCAAGACGTATTCTTTGATCTCCAAGGATTTCTGGTGGCCGTCGTTACGGAAGGATATTAAGGATTTTATCGGGGTTTGTGTGGTCTGTACTAAAACCAAACTACCGCATACGCTTCCTTGTGGCCTTCTACAACCGCTGGAGATTCCTGACAAACCTTGGTCCTGTGTGGCAATGGACTTTATTGTGGATCTGCCGGTTTCTAAAAAGCACACTGTTATCCTCACCGTAGTCGATAGGTTTACCAAGATGGCACATTTCGTACCTTTGCCTAAACTCCCGACTTCTCCTGAATTGGCGGAGGTCTTTGCTAAAGAGATTTTTCGTTTGCATGGGATTCCTTCGGAGATCACTTCTGATAGAGGCTCCCAATTTGTTTCACGTTTTTGGAGGTCGTTCTGTTCTCAATTAGGCATCAAATTGAATTTTTCGTCCGCCTATCATCCTCAGTCTAACGGAGCTGCTGAACGAACTAACCAGAAGATTGAGCAATACTTACGTTGTTTTGTTTCCGAACACCAGGACGATTGGGTCGGTTTGATTCCTTGGGCAGAGTTTGCGCACAACAATCTCGTTTGTGACTCCACGCATTCAAGTCCCTTCTTCATGAACTATGGCTTTCATCCATCCATTCTTCCCCCGGTTTCTCCTTCCCAAGGAGTGCCGTCGGTTGATGTCCATGTGGCCAATTTGAGGAAGTTGTGGGATCAGACTCGACAGATTCTTCTACACAATTCTGTACTGGTAAAGAAACATGCTGACAAACGTAGAAGGGCGGCTCCGAATTTTGTTCCGGGCGATAGAGTGTGGTTGAGCACTAGGAATATTCGTCTCAAAGTTCCTTCCATGAAATTCGCTCCTCGTTATATTGGTCCCTACAGGATCTTGACTCGAATTAACCCAGTGGCATATCGTCTAGCTCTTCCAGCTACTTTACGCATCCCGAACTCCTTTCACGTGTCATTGTTGAAACCTCTAATCTGTAACAGATTCTCCTCCACAATCGCCCCTCCGCGCCCTGTTCAGGTGGAGGGTCAGGAGGAATATGAGGTTAACTCCATTATTGATTCTCGTGTCTCCCGGGGACGAGTACAATATTTAGTTGACTGGAAGGGATATGGTCCTGAGGAGAGGAGTTGGGTACCACAAGAGGATGTTCATGCTCCTCGTCTTCGCAGGGCATTTCACTCCCGCTTTCCATCTCGCCCCGGCTCCTTCCGCCCGGTGGGCGTATCTGAGGGGGGGGGTACTGTCAGGGTACCTGGAGTCTCTACCTCTGAGAGAGGTAGAGACTTAGAAGGTTATCCGTCCGGACGCCATGTCTCCTCGGTCTCCCGCGGTTCACTCGGTCTTGCTAACGCCGGCCGCGAGGGAGTCACTTCCTTTTATAACAGAAGGACCGGAGGTAGACGTCATGACGCTAACCCGAAACATCCTGCCACTCAAATCTCGGGAGACGAATCAGGACTCGCCGGAGGCGTGTCCCCTCTCCCTAGCCAGGATACTTAACGGTGGTTCTCTCATTCACTCATTGCCCTGTCGTGGTTCTAGTCCGCCTAGTCACACAGTGCTTTGTGATTCACTTGTCTTTTGGTTCTGACCCGGCTTTGTTGTTTACTCTCCTGCCTTTCTGTTATCCTTGACCCGGCTTGTCTCTCGCTTACCTGTCCTCTGTTATCCTCGACCTCGGCTTGTCTCTGACCATTCTATTGTAGTTCTACGTTAGTCCGGCCATTCTAAGGACCGGTATACGTATCAGCTACTCTTTGTACTCTGCGTGTTGGATCCCTGACCCGATCCTGACACCGGCCTCACAGTTTCCGTTCGGGTTCTCGGCCGTCGCTGTGGCTGTGACTGTCCCCGTTGTGGCGGTGGTGGGCTGTTGTAGTAGTCCAGCGGGTCCGGCCAATTCAGATGTAGTGGGGGCAGATGGAGTTCTTCCGTGAGGTCTTTCAGATCCTGTGCTGTACGGATCTGTCTGGGGCCTCCTGTGGTGCTGGCAATCAGGCCCGTCGGGAATTTCCATCTATACCTTATGTTCTGGGTGGTCAGTGCTCTAGTTAGTGGTTTCAGAGCTCTGCGGTACCCCAGTGTGGCCGGGCAAAGTTCTGGAAACAGTTGAAGTTGGTGGCCATCGTGTGTGATCTCTCCTTTGTTGTGGGCCACATGTAGTATCTCTTCCTTCAGCGCATAGACCTCTAGGCAGCAAATCACGTCCCTTGGAGGGGCCTCCGGCGGGCCTCTGGGTCTGACAAACGCTATAGGAGTCTCTTCGGGACACCCCAGCAGGCCGTTGAATATGGTCGTAAGCAGGCCTATCAATTGGGCGGGAGTTTCGGCCCCTTCTTGTAGGCCTCGTATCCGTATATTATTTCTGCGGCCCCTATTGTCCAGGTCCTCTATGTGTTGTGCCATGGCCTGCATTTGGGACATTTGTTTTGTTTGGGTCTTTGCTTGGGATGTTTGTGTCGCTGTCAAATTGTCGTGGTCTGCCTCTATTTGGGCCATGCGGTCTGCAATACCTTGTATGTCCGCCCTCATCAGTTGGAGGTCCGCCCTGATGGAGGCCTGGAGGGCTGTGTTGGCATTCGCCAGGTCCGCCCGAGTTGGTAGCGCCTTCAGCAGGCTTAGCCAGTCCAGTGGTGGGGCTGCCATATGGTCTTCTCTGTCTGGGGAGTGCGAGGTAGGAGTGGAGGCTTCTGACTGCGTGCAGGCCTCAGATGCCGCCCGGGATGCCGGGTCCGGTGTCGCGGCTAAGAACTGCCGCATGGAGGTGTGCAGCTGTGTCTGGCGTGTCCCTGAGGGTTTGGGGGTGCTCCCTGCTCTGGAGTGTTTCCCCATTATGAGGTGGGGTGGCGGCTTTCACGCGGTTTGCGGGCTTGATCGGAGGAGCTGAAAGTTTATGCCGCCATTTCGTTCCGCCGCTAGGCCACGCCCCATAAAGGTTTTTTAGTCACTACAAAACTGTTGTTTGTGGCAATTACCTTTTACATTTTTTACTGCCATTTTTATTTCCTGGCATTTTATTATCCCCCTCCAAGAAATCCTAGGTGGGAATCATACTACCAATGCTGTCAGCAGAGAGCAGTAAGTCTGCTCCACACTCACACTTGTGAGTATTATTTAAAAATATATATATTTTTAAACATAATAGTTTTATTATTGAGAGCACTATCTGTTGCCTTTCTACCTTTTCCAGAGTTCCAGTACACTTCCATTGGTGAAGCCATTTTCCATCAAATCCTGTAAGTGGGGATTGTACCACCTTATGCCATTCAAGCTAGAGCTGACCATAGCTCTGTGTAATACCGCTATTTTTCTACACTTTTGTCCACCAGATTTGACATATTGCACTACTGTTTTTTCCTGCTTTTCTCGTTGATCTTTTATGTGGATATCCAAACTATCTGAAAAGACTACAATCCTCTGAGTCCGTAGCTACCTCACATCTCATCTTACTACTATAGCTGCTTCCTCCCCTAATAGTAGAGGCTGCTAATCAAATGCCTTTGATTAGTTGATCATCAGCAAGTATGACCATCTTTATAAAAGCTGAAGCTTTAGCAGTTTGCTGGTCTGGAGCAAAAAGGTTTGTGTTACCACAATGCCAAAGAGGAAAGAAATCAGCAATGATCTTAGATACCGTATATACTCGAGTATAAGACGAGTTTTTCAGCACATTTTTTGTGCTGAAAAACACTCACTCGTCTTATACTCGAGTCAGTTGTCTGTATTATGGCAATTTTCATTGCCATAATACAGACAAGGACCGGGGGCTGTCAGGAAGCTGTAACTTACCTTCACCGCAGCTCCTGTCAGCTCCCTTCTCTCTCCTCCGTCCGTGCAGCTCCCAGGTCAGCTCCCTCTGCAACTCTCGCGAGAGCCGCGGGGTCAGAGCGTTGCCACGGGTTACCGTGGCAACGCTCCGCGCGGCCGCGAGAGTTGCAGAGGGAGCTGACCTGGGAGCTGCACGGACGGAGGAGAGAGAAGGGAGCTGACAGGAGCTGCGGTGAAGGTAAGTTACAGCTTCCTGACAGCCCCCCTCCTACAGCCCATCCACTGGACCACCAGGGAGTGAGAGCCCCCCTCCCTGGCCAGCTAACAAGCAGGGAGGGGGGACGAAAAAATAATAAAAAAAAATAATAATAAAAAAAATAATAATAAAAAAAAAATAACAACATTAAAAAAAATATATATCACAATAATAATAATAATTAATAAAATACCCACCCCCACCAATGCTCTGCACTCACACACACACACACACTGCACTCACACACACTGCATTCATACACACACTCATACACACACTCATACACACACTGCACTGCATTCATTATATACACACACTGCATTCATACACACACTGCATACACACTGCATTCATACATACACTGCACTGCATTCATTATCTACACACACTGCATACACACTGCATTCATACACACACTGCATTCATACATACACACATACACACACTGCATTCACACTGCACTCACACACACTGCACTGCATTCATTATATACACACTGCACTCATATACACACACTGCACTGCATTCATTATATACACACTGCATACACACTGCATTCATTACACACACACTGCACTCATATACACACACTGCACTCCATTCATTATATACACACTGCATTCATACACACACTGCACTCATACATACACACTGCATTCATTATATACACACTGCACTCATATACACACACTGCACTGCATTCATTATATACACACTGCATACACACTGCACTGCATTCATTATACACACACTGCACTCATATACACACACTGCACTGCATTCATTATATACACACTGCATACACACTGCATTCATTACACACACTGCACTCATATACACGCACTGCACTCCATTCATTATATACACACTGCATATACACACTGCATTCATACACACACACTGCATTCATTATATACACACACTGTAAATAAATATTCAATTAATATAATTTTTTTAGGATCTAATTTTATTTAGAAATTTACCAGTAGCTGCTGCATTTCCCACCCTAGTCTTATACTCGAGTCAATACGTTTTCCCAGTTTTTTGGGGTAAAATTAGGGGCCTCGGCTTATATTCGGGTCGGCTTATACTCGAGTATATACGGTAAGTAATTGTTGCTGCCCATCAACCTGAGAAGATTATAAGGCAATTTTCAAACAATTTAATTCCATCATTCTACAATGAGAAAGATTATTCAAAAGTGGAAAGCATTCAAGACAGTTGACAATCTTCCCAGGAGTGGACGTCCCAGCATATTCACCCAAAAGTAAGACCGTGCAATGCTCAGAGAAATTGCAAAAAAACAAGAGTTAGAGCTCAGACTCTACAGGCCTCAGTTAGCATGGTAAATGTTAAAGTTCAGTAAAGTACAATTAGAAAAAGACTGAACAATTATGGTTTGTTTGTAAGGGTTGCCAGGTGGAAGCCTCTTCTTTCTAAAAAGAACATGGCAGCATGGCTTAGGTTTGCAAAGATGCATCTGAACAAACCACAAGACTTCTGGAACAAAGTCCTTTGGACAGACGAGAGCTAAGTGGAGATGTGTGGCCATAATGCATAGTGCCACATTTTGCAAAAACCAAACACAGCATATCAGCACAAACACCTCATACCAACTGTCAAGCACAGTGGTGGAAGGGTGATGATTAGGGCTTGTTTTGCAGCCACAGGACTTGTGAACCTTGCATTCACTGAGTTGACAATGAACTCCTCTGTGTACCACAGTATTCTAGATTTAAATGTGAGGCCATATGTCTAACAGCTAAAGCCTGGCTGAAATTGGGTCATGCAATAGGACAATGATTCCAAGTACACCAGAAAATCGACATCAGAATGGTTAAAAAAAAAAAAAAAAAAAAAAGAGAATCAAGGTGTTGCAATGGACCAATAAAAGTCAAGACCTTAAAAGAGCTGTGCATAAACAAATCTCAGCAAACGTAAACGAGCTGAATCAACGTTGTAAAGAAGAGTGGGCCAAAATTCCTCCACAATGATGTGAGAGACTGATAAAGTAATAATTTTTCTGTATGACCTTAAGTTATTGCTGCTAAAGGTGGTTCTACAAGCTATTGAATCATAAGGTGTACTTTATTTTTCACACATGGCTTCTCCATGTTAGCTTTATTTTTGTAAAAAAATATCAAGACACTGTGTGATGTCATGTGTTGTTGTTCATCTGAGGTTGTATTTACCTAGCTTTAAGACCTGCTAAGGAACAGATAATTGTTATTATGTCCTGATATGTAAAGCCATAGAATTCAAAGAGGGTGTACTTCCTTCTTCCTACGACCAGGGGTCAAGTCCTGGGGAAAAAAGTGTGGGAACTCACCCAAGATCCACTGCCATCTCCCCCCCCCCCCCAACAAATAAATATATATTTTGCAGAAAATTCAGTGCAACATTTATTGTAAAGTGCCAGTTTAAACAAACAACTGCAAAATTCACATGCAATAAGCAAATATATACAGAACAGTTGAAACAAATTAAATTAGCTATGAAATAAATATAGAACAGTTCTAACAACTGTGATAAAGTGAATGGTGTGGTTTGTGAGGGAGTTAACTTGTTAGTCATAGTAACAGAATAATCACCACAATAGGTGATCTTTCAGGGAATTTCTAAAACAAATAGTGTATAAGAACTAAACAAACAGCCCATTAGAAAATATCCCACAAACTGGAATAACGTTGCCCTTGCTGTGCAAGATTAACAACTTTTCGAGATTTAGTATCATCTGCGCTGCGATGTGTGGTCAGCCATTTTGTGACGTATGGTAAAGGATCCCATAAATGCACAGGAGGCCCAATGAGACTAATAAACAAAAGAGAAGACAGGCGTTCAATGCCAAGCCCACTCCTTATGGGTGACATCACCAAATTCATTGTACTGAAGCCCCTTTCACAATCACCGGATGTCACTGGAAGACTGTTAACTGCTGTCACCACTGCTTTTAGATTTTCAGGAATCTCTGCACCACCATTATCAATGTAGTCTCTGAAACCTTCACAGATGGATGCATAGCTGAGACGGAATCTTTTGCACAGTTGCTCCAGCTTCACTTCACCTTCAAACCATGGACTGTCCACATTGATTGGCCAGCGTTGTGAATTCAGGATGTCAATTTCAGAGACGAGTTTCAAATTCACCTGACTGTGATGAAGCTGCAGGTCTGTTGCTTGCAGTTAAAGCAAAGAGTCTGGAGCGTAAATTATCCACCAAACTTTGATAAAATTGAGGGAGATTTATCCTCACTTGGCCTTTTGTACTCTCTGGATTGATGGTCACACCTTTGAAATTCCCTTTCTCCAGCGATTCCATGGCTTCTTTCAGATGTTTGCCAGGCATGTCTTTCATTTTTTCAATGGCACGAACTGAAAGATTAATCAGCTGATAGGCTCGTGGAAGTGTGATGTCATCTCTTTGCAGAGCTTCAGATAACAGTCCCATTTCCTGAACAGCATCCGCAACCCCTGCAAGGTTTAACAAATAATCTACTGATGTCAAGACCTTGTTAAGGCCACTAAATACAGATTTCTGCTTACTGTTATGAGCTGAGCTTAAGCTTGCTTTCAAGAAATGACTGTGTAGGGCAGGGTATGACTCCCAAACTGCTCGTATAGCTCTCTGGCTTGAAGCAACCCATCTAACTGAAAAAACTTTTCCAATTTTTTCTGCTGTTCAGCAATATTGGATTGTAGAATCTCCTTTCTGGATACTGCTTGGATATCTCCTGCCTTTACATGTGCTTCTGAAATCTTATGTATGTGGATTTTTTTTACGTAGTGAGGTCAACATATCTTTTTTTGTTTTGCCATATGGTGTAATTGTACCAGTGCTCCATTCTTTAGAAATGGATACACCCTGTGAAACAGACACTCCAAGGTGTTTAACCTCGCGACACACTTTGCACCCTAAAAGACCATTGTCTACAAACAGCCAAGGGTACTTTTTTTTAAAATTCTAGCCACTGATTCTGGTCCCAACATTCTGGAAGAATGTTCTATGTTCTCACTGACATCGGCATCTTCAGCTACATCACTAACCATGTCCACTACAGCCGAATCACTGACTGGTGTAGTTTCTGCAGCGGACACCACCTCCTGAAGCAAAGGCTCAGACTGAGTGGAGCAACTTGCAGAATAAGCATGTGATTTTTTATTGGATGCCTTCGTGAAGAAATCTGTAATGCTGCTTTTTCGTTTGCTCATTTCTGTACAAATAAAAACAATTTTTGAAAAATGGTGTTAAAAAAATGTATGATAAAAAGACCTATTTAGGTAAAGAATTCCCCATCCGTTCTGTTATTACCTCTTTTTGAGAAAAACTCTTTCCTCTGTTGTCTCTGCTGGCAGTGGTGGGGTGGTCCGGTGACTGTGAGGTGCAGGGTAAGGCACAAATCAGCACAATTGGATGAAATAAAATGAATTATTTAACAAAAAAAAGGATCTAACAATTAGTCTCATATACTAGGCTCCAGTCCAGTGGATGGTACACAGATATCAGTTATTTTAAGGACTGAGCCAAATGTACACGTTGTGATCAAAACAAAACGTAAACAAAAACTGGAATTTGTGCTATATATGTCTGTTCAGGCGTAATTCGTCTCTTCATATTATGTGCACCTACACTTATTATATATAATTTTATTCAGGGGAAACAGGGCTTTTATTTAACATCAAATATTTAGGTATGAAACAATTTAATATGAATAAAATATAAAAAAAAATGGAAAAAATAAGAATTTTAAAACAAATCTTAGTTCTACATGACATTTTAACTGTGAGTGTCATAATACTGTTTGCTTTTACTGCAATAATATACACATATTTGTATTCAGCGATGTCTCACGTGTAAAACAGTTCCCCCTATGTACAGGTTTTATGGTGTTTTTGGAAGTTACAAGGTCAAATATAGCGTGTTACATATTTCAGTTTTTTCACATTGAAATTCACAAGATTGGTTTTGTTGCCTTTGAGACCGTATGGTAGCCTAGGAATAAGAATTAGCCCCATGATGGCATACCATTTGCAAAAGTAGACAACCCAAGGTATTGCAATGGGGTTTGTCCAGTCTTTTTTAGTAACTGTGACTAAGTGGCTACTAAATAAGACTGAACATACCACATTTGCAATACCTTGGGTTGTCTACTATTGCAAATGGTGCGCCATCATGGGGGTAATTTTCATTCCTGGGCTACCGTACAGTCTCAAAGGCAACATAACCAACCTGGCAAATTTCAATTAGAAAAAAACTGAAAAGCAAGCCTTATATTTGACTCTGTGACTTTTGAAAACCCCATAAAACCTGTACATGAGGGGTACTGTTATACACGGGAGACTTCGATGAACACAAATATTAGTGTTTAAAAACAGTAAAACGTATCACAACAATTATATCGTCCGTGTAAGTGCCATTTGTGTGTGAAAAATGCAAAACATGTCACTTTCACTGACGATATCATCGCTGTAATACATTTTACTGTTTTGAAACACTAATATTTGTGTTCAGCGAAGTCTTCAGAGTAAAACAGTAGCCCCCATGTACAGGTTTTAGGGTGTCTTGGAAAGTTACAGTTAAATATAATGCTAACAAATTAAATTCCCTGGACTTTCAGCCTGGGTTGTCAGGCAGGTCCCACAAATTTTAATTAATAAAAATACCTAATTATGTAAAATTATTACATAACTATATATGTAGAATTATTATTTTTATATATATATATAATTTTTTCAAATTCTTTTTTATTTATATATAGGTATAGATAGTTATGTATGTATGTATATATATATATATATATATATATATATATATATATATGTATTAAGGCCTTTTGGCCTGTAATTGTGGGAGGGGCGTATGACACCTCTTCCCTACTTAAGGGACACCCCTTACCTGGCTCCATATCGTCGAGGTCAGCGCTGCATCATTTCCACTTCCGGGTCATCCAGACGCCATTTTACCTGATTACTCCATGAGGTTTTTTAAGCAGAGCTGTGTCAGGAATCCAGCCACAGGCTTTTCCGGCCTACCACCTTCTTTCTTCAATCCATCGCCGTGGATGGTGTCCAAGTGACTCACAAACTGTAAGTCTACCTACCCGTTATGCCAGGCATCAGTCCCACGGCACCATGCACGGGTCAGGTCCTCACTTTACGGCTGCATTTTGTCTAAGTCTGTTCTAAAACCATTGCATGTTCATGCATATCATTCGTTTAAACCCCCTACCGGTCTTTGGGTGTACTACAGGCTTCTTAGACATTATCGCATTTCATGTACAAACCAACGAACCACTGCATTTTCGCCTACACACTGACCCCTACCGGTCATTCGGTGTACTACAGGCTTCTCAGACATTATTGCATTTCATGTACAAACCATCGAACCACTGCATTTTCGCCTACACACTGACCCCTACCGGTCATTCAGTGTACTACAGGCTTCTCAGACATTATTGCATTTCATGTAAAAACCAACCTTGCTTCATTTAAACGATTGTCATTTCGGTTTGTGTTTTCTGGTCGGCACATATTCATAGTATATTCGATGCACGATTGCTGTTCGCATTAAAATGCATACGGTTAAGCTATTCATGCTAACTTCTGTTTCCCTTCATACTAAGATTTGGTTATTCTGCTATGTATTCACATAGATCTTTTTCGTGAGTTACATTTCATCATTTCATGTATTTACATTTGGTTAAAAAGTTGCTTGGTTAAATAGACAGACCATTTTCATGCTATTTTTAAGGTATCACTTATTACATCAGGGTATGAAACCAGCTAACATTTCTGTATAGACATTGGACTCCCACGCTTACTGGAGTTTTTCTTTTTTTTTTTTTTTATAATTATCCATTTCATTACAATTAAATCAGCCTACGTTACAGGCCTCATTTCTTTGTTGTTAACCATGACACAAGGATTTAATTCCTTTTCATGCATACTCGGGTTGAATCACACGTACTGATCCAACCAATCATACGTTTCCTGCACAGTAATCGGTTAAACTTTCAAATACTTATTTTACACGATCTTAGGTTGTCTATTTTGTTTCAGTTTGCTTATTATATATATATGGTTTTAATAATAATAGTTATTTTATTTTACAATGCAGATATTACATGTATATTACTGTTATGGTTAGCCTTCATTACGGCTCCTTTTTCTGTCATGCTCGTACGACATACCACGAGTCCAAGGACACGGTCCTATTTTCAAAGAGTATAATGGAGATATGATGTTATTACAACCATGTACATTACGATTACATGGCACTAACTATTCAGGCCATTTCTTATCATACTCATACGATATACCACGAGTATATAAGAACACGGTCCTACCTTCCACAGAGGGTTTCGGGTTGAATCACACGCATTGGTTCAACCACTCATACGTCACGTTACAACATTTTCTGCATAGATTGTCATTTCACATAATTTCACATGGCATTTACAAACTCAGGCCTTTTCTTGACACACTCAGACGACGTAACACGAGTATTCAAGAACACGGCATATACGTCTCACAAGACTTTCGGTTTTTGAATCACACGTTCTGGTTCATACATTCATACGTCACTTTACAGCAACATTTCTGATTCTGCATATTGTCACTTCACATTAAAAAGTCCCTTGCATTCCCAGATCAGTTTAGTGACATGCATATCATCTGATCACCTTCCATATATACACATTACACGGCCAATCCCCTGCTGCCAGGTATCGGACTCAGCGTAACGCTTGTCACCAAGCATGGGCAGTCATGTCACTATCATACTCATAGATTTTACACCTCCCACACATACTGCTAGAAGCCCTAATCCCAGCCTATACAGATTACACAGGTCTCACAGGATCCATTCTCACTCTATCCCTTTTTAGGTTTATCCAGGTTTTCATACCTGTCTAATCTCAAAACTTCATACATACTACCAGGTACGTAAGCCTGCTCACGTTGTAGTTCACATACATTTCATTCTTCTAGGCCATAGAGTACTGGCAAGTTAGGGGTATAGGCCCAAATAGGTACCTCCCTTCTTGGCATTTCTGCCTATCGTTTAGTGGTCCGTGAGGCCAACACCCCACCTCAACGTTTCGGAGGCAAACGCCATCGGGCCACACGTGAGTTAGCCGCCTCGCAATATTATAGAGAGGGCCTCACCTGTCACTCCCTCCCCCTGTTTTCTTTTACTATCACCGAGAGGCCTACGATTCCTGCCACTACGATGGGTGGCCTCAATAACCCCTCGCGCCAACTCATAGACAGAGCCTCTCATAGCCACTTGGCAACTAGCAGGGCCTCACCTGTCACAAAACAAGATTAATTTTTCGCCTTTCAGGCCTAGTTAGCCTGCCAGTATCACCCCTGGGGAATCGGTCACTACACCCCTTACCATGGCTGGGTCGGCCGCTGCGACCCCTCCAGCACTGGTTGAGTTGCAATCACTTTCTCCAGCCATCTGTTTCAGGGCACATGCTAAATCTGTGTCCAAATAAAATGTATCCCAAAACTATACTTAACATCAATAAACATTTCTGTACTTACGACATTACTGCCACATCATCCATCTAGACATTTGGTGGAATTCATTATCTCGGGTCTATCAGAAGGATTCACACAGGCCTCATACACATGCCTTCTGGAATCCTGGAATGTCCTAATTTACAATCCGCACAACAAACCCTACAGCGGTGGAGACACTCATAGCCAGGAAGTGGCAGAGGACTTCCTATGGGGGCCCTTCCAGTCTCCTCCGTTCACCACATGGCGGACAAACCCCATTGGTATTGTCACGGGGAAATCTTCTCACAAACAGAGACTTATCATTGATCTATCAACACCTCACACCTCTGCCACTCCTAGTCTGAACTCCCTCATACCCTCTGAGGAATTTTCACTGCAATATTCCACCATAGATCACGCCATTACGGCTATCATGCAGGCAGGGGCCGGAGCATGGCTCAGTAAGACTGATATCACAATGCTTTCAAGTTACTGCCTATCCACCCTACACTGTGTCACCTGCATGGTATCAAGTGGGCAGGGAACTACTATTTTGCTCACGTTTAACATTTAGGTTCCAAAGTAGTCCGGCCATTTTCGACGTATTCGCCGAAACCCTATGCTGGTTTTATTAAATATAGCCAGATGCCCTACAGTTATACATTATCTGGATGATTTCTTACTGGTCGAGGAGAATATTTCCCCTCCCAGTAGCCTAAAAGAAACCATCAGTCTATTCGAACAGGTGGGTGTCCCAGTCTCCTCCACCAAGACTGAAGGACCAGATACCTTCATGCAAGCTAGCCTGCCACGCCCAAGGTAGAAAACATTCTGATTAACATAATCTCTACATACAACTCGGTACTTGCAACCGCAAGAATTACAGTCTCTGCTTGGGTCACTGAATTTTGCCATTCGCATCATACCTCAAGGCCGGGCTTTCATCTCACAACTCCTTTACATGTTTCCCACTTTTAGACATGATGGACACAGGTCACCCCTGGATACCCAAGCCACGGCAGGCGTAATTATGTGGAGAAAATTTTTAACCACCTTGTATGGTAAAAGCATGTTCCTTCCAAAATTGTCTGACTCCTCACCTACCATTTGGTCAGACGCGGCGTCTACCACAGGTTTTGCAGCAATTTTTCAGGAACGAATGGCTTTGGGGCAGCTGGCCTTCAGAAGTTCAGGACCTGGAGGGTTTTTCCACTACCTCAGCTCTGTTTGAGATATATCCCATCGTGACGGTTGCCGTGGCATGGGTGCATTTATGGGCAGGTTCGTCTGTACGTTGCTACTCAGACAACCAAGTAACTTGTCACATTATAAACAAGGCCGATCCAAATCACTGACTATTATGAGATTCTTGAGGAAACTCACTTGGCTGGCTGCATGTCATAATTTTCTCTTGTTTTGTATTCATGTTCCAGGTGTATGTAACACTGCTGCTGACAATTTGTCTCACTTTAACTTCCAGGCTTTTCGTCAAATACTCCCGTCAGCCGCACTCACAGCCACAAACACCCCACTATTCCACCATCTAGTAATGGACTAGATGCTATTATGCAACATAGCAGAACATTGTCCCAATTAGCACTGTCTACTAATACCCGGGAAACTTACGATAGAGCTTTCATTTGATTTAAAGATTCCTTTCTGAACACAACATCTTACAACCTTTCATCGTGACATCCTGGTTGGGCTTTGCTTCTTTTTGCCACCTCAAACTCAAACTATCATACAACACAATCAAACCATATCTGACAGGCATCCAACATCACATGCTAACTTTACAACCAGACAAATAAAGTGTCCTCCTACCAATTAATAACATCCTTAGGGGTATTCAGAGATCCGAACCCCCACGTACGGCCCAGAGGCTACCCATAGATTTCCATATTCCATAAGACTTATACAATTCACTAGATTTAAACCCTTTGCCAACAACACAAACCTCATCGTTAAAACCGCCATATACGTAGCCTTGTTTATGGTTTCTTGAGACCAAGAGAATTTACCGCCATCAGCACAACACAGTCCACTCACATCCTACTTCATTCACACTTAACAAAACACATGGACTATTATATCTTGACTCTGCCTCACTCCAAAACCAATCAACATGCACTTTCAGTAGAGGTTAAGTACTATCCTACTCACAACAGGTGGAGCCCCGTCAAACTACTGGACTCATATACCCAGCATAACAACGAACCACCATCTCAACCACTTTCAGTCTACAAGGTTCGGTACTCACTACCACCACCTTTATGACACACGTCAGGTCTTTACTTACACAGCTGGGCCTCAAATCAGCTAACTATTCGGGCCACTCCTTCCGCATAGGAGCGGCCTCCACAGCATCCAGTGCAAACATTCCAGTTCATGTTATCAAGTCACTAAGGTGCTGGAAATCATCGGCTTACTCTAGATACATACCTAACCCGGTACAAGAAGTAAGAAATGCCTTTCAAGACATGTCTGGTTAAAGTATGTATATTGCTGGTATGTAATACATTTGATTTTCTACTTTTGCCTCTTTATTTACAGGCCTACCTCATCGTCGGTTCCGGCACACCACAACCGACTTGCTCTTTTAATACCATCCTACACTTATCAGTGTTTGTATCTTCTGTACTATCATGAGCCCTTAACACAAGTATTAAGGCCTTTTGGCCTGTAATTGTGGGAGGGGCGTATGACACACCTCTTCCCTACTTAAGGGACACCCCTTACCTGGCTCCATATCGTCGAGGTCAGCGCTGCATCACCCTCCCACCCACTCCTCATTATTAACTCCTTTTCTCTTTACATTTCTTCTTGGTGGGCCCTCTTTATTTACAGGCCTACCTCATCGTCGGTTCCGGCACACCACAACCGACTTGCTCTTTTAATACCATCCCACACCTAACAGTGTTTGTATCTTCTGTACTATCATGAGCCCTTAACACAAATATATATATATATATATATATATATTATTTAGTTATACGTGTATTTTTTTTTTTTAATTCTTTATTTTTGCAGTGCTTATAATGGTTACAGGCTTACATATGGTACCCCAACGGCATTCCATACGTTGCTTGCTAAACATTTGTTACAGTGGGTATTAAATAGACAAAGCACTTTTTTGTTTGATATTACATAGTAAACAGGCTTAAACGTAGATTGAGATTACAATAGAAAAACAAAAGAAACATTCTAGAGCTTGGATAGTTAAGACAGTACGCTTGGTATCGATATGCTAGATTCAGGTAACTTAAAACTAAATAAACATCGACCATAAGGCTCTGGTGATGTGTTTGTCAAGTCATAAACATGAGTAAAATAATGAGCGAGTGTAGTAGCTTACGCGATGTGTGTGTCAAGGGGAATACTCATTTTTTCAGAGTGCTAAACAAAAGAGTACAGTCGCTTACTCTAAGGCTATCGTAAATAATCTTTAGGTTTGAGAGGCAAATGAGTGATGTGTTAGAGGCTAGGATACATTTTAAGGTTGTATATTTTCAGCAGCACAAGGGCACACTCTGGAGTGTAGGCGTCTTGTAGCCCTCTTAACTGTGTATGTCAAATTCAGCCCACCCCAATACGGTAGGGGAGAGGCGAGAGTCCCATTGTCCCCAGTGGGATTCCTCCCTTGCTCCAGAGCTTGGAACTTGCCTCGGTTCGGTGAAACCCGATGGAGTGGCTGGCCCAGTCGCTTACTTTGTCATGCGTCTGTATCTGTAGTTTCCTGACGGCGACTCTTGGACTAGTGTGTCTCTGATACTGCCCTAGTGGGATAGACTGAGGAGCCCTGTAGGACTGCCGCGTGAGTTTGGCTTGGCGCTTTGCGTCTCTCTGCTTGTGCTTTGGAGGTCTTCTGTGTGCTGACTTGGGGGCTTTCACCGTGGCTTGGTGGTGTTTTCTGGGGCCTGTGGCCCTCAACGGCCCTGGAGTTGGGTGCGCTGTGTTGCGGGCGGGTTTCCCGTTCTGCATGCGACTTTTGGAAGGCCCTTTCCCTAGTCGGGGTTGGGCTCTCCTGCTTCCCGTGTCTGGTCTGGCTGTGGTAGCTGAAAATAGGCGCTGCAGCTTCTGCCAGAAGCGCTGAAAGATTTTGTTGAGCCTCAACTGGGGGTCTGCTGTGGGGTCATGTGACTTTCCCGGCACTAGGCCCACGCTTCGCAGTTGTGAGTCCTTAGCGTCCGCCATTGTTGGGCGTCGGGCGGGAGGCAGCGTTTCCCAGCAGTGTGGTGAGTGCGGGTATGCAGGATAGCCTCTGATGGGACCGGGATAACCCCCACCGGTCCACGGGGGGGGGGGGGGGGGGGGGGGTGAAGGAGTGCCATGGATCCAAACCCCTTCTCAGGGCTCAAGGGGCTCGGCCGCTTCCCCTCGTCCCCGTTCCAGGTAGGCCGCAGCAAGGGTCCCAGGTTCTCCGTTGAATTATCGCTCCGGAGCTGTGTCTGGTAGTTGCCCTGGGTCCCCCTGACCTTAATCATTCATGTAGGTTCTGTTGTTGGCAGTGTTCGCCGGGTTACAACGCTTAAATTTGCGATAAGGTCTGGATCCCCGGCATTACACGTCTGGCTCGCTTGAAGGTCAGACTCCGCCCCCGTTATACGTGTATTTTGATAGCAAATACAGTTAGAACGAATTTACACACACATATTTATTTATTTTAATTTTATTTTTTAACGTATTTACATACTTATTTTATATTATATATAAATATATATATATATATAATGAAAATTATATATATATTTAATTAATATCATTGTACGTGTACTTCAACCCCCTCTCCAACCACCCAGCCCCATCTGCATCCACCCTACCCCCCTCTCCAACCACCCAGCCTCCATCTGCATCCACCCTACCCCCCCTCTCCAACCACCCAGCCCCATCTGCATCCACCCTACCCCCCCCTCTCCAACCACCCAGCCCCATCTGCATCCACCCTACCCCCCCTCTCCAACCACCCAGCCCCATCTGCATCCACCCAGCCTCCAAACAAGTAATAGTAGCTCCCCTTATAAAATGTACTTACAGTTCTGAAGACTCAGGGCTGGCTTGGCCTCAGGGGTGCTGGCTGGCTTGGCCTCAGGGGTGCTGGCTGGCTTGGCTTCTTCTCCCTCCTCACCGTCACAGTCTAAATATCAAAATACACTTAGTTAAAGGACTGTTTGGGCGTTATATGCCGCCCTCCGGCATTTAGATCCGGTTCCCTAAGGACAGCATAGAACGCCCGCCGTCCTTAAGGGGTTAAACAAATGTGGTGATATTAGGGTTATTTGATTTATTTTTACATTAGCCCCCTGCCCCCTCCATTCACCCTTCCCCTCTTCTCCATCTACCCTTCCCCCAACCACCCAGCCCCATCTCCATCCACCCTACCCCCCCTCTCCAACCACCCAGCCCCCATCTGCATCCACCCTACCCCCCTCTCCAACCACCCAGCCCCCATCTGCATCCACCCTACCCCCTCCAACCACCCAGCCTCCATCTGCATCCACCCTAACCCCCTCTCCAACCACCCAGCCTCCATCTGTATCCATCTACCACCCCCTCCAACCACCCAGCCCCCATCTGCATCCACCCAAACCCCCCCTCCAACCACCCAGCCCCCATCTGCATCCACCCTACCCCCCCCTCTCCAACCACCCAGCCCCCATCTGCATCCACCCTACCCCCCCTCCAACCACCCAGCCTCCATCTGCATCCATCCTACCACCCCCCTCCAACCACCCTGCCCCATCTGCATCCACCCTACCCCCCTCTCCAACCACCCAGCCCCATCTGCATCCACCCTAACCCCCTCTCCAACCACCCAGCCTCCATCTGCATCCATCTACCACCCCCTCCAACCACCCAGCCCCCATCTGCATCCACCCAAACCCCCCTCCAACCACCCAGCCCCCATCTGCATCCACCCAAACCCCCCTCCAACCACCCAGCCCCCATCTGCATCCACCCAAACCCCCCTCCAACCACCCAAACCCCCCTCCAACCACCCAGCCCCCATCTGCATCCACCCTACCCCCCTCTCCAACCACCCAGCCCCATCTGCATCCACCCAAACCCCCCCTCCAACCACCCAGCCTCCATCTGCATCCACCCAAACCCCCCTCCAACCACCCAGCCTCCATCTGCATCCACCCTACCCCCCTCTCCAACCACCCAGCCCCATCTGCATCCACCCTAACCCCCTCTCCAACCACACAGCCTCCATCTGCATCCATCTACCACCCCCTCCAACCACCCAGCCCCCATCTGCATCCACCCAAACCCCCCTCCAACCACCCAGCCCCCATCTGCATCCACCCTAACCCCCCCTCTACAACCACCCAGCCCCATCTGCATCCACCCAAACCCCCCCTCCAACCACCCAGCCCCATCTGCATCCACCCTACCCCCCCCTCCAACCACCCAGCCCCATCTGCATCCACCCTACCCCCCCTCCAACCACCCAGCCTCCATCTGCATCCATCCTACCACCCCCTCCAACCACCCAGCCCCCATCTGCATCCACCCTACACCCCTTTCCAACCACCCAACCCCATCTGCATCCACCCTAACTCCCTCTCCAACCACCCAGCCTCCATCTGCATCCATCTACCACCCCCCTCCAACCACCCAGCCCCATCTGCATCCACCCAAACCCCCTCCAACCACCCAGCCCCCATCTGCATCCACCCTACCCCCCCTCTCCAACCACCCAGCCCCCATCTGCATCCACCCAAACCCCCCTCCAACCACCCAGCCCCCATCTGCATCCACCCTACCCCCCTCTCCAACCACCCAGCCCCCATCTGCATCCACCCAAACCCCCCCTCCAACCACCCAGCCCCCATCTGCATCCACCACCCAGCCTCCAAACAAATAATAGTAGTAAATGTACTTACAGACAGTTCTGAAGACAGTTCTTGGCCTCAGGGGTGCTGGCTGGCTTGGCCTCAGGGGTGCTGGCTGGCTTGGCTTCTTCTCCCTCACGGTCTCACCCTAGCGTTACACAACACCGTGACTCCGCCTCCGCGTGACGTCACGACACACCGCGTAGCCGCGTACGCAAAGGGCAGGGGAGGTCAGAGGAGGAGCAACCCGGAAGCAAGTCCTCCGTCCGCTCCTGAGTCCTGACTCCTTCACTATGCGATGCCGCTTGCATAGTGAAGGCTCTGCTCAGGAGGAGCACCGGCTGGGCTCAAGAGACAGCTGCCCTTGTCCTGCAGGAGCAAAGGGAACGGCGTTCCTGCCATGAAAAAAGTGCAGGAACGCCGTTCCCACGCGTTCCTGCAGGACTCGAGCCCTGCCTACCACTGTATACTGCTTGTTGGGTTATATATAACTGTGATACATACTCACTGACAGAAACTCAATAACAAAGTTTATTTTCCATATATATGAAACTATTCTTGCTGCATAATTTGATGGGTAAGCTCTGATTTGTTTGCATGAGAAATGTTTCTTTATTAGTGCTGTACTGTACACTTTTGTGTTTTGTGTAAAGGAGGGTGGTATCACCTAAACCTTATAAAGCACTTGTGTTTTTCACTATTTTTAGATATAAATCCAATGAAAAAATGCATTATTAAATGTATACGAGTTTCATTTGGGGTATATCTACTGTTTTATTTATTTTGTATATGGGCAGTGGGGTTTAAATAGTTTAAAACTATTTTCAATTAACCCCTTCAGGACCGGACTGTTTTTGTGATGTTTGTACGTTAAGGACCAGAGCTATTTTAACACTTTTGTGGTGTTTGTGTTTAGCTGTAATTTTCCGCTCTCTCATTTACTGTTCTGATACAAATTATATATTGTGTTTTTCAGGACAAAAAGGGCTTTCTTTACATACTATTATTTTTATCATGTCATATAATTTAATTAAAAAAATAAATAATAAAATATGGTGAAATTAAAAAAAACAATTTTTTTTTTACTTTTACTTAAAAAATCTTTTACTGATCTACAAAATCGAATGAAACAAACTGCTAAATAGATTCAAAATGTTGTCCTGAGTTTAAAAACACCCTATGTTTATGTGTTTTTTTTTTTTGCAAGTTATAGGGCTATAAGTACAAGTAGGAAATTGCTGTTTCAAAATGTACATTTTTCAAATGTATCAATAGTGACATTGTAACACTTTTATTTCATAAATCTCCAAAAACCACCCCACATGTATATATTTTTCTTAAACTAGATAATCCAGGGTATTCATCTAAGAATATTTTGATACTTTCTATGCAGCCATTTTACCACAAACCTTTGCCAAACTTTGCGTAGGTAGTTTATTTTTTTTATTTTATTTTCACATAAATTGCAATTCAGGTATAAATCCACAGATTCTGTTAGGTGTCACTACCAAACAACACCCCAATATGTGTTCAGCAACATCTCCCGAGTACAGGGATACCCCCCATGTATAGGTGTGTCGGGTTGTCGGGGGGCTAAAAGGCCACATTTGGCAGGTGCGCATATCAGTTTCCCAGCTTGGAATTTTGACATGTAGTCAACCTGCATGCATGTCCTATTTGGGACATTTTTGAAGCCGGCCAATGTATTTTACCCCCATCAAACCATATATTTTTGAAAAGTAGACACCCTAGGGTATTTCACATGGTGGTATTTTAACACTTTCCATGCACTAATTCTACCACCAGGCTTTGTCAAACATTGAGTTAGTAAATTTGTTTTTTTTTTTTTTTTAACACACATTGTACTTTAGGCATGAATTAACAGATCCTGTTATGTGTCACTGCCAAACACCCCAATATGTGTTCAGCAACATCTCCCGAGTACAGGGATACCACCCATGTATAGGCTTGTCAGGATCTTTGGGGGCTAAAAGGCCACGTTTGTCAGGTGCGCTTATCAGTTTCCCAACCTGGAATTTTGACATGTAATCAACCTGCGCCCATGTCCCATTTGAGCCAATGTATTTTACCCCCATCAAACCATATATAGACAACCCAGGGTATTTTAAATGGTGGTATTTTAACACTTTTCATGCACTGAATTCTACCACCACCCTTTGTCAAACTTTTGGATAGTAATCTTTTTTTGTTTCTTTGTCACACACATTGTACTTTAGGCATGAATTAACAGATCCTGTTATGTCTCACTGCCAAACACTGCCCAATATGTTCAGCAACATCTCCCGAGTACAGTGATACCCCCCATGTATAGGGTTGCTGGGTTGTTTGGGGGCCAAAAGGCAACAATCAGAACTTGTACATGTCAGTTTTTCAACTTGATATATAGGTATGCTTGGTCTATCTTCATATATGAGAAAAAGGGGTTTGGCTGCACTCACCTAAACATGCTTAAATGGGGTGCTGCTGGGGGCCAATAAGTACGATAAAAATGAAAATCCAGCGCACTCACTTGTCTACTAAACAGTTATTATAGTGCTGAACAATTTTCTTAGTTTTATTAAAAACACCTAATCTAGGCAAAAAATAATGGGGGTTTAGTTACACTATATGATCATACATTGCATAAGCCTGCCACAAACGTCAATGTACCCCATCTTTGGCAGGTCCTACTCTGTCTGCTAAATGAGCTACTCACTTGGGGAAATCCTTCCATCTCGAGTTCTCTGCAGTACAAGACTTAAATAGGGTCCTGAGATGAGGCACCTGTAACAGGGAGGGGTGCAAAACCAAGGAGCTGGCTAGACTCCTAAATATATACATATATGAGAAAAAGGGGTTTGGCTGCACTCACCTAAACATGCTTAAATGGGGTGCTGCTGGGGGCCAATAAGTACAGTAAAAATAGAAATCCAGCGCACTCACTTGTCTACTAAACAGTTATTATAGTGCTGAACAATTTTCTTAGTTTTATTAAAAACACCAATCTTTAAACTGACTCCTGCAAATAGAATCTAACTGGAGATTTGGGGGAAGGAAACTGACTAACAAAAAATGTCTGCTTTCCAAAGAAACAAAAAATAAAATAAAAATTCAGGAACACTTCTTACAACTGTTCTGTGTGGTACAGCTTGAAACATGTTCCTACACACAGTCCTGGTTTCGAAGGGCAATCAGGACAGTGAAAAGGGGTGTCTGTCCTTTTCCCGTTTTTAAAACAGACCCGGCAACGTTTCTGGGGTTTTTTTTTTTCTAGCAGTTGGCGGTAACTTAAAAATAAAATGTCTGGACTCAGCTTGCACCGTTGTTGGAACTTGTCCATCTCCATAAATTGTTAAAGAAATTATTTTCAACTGAAATTGGAGAAAGGTGGTTTTCCCTGGATAATTTTTTTTAAAAAGCAAAAATTAGTTGTGGGTTGCTATTTGCATCAGATAGCCACCTTTTTATGCCATGCTTTGGTGTTTTGTAAAATAAGATATGGCTGCATCAGCTGATCAGCCAAATCAACACCCCCCCATGTATTTATTATACGCCCTGATGCAAACCGGTTTGGACTCTAATCTGGGGGGTTAAAATAAAAACGGGATTCGGCATGACAGTGCCGCTTTAAAATATAATTGTTCTAAAAGCTATGTGGACTAAAAGAAACCCAACTCCATTGTTTATTCTTGTTTTTTTAAACAGTAAAACATCTCACTAGATTTTCTGGGGCAATATTCGCCCTGTAAAGTAAAGAAGTAAAGTTTAGAGGGGCTCCATAGCAAACTAACTAAAAGTTGACCTCTCCAAGCCAAACAGCGGCACTACCTGCGACAGACCTAGACTTCTGTTTTCAAGCATTCCAACAAGTGGTTGTAGGGGGCAGAGCGATCCTGCACTGGAGAGGAGACTTTGGGGTTAAACCCATTTGTGAACTCTTTAACCTCTAAAGGAAAGCCAGAGTCATAGACCTCCTGGCACCAAACAAAACTTCATTTAAAAAACAGTTGTTATGGTGCCCAGAGTGTTCCTAACAAATCTGCAAAATAAAATTGCTGATTAAAGGGGAGCTCTCTTTTTTTTTTTTATTCTTTATTTTTGCAAATTATTGCTGAGATACAACATGGCATGAGAGCCATACAGGAACGGGTATTATACAATGGCAAAGACATTAAGATCTCATAGCGTAAATCCACTCATTTTAAGTGTTTGTGGCTAGTGTTCCCTCCCTTGTTAATGCCCGATTAAGTGGTCTATATCTAGAAGGTTGCTGGTATGGGTCTGCAAGTGCAGACTTCAGGTGGGTAAAGTGGTTGTCTCACGCCCACCCCCTCTGAGTACAAATGGAGTAATTCCTGCAACAGTCCAGGATAGGCGAGCCGTCTGTAGAGTCTTCTCTGCCGGTATGCCTAGGGACTGGAGAAAAGCTAGTGCTTCAGAAAGGAGTGACATGAGATGTGTCCGACAGTAGTAGGGGAGTTCGGTTCCTGCAATCGTTTCTGATACTCCCCAGAATCTCAAATTTTGTTCTGTGGCCCTGTCCTCCATGGTGGCTATCTACGCCTGTTGGTCTGTGCATTGCTTCTGTAGCGCTCCTATAGTAGCATCAGTGGCTGATTGTGCTAGCTTGGTGCCCTCCATGCCTTCCTCCACTTCGTCAGCTAGCTTAGATACTGCCTCGCGGATCGGTGCCATATCCACTTTGAACATGATCTTGATTTCTGTCATTAGTGCCCTGATATCTGCTTTAGTAGATGGATTAGAGTCCTCCAACTCTGAAGTTGTCTGTGGTACTGAGCGTGGTCGAGATGGAGGGAAGATGTCATCATCAGACGACATTGAGGTGTAGGCCTCGGCAGGTGCCATCTTGGCTGATTAAGGCCGCTGGGTCGTGCGTAGGAAGACCCCTATTGTCACGTTTAAACATTTGTTATGAAGGAACACAACTGCAGATTTCGTATAGTTGAATATTTATTAACGAAAGTAAAAGAAAAAGACCTTAATTCCAATTTACAGGTACTGTAGCTTTAAGTAGTAACGATAACTGAAGTCCACAATTACAGGCACTGTAGCTTTAAGGAGTAAATGATAACTGAAGTCCACAGTTACAGGCACTGTAGCTTTAAGGAGTAAACGGTAGTAAATTGCAGACACTGAATCAATAAAGAGTCTCTTAGTAGAGTTAACGGTTTAGGTGATAAGTAATTACAATAGCTGTTCCATACTTTAACTGAAGCAAGACAGATGCAGATAACTGATAAGAAGTATGAGTTGAAGTTAACTGTAACGGGCTTGTTTTTACCGAAGGACTTTTGGAGACAGGTAATAACAGCTTTTAGATGCAACTCTTATCACATTGGTTTTACTTAGCTTCCGGCACATAGAACACTGGTTCCCGAGATCTCCTCAGAGGCGTATGAAGAGTGTTTAATCCTTAGTCGTGGATGAGGAGAGGTGAAGGGAACTTTGCAGAGTCTTTCAGTCCAGTCTGGTAGCAGAGGCTTCCACCATGAAGTTGTAGCCGGGTTGTGAGTAAGGAACGTAGTTCAATAATCCAGCCCTGATCAGCTGGTGCAGTCAGATTAAATAGGCAGACCGTGTCATACAGGGGTGTGGCTAGGCTCCGTGGAACCAGGAAGTAAGAGGATACCATAGTTAAGGCATTACAGTACCCCCTCTCTAATGAGCAACCTCTGGGTGCTATTGATTTGGCTTAGAAGGGTTATGCTTGTGAAATTTTGAAATCAATTTATTAGCATGAACAACAGAGGAGTTTTCCCATGTATCTTCATCAACACCATATCCTTTCCATCTGATGAGGTATTGTAAGGAGCCACGATGGATCCTTGAATCCAGTATACTTTGAATTTCGTATTCTTCTTCACCCTGGACCAATATGGGATCAGGAGAAGTAGTGACATTTCTTTGGAAAGGGTCAGGATGATAAGGCTTTAGCAAGGACACATGTTTGGATCTTTGGCGTACAGAACAGGAATTGACATAAGATTCAATAGTTTGGTCTTGACGAGGCCACCAATAGTATCTTTTAGACAATTCAAGGGTCTTTTTCATACCTGGATGACCTGCCAGAGGAGAATCATGAATAATTTCAAGTACTTTAATTCTGAAAGAGGGAGGTACATAAATCCGGTCTTTAAAATAGTAGAGACCGTTTTTCTTGGATAATTTACTTGATTTAGGAAGTTCAAGAGCGTCTTCACTGAGACCTTTAACGTCGTCGATAAGAGAAGATAGGATTCCAATGACTGTAGGAGGAGGAGACTCCAGTTCGGTGTCAGAACAACATGAGGTTTTAGCTGGTTCTTTCGTAGACTGGAGAATTGGAATACGTTGCAAGCATGTTTTCTTGCAATAATCAGAATCAAATGCAAGAGAGAAGGGAAACCATGAGATTTGAGGGTTGTGGTTCCTTAACCAGTTGATCCCTAATATAATAGGAAAAAATGGTGATGAGATGACATCAAATATAAGACTTTCCGTATGAGTATGATTGATGGTTACTTTTAGAGGGATGGATTCATGAAGTATTGGTCCCGATGAGATGAGGGACCCGTCAATCACTTTAACAGGTACAGAAGTTCTTTTACGAACACAAGGAATTTTATTCTTTGTTACAAAGGCTGAGTCGATGAATACTCCATTTGCACCGGAATCGATAACAGCCTTGGTTATAATTATTTTATTGTCCCACTGTAATACAAGAACGATAGGGGACATTTGAGTATTTGCTGTAGAGGGAAGTACACTTAGGATGGAAGAGGCATGAGACTGCCTTCTGCCTTTTATCCGTTTCAATGAAGGACAATCAGAGACTAAATGAACTTGAGAGGCACAATACATGCATAGGTTTAATTGACGTCTTCGATTTTTCTCTTCAGGAGTGAGGGGACTTCTTATTATCCCTATTTCCATAGGTTCGATTGGTTCAGATGGGTTGTCAGGAGGCTTTGGAGCCCCTATTTCCATAGGTTCACTTGGTATGGAAGTCTTATCTGGAGCTTTTGAGGGAGTGAAAGGTTTGCGGTCTTTTGAATGTGAAAGGGCTTTTTCGGCCTTTCTTTCTCTTAATCTTCTGTCAATGCTGATTGATAGGCGAATTAGAGCGTTCAAATTAGTAGGGAGTTCTGTTCTAGATAATTCATCTTTTACAGCTTCCGATAAACCAATTCGAAACTGGTTGCGCAATGTGATGTCATTCCATTGCGTTTCTATAGCCCATCTTTTGAATTCAGCAATGTAATCTTCAACGGGTCTATTTCTTTGCTGTAGTGTTCTGATTGTTAAATCAGCTGTAGCTTGTTTGTTAGGATCTTCATAGAGAAGAGACATGGCTTCAAAAAATTCATCCAGTGAGTCTAAAATGGGGTCATCGTTTTCCAGAAAGGAATGAGCCCATGACATAGGTTCACCTCTTAGAAAAGAAATAACCGAACAAACTTTAGTTCTTTCTGTAGGATAGGATCTAGGTTTCAAAGCAATTAAAAGTTTGCAAGAGTTGAGGAACTCCCTGTATCTGGAACGATCTCCATAGAACTTTTCAGGGTTACACACAGCAGGATCACTAGCCGAGTGCAGAGTAGTATGAGGAGTATGAGTTTGTAAATCTCTGATATAAGTGAGAAGTCTTTCATTAGTAACTTGCAGGCCTTGCACACTTTGGGCTAGTGCATTAACTCTTTGATTCAGCGTAGCTATAGTAGAATCGAAATCTGCTGGATCCATTACAATGGCTGGATTATTCTGTCACGTTTAAACATTTGTTATGAAGGAACACAACTGCAGATTTCGTATAGTTGAATATTTATTAACGAAAGTAAAAGAAAAAGACCTTAATTCCAATTTACAGGTACTGTAGCTTTAAGTAGTAACGATAACTGAAGTCCACAATTACAGGCACTGTAGCTTTAAGGAGTAAATGATAACTGAAGTCCACAGTTACAGGCACTGTAGCTTTAAGGAGTAAACGGTAGTAAATTGCAGACACTGAATCAATAAAGAGTCTCTTAGTAGAGTTAACGGTTTAGGTGATAAGTAATTACAATAGCTGTTCCATACTTTAACTGAAGCAAGACAGATGCAGATAACTGATAAGAAGTATGAGTTGAAGTTAACTGTAACGGGCTTGTTTTTACCGAAGGACTTTTGGAGACAGGTAATAACAGCTTTTAGATGCAACTCTTATCACATTGGTTTTACTTAGCTTCCGGCACATAGAACACTGGTTCCCGAGATCTCCTCAGAGGCGTATGAAGAGTGTTTAATCCTTAGTCGTGGATGAGGAGAGGTGAAGGGAACTTTGCAGAGTCTTTCAGTCCAGTCTGGTAGCAGAGGCTTCCACCATGAAGTTGTAGCCGGGTTGTGAGTAAGGAACGTAGTTCAATAATCCAGCCCTGATCAGCTGGTGCAGTCAGATTAAATAGGCAGACCGTGTCATACAGGGGTGTGGCTAGGCTCCGTGGAACCAGGAAGTAAGAGGATACCATAGTTAAGGCATTACACCTATATCTTGGGATCCTGAGCCCGGGTTCACTCATTGCTTCTTGTTCTTTTTCCCTATATCGCTGGGCATCTGGCTGGTGCACTCTGAGCGATATAGCGGTACCGATGATGGTTATTAGCCTGGAATATTGGGGTAAGCTCGCAGAGATGTCCATAATTACTTATTCACTTTTTTTTTTTTCAGAAAAGCAAAATAGCATTGAATGTTAAAATACAAGCCACTGTATTTAAATCTATCCTGAAATTTGGCACCTCCATCTTGGCTCCCTGTATATCATTGCTATAAATTTAAAAAAAAAAGTTTAACACAAGTTATAAGTGATTTCTAATGGTGCAATTTCCAGAGCAGTTATCATTTAAGAAAATGATTTGTGGTTAAAATGTTATGCAAGAGCTCTCTTAGTGGGCATCATATTAAATACACAGTGTATGTATTTAATATATACTATTTTGACATGAAATCAGCTGAAAAAGTCTTGTGAATTAGATGGGCTGTCAGAGAAAATTGTAAAAGGACTGGTTCATAATAAATGTGTAATTTTACGCTATGGAAATCCCACAGCAGGCAGACATTATGAACTATGAATGATTATCTTTGGTTTATATTTGGATAGTTACAGCTATTTGTCTTTGAATACTTATGGCAGTGTTCCTATTCCGAAAAAAAAAAAAAACATTTAAAACAATTAGGGTATAACTAACTGATCATTCTGAAATAAAAAATAAAATGAAAATATAAAAAACAAATAGAATAATTTTCTGTGTAAGATTTTACATGTTTACGTACAAACTGTATTAATAGATATCCATTAAAGGATAAAAAGCCCAGGCCATTTACTGTGCCCATTTACCTTATAAGGTTACAGTGATGTCATCATGCATCTTACATCATAAACAGCTAAGGGCAGGTAACAAAGGCTTGCACCTTCTGAAGCCAGTCAGTGTTTAGCTAGAACTACATCGTAAACAGGTACTCATCAGATCTTATATCTATTATCAGAACAAACTGAAATTTCAGGACAATGCTAATATTTCAATGTCTTTGATTTCCTAGCATGAAGTCTGTCAAGCAATATTACTGCCGCATGGACCTAAACAGGATCTGGAGGAGGATGGTAATGTATAAAAGGATGGAGTGATGATAAAGTAGTTAAATAATAGATCAATTTAATACAGATCCAGGGACAGATTTGCAGCCGATCGCCTTATTATGGGGTCAGGAAGGAATTTTTTGCTTGGACATATTTAATATTACTATTGGTATGTCCAAGTTTTTTCGCCTTCCTCTGGATCACTTATTCACTAAACTTTGAATTGTAGCAAATTAAAATCTGACTGGGTTGTTCACTAAACATCACATTTTATCTGGAAGTATTTTGTGTTCTTGAAACCCCTCACAGTATAATGTTTATAAAAGGTAATCTTGTTTAAAATATATGTAAGCTTAATACAAATGTATTAAAGATAAATTCACTAAATAAAATTAGAAAACTTTATTAGTTATATAGTTACTTTTTAATTACTATGGTTTACAGTAATACAAAGACAAAGGACCTCTTACAAATATAAACCCTTAAAAATACATTTAAAACAATAATAATAATAATTTGCGATTTGCAGCGCTTTTCTCCCTGTGAGACTCAAAGCACTTTACAAATATATAAAGCAGACATAAAAGGTAAGCGTTTCTGACAGTCAGAAGAGCTGACTGAATGCCTATCAAAAGAGTCGCAGGCCAATGTTAAAATATGTTTGCCATTTAATTGGAAGCCAATGCAGGGAGTGGAGAACAGGTGTTATGTGACATGATCGACTTTGGTTGGTCAGTAGTCTGGCTGCTACTTTTCGTACTGTCTGTTGGTGATGGAGTTCTTTTTCTGGGAGGCCCAAGTAGAGTACATTACAGGAATCTTGAAAATAGAGCGCAAATACATGGATTAATGGTGGTGCACAAGGCATTAAGAACTCATTCTGTCACTTACCTGATTCCAGCACCGATGTCCCTCTGCTTCTCCCTCACCAAATTAAGCCAACATTGGGGCCTACTGCACATGAGCGGAAATCTCGGTGCTTGCATTGGGACTTCCCCCATACAAAAGTGTTGCATAATACGTTCCTATGAGGTCTTGGGTGGCACTGGATGTCCTCATGCATAGTGTTAGGATATCCAGTGTCAGTTAGGCAACCAAAAGTCGCCTAACGACTGGAAGTTCCTCTAGTGGTTGTCGAGAGTTTGCATAGAAAGTTCAATCCTTAACTTCCATATGCGCCTAATGTTTCTCCACTGCAGTGGCAGATGGTGTGTAGAACTCTGTTGAAGTGGCAGGTGGACTGCAATTCTCCGCTGTTGCAGTAGATGAAGTGCGGATCTCCATCGTCTTGGCCAATGGAACATACTGATGCAGCAGTGGAGTGCCGCTCTTTGCCATCATGGCAGATGGAGAAGGGTCAGGCCCCTGTTGTTCTGCAGCTTGGGTAAGTGTGTGAGTAGAGGAGCAGGATCCTGTTGGTGCATGTTACCTTGAAGTAGTCTGCCAGATATTTGAATTAGTCCTCATCGGATTTGCTCTTGAGGCAGCATCGAGGCAGTCACCATTTGGGCCAAAAAGTCCAAAAATATTGCCAGTGAGGCTGTGTACATCAACAAAGGTCTTTGTCAGGACCTGTGCCGTCGGTGAAGACTTTTCCGCCATCTTGGGAAGCGTAGGCGTCCACAGGTTAGTGGCAACAGCTGTCTGCTATGGAATGAGTAGCAGTGTAGCAGTGTAGGTCAGTCCAGCAGGAACCAAAATAACTCCCACCAATACAAAGAGGGGGATAGAAGTCAAGGTGGCCCGCACAGCAAGCTTGAGAGCGTGGAACTCTTCTGCCTTTTCCCAGCACAGCAGCCTGTAGGCCTCGGCAAGTCTCAACAGGCTCCCAAGTTAGGTATCAGTGGGTTAATCACAGCTACCCCACTTCAGTTTGTGTGGAATCGCCCATATTTTAATGCAGTGGCTAAAAATATCCCTCAAAAATCAATAAGCAAAGCGGGAGCTCGCCCAGTACACGTCTGATCAGCACGTGTCTCAGGCTCCGCTCACCCTAGTTATTTTAACACTGTTAGATCAGGAATACACATTTGTGTTTCTGACCCTATAGTGTTCCTTTAATAAATGGCCATATAAAAATTGACACTAAAATATATACTCCTCATTCCCCTGTAAGTATGTATTCATAAATATAATGCCAAGACCCAATTGCAGGGCAATTTCTAAAACAAAAACAAAACAAAAAACTAATATGGAAAAGATATCTGAATGAAAAAAAAAGGAAAACAAAAGAATGAAAGAAAAACAAAAATTAACAAAAAAAATAAAATATGAGAATAACAAAAAAAGTTAATGAAAAAAAATATTAAAATACAACAAAATGAAAAAATATATATACTGATATGGAAAAGATAGCTGAATGAAAAAAAGAAAGAAAAGAATAAAAGAAAGAAAACTTAAAAAAGAGCAAGAATAAAAATATGAGAAAATAAATTAAAAAATCATTGAATAAAAATATAAATAAAAAAGAAATAAAAAAATATAAAACAAATCTGAGAATAACAAAAGTAGAAATTGAAAATGATTTATTGAATATCTAAAAGAGCAATAATGAATTGAAAAATATATTAATGAATACATCTCAGAGGAATAATTGTTGATTTAATTATTTTTTTTTAAAGCCTGAAGTCAATATCTTTATTTAATTCTGTGGCTGAAGGTTTATTTTTTGTTTGTTTGTTTTTTAAAGGAACACTAAAACATTTGTATTCAAACCTGTATTCCTAAATTGTTCGGGTTCCTGACCTTGTTTACATAGGTCAGGTCGGGTTTTTGCTCTTCTGGCACCGATTACCTCTCTTCCTCCGCCATTTCATAGCCTCCTCTAGCGTAGGCACATCCAATGTTCCTCATAGGGGAACACTGGGATCCTGATGCACATGCACAGCGAACATCCTACGCTTATCCAAGCTTCCCCATTTCCTATGGGGGCTTCCGTATCATGTGACCGATCAACACAGTAGAGACTCCTCCAGTGGCTGTTTAACCCTTTCAGGTAAACATTGCTATTTCTGCAATGGCGGTGTGTTACCTTGCAGGGTTAAATTGACACAACCACTGCACCCAGGTCACTTCATTGAGATTAAGTGGCCTGGGTGACTCTATTGGTCCTTTCATTTATTAATCCAAAAGGTTTCCATTTGATCTAGTTTTTTTTTTATTATTATTATTATTATTATTTTTTCCTCCTTTTTATTGTGCTTGAACTTGTTAAATACCTAATAATGTGATATATATATGATATATATATGTATGATCATATAATGTAACTAAATCCCCATTTTTTTTGCCTAGATTAGGTGTTTTTAAAAAAAACTTTTACAAACTAATAAAATCTGTCAACATTGAAGTTGTTGTTTAGTAGATAGGAGAGTGCGCTGGATCTTGTGTATTTATTGTATAATATGGCCCCCAGCAGCACCCCATTTAAGCATGTTTAGGTGAGTGCAACCATCCCCCAATGTTTCCTATATATATTTGGGAGTCTAGCCAACTCCTTGGTTCTGCACCCCTCCCTGTTACAGGTGCCTCATCTCAGGTCCCTATTTAGCCTTGTACTGCAGAGAGCCTCAGATGGAATTTTTTCCCAAGTAAGTGGTTAATCTCATAAGAGCAGACATTAGACTGTGAGAGTAGGACCTGCCAAAGATGGGGTACATTGACGTTGTGGCAGGCTTATGCAATGTATGATCATATAATGTAACTAAATCCCCATTTTTTTTGCCTAGATTAGGTGTTTTTAAAAAAAACTTTTACAAACTAATAAAATCTGTCAACATTGAAGTTGTTGTTTAGTAGATAGGAGAGTGCGCTGGATCTTGTGTATTTATTGTATAATATGGCCCCCAGCAGCACCCCATTTAAGCATGTTTAGGTGAGTGCAACCATCCCCCCATGTTTCCTATATATATTTGGGAGTCTAGCCAACTCCTTGGTTCTGCACCCCTCCCTGTTACAGGTGCCTCATCTCAGGTCCCTATTTAGCCTTGTACTGCAGAGAGCCTCAGATGGAATTTTTTCCCAAGTAAGTGGTTAATCTCATAAGAGCAGACATTAGACTGTGAGAGTAGGACCTGCCAAAGATGGGGTACATTGACGTTGTGGCAGGCTTATGCAATGTATGATCATATAATGTAACTAAATCCCCATTTTTTTTGCCTAGATTAGGTGTTTTTAAAAAAAACTTTTACAAACTAATAAAATCTGTCAACATTGAAGTTGTTGTTTAGTAGATAGGAGAGTGCGCTGGATCTTGTGTATTTATTATATATATATATACACACATATATGTTTTTATTTATTTACTTTATTTGCAAAAGGTTACAATGTAAATTAACTACTATTAATTTAATTTATGCTCAAATTACCTTGTTTTTTTTTAATCTCCAACATGTAGGTTCCAATGCATTGTTTGCCCAAGGGCTAACAAGGTCACATCCTGTAAATTATTGGGAGAGTCGTTCACCCTCAGGAAGTGGATATTGTCCAACTCCCAAAGAGGGTGCCATCCCCCAATAACCCAAGATATCTAGGTGTACCAAGCCTATTAAATAGATATTAGATATATATAACCATCAGTGAGGGTAAGTAAATAAATCACGGGTGGTTAAAAGGTCATGGGCTTTGGGTGGGGTGTGTTAACTAAATAAAGAGCTGTAAACATGACATTGTTCACCCCCACAAATGAGAGTACAATGCCCTGCATTAACCCCAGGTGTCCTATTGTCCACACGCCCTTTGCAATGCCCTCAGTTATGAAATTTCTATCTGCCTCCTCACCCTAATAACAGTGAGGGTAGGCACAGTATATCTAATACCTGGAAATACTTACCTCATTTAGGAGAATGGACAATGGTGTGTCCACTTCATGCTTCATATACCCTGGTCATAGCCATGTGTAGGGGGTGATAAATGGCATGTCCATTTATTTATTTGAACACTATGCCCAAAGGCATCTAGTGCTGCCAGCGGATAAATAGTTGTTTAGTGAATGTAGTCAGTCTCTGTTGGCTTTTTGCTTTAAACACTGTCTTTTCAGAGAAAAGGCAGTGTTTACATTACAGTCTAGGAACACTTCTAGTGGCCACTCCTCAGACTGCCACTAGAGGTGCTTCCTGGGTCAGTGCTGCACAATGTGCAGAACTGACGTTCAGCTTCTCTACGCTCTGCATTGAGACACTGAAATTTTTGCACAGAGATTCATTGATTCAATGCATTTTTATGAACAGATGCTAAATGGCCAGGGCGGTGTTTGGCTCCGCTCCCACCCTTCTCCTTGGATGAGATCACTAAATTTGGCAATCTTAGCCAATCCAATGCTTTACTATGGGAAAGCATTGTGATTGGCTGAGATCATCAATTCGGATGATGTCAGCCAAGGAGGATCAGGGTTGGAACCAGCGCCGCCGGATCTGTGCGGCACTGGCATAAAGTGGCCTTTTTCAATGTTTAAGGGAGTCAAGGTGAAGCCAAGGGACCTAAATAGTTGTTTTAACACTATAAGATCAGGTACACACGTTTGTTTTCCTGACCCTATAGTGTTCCTTTAATAAACTGCAGTATATAAAATTGACTCTAAAATATATACCACTCATTCTCCTGTAAGTATGTATTCATAAATATAATGCCAAGGCCCAATTGCAGGGCAATTTCTAAAAAAAAAAAAAAAAAAAAACAACAACAAAAAAAACTAATATGGAAAAGATAACTGAATGAAAAAAAATAAAAAATATAAGAAAAACAAAAGAGTGAAAGAAAAACAAAAATGAATAACATAATTAAAATATGAGAATAACAAAAAATGAAAAAGTTAATGAAAAAAAATATTAAAATACAACAAAATAAAAAAATATATATACTGATATGGAAAAGATAGCTGAATAAAAAAAAGAAAGAAAAGAATAAAAGAAAGAAAACATAAAAAAGAGCAAGAATAAAAATATGAGCACAATAAAAAACTAATTGAATAAAACAGAAAATATATATAAAAAAGAAAGAAAAAATATAAAACAAATATGAGAATACCAAAAATAAAAATTGAAAATGATTTATTGAATATCTAAAAGAGCAATAAGTTATTGAAAAATATATTAATGAATACATCTCAGAGGAATAATTGTTGTTTTAAAAAATAAAAAAAATAAAAAAAAATGCCTGAAGTCAATGTCTAATATTTAATTCTGTGGCTGAAGGTTTTTTTTTTTTTTAAAGGAACACTAAAACATTTGGATACAAACCTGTATTCCTAAATTGTTAGTGTTCCTGACCTTGTTTACATAGGTCAGGTCGGGTTTTTGCTCTTCTGGCACCGATTACTTCTCTTCCTCCCGCAATTTCATAGCCTCCTCTGGCGTAGTCCAATCCAATGCTCCTCGTAGGGAAACACTGGGATCCTGATGCACTTGCACAGCGAACATCATACGCGTATCCAAGCTTCCCCATTTCCTATGGGGGCTTCCATATCACGTGACCGATCAGCGCAGTGGAGACTCCTCCAGTGGCTGTTTAACCCTTTCAGGTAAACATTGCTATTTCTGCAAAATGGCAGTGTTTTACCTTGTAGGGTTAAATTGACACAACCACTGCACCCAGGCCACTTCATTGAGATTAAGTGGCCTGGGTGACTCTATTGGTCCTTTCATTTATTAATCCAAAAGGTTTCCCTTTGATCTAGTTTATTATTATTATTATTATTATTAGTATAATTATTATTATTTCCTCCTTTTTATTGTGCTTGAGCTTGTTAACCCCTTAAGACCGGAGGGCGTACTATTACGTCCTTTTAAAAGCGGCTCTAAACGCCGCCGGACGTAATAGTACGCCCTCCGGTTTTTAGTAACTTACCCGGTCGCTGGCGGTCCCACGCCGGCGATCGCGGTTCGGGGGACTCCCAGGGAGCCCCCCGCGGCACGTCCGCCCTCCAGGAGCCCTCCCGGCCATGTGAGAGTGAGGTCCTTGCGAGGACCTCACAATCACATGGCCGGTATAGCTGCCTGCTGCATTGCCAGCAGGGGGACCAACTGTAATGACAGTTGGTCCCCCTGCTGGCTGAAAATCAAATAAAAATGTTTTAAAACAGTGTAAAAATAAATAAATTATATACTTAGATCATATATATATATTATATATATATGATCGAAGTATATATATACACATATACACACATACACATACACCGTCTAGGTGTATTTTAATATTAATATATATATAATTATATATATATATTAATATCAAATTACACGTAGACTGATACTGATTAAATATATATATAATTATTGTTATATATATATTTATAAATAATATAAAAAAAATTAATATGTAAATACGTAAAAAAATTTAATAAAAAAAATAATTAAAAATAAAATATTAAAAAATATATAGATGTGTTTTATTTCGTTCTAACTGTATTCTGATATTAATATATATATATTTATATCAAAATACACTTATAACGAAATAATATATATATCTATATACATAAATATATACGTATATATCACTATATATACCTATATATAAATAAAAATATATAAAAAAATATATATATATACGTATATATACACATATGTATATATATACATATATTAATTCTACACATATATTTATGTAATAATTTTACATAATTAGGTATCCTAATTAATTACAATTAGCGGGACCTGCCTGACCACCCATGCCGAAAGTATAGGGAATTTAATTTGCTAGCACTATATTTAACCCTATAACTTTCCAAGACACCATAAAACCTGTACATGGGGGGTACTGTTTTACTCGGGAGACTTCGCTGAACACAAATATTAGTGTTTCAAAACAGTAAAATGTATTACAACCATGATATCGCCAGTAAAAGTGACGTTTTTTGCATTTTTCACGCACAAACAGCACTTACAGGGACGATATTATTGCTGCAATACTTTTTACTGTTTTGAAACACAAATATTTGTGTTCAGTGACGTCTCCTGAGTACAACAGTACCCCTCATGTACAGGTTTTATGGTGTTTTCAAAAATTACAGCGTCAAATATAAGGCTTGTGTTTAATTTTTTTCACATTAAAATTCGCCAGATTGCTTACGTTGCCTTTATGACCCTATGGTAGCCCAAGAATGAAAATTACCCCTATGATGGCATACCATTTGCAATAGTAGACAACCAAAGGTATTGCAAATGGGGTATGTCCAGTCTTTTTTAGTAGCCACTTAGTCACAAACACTGGCCAAAATTGGCGTTTTTTGCATTTTTCACACACAAACAAATACAAACGCTAACTTTGGCCAGTGTTTGTGACCAAATGGCTACTAAAAAAGACTGGACATCGCTTATTTGCAATACCTTGGGTCGTCTACTATTGCAAATGGTATGCCATTATGGGTGTAAATTTATTTCCTGGGCTACTATACAGTCTCAAAGGCAACGTAACCAATCTGGCGAATTTCAATTTCAAATGTAACACGCTATATTTGACCCTGTAACTTCCCAAAACACCATAAAACCTGTACATAGGGGGTACTGTTTTACACGTGAGACTTTGCTGAATACAAATATGTGTATTTTATTGCAGTAAAAGCAAACAGTATTATGACATTGACAGTTAAAATGTCATGAAGAACGAAAAAAATCAAAAAAAATCTTATTTTCTCCCATTTTTTCATATTAAATTATGTTTCATAGCTAAATATTTGATATTAAATGAAAGCCCTGTTTCCCCTGAATAAAATGATATATAATAAGGGGGGGTGCATTTAATATGAAAGAGGTGAATTACGGTTGGACAGACATATAGCGCAAATGCCAGGTTTTGTTTACGTTTTGTTTCGTTCACAACTTGTACATTTGGCTGCGGTGTTAAGGGGTTAAATACCTAATAATGTGAGATATATAAACACATATATATTTTTATTTATTTACTTTATTTGTAAAAGGTTATAATGTAAATTACCTACAGGTTTCTAATTTATTTAATTTATGCTCAAATTACCTTGTTTTTTTAATCTCCAACATGTAGGTTCCAATGCATTGTTTGCCCAAGGGCTAACAAGGTCACATCCTGTAAATTATTGGGAGAGTCTTTCAACCTCAGGAAGTGGATATTGTCCAACTCCCAAAGAGGGTGCCATCCCCCAATAATCCAAGATATCTAGGGGTGCCAAGTCTATTAAATAGATATAATAACTAATATTATATATATTTATAACTATTATAACTAAATAAAGAGATGTAAACATGACATTGTTCATGAGAGTGCAATGCCCTGCATTAACCCCAGGTGTCCTATTGTCCACACGCCCCTTGCCATCCCCACCGTTATGAAATTTCTATCTGCCTCCTCACCCTAATAACAGTGAGGGTAGGCACAATAAATCTAATACCTGTAAATACTTACCTCATTTAGGAGTATGGACAATGGTGTGTCCACTCCATACTTCATGTATATCTTCATGTATATATTTTTTTATGTATTTATTTATGTTTTAACACTATGCTGCCTAGCAGGGAAATAGTTCACAGATTTAAAATATGAGCCTGGATTTTAAAGGAGCGCTATAGGGTTAGGAATGCAAATGTGTATTCCTGATCCTATATTGTTAAAATCATCATTTAGGTCTCCAGCCCTCACTTGCCCCCTTAAATAAGAGGAATTTGTTTTTGTTTGTTTTTTAATTACCTTTACTACAGTACTACAAAGGTTCTGCTGACATTGGCTCCGTCTTCAATATGCCTCACTGGCTGAGATCATCAGAATTGACAATCTCAGCCAATCCAATGCATTCCTACAGGGGGGCGGGGTGAAGCCAAATGCCGTGCTGGCAAATCAGCATCTCCTCATAGAGATGCATTGAATCAAGGTATCTATATGAGGAAAGTTCAGTGACTTCCTGCAGAGCATTGTGCAGCAGTAATCCAGGAAACACATCTAGTGGCTGTCTGAGTGACTGCCACTGGAGGTGTTCCCAGGCAACTGGAGGTGTTCTGAAAAGCCTGAATTTTGCAGTCAGAATATACACAGAATATACACAGTCATATGGTTTTGTAAGGGGCCAATGAGACTTTAATGAATAACCCTGTCAATAGTCAAATGTAGCCAAAAACAGCCAAGTTATGACTATGACATCTAATGACTATAATTACTTTTGCCTACATTTTGCCATCAGATTTTAATTTGCTATGATTTAGAGTTTAGCGAATAAACTGTTCATGAAGATTTTTTCCTTTTTTTATAAAAGGTTTTTTTTCTTCATTATAAATAAATAAATAAAAACATTTAAAAATATTGTATTCTCTCATGTTCTTTTATTGCAACACAACTCCAGGGCTGATTTACTAAATATTTAAAGGAAGACCTCAAAACATCAGCATTCTGTAGAAGCTTTGGTGCCAGGAGTGCCATGGCTTCAACCTAACCTAAGAACGGTTTTAGAATGGGTTGACTTCCTATCTGGGGTCCTCTGGTCACTGTCCATCGCCAATAGTACAGCTGACAGAGAGGATGGAAGTTCTCTGTCTGTTCTAATCCTGGCAGTGCAGAGCTTAGCTGATTGGCTGACAGTGATCAGCTTACTCTCTCAGCCAATGACATAGCCCTGCACATCCTGTAAATTATTAGAAGTTCTTAAGCAGGAGCTTCTGGCTCTCTGTTGAATGTAGTGATTGAATGTAGCATGCTATAGTGTTAATGGTGGGTGTTTGGAGTGTTAATTTAAACATATTATAAATGGTGTTAAAAACCCCATAGTTGTAAAACACATTGACAGCTGGCATGATCTAATGGATGTATGGATGAAGATACCTGCACCAAAGCGGCTTTCATGTAAACAGATTTTATGGAAGGAGTTTTTAACACGGTGATTAAATAAGAGGCAGCCAATAAGCACAGCACATACAGACTTCAGGCTCCATGGTGCTTTAAGTCAGTCGCTGGTAGTCCTAAATGGACAGTCCTTCATTTAAAGGTTGAAGGTGGAGGTCAAAGTGTGCTTTACGGTTTTTCAAATAATGTGCAGAATACGAGGCACCGGATTGGAGCAGCACAGGAAGCAAATAGCAATACAGACTTGTTGGTACAGATACAAAGAAGCAAATAAAAAGTAAAAAAAAAAAATGCCAAAGTCTAGTGCCTCCCTCAATTCCCATTTCCTTTTTCCAGTAGTAACACTTCTCTTCTCACTAATAACTTTACTGGATCAATATCCCACCTGATGACCAGCTATACCTTTCTGGCCATTACATTGGCTAATGGAAATAGAACACACAAGTCTTATATTTGAGTATTATCCTAGACATAACTCGGGTGCCTGGTCCTTAATCTGCAACTTATTTATGTAAGTTACTCGAACAGTGCATCCTGCATTTGTTTCACTGCAAATCATTGCACATCCTAAGTGTCAGTCTGGGAAAAGTGCCAACCACCAATACCTTCCACCATGCAGCCCTGAAAGATAAATACAAATATAAATGTAGGTTATATGGTAGGAGAGCGAGGCATTAGATTGATAATCTGGAGGCCTTGCTCCCACTTTTGCTTCCAATAATTGATCTATTAGACTGAGACATTTTTTTCAGGGAATAGAGGAAATAGAGGGGGAAGAAAGGCCTCTCGTTGCAGCTGTCACATAAAGCCAGGTAGGAGCAGGAAAAGACATGTGGGAATGGAGAATGTGAGGGATCATGTACGACAGCAAGTGCTGCGGCAATCTAGGGCTAATTTTAGCTCATGATGGAATTAATCCATCATGGGTCCTTATAGGAACGACTGCCATGATGGAATAATTCCATCACTGGTCCTTAAGGGGTTTATTTTCAATGTAAAATGTCAGAAAATGATCAATGAATTTTGAATTGTACTGCAAAATAACTCCCTTGAGAATTTTCCCAATATTTCTAAAATGTGAAATTAACTGGTCAATTGCCAACAATGCCTGGTTTCTGAAATTTCTCTGAAGCATTTTTCTAAAGGATGATTGCTATATCTTTTATTTTGGCATAACCTTTTCTCCCTCTTCCCCCTCCCCCCCCACCTAAAAAAAAATAAAAAATTAACCAAGATTTAGATTGGAGTTTCACCAGGTGGCGCTAAAGGACCACTTATAAATATTTGCTGCCTGTTTTCCTCATTGAAGTTTATAAAGTGGTAATATGCAATGCCTCACTTTTCCACTGAAACTGTATTAATAAATCCACTTGCTTAACTTGGTTTGTTAGCGAAACTGTCTCAGTTTAATATGGGCAGTCTGAAGGGGTGCTGGGTAAGAGAATGAAAAAAAATTACCTATAAAAAGTAGAGAATAGTGCACAATAACAAAAGGTATTAGCAAAAAAATAGAGCATGGGATATAAATCTTAAATAATTGGTCAAGTTGTTATAGCTGTTTCAGTAAGGAAGCAACAGAGGATAAAAGACTGCATAGTGTTGATGACAGAACTGCAATCATGAATGAGATAGCAGGCATTTAATACTGATAATGCTTTAATGTAAAATAAATGAATTGATTTTTTAAAGATTTAATAAAACAACTATTAGTAGGAATTTTAGACTGCGGAAGGATTTTTTTCCATTAATCATATAAGTCTGTAGTTGAAGACTAAAGGATGTAAAGTGTTGCGGAATAAGCTGGCGCTATATAAACAACAATAAAAATAATAAAAAAAAGACAAACATCCATTTTTATTGCGAGATCTAAAATAATGTGCTTGTGGTGAAGTTGTAGTTATATAAATTGGAAACACCTGTAGTGAGCATATTGATCAGGTACCATGCAAGAGAGGTCACATTTTAATGATGGCTAGTATAGTACTAGATTAGAAAAAGGTAACATAATGAATTGTACAACGTGTTTTATTTACCATGATAAATTTACCTGCAGATTTCATATCAAGGTGTATAGGCGTACAGTTAATGGCCCCACACTCTCAATGCACAATACTCTGCCATTTAGAAACATAGAAACATAGAAACATAGAATGTGACGGCAGATAAGAACCATTCGGCCCATCGAGTCTGCCCAGTTTTCTAAATACTTTCATTAGTCCCTGGCCTTATCTTATAGTTAGGATAGCCTTATGCCTATCCCACGCATGCTTAAACTCCTTTACTGTGTTAACCTCTACCACTTCAGCTGGAAGGCTATTCCATGCATCCACTACCCTCTCAGTAAAGTAATACTTCCTGATATTATTTTTAAACCTTTGTCCCTCTAATTTAAGACTATGTCCTCTTGTTGTGGTAGTTTTTCTTCTTTTAAATATAGTCTCCTCCTTTACTGTGTTGATTCCCTTTATGTATTTAAATGTTTCTATCATATCCCCCCTGTCTCGTCTTTCCTCCAAGCTATACATGTTAAGATCCTTTAACCTTTCCTGGTAAGTTTTATCCTGCAATCCATTAACCAGTTTAGTAGCCCTTCTTTGAACTCTCTCTAAGGTATCAATATCCTTCTGAAGATAGGGTCTCCAGTACTGTGTACAGTACTCCAAGTGAGGTCTCACCAGTGTTCTGTACAATGGCATGAGCACTTCCCTCTTTCTACTGCTAATACCTCTCCCTATACAACCAAGCATTCTGCTAGCATTTCCTGCTGCTCTATTACATTGTCTGCCTACCTTTAAGTCATCAGAAATAATCACCCCTAAATCCCTTTCCTCAGATGTTGAGGTTAGGACTCTATCAAATATTTTGTACTCTACCCTTGGGTTTTTACGTCCAAGATGCATTATCTTGCACTTATCCACATTAAATGTCAGTTGCCACAACTCTGACCATTTTTCTAGTTTACCTAAATCATTTGCCATTTGGCTTATCCCTCCTGGAACATCAACCCTGTTACATATCTTAGTATCATCCGCAAAAAGACACACCTTACCATCAAGACCTTCTGCAATATCACTAATAAAAATATTAAAGAGAATGGGTCCAAGTACAGATCCCTGAGGTACCCCACTGGTGACAAGCCCAAGCTTCGAATATACTCCATTGACTACAACCCTCTGTTGCCTGTCACTCAGCCACTGCCTTACCCATTCAACAATATTGGAATCCAAACTCAAAGATTGTAGTTTATTGATAAGCCTTCTATGTGCAACAGTGTCAAAAGCCTTACTGAAATCTAGGTAAGCAATGTCTACTGCACCACCCTGATCTATAATTTTAGTTACCCAATCAAAAAAATCAATAAGATTAGTTTGGCATGATCTCCCTGAAGTAAACCCATGTTGTCTCTGGTCTTGAAATCCATGTGTTTTTAGATGATCAACAATCCTATCCTTTAACATGGTTTCCATCACTTTCCCCACTACTGAAGTAAGGCTTACTGGCCTATAGTTGCCCGACTCCTCCCTATTACCTTTCTTGTGAATGGGCACAACATTCGCTAACTTCCAATCTTCTGGGACTACTCCTGTTATCAATGATTGGTTAAATAAATCTGTTAATGGTTTTGCTAGTACACCACTAAGCTCTTTTAATAGCTTTGGGTGTATTCCATCAGGTCCCATTGACTTATTTGTCTTTACTTTTGACAGTTGAAATAGAACCTCTTCCTCTGTAAACTCACGTGTAATAAATGACTCATTTATCCTTTTTCTTAACAGAGGTCCCTTTCCTTCATTTTCATCTGTAAATACCGAACAAAAATATTCATTGAGGCAGTCAGCTAGACCTTTATCCTCATCTACATACCTTCCTTCTTTTGTTTTTAATCTAACTAATCCTTGTTTTACTTTTCTTTTCTCATTTATGTATCTAAAAAAAGTTTTGTCCCCCTTTTTTACTGACTGTGCTATTTTCTCTTCTGTGTGGGATTTGGAAGCTCTTATAACTTGCTTAGCCTCTTTCTGCCTAATCTTATGAGTTAAATCACCTTGTTTATGCAGCCCATGTCACAACCCCCTGGCTGTGACTCACACAACCTCCTTACACACTTCCTGAAAAAGCTGCATTTTTGTTTACTTCCTTTATTGTACAGTGTGCTTAATATAGAATTGTATCTCCTGCTCTGTTAATGGACTGCTAGAGCCTGCAGAAGCCTTGTGTGTGTGAAATTAAAGTCCCCCTCTGATGAGTTGTGGGCCAAACGCGCGCGTCAGGGGCACTTCATGATCCAGAGAACTTACATTTACTTTATACTTTATTAAGAATTGACCTTTGTCTTGGATCTCAAGCTTGTTTTACCGCTACTGTTTCTCGTTGGGGTACTGGGCTATCTATATCACTATTTGATATTCAGTCACCTTTACACAGTATATCTTTTCCAGTTTGGAATTGATATTTATCTATACATATCTATTACATATTTTTCTATCCACAGAGGCTGTATTTTGTGCTTTCTGCAGCAGTGCTCGTTATAGCTTATAACCATATACATAGCGTTCTGGCAGATATTTTATATGCAAATCACAAAACACTCATTTTGCACATAGCATTAGATAAAGGTCTCTGCAAACCTTTGAACAGGACCTTTTACTTACATTTATAGTTGCCAGTTCTTTTTTGATACTGCTTTATCAGGGAAGCTTGTTTAAATCCCTTTCTTTTCTAGCCGTTACAGTTGTGCTACATTGTATTCTAACTATAGACTTGTTACATTACTATACTGAGATATTCACCTTATTATCTGCATGGTAAGTGCTATTTTATTAAGCACCTGTGGATTGCAAAACTTAGTTTTGCACACATTATCAGGTGAAGGTGTCTGAAAACTTTTGAACAGAACCTTCCAACGATCATATATATATGTTAGTCATAATTCGTTTACCATTCTGTACGATTTGTGTTCAGGACTTCTTATTTCATTGTATATACTTTAGTTATCAACAAGTCTACTGCTTTGTATATACCTTAGTTCATTACCTTTTTTACTGTACACCAAATAGTTTTACTTTTGGTGTATAACTATTTACATACATTTCTGGAGCTAGTGTTAATCACTAGCCATTGTGGACTGCTAAACGAATCTGGGCAGATACCACCAGACAAAATGTCGAAATATTTCCAAATAGGATCTATCTTAGCCCTGTATTACTATTTATTTAAAGTTTACAGGGTCCCTCCACATATTTTCCTATTTGACAAGTTACCAACTAGGATATGAGAATGAACCTTAGTTTATTATTCCTATTTAGGATACTCACATTAGATTTTAGTATATTATTAAAAGTTACATTTTAACTATTTAGGACACTCATTTTTTCTTTTTTCTTGAAATTAAAGTTTAGTTAAAAGAGCAGGAGATAAGAACCTCTTAAAATCGAAACAGTGCTCTGTAAAAATGAAATCTTTTTTTAGTGGATACTGTGTAAGTCTCAGCCAGATGATGTATTTCTATGGTTTCCAAAACAAAGTGATTCAACTAGAGATGTCCCGAATAGTTCGCTGGCGAATAGTTCCTGGCGAACATAGCTTGTTCACGTTCGCCACGGCGGGCAAACATATGCGATGTTCGGTCGGCCCCCTATTTGTCATCATTGAGTAAACTTTGACCCTGTACCTCACAGTCAGCAGACACATTCCAGCCAATCAGCAGCAGACCCTCCCTCCCAGACCCTCCCACCTCCTGGACAGCATCCATTTTAGATTCATTCGGAAGCTGCATTCTTTTTTTTTTTTTTAGACAGAAGTGTGTTATATTTGAGCATGCTAGGCTGAACGTGCGTATATCATGGCTAGTTGCACTGAGGGTATGAGTATATAGCAGTACATTGTTGTGAAAGATGGCTGTCATGTTTAGGGTGTAGCTTGCACGTTATCAACTGTGTATTTATATCAGCAGCTCCACCACTAGTTATAAATCAAGTGTGAGTCGCCCCATGAGATGAGACTAGTGAATAACATAATACATGAACGGTTAAGGTAAAGGCATGTAAGGAACTACGACAATAAACTCTTTAGGAGGTGAAATAATGACATGTTTAAATGCTTGCTACTTTACGATTAGTTAATGTGCAGAGAGCAGTTCATGTGATCAAAGGCATGGTGTAGAGGATCGGCTATAGTGGGACATGCTTGGCAGGCTGTTGTTTACTGCTTGTGCTCATCCGATCCCTTCTGGGCGCCAGGTGCAGACCCTGGGAGTCCCTGATACCTGGAACAACAAAGGCAAGTCTCTGGCTGAGTGCCGGGTTCGTGGCTTGAGGTGGTGGAAGCTTGTTTTGTCGGGTGAACGGATCTGTCCCGGTGGTGCTTCACGTCCGGTGCGGGATTGTGGTGACATAAGGTGGAGGCAAGTGCTTGACGTGGGGCAGGCTCTGCATTTTGTTAGTGCCTCCGGTCCCGTCTTCGACGCCTTTTGTGTTGGTGGATTTTAATGGGGACTGCTTCGCTTAGCTGTGGTGGAGCTTGTCGGGGCTGTGGTGGAGCTTGTTGGGGCTTCCTGCTTGTTATTTGCTTCCAAAATTGATTAAAGAGTCTGTCCAGCTTAGACTCAATATCCTGCCATGCTTTGCTGGTACCAGGAGGACACGCGGCTGCCGCCATATTGGGAGAGTCGCAGATGAGTATGTCAGCCTGGGCGGCTGTGCTCTGTGCGTCCATTAGCTCCAGACAGCCTCTCAGGGGTGGACTGGGATAACCCCCACCGGCAGGGGCGTATTAGCCGCGAGGCAAACAAGGTATTTGCCTTGGGCGGCATTTTCCAGGGGACGGCAAAAAAAAAACGCCCCCAAATGCCCAAGGCAAATGTCTTGTTAGCCTTGCGGCTTTTGGCAGCACAAAACCAGGATACACCACTGCCCACCGGTCCGAGGAGGGGGGGGGGGGTAACGGAGCTCCTGCCGGGAAGTAGCTGCTCCTGGGCATCCCAGGATAGGGAGATCGGCCGCCTCTCCCACCCGGTGAGCACCAGGCCACACTTGCCACGCGGAGGTAAGTAAGACTCTGTCGAGTTGCTGACCGCTATTAAGCATGTCGGGTCAGTCAGGTAGGAGCAACATTGCTGGGTCATCCCCTTCTGGGGTGAAATTCGCTTGTTGATAGCTGCTTGAAGTGAGATATTGAGGGAGCTGACATGAAGTGCATCTTTCCTCCATGACAGCTAGGCCCTGCCCCCCTGAAGCTGCATTCTTAGTGAGAGGATGGACAGTGTAGCTGCTGCTGATTTAATAGGGAAATCGATAGCTATGCTAGTGTATTCAGTGTCCACTACAGTCCTGAAGGACTCATCTGATCTCTGCTGTAAGGACAGCACCCCAAAAAGCCATTTTTAGGGCTAGAACATCAGTCTGCTATTTTTTTTCTTTTCTGTGTAATCTAATTGCAGTTGCCTGCCTGCCAGCGTGTGTGTCAGGCTCACAGCGTATACGTGCCCACTTGCCCAGTGCCACCACTCATATCTGGTGTAACAGTAGTGTACATTTAAAGAAAAAAGACAAGTTTGACTGTAATAGATTGAATAGCAGTTAGTTGTCTGCAAGCGTGTGTGTCAGGCCTACAGCGTCTACTCTGCCAACTTCTGCCAGTGCACAGTGCCACTCATATCTGTTGTCACAGTAGCTTGCACGCATAGTACCCCTAATCGAAAAAAAAATGACAGGCAGAGGCAGGCCACCCCGCAGGGGCCGTCGTGGTCGTGGTGCTGTGATTCCCTTTGGCCCTAGAATAATGCCCAGTGTTCAGAGGCCACGTACCCTGAACTTGAAAAGTTCTGAGGACATAGTTGACTGGCTAACACAGGACACCCAATCTTCTACAGCTTCCGCTCAGAACCTTGACGCACCATCCTCCTCCAGCTTAAGCTTCGGGCCCCTCTCAAGTTACCACTCGCCCACCTGCCGCCACCACCAACACTAGCACCACAGCCGCTTCACTTGATCTGTCAGAGGAGTTATTTACACATCAGTTGGAAGAAATGAGTGATGTGCAACCATTATTGCCAGAGGATGTAGATAACAGGGATATGTCTCAGTCAGGCAGCATTACACACATGGACGTACGGTGTGATGATGATGATGATGATGTTGTACCCGCTGCTGCTTCCTTTGCTGAGTTGTCAGATACAAGTGAAGCGGTTGATGATGACGATCATGGATCGTGGATGTCACGTGGGTGCCCGCTAGAAGAGAAGAAGAACAGTGGGAAAGTTCAGATGGGGAGACAGAGAGGAGGAGACGATTGGAAGCAGGGGGGAGGTCGTCGCAAGGAGCTAGTGGCACAGTCAGACAGCATGCATCGGCACCCGGGGTCAGCCAGACAGCACGCCAATCAACGCATGCTGTTGCCACCACCAGAATGCCGTCATTGCAGAGCTCAGCAGTGTGGCATTTTTTTTTGTGTGTCTGCCTCTGACAACAGCGATGCCATTTGCAACCTGTGCCAAAAGAAACTGAGTCGTGGGAAGTCCAACACCCACCTAGGTACAACTGCTTTGCGAAGGCACATGATCGCACATCACAAACACCTATGGGATCAACATATGAGTACAAGCAGCACACAAACTCAAAGCCGCCATCCTCCTCCTGGTCCAGCATCTTCAGCCACGTCAACCACTGCTGTCCTCCTTGCCCCCTCTCAACCATCCGCCACTCCGTCTCTCGCCTTGAGCAGTTCCTGCTCATCTGCCCACAGTCAGGTGTCTGTCAAGGACATGTTTGAGCGTAAGAAGCCAATGTCACAAAGTCACCCCTTTGCCCGGCATCTGACAGCTGGCTTGTCTGAACTCTTAGCCCGCCAGCTTTTACCATACAAGCTGGTGGAGTCTGAGGCGTTCCAAAAATTTGTAGCTATTGGGACACCGCAGTGGAAGGTAACCGGCCGAAATTTCTTTGCACAAAAGGCAATCCCCAACCTGTACTCGATTGTGCAAAAGGAAGTAATGGCATGTCTGGTACACAGTGTTGGGGCAAGGGTCCATCTGACCACTGATACCTGGTCTGCAAAGCATGGTCATGGCAGGTATATCACCTACAAGGCGCATTGGATAAACCGGCTGACGGCTACCAAGCATGGAATGGATGGCTCTGCAGAGGAGTTGGTGACACCGCCACCTCCTCTACTCCTCCTACTCCATCCTCTTCCATAACCTCCTTGGCTGAGTCCTCTTCTGCTGCTGCGTCTTGCTCCACATCAACGGCACCCCCCCAGCTCCCCAGGTACTGTTCCACATCCCGGATACGGCAGTGTCACGCTGTCTTGGGGTTGACTTGCCTGAAAGCAGAGAGTCACACCGAACCAGCACTCCTGTCCGCCCTGAACGCACAGGTGGATCAGTGGCTGACTCCGCACCAACTGGAGATCGGCAAAGTGCTTTGTGACAACGTAAGAAATTTGTTGGCGGCATTGAATTTGGGCAAGTTGACACATGTGCCGTGCATGGCACATGTGTGTAATCTGATCGTACAATGCTTTGTGCATAAGTACCCAGGCTTACAGGACATCCTGAAGCAGGCCAGGAAGGTGTGTGGCCATTTCAGGCGTTCCTACACGGCCATGGCGCACTTTTCAGATATCCAGCGGCGAAACAACATGCCAGTGAGGCGCTTGATTTGCGACAGCCCGACACGTTAGAATTCAACATTCCTAATGTTCAACCGCCTGCTCCAACAAGAAAAAGCCGTTAACGACTATTTGTATGACTGGGGTGCTAGGACAGCCTCTGCGGAGCTGGGAATTTTTTTGCCACGTTACTGTATGCTCATGCGTCCTTTTGAGGAGGTGACAAACCTAGTCAGTCGCACCGAAGGCACCATCAGAAACATCATACCATTTGTTTTCTTCCTGGAGCGTGCCCTGCGAAGAGTGTTGGATCAGGCCGTAGATGAGCGTGAAGAGGAAGAGTTGTGGTCACCATCACCACCAGAAACAGCCTTATCAGCATCGCTTGCTGGACCTGCGGCAACGCTGGAAGAGGATTGTGAGGAAGAGGAGGAATGTGGCTTTGAGGAGGAGGAGGAAGGCCAACCACAACAGGCATCCCAGGGTGCTCGTTGTCACCTATCTGGTACCCGTGGTGTTGTTTGTGGCTGGGGGGAAGAACATACCTTCAGTGAGATGAGTAGCTCGGCATCCAACCTTGTGCAAATGGGGTCTTTCATGCTGTCGTGCCTGTTGAGGGACCCTCGTATAAAAAGGCTGAAGGAGAACGACCTGTACTGGGTGTCCACGCTACTAGACCCCCGGTATAAGCAGAAAGTGCCTGAAATGTTACCGAATTACCGCAAGTCGGAAAGGATGCAGCAGTTCCAAAATAAATTAAAAAGTATGCTTTACACAGTGTATAAGGGACATGTCACAGCACAACGGGAATCTAACAGGGGAAGAGGTGAAAGTAATCCTCCTCCTCCCACGACCACGCCGGCAAGGACAGTCCTACGCATCGCCACAGCCCTTCGGGGTCCACCCTCAGAGAACGACTCGACCGACAGGTAGCAGACTACCTCGCCTTAACTGCAGATATCGACTGTGGCGAAACCAACCTCGCCACTGTGAACTGGAGAAGCCTGCTAGCCTCCTGCCCTTGGACTATGGCCCTGCAGGTTAAACCGTTTATATATTCCCTGCAGAAAGGCTTATTCGTGCCTTTCTGCTGGGGTGTTCGGTAGATTCCAGCTACCGAACAAACTGGCGAACGATGGACCACCTGGGAGCTGGAGTGTGCCGCCAATTGACCGCCCAGAAGCTGCGGTTAACCGCAGCTTAATTGACGAACGCTGGGTGGCCTTTGTTCGTTTGTCGAACACATGGAGACGGCCATCTTACGAGTCCCGAACGGCCAGCGGTGTTCAGCGCTAAAACTATGGAACTAAAAACGGACACTTATTTGCGTGAACACCGCTGAGCCGTCCGCCCCCTGGTGCCTATTCGTGCCCTTGGAGTCGAACACCGGTTCATTCGGTATTTTGGAATATGTGAATATGTTACCCCAGATAGCTAAGCCATGGAGCCCCACTATGTGAAAGACTTTGGCTCCATGGCGATTGAACTGTATGTATATGATCTGAGCGCCATTTGGTAATAATGTGCGCTCAGATCCAAGCTATCTGGGGATATGTAGAATGTATATATTTTATGTCCTATATGTATCAGTAGGTAATTTTCTACTCTTTTACTGTCTTTTGTCTGCCATGTGTGTAATGTGTCTGCCATGTGTGTCTTTTGTCTGCCATGTGTGTTTGCCTCTGTCCTAGGAGATAATTGGATTTCTTCCCCAATTATCTCCAGGCCAGAGGGGAGGGATTGGGAGGCATTGTGGGAGGTAACTCCTGTGTGATTGGTGTATTATGTCATTGTTGTAAATCCCTCCGTGCATGGGAGAATCCTTTATGAGACAGTTGTGTGAATAAATCAGTGTAGTTCCTGTTTTAACCCTCAAGCTGGTGTCGTCTCATTCTTGGGGGAATTGGATTGTATGCTGATTGCCACGAGTGTAAACCTTTTGTATGGTTTATCCTGTTCGGCTGTTTCCAGGTTCGTGTAGTTTGCAGTTCGGGAGATTGGTGCTTACAGTAGCTGCCTGTGTATCTGGAAAGGGGGATATCGCCTAAACGGTTTTTATCCTCTTGTGGGCGAAACGGTCCGTTACATCGACACTCTGAGGAGCGATGAACCCCTTGACTACTGGGTGTGCAGGCTTGACCTGTGGCCTGAGCTATCCCAATTTGCGATAGAACTTCTGGCCTGCCCCGCTTCAAGTGTCCTGTCAGAAAGGACCTTCAGTGCAGCAGGAGGTATTGTCACTGAGAAGAGAAGTCGCCTAGGTCAAAAAAGTCTAGATTACCTCACCTTTATTAAGATGAATGAGGGATGGATCCCGAAAGGACTGACAGTGGGCGATACATTCGACTAAAAAAGGCCTGATGAGGGGGACGTAACCGGTATTAAACTGATAAGAATAGTACTACTTAACATACCACTCCTATCTGGTGGCACATTAGATTGCACGCGTAGTGCCCCAAATTAGAAGTAGGAGGACCGACCAAGCATCTTTTTCCATCTCCTGGTTCCTAAAATCGATGCCATATACACGTCCCCTGATAGGGGACCTAACAGGGATTAAACTGATAGGAATAGTACTACTTAACACACCTTATAATAACGTAGAGAGAGGCAACGCAGAGAGAGGAGTCTGAAGAAGAGGAGTCAGAGGAGGAAGGTGGCTTTGAGGAGGTGGAAGACCAAAGACAGCAGGCATCCCAAGGGGCTTGTTGTTACCTTTTGGGGACCCTTGGTGTTGTACGTGGCTGGGTGGAGGAAGAGACCTTCAATGACATCAGTGAGGACAAGGAACGGGACATGGCTAGCTTGGTATCCAACCTTGTGCAAATGGGGAGTTTGCGGTTGTGCAAATGGACTGTTTGCGGTTGTTTGCGGTGCGTTAAACGGGGAGTTTGGTCTGTCACTGTGAAGCGGGCGTAACCCTTACACTACCTGATCGATACAACATCATTCCTGATGTTTTAAAGCACGTTATTCCAAGCAATTTGGGAATGTTAGGTGATTTATGCCCTTTATGGATTAAAACCAGACTCTGCATCAACTATGTAATTTTCCATGGGAGTTTTGCCATGGATCCCCCTCCGGCATGCCACAGTCCAGGTGTTAGTCCCCTTGAAACAACTTTTCCATCACTATTGTGGCCAGAAAGAGTCCCTGTGGGTTTTAAAATTCGCCTGCCTATTGAAGTCTATGGCGGTTCGCCCGGTTCGCCCGTTCAAGAAACATTTGCGGAAGTTCGCGTTCGCCGTTGGCGAACCAAAAATTTTATGTTCGTGGCATCACTATCTGCCAAGCTTAGGGGAACACTGAGTGAGTACATAATAAATAATGTATTCATTTGATCCTGGATTATTAAGCGATCACATATTCATTTGCTGATTTTTGGAAAGTTCTATTCTAATTTCACATATGGGGTAAAAGGAATTTGTGTAAGACGCTTATTTACTTCCCCAGGTTTAGAGTTCTGCATACTACTAATGACCTGAAATGCATTTTCCTAACCAGCAATCAGGCCCCTTACACAAATTTTGACTGTAATCTTCTCATGATGGGTTTCACTATAGGTATTGTGAAAGATTATTTTCAGCTGTTTGCATGTGTAGGCAACTTTACAAAACAAAATGTGAACAGACAGTTTGACCTCTAGATGAAAATTCATTAGATTAAAATAAAGAAGTCTGTAACAGTGACCTATGCATAATATAAATTAGAATATTTGGTTTACTTTAGAGATATTAGACTTTAAATGATGCTTGGGTGCACTAAGTGCACATATACAATAATTCTAAAACATTGCTTGCACCAATTATTTTATGACTCAAGCCTGCATATACTGTACATTAGAAATAGTTTTCAAACATATACTTATATGAAAATATAATTAACTTAATTTTCTCCTGGAAAACTTTGCAAACAATACTTGAGATTACACTATTTTACTAATGGTATGCTATACCAAAAGGTAAAAGTATATATATTTTCTGATCTACATATCAGTATTTCTTTTTTATGTAGAATGGTAATCCACTACTGTCCCAATGGACATCATTTTATAAAGGTAATACGACATCAGCTGAAATACATCACCTTGTGCGCTTTCATCAAAAACAGATTGGTTTCAACATGTTATCGTTCTCAAACGTGTAATGACTCTCACTAACAAAAGTACTATTTTTTTTTAAAATGCGTTGCTGCAAACCGCTTACCTTACTAAATAGAAGTACTTGCTTTACTCCTGATGGGAAAGACTGAAAATATACAAAGAGACCAGAGAAAAACTAGATGGCAAAATGACCAGGGGCTTCAACCCAAGGTCATATTTTATGGCCCCTCCAGCATATTGACCGAGAACCTCCCTACTAAGTCCATATCTACACCACACCCTATATCCAACCTTAAACCATAGTGTCTTTTCAAAATACTTTGTGACACTAAATCTGTGATTTAATTCAGAGGATAACATGAATCTGTATTTATGAACACCACACCTACTGTATTAACTCTAAGCCATGCTGTATTAACCTTTCACCCCACTGCATTCAAACCCAAACTCAAATACTGTGGGGAATAATTAACTCCAAATGTTGTACATTAAAGTGGCACTGTCACAAATTATATAATTGAAGGTGCTTATTCTAACTTAGCATTACATTTGAAGACTAACAATGAAATTGCTATAAAATTAGACTTCAGGGCTTTTCAGAACAACAAGAGGCTCCAGTTCCTATCAACTCCCCCCACAGCATGTCCAGATGGCTATACAAGCAGTTTTCACTTTGTCAGAAATTCAGTTACTTTTGCCTTTAATTTGAAATTCACTTAGAACTAAATTCACTTTTGAACCATTGCTGTCTTGTAGAATCTTTCGAAATCTGCACTTTTGTCCTCAAATTTGAAATTCTCGTTGAATTCACTTAGGCGTTTCGCCAATTCTCACTAGTGAATAACCCTCCTAGAAAAAAGACTTGGAGAGAGTATTGGCCAAGAGTGACTATAATTTAAAAGAAAGGGAAAGAACAGAGTGGATAAAGGTTAAGCAAATTCTGTTTGGAGGGCTGAGAAAACAAATATTTTGTAGACAGTGTTGCAGTGGTGCACTTAACATGATATGACCGTTTGGTGCAACTGAATCCTCATGTTTGTTTTCTAGGATAGTTGATTTTAAGTAGCCTTGTAAAACTTAAAACTGTATTTTTGTGTGTGCGCTGTTCCTTAAATCGGTATTTTACATTTTGGTATCTATGGCAGCACCACTGCTTAGAAATACATGTTCCGGGTATGCCCTTAATTCTCTTTTTTTTTTTAGACAGAAAAAAGACCAATCAACAAACAAACACTAGCCATTTTTTTTTATTCCTTTTATTAGATGTTTATTTTCTTCTTTGAGTTATTTGTTTTGTAAGAGACATCTGCATATTTAAAAATCCATTGGGGCACCACAACCACTTCATCTCAATGTCAGTCAGTCAGTCTTTAATACTGATTGGACCCTGGGCAGGTATTTGATTGGGGCCCCTTGACCTAGCCCTTCCCCTTCCTAGCATGGAATCACGCCATCAACGCCCACACAAAAAAAAAAAAACACACAACACACACTTAGCCCTCTCATTTCTTATTGAGACAAAATACACATACTAACACACATACAGATGCAAACACTGACATACATAGAGATGCACACATACACAGGTACATACATACATAGAGAGATACACAGACACACACAAGTGCATACACAGACACACAGATACACACTGACACACCTACATACAGTGATGCACATTTACACTCACTGACAAACATGCAGATAAACAGAAACACTAACACACAAACAAACACACTGACATACATGCAGATACACACAATAACATACAGATACATACACGGACCCACATGCAGATACATAGATACAGACACATATACAGACACATATCCAGATACACACACACACACACACGCAGCTACACATACACACAGAATGATACACATTCAAATAAACAGAATGACACTCACACAGATACAAACGCAGACACACATACAAACAAACACACATATAAATACAAAGACACACACCCGGACACACAGAAACACATTCTGATACACAGGGTCACATAGAGACACATGCAGATACAGAAACACACACACAAACAAACAGACACTTACATACAGATACATATATTCAAACAGACATACATACATACAGACACATACATACTGGCTGTCACTTCCTCCCAGCATCCTGAATTTATCACAGGGGGTCCGGTCGCACTCTCAAAGCGGCCGGGCCCCTGAAAATCCATCACCATCGGGTGGCCCTTAGAGCATTGGCCACCTGATGAGCCTCCACATCACCCGGCCCGCGCTGGTTGTTCCATGCTGGCCGCACGCACCACGGTGGCTAACTGGGCCACGGTGGCTAACTTAGGGACCCTAAAACTAACTGGGCCCGGGGCAGCTGCCCCTTTTGCCCTGTGTTAAAGACAGCCCTGTTAGAGTCCCCCGGTGCCATCTTAACTTCCAGAGTTGAAATGTTTTCCTTGGATGCCCATCCTGGTACTTCTAATCTGGTGCTCAGCTAAAGATGAAGGGCCACTAAAGCACAAAAAAAAAAGTTAGCGTGTTCTGACCAGTGCTCCCTTGGTTCCTGACAAATTTTTAAATGATGAAATTAAGGCATGTATTTTATTTTAATGATGCTGATTGAGGCGCCTTTTTGTGGACGTCCAACTGTCTGTGTTTCATCAGCTTGTATGTAGGCAAAGTTCTACAAATGTTACAAACAATAGAAATATTCCATTAGTTTCCATACTGCCATTTTTTTAACGCTGCAGCAGAATTGCTCTATGTACAATGCCACCATTTATCTTTACGAGATGTTAATTCGATTCAGACTTTCTATTGTTTACAACAATAATGTCACATTAGATTTCCTTGTATTTTACAAGCATGTGAAAGATAGAAGGAGCTCAAAAAACATAGAAAATAGTATTCTGGAACATTTTGTGAAATCTGACATCTAGTATTAGTTCATGTGAACTTTTCTCATCTTTCTTTATGCATTATTGTTTTGCATCATACCCAGAAAAATCTCTTCAAATTTGTATTCAAAATCTTATTTTCAAATTACTTTCCTACATGTGTTATAAAATAAATAAATAAGTGTGTATGTAAGTAAGTGAAGAAGTAATTAAATGTGTTTAGTAGTTCCGTAAAATAGGATTTATATTTTGTTCTATAAAGTGTCTATAGACTAGTAATTGGTTATACGCAATATATTTTTTTATTTACGGTAATTATATTAAATATATTGTAACTAAAACAAAATGTGTTTAAAAGGAAGACTCACATTTCTACAGTATTAGAAATGGATGCCAATAATCAATTTTTTTTTTTCTACTGCCTAACATCTTAACCCCTTCCCGACCGTGGACGTATCAGGTACGTCCGATAAAAAACGGTACTTAAGGACCGCGGACATACCTGATACGTTCAAGGCAAATTTGATCGCTTCCAGCCATTCGATGTCGAGGCATCGTGCAATACCTCTCCTTATTGCCAGGCGCTTGGTAATCGCTCCCCCTGGAGAAATCACTTCCGGGTTGCTCCAAGTGGCGTCCAGCAGTAAAGCAGAGCATCGGAAGCCATCGGGCAGGCCTCCGATGCTCTGCCTGTGCTGAGTGCCTCAAGGGGTCAGGGAACTCCGTAAAGAAAAAAATAAAAATAAATAATAATTTAAATATATATATTAACCCCCCAGCCATGTGGCTCTCAAGAGGGCGCTGCCTTTCTGAAGGCAGTGCACCATGGGGCTTCTGCAGGTGTCCCTAGCCTGCCTCATCATAGAGGCAGGCTAGGGACATCCAATCAGAGCTTGCCCCTAAAACTTTGTTTATTCTAACTATGATCCCCATTTGTCTGATCAGGTCAATATTAGTAAATATTGACTCTGATCACTATGGATCTCCCTCCACCTCTTCACTTGTGTTTTAGTGAGAGAGGGAGAGAGATCTGTGTTTTAGGCAGAGATATTTAGGTAGTTTTAGGTAGGGATTTGTAAAATTGTGAGACCCAAAGGCTCTTTTCAGAGCCATTAACCCATTTCTTGCCAGTGATCACTATAATCACTGGCTCTTGCACAGCAGCACTAATTTTGCTGTCATCAATGTGCATTTTTTTTAGGGGATAATGTTTGTTAGGTTTTTTTGTGACAGATCACTAAATAAAATGATTGTGACAGAGGTCACAGAGGTCGCATAGTGCTGAGGAGGCATATGCCATCCTTGCATTAGAGTCTGACGTGTCTATGTCTGACTCTGATCCTGATTTTGAGCCTGCCAGGTGCTCAGACACATCACTAGATACAGTGTCTGCTGCTAGTGATGTATCTTGTTATAATGTATCTGTGGCTGCTAGTCCCCCTGCCAGAGGGAGATGTGCTGCTCCAGTTGGCAGTACTGCTGAGGAGTACGTAGTGCCTCATCGCCAGAAGCCAGATATCCCACCTTCACTGCAAATCCTGGCATCAATGTGGATGTCGCAGGATTTAGCCCTCAGCATTTTCTGGAGGTGTTTCTGGGCGATAATGTATTGATCAGTCCCGTGCTGCAAAGCCTGACTCTTTTTTGGCAAAGCAGCAATGAGCCCCCATCGATGTGCCAGAATTAAAAAAAATCTGGGCATTAACTATGCTGATGGGCATCATAAAGAAGCCATCCATCCGCTCCTACTGGAGCAGTAACCCCATCTGCTCTACCCTCATTTACTCCCAGTGTATGTTGAGGAAGAGGTATGAAATGATTCTATATTTCCTACACTTCAGCAACAACAGCCTGTGCCCTCCTAGGGAGCATCCCCAGTTTGACAGGCTGTATAAAATTCGCACCCTGTTTACCCGCTTCGCTGCCAGGTTTGCAGCGGCTTATACACTTGGAAGGAATATATGCGTGGGTGAATCCCTGATGAAGTATAAGGGAAGGCTGGGATTCAAGCTGGACAGCCTGGACACTCAATTGGGGACTGCTTCAAACGATACCACATTTTTGGCTAAAACGGTTGCATCAAAGCATTCCATATACAATACATTGGGATATCTACTTTTCAAATATATACACTTTCATGGCAATAAATAAAACTGGGGTGCGTGATGAGCCCCAAGCTAAAGATAGCCCTATCAGAAGAAATACTCTCAATTTCAACTCAAGTCATACAATTGTAACTGCACCTTCCCAAAATCCTGGCAAACCAATGCATGCGGGGGGATAGGTGTACTCAGAAGGCCTTGCAGAAAAATAACCTGGAGTGTTTTCTTGCAATAACCAACAACAGGCTCCCCTAAATCACAGCCAAAAAGCAATGTGTGTGTAAAAATGAAAATAAAAAATAACCACCACACACTTTCTCTAATTTTGTGGGCTAAAACGGTTGCATCAAAGCACTCCATATACAATACCTCGGGGTGTCTACGTTTTAAATATATACATTTTCATGGCAATAAATAAAACTGGGGTGCGTGATAAGCCCTAAGCTAAAGATTGGCCTATCAGAAGAAATACTCTAAATTTTTAACTCAAATCACAAGTCATGCAATTGTAACTGAACCTTCCCAAAATCCTGGCAAACCTATGCATGGTTGTTCTCCGGAACACTCATCAATATACTCCATATACAAAAACCGTGGGGTGTCAACTTTTCAAATATATGTATGCTCATGGCAAAGAAATTAAGTGGGATACCTAAAAATGCCCCCAAAAAGAAAATAGGCAAAGATATGTCAAATTTTAAAAACACGTCAGAAGTTTGGCATTGCACCCGACAAACAACCCAACAAACCTATGCATATGTGCTAGAACTAGTGCATTATATAGTGTTAAAATACCACCATTTGAAATACCCTAGGGTAGTGATGGCGAACCTATGGCACGCGTGCCACAGGTGGCACGCCGGGCCCTCTCTGTGGGCACGCGGCCATAGGTTCGCCATTAATGCAGGTGCCTACTCTGCTTCCGGGTCGGAAGGCAGGGGGAGGGATCTGTAAAGCAGCTCCCCTGTCCTCCTGCGCGATGCTGTGTTGAGCGTTGCCGCGCGTTACCATGGCAACGCTCCACCCAGCATCGCGCGTGAGGACAGGGGAGCTGCTTCACAGATACCTTCCCCTGCCTCCCGAACCGGAAGCAGTACCTACAACCACTGGACCACCAGGGATGGCTGTGCCCCCCCCCCTCCTTCATTAAAGGTAAGAAGGAAGGGGGGAGGGGGGAGATACTGATTTAATACACTTTTTTTTTAATGTTTACCGCCCCACATCCCCTCCCCCACACCCAGCATCCCTCCCCTCCCCTACACCCCTACCCCCACACACACATCACCTCAACCCCACACACAGCACCCTTCCCCCCGCCCAGCACCCCTACCACCACACAGCACAGCACCCCTACCTCACCACACAGCACAGCACCCCTCTCACACACACAGCACCCCTCATACACACACACACATACAGCACCCCTCACATACAGCACCCCTCATACACACACACACATACAGCACCCGTCACACACACATACAGCACCCGTCACACACACATACAGCACCCCTCACACACACAGCAGCCCTACCCCCCACACAGCACCTGCACAACACACCCATCACCACTACCCCCCACAGCACAGCACCCTTACCCCCGCCCAGCACCCCCACCCCCCACACAGCACAGCACCCCTACCTCCCCACACAGCACAGCACCCCTCATACACACACACACATACAGCACCCCTCATACACACACACAGCACCCCTCACACACACCACCCCTCACACACACACAGCACCCCCCCACACACACAGCACCCCCCATACACTTACACAGCACTCCTCATACACACACACACAGCACCCCTCACACACACACACACACACACAGCACCCCCCACACACACAGCACCCCCACACACACACAACACCCCACCACACACACACAACACCCCCCCCCACACACACACAGCAACCCACACACACACACACACACACACAGCAACACACACACACACACACACACACACAGCAACCCTCACACACACACCCCTCACACACAGCACCCCACACAACACCCACACAACACCCCACACACACAACACCCCCCCCACACACACACAGCAACCCTCACACACACACACAGCAACCCTCACACACACACTCAATGCAGTATGTGTGTGTATTCAGCAGTCTGTGTGTGTGCGTGTATTCAGCAGTCTGTGTGTGTGTATGCATTCAGCAGTCTGTGTGTGTATGCATTCAGCAGTCTGTGTGTGTACTCAGCAGTCTCTGTATTTGTACTCAGCAGTCTGTATTTGTACTCAGCAGTCTGTGTGTGTACTCAGCAGTCTGTATGTGTACTCAGCAGTCTGTATGTGTGTGTACTCAGCAGACTGTCTGTATGTGTATTCATCAGTCTCTATATTCAGCAGTCTTGTATGTGTCTGTGTGTGCATGTGTGTATTCAGCAGACTGTGTGTATGTATTCATCAGTCTGTGTGTGTATGTATTGCATTTGTTCGAGATACTAATAAATATAAGCTTAATTTTATCTATTTATTTCATTATTTAAAATTTGTATCATTGAACTCTCTGTTGTTGTGTTCTTTTAAAACAAAAGTTGTTAATTAGTTAGGACAACAGTACGAGTTGTTTTTTCTAAACTTAAACCTCAATATTCAGGTTTAATTGCCGTGTTGGCACTTTAAGGAAAATAATTTGGCATGTATTGCGGTTTGGGCACTTGGGCTCAAAAAGGTTCGCCATCACTGCCCTAGGTTGTCTACTTTTCAAAAATATATGGTTTGATGGGGGTAAGTTACATTGGCCGGCTTCAAAAATGTCCCAAATGGGACATGGGTGCATGATGACCAGCTGTGAAAATTCCAAGTTTGAAAACTGGAATGCGCACTGTAACAGTTTACCATGGAGTTGGAGCCCAGTTGCAGGAGATGGCACAGGGAGAAGGCAAAAACCAGAAGCACAGTACAGATGAAGGGGAAATCAAAAGGCAGGGTCAGGCGAGAAGCAGAAATCAGGCGAAAGGGGATGCAGCTCTGGCCTTAAGAACCTGCTCAAAGGCCTTTAGATCTTGCCTGCGGATCACAGTTCCATTGGAGGCAATTACACAGTCTAGGGACAGATCCTCTGTGTTGGAGCAGGAAACTTCAGGGGAGACAGAAGCTGAGGATTGGAAGGTAGCCACCTCCTTTTGAGGTTCTGGAACAGAGTTAGCCAGGGCTGTGATAGTGGCATTGGTCTGGTTAGGTGGTCTTTTCGGTCCACTAGCATGCAGAGTTGAACAAAAAAGGGGCCATGGAGGATTTACTGGATAGCGACACAGAGCCCCCACATGGCTATGTTTAGGGCGAGGAGGACGTATCAGGCAATAGCTGATGTAGTGACCTCCCTTGCCACAATAGAAGCAAAGGCCTTTGACTCTCCTTCTGGCCTTTTCATTTACTGTAAGCATGGTATTTAGTGCTCCAATCTGCATGGGTTCCTCTATGTCCATGGTGGGTGTGGCGAAACCAACCTAGCCACTGTCCACTGGAGGAGCCTGGTTGCTAGCCTCCTGCCCTGCGACTATGGCCCTAGGATAGATTGCCCTTTAAGAAACTGATTTGGGCATGTTGTATTATATTATGCTGCTACTGGCCCTTTAAGAACCATCTGGAGACATACTGTGGAGTTACTGGGTGGCCACCATTTCATGTATCAGAGGCACATGGTGAGAACAATGGATGAAGCACATGGTGAGAACAATGGATGGCGGCCATTTTAACTCACAGACATTGTTGTGACTTTTCTACACGGTGCCATCTCGCCGGTATTTGGTACACAAAGACATTGTGCAGTAGTTTCAAACTATACAACAGGGGACACATTATACAGTAATTATTTTTTATATAATCTGTATATGTTCTGCGGAATCTGCATTAAACTGTATCTTCCAAACTACTGAATGGATCTGGGTGAATTTTGGATATGTGGTTCACCCAGATCCCCTGGTTATGAGGATATTTATATGGGGTTATTGCATGTTTTGTGTTCCCTGTTATATGTTTTATAAAACTGTATTCATCTGCCTGTGATAATGAGATTACCAATTGTGTTCAGTAATCATATTACAGGCAGAGGGGAGGATTTTGTGTGGGAGTGTCTGTGTGTATTGTACAGATTGATTGGTTGTTTTGTCCCTCCCTGTGGGCGGTCCTGTATTCTCAACAACTGTAATAAAAAACAGGCTGGGTGTGCCAGCCTCAGATTCTGCTTGACCCTCAAAACGAAGTGTCGTCTCGTTATTGGGGGAATTGGATTGTATGCTGACTGCCAGGAGTGTAAGCGGATTGTATGCTTTTCCTGTTCAGCTATTCCAGGGTTCGTGTGTTTCCAGTTCGGGAGTTGGAAGATTTGTACAGTTTGGAGTTCGGGAGATTGGTGATTGCAGTAGCTGCTGGTCTATCTGAAAGGGGATTATCGCCTAAACTGGGTTTTATCCTCTTGTGTGTGAAACGGTCCGCAATAGTGGGGATAGGGATATAGGTCTCACCAGCAGGTTGGGAGCATTGATCGGGCAGAGGGTTCGTTTCAAATCACTCCTGCCTTCTTTCTCTGAACCGGCAATCCAGCTGGGTGGCGAGCACCAATAATTTTTCCAGGGAGGTTGGAACTCCCACTCGTGGTAGTTCATCCTTAAGGGTTTCAGTTAATCCAAGGCGGAATTGGTCCACTAGGGCGGTTTCAATGAGTCCAGTGTCTGATGACAAGCCACGGAACTCTGTGATGTAATTTTCCACAGGACGGTTTCCTTGTTTAAGGGAATGGAGAGAAGTCCTGGCTGTGGAGGCACGGAAGGGGTCCTCATACAAGGAGGTCAAGGCTTTAACAAAGGATTCCCAGGTGTCCAGTACAGGGCTTTTGGCATACAGATGTTGATGAGCCCAGGTCTTGGGCTGCCCGGATAACAGGGTGATGACAGTTCTTACTTTAACAAAATCTGTGGTATAGGTATTTAAGTACAAACAGGATTTCACAGTCAGTGATAAAGGAGTGGAAGGAAGCCCTGCGACCAGTGAATCTTTCAGGCAATGCAATATCAGGTTCAGGAGCATGGTGTGTGTTCAGGGGCGTACCTAGAGCATTTGGCACCCGGGGCGGACCCTGAGTGTGGCACCCCCCCCCCCACCCCGATCACATAAATTTCATACACTCCCTACACATAAAAACTCTGCACCCCGATCACATAAATTTCATTCACTCCCTACACATAAAAATCCTGCACACCCCCTTAATAAAAAACAAAAACGTGCACAACCCCTCTTAATAACAAAAAACCTGCACACACCCCTTATAAAAACCCTGCACAACCCCTTAACAAAAAACAAAAATCTGCAGTGCACATCCTCCCTTAATAATTAGAATACTTCAACCCCCTTAATCAAAAAACCCCTGCACCCCCATTATTTAAACCTCCCCCTTTAATTCTTTAATCCACAGCCCCCTTTAATTAATCCTCACTCCCCCCTTAATTAATACACCCCCCTTAATTAATACACCCCCATTAATTAATCCACACACGCCTTAATTAATACACCCCCCTCAATTAATCCACACACCCCTTAATTAATCCTCACTCCCCCTTAATTAATACACCCCCTTAATTAATACACCCCTTTAATTAATACTCACCCCCCCTTAATTAATCCACACCCCCTTAATTAACACACCCCATTAATTAATCCTCACTCCCCCTTAATTAATACACCCCCTTAATTAATCCACACCTCCCCTTAAATAATACACCCCCCTTAATTAATCCACACCCCCCTTAATAAATATACCCCCCATAATTAATCCTCACTCCCCCTTAATTAATACACCCCCTTCATTAATCCACACCCCCTTAATTAATCCACACCCCCCTTAATTAATACACCCCCTTAATTAATACACACACCCTTAATTAATCCACACCCCCTTAATCAATACACACCCCTTAATTAATCCACACACCCCTTAATTAATCCTCACTCCCCCTTAATTAATCCACCCCCCTTAATTAATCCACCCCCCCTTAATTAATACACCCCCCTTAATTAATCCACACACCCCTTAATTAATCCTCACTCCCCCTTAATTAATCCTCACTCCCCCTTAATTAATACACCCCCCTTATTAATACACCCCCCTTAATTAATCCTCACTGCCCCCTTAATTAATACAGACCCTTAATTAATCCACACCCCCCTTAATTAATACACCCCCTTAATTAATCCTCACCCCCCTTAATACACCCCCTTAATTAATCCACACACCCCTTAATACACCCCCTTAATTAATCCTCACTCCCCCCTTAATTAATACACCCCCTTAATTAATCCACACCCCCCTTAATACACCCCCTTAATTAATCCACACCCCCCTTAATACACCCCCTTAATTAATCCACACTCCCCCCTTAATTAATACACCCCCTTAATTAATCCACCCCCCCCTTAATACACCCCCTTAATTAATCCTCACTCCCCCCTTAATTAATACACCCCCTTAATTAATCCTCACCCCCTTAATACACCCCCTTAATTAATCCTCACCCCCCTTAATACACCCCCTTAATTAATCCTCACTCCCCCCTTAATTAATACACCCCCTTAATTAATCCACACCCCCCTTAATCCACCCCCTTAATTAATCCTCACCCCCCTTAATCCACCCCCTTAATTAATTCACACCCCCCTTAATACAGCCCCCTTAATTAATCTACTCACATTTTGATGATGCCTTGACCGACTGGGTGCCTCACCGCCCGGATATTGGAACCTTCAGCTGGATATCCGTGAAGGCGGGCTGACGGCGCTGCGCACGACGTCATCACGGTGCGCGACGCCGCGGCCCGCAACACTCCTCCCCCTTCTCCTTCAAGTAAGTCCCGCCGGGCTGTGCGCAGCCGCCGCAGCGTAATGATGGGGGGTGACACATGACACTGGACGTCATGGCACCCCCCTAGTCAGTGGCACCCGGGGCGGGCCGCCCCCCCCGCCCCCCCCTTAGTACGCCACTGTGTGTGTTCCACTTTAAATCAGCATAGCCACACTGCAATTCACTTACGGTTTGAGACAGGAAGGTCACTTGCTGTGTGAGGGTACTCAGGACATTAATCATCTCTGCGGGCTCCATGGTAGTCAATCTGGTCATTATGTAACAGTCACCAGGGGACTTATGTAACAGTTTACCAGGGAGTTGGAGCCCAGTTGCAGGAGATGGCACAGGGAGGAGGCAAAAACCAGAAGCGCAGTACAGATGAAGGGGAAATCCAAAGGCAGGGTCAGATAAGAAGCAGAAATCAGGGCTGGCAACGGAGTAACGTAGTCAGTAAAGCAGGCCGAGGTCAGAGTCCAGAAAATCAGTCTTAAAGGACCACTATAGTGCAAGGAAAACATACTCGTTTTCCTGGCACTATAGTGCCCTGAGGGTGCCCCCACCCTCAGGGTCCCCCTCCCGCCCGGCTCTGGAAAGGGGAAAAGGGGTAAAGCTTACCTTTTTCCAGCGCTGGGCGGGGAGCTCTTTGTCTCTGATCCTCCTCCGTTCCGCCCTGTCGGCTGAATGCGCACACGCGGCAAGACCTGCGCGCGCATTCAGCCGGTCGCATAGGAAAGCATTTACAATGCTTTCCTATGGACGCTTGCGTGCTCTCACTGTGATTTTCACAGTGAGAATCACGCAAGCGCCTCTAGCGGCTGTCAGTGAGACAGCCACTAGAGGCTTTGGGGGAAGGCTCAACCAATTTATAAACATAGCAGTTTCTCTGAAACTGCTATGTTTATAAAAAAATGGGTTAACCCTAGCTGGACCTGGCACCCAGACCACTTCATTAAGCTGAAGTGGTCTGGGTGCCTAGAGTGGTCCTTTAAAGATCCGGCAGGAAAAAACAAACAGGTAAAACGACCAGATCCTAGGTTTCAGGCAGGGCTGGCTTTTACAACCTGCTAATTAAATGCAGCTGACCCTGCATGGGCTACAGGTGGATCAGCACTGCTTAATCCAGGCAAGGGGTCAGGAAGCAGAATAATGCAAACAGAAACTGAAGCCCCCCTGGTGGATATCTTGGCAGAAAACCTGACTGGGCTGCTGGAGCTGAGAGTTTAAACCCAGCCACGTCTCTTAAAGGGGCAGCCACCCCTTGCTATCTGCAGGGTTCGGGGTGTACCGTGACACACACCCTCCAAATAAGGTCTTTTAGTCCCCAGAGAACCTGACACCTGCATGGGTGTTATCACTGTACTCAGGAGATGTTGCTGAACACATATTGGGGTGTTCTTTGGCAGTAACACCTAACAGAAAATCCATGCCTAAAGTAAAATGTGTGTGAAAAATAGCACAAAAAATTACTACCCAAAAGTTTGATAAAGACTGGTGGTAGAATTAGTGTATTATATAGTGTTAAAATACCACCATTTGAAATACCCTGGGTGTCTACTTTTAAAAAATATATGGTTTGATGGGGGTAAATTACATTGGCTGGCTATAAAAATTTCCCAAATAGGACATGGTGACCAGCTGTGAAAATTCCAAGTTGGTAAACTGGAATGCGCACCCTCCAAATAAGGCCTTTTAGCCCCCAGAGAACCCGACACCAGGGGCGGACTGAGCACTCGGGCAAATCGGTCATGGACCGAGGGCCCGAGGCTCTAGGGGGCCCGCCCGCTCTGCACTGAAGTAACAGCTGGGCTGGGGAGTTAAACATCTCCCCAGCCAGCATGTACACAGCAAGGGGCCCGGCACGGCACTCTGCGGGCCCCTGTTACAAAATACAATCTCCCCTTTGCCGGTCCCAGCAGGGCACACCACAGCTAATGGGGTCTTTCCAAAGACCCCAATAGGCTGCCTCTCAGTGTGCCTGAAAGATAAACAGCATGAGAGCTGTCTGTAACAGATCAGGCAGCTCCGTGCTGCTCATTAAGCAGGAAATGACATCATGTGTCATAAGTTCAACAAGCTGTGCGGAGCTGCCTGAGCACTGTTACAGACAGCAAGCTGTATGTGATACAGCATGCCACAGGTAAGGGAAAGATAAACAGATTAATATAATCATCCCCCTTCCCCTTCTAAGACCTACAGCCCACCTACCCCCTGGACCCATTCTAACCCCTGCAGCCCCTATAATCCCTCTATCCCCTGTTGCCCACCTACCCCATGGACCCATTCTAATCCCTGCAGCCCCTATAACCCCTCTATCCCCTGTAGCCCACCTACCCCCTGGACCCATTCTAATCCCTGCAGCCCCTATAACCCCTCTATCCCCTATAGCCCACCTACCCCCTGGACCCATTCTAACCCCTGCAGCCCTATAATCCCTCTATCCCCTGTTGCCCACCTACCCCTTGGACCCATTCTAATCCCTGCAGCCCCTATTATCCCTCTATCCCCTGTAGCCCACCTACCCCCTGGACCCATTCTAATCCCTGCAGCCCCTATAACCCCTCTATCCCATGTAGCCCACCTACCCCCTGGACCCATTCTAACCCCTGCAGCCCCTATAACCCCTCTATCCCCTGTAGCCCACCTACCCCCTGGACCCATTCTATCTCCTGCAGCCCCTATAACCCCTCTATCCCCTGTAGCCCACCTACCCCCTGGACCCATTCTAACCCCTGCAGCCCCTATTATCCCTCTATCCCCTGTAGCCCACCTACCCCCTGAACCCATTCTAACCCCTGCAGCCCCTATAATCCCTCTATCCCCTGTATCCCACCTACCCCATGGACCCATTCTAACCCCTGCAGCCCCTATAACCCCTCTATCCCCTGTAGCCCACCTACCCCCTGGACTCATTCTAAACCCTGCAGCCCCTGTAGCCCACCTACCCCCTGGACCCATTCTAACCCCTGCAGCCCCTATAACTCCTCTATCCTCTGTAGCCCACCTACCCCCTGGACCCATTCTAACCCCTGCAGCCCCTATAACTCCTCTATCCCCTGTAGCCCACCTACCCCCTGGACCCATTCTAGCCCCTGCAGCCCCTATAACCCCTCTATCCCCTGTAGCCCACCTACCCCCTGGACCCATTCTAGCCCCTATAACCCCTCTATCCCCTGCAGCCCACCTACCCCTTGGACCCATTCTAACCCCTGCAGCCCCTATAACCCCTCTATTCCCTGTAGCCCCCCTGAACCCATTCTAAGCACTGCAGCCCCTATAACCCCTCTACCCCCTACAGCCCTTCTACCGCCTGCAGCTCCTCTACACCCTGCAGACCCTACAACTCCCATGCAGTCCCTATAACTCCTCTACCCTCTGCAGCCCTTCTAACCACTGCAGCCCCCCTACAGTCTATAAACCACATACAGCCTCTCTACTCTCTAGAGCCCTTAAAATACCTGCACCTCTTACAGCCCTTAAAATATCTGCATCCCCTACAGACCCTTATCTCATACAGACCGTCTACCCCCCGCAGCCCCTCTATCCCCTACAGCCCTTCTGACCCCTTCAGCATCCCTACACGCTACAGCCCCTAAAATCCCCCTGCACACCCTACAACTGTTATATTCCCTACAGCCCCTATATTCCCTGCATCAACTAAAGCCCAATGAACCCCATGCACAAACTACAGACCATTTCCCATACACCCACTACTGCATCTATTGATCTGCACTTACCACAGTCCCTATCCCTTCCCTACATCCACAATAGCCCCTATTACCCCTACCCCCACTATAGGCTCTATTACTCCCTGTCCCCACTAAAGTCCCTATAAACACTACAGCTTCTATGCCCCTGGCATCCACTGCAGCGTTTATCCCCCATATCCCCTGCACACGCTACAGCCCCTATTACCCCTTGCACTCATTAAAGCCCCTATTAACCTCTGCACCCACTATGGCCTTTATAACCCTGCATCCTATGCTATGACATCTAACCGTCCCCTACACCCACGTGATTACTACTATGATTTAGTTGTAGAAATTACTAGTCCCCCTCTCCCCCCCCCCCCCCCCATTTTTGATTGTGGGGTCTTTTTATCCATTTAAATATATTTAAATGAACACTATAGACATCCAGACCATTTCAGCTAATTGAAGTGGTCTGAGTGCAGTGTCCCAGGTTCCTTAAACCTGCAATGGCAATTTTTGCAGTTTTTGAGAAACTACAATAATTACCTTTCAGGGTTAACTCCATCTCTAGTGGCTGTCTACCAGACAACCACTAGAGACTTTTGCTTCGCTAGGCAACTTTTGGTCACCTAAGTGATGCTGGACGTCCTTACGCTATGCATGAGGACATCTAGCTTCATACAAAACCCCATAGGAAAGCTTTATACAATGCTTTACTAATGCGAGTGCAGCACCTGAACCAGCACCGAGAGACATCAGCGTTGGATTCAGGTAAGTGACAGAAGGGGGGTTTTATCTGTGGGTAGCACTATAGTTTCCCTTTAAATAAACTCTAATTCCACATATCCTGACACGACACACAAAGACATACATATATAATTACACCAGGGTTCACAGTGCATGTACACACAGAAGCATACATTCACGTTACATTCACATACAATCAAATAAACGGTACATCTACACCAGCACATATATTGATCTGCAGGGGGCCCGGATCCTAATTTTTCCCGGGGGCCCAAACCACTGTCAGTCCGTCCCTGCCCGACACATCTATATATGGGGGTAGCACTGTACTCAGGAGATGTTGCTGAACACATATTGGGGTGTTCTTTGGCCCCTTGCTCAAGGTATAAGAATAAAAAGGTATAAACAATATACCAGCAAGTGGAGCGCTATAATGAATATTAATATAAATAATGAGGGGGTATACTCACCCCTCCAACATAGTGATACAATGTGTCCAAATGTACATACAAAGTAAAACAACAAAAAGAGAGAATATAGTGCAGATGGTTTACAAAAATCAAAAATGAATAATAGTAGCAATTGGTTGAAACCACTCACGTGGGTTGGAGCCTATAAGCTATTGGCTCCGTAAGTGACTCCTTTTTGCTCTTGAGGCAGCAACACACCCCTTAGACAGAGCCTTGAATTCCTGGCTCTGAGGTTTGTTGGCAATATGCTAATTTATTGGGATAGCATTCCCCACATAGTGTTCCTGGAGGCTAGAAAGGACTATATGGACTGATATAAAAAAATATCGATTTATTGTAGAGATAACAAATAATAAAAACAATATTAAGACTTCTCAAAAGCATATAAGCTAAAAGGTAGAAAGTCCAAGTATAAAAGTCCAAAACTCCAGCTAAACGCGTTTCACTCTTGTATGAGCTTCCTCAGTAGCTGTTTTTTGGACTTTTATACTTGGACTTTCTACCTTTTAGCTTATATGCTTTTGAGAAGTCTTAATATTGTTTTTATTATTTTTTATCTCTACAATAAATCGATATTTTTTTATATCAGTCCATATAGTCCTTTCTAGCCTCCAGGAACACTATGTGGGGAATGCTATCCCAATAAATTAGCATATTGCCAACAAACCTCAGAGCCAGGAATTCAAGGCTCTGTCTAAGGGGTGTGTTGCTGCCTCAAGAGCAAAAAGGAGTCACTTACGGAGCCAATAGCTTATAGGCTCCAACCCACGTGAGTGGTTTCAACCAATTGCTACTATTATTCATTTTTGATTTTTGTAAACCATCTGCACTATATTCTCTCTTTTTGTTGTTTTACTTTGTATGTACATTTGGACACATTGTATCACTATGTTGGAGGGGTGAGTATACCCCCTCATTATTTATATTAATATTCATTATAGCGCTCCACTTGCTGGTATATTGTTTATACCTTTTTATTCTTATATTTTGCACTTTATTGTGGATTAAGGTATTCCACTTTTTGTGTTGAGCTGCTTTTATTCAGGCACTTTAGTATATCACTCACTATCTCAGTAAGGGATAGTTATTGTTTCCCCTTGCTCAAGGTGCCTAGAGGGATATTGGCTATAACTCACTGATGATACCTTACAAGGTTCAAACGATCGTCTGGGGTTGCTGTATCTCTCGTGCAGATGGAACTTGCTGGCATATTGGATCTAGACTGCCCGTATGAGTGGGACCAGTCTGATATGCTTCAGAGATGTTCTCTCTGTAATGGCACAAGTTGGGCTAAAACCAGCTTGAGAAGTTTGTCCTGAGTTTAACAACACCCAGTGTTTACATGCTTTTTTGCAAGTTATAGGGTTAAAACAGATATTTTCAAAATTGATCAATAGTGACATTGTAACACTGTTATCTGTCATAAATCTCTGAATCCCACCTCACATGTACATATTTTTTTTAAAGTAGACAACCAGGGGTATTCAATATGGGTTCTGTCCAGTCTTTTTAGTAGCCACTTAGTCACAAACACTGGCCACATTTTGCATTTATATTTGTTTGTGTGTTAAAAATGCAAAAAACTATGAACGCAAATTTTGGCCAGTGTTTGTGACTAAGTGGCTACTTAAAAAGACTGGACATACCCCATTTGCAATACCTTGGGTTGTCTTCTTTTGCAAATGGTATGCCATCATGGGGGTAATTCTCAATCCTGGGCTACGCTCTCAAAGGCAACATAACCAACCTGACAAATTTCAATGTAAAAAAAAAAGGAAAATCAAGCCTTATGTTTGACGCTGTAACTTTCAAAGACATTATAAATCTTGTACATGGGGGGCACTGTTATACTTGGGAGACATTGCTGAACACAAATATTAATGTTTCAAAACAGTACAACGTTTTACAACAATTATATCATCAATGAAAGTGCCATTTGTGTGTGAAAAATGCAAAAAACTTCATTTTCACTGACAATATAATCGCTGTGATATGTTTTACTGTTTAGAAGTACCCCCCATGTACAGGTTTTACTAGGGTGTCATAGAAAGTTGCAGGGTTAAATGCAGAATTAGCAAATTAAATTCTCTGGACTTTCGGCCTTGGTCCCTCAAATTGCAATCAATAAAATACTTAATTATGTAAAAATATTACATAAATATGCATGTAGAATTTAAATATATATATACATATTTATATATTTGAAGTCTACGTGTATATTTATGAAATTATTTATGTAATTATGTATATGGATATATATATATATATATATTTCAAATTATTTTTATTGATATATACATATATATATATATAATTTCATTTTTACAAGTGTATTTTGATATAAATATATATATATATATCATATCAAAATACAGTTAGAATAAAATTACATATATATATATATATTTATTTTTTTTAATTTTATTTACTTATTATTTATATTTTATAATAATATATACAATATATATAATTATTATATATATATATATTATATATACTTGTGTAATTTAATTATAAGTGTATTTTTTATTTTAATATACGTATATATAAATATAAAAATACACTTAGTTTGACATTTTATATATAAGATATATATACATATTATATGTCCTCAACCGTCATTGGTCCTCAAGGGGTTAAAGAGGCAGTCTAAATCAGGAGTGCCCAAAGGTAGATCCCCAGATGTTTTAAAAACTACATCTTCCATGATGCTGTGTCATTCTAAAACCATTGTAAAAGTATGCAAAGCATTATGGGATTTTTAGTTCTACAACATCTGCCTTTTGGGCACCCCTGGTCTAAACAACATAATCACTACAGCTTCCTGGACAATGTCCCTCTGTTACATGTCAAGTTTTGTATAAGTAGTCTGACAAAAACAAGAGCTTGGATGTCAAACTCATTTGTTCTGGAGAGCCAAATTGTCCAGTGAAATACGTTCGGAGGGTCAATTGCATAAAATTTATATATACACTGATCAGCCACAACATTAAAACCACCTGCCCAATTTCGTATAGATCAACCTCGTGCTGTCAAAATAGCTCTGATGCATCGAGGCATAGGCTCAACAAGACGTCTGAACATGTTTTCTGGTATCTGGTACATTAGCAGCAGATCCTTTAAGTTACAATGTGTGGCCTCCATGGATCAGATTTGTTGTCCCTGCACATCCCACAGATGCTCAATCGGATTGAGATCTGGGGAATTTGCAGGCCAGGGCAACACTTTTTGCTATGTTCCTCAAACCATTCATGTACAATTTGTGCAGTGTGGCAGGGTAAATTATCCTTCAAAAACAGACCCCTGCCATCAGGAAACAAAATTGCCATGAACGGGTGTATGTGGTCTCTAGGTAGGTGGTACATGTCAAAGTAACCTCACATGAATGCCAGGACCCAAGGTTTTCCAGAAGAACACTGCCCAGAGCATAACAGTTTCACCGCAGGTCTGCCGTCCTCCCATAGTGCATACTACTGCCATCTGTTCCCCGGGAAAACAATGCAGACACACCCATTAATCAAATGAAATACCAATCAAACCTGCTAAGCATATACCAATCAGTTTAACTACAATAACCCGAAATATATAATGTTTCTGATAGCCTTACTGGTTTTGCATCTTTTCCTAAATTGTGTTCCAAGCAGTTGTATACTGCAAACACAGATTAAAAGGAATCCATGTTTAAAATGGAATGAGGCAAAAATGTGATTCTTTGTTGAACTAATTTGCATATGCCCACCCAGAATCCTTTGCGGTTGCAACATTGCTGCAGTTTTGGGATTTCTGTGGGAAAAGCAAGTCTTATGGCTTGACTGGTGTGCAGATTTTTGTTTAACATTGTATTAAGTATATATATATATATATATATATATATATATATATATATATATATATATATATATATATATATATATATATATATTGAACTGATATACTTATAAAGTAGGAATCAAAAATGTTAATTTTAATAAGTTATATCTGACTCAGACTGCAGGTAGAATGAACTATAACCATTTTATCAATAGGATGGAATCAGTTCACAAAATAGACACATAGGGCATTTTAATAGTCAATTTGATTTTAAAAATAAAGAGGCGCATTTATACATTACCAGAATTTTATTGCAGATTAATTAAATTTGGGTTCATCCATTCTAGTCTGTAACTCAGTCTATCCACATTCAGCCAGTCTCCTGATCTCCTAGCCCTCTGGATCTCCTTTGGTCTTTAAAAGATGATCTGAAGATCTTGACTCTCCCTTCTCTTATTTTTCTCCCCATTTAACCATAATTTCCCCTTTATTAGTTCCTGCCCCTTGTTTGTAAATGGGCTGTATCTGGGATTAAAATATGGCTTTTGATTGGTTATGGGCGTATCTTAGTATTTTATTATTAATGTGGCCCTTAGGTCACCTCCCTATGATGGCACTATTTCCCTAGGTATGAAGACCTTAATTAGGTCATTGATGACCTGGTTGAATAAATTAATTGACCTTTAATTCACCTATACTGATGTCAGCTTAGAATCATTTTAAATATCTGTCTTTGGTTACATACATTCTTTAACCAAAGACAGGTTGGTTATACTTATCATTATTAAATATATATATCATCTATTCATCCAAGCTGTATGAATAATTGATAAATAGATTCACCTATACAAAATCATATGACATTAGTATAAATATATGATTCTTTTTACCCTTATATTAAGCAAGGGTATGGTTTACACATTACTATAGCAATCCAATATGTTAGGGTTTCTATGCTGATCATGCATGGATTCAGTACATTTAATCAATTTATATTATTTTGTATTTTGCTCTGATTAAAGATGGAAGCTTTCTGTTAGACATCAGACTTTGGGTCTTGTGGCTGGGTGGCTGGCAAACACTCTAGATTGCTTGTAATGTTTATGCACAAACAATTGCATTGTTTGTATAACCCTGTGGCGAATGCAACCTCGCCACGGGCACCTGGAAGGGCCTGATTGCCTGCCTCTTGCTCGAGGACTATGGCCCTGCAAATAGAACTGCAAAATACATTTTAAAAGACTCAGTTCATTTGGGATCCCTGTGCTGTTAGGGAACCGAACAGATCCACAAATTAAAGACCACCCGGAAACTTGTTAAACGTTACTGACACCTTGTAACGATTCTGCCAGCAGTGTACTAGGTTTTCATCTGGGTGGACCCGTTTGTATGCGCGTAAGCGTGGTGGCGGCCATCTTGTTCCCGCAGGAAGCGCTGTTTGGTCGTCGAGTGGATGGAACATTTAAAGGACCACTTCAGCTCAATGAAGTGGTCTGGGTGCCAGGTCCCCTAGGTTTTAACTCTTCAGATGCAAACATAGCAGTTTCGGAGAAACTGCTATGTTTACATTGCAGGGTTAATCCAGCCTTTAGCGGTTTTCTTCCTGACAGCCGCTCTTCCTTCCTGAAGAAACCTGTGTCCATCTCTCTGTGCTTGGCTTCCGTCAGTTTCTCCGGTATCATATTAACCCTGTAAGAAGTGTATTTGGGCACAATGGATTTTTGTATGCTGTTCCAGGCCCGTTAAATACTTGGGAGCAGTGTTACAACTTTTAAACTGGCACTTCGAATGCAGCCGAAGTCGTCGAAGTGCCGAAGTTGTCGAAGTGGCCGCCATTCGACAAACGAACACGTGGCGGCGGCCATTTTAACTTGTTTAAACACGGTCAGCGGTGTGTGCAGCCAAATCTATGGAACTGTTTACGGCTACCCAATTGCACGAACACCGCTGACCCGTACCTTCTTCGACCCCGCGGCTGGAGACTAAGTCCCGTTCGAAGATTCGAATGCTCGTTCGAATGGGACTTACTCGTTTTCTCAGTGTAAAATAGACCGACCGCACAGCCCAAATCCATGGAACTGTTTTGGGCATGAAAATGTGCCTGCGGTCGGTCAAAAATGACTTATACTTATCTCCCGAACGGCTGGAAGGATTCGTATGATTTTTGGGTATGTTTGTATTTGGAATGTGCTGATTAATAATATGTAACTGTTATTAATATTGGATGTATGGTTTTAGAGTTATGAAAGTTGGGTAAAAAGTATGTTTAAATTGTACGGATAATTGGGTTACCTCTCAGGCTAAGGGGAGGGAATCTGTGGGATGTAACCATTGTGTGATTGGGTAATGTATAATTGTATGTGGGCGTCTCCCTTGCAGGGGAGAATTGCATAAAAGCAGAGTGTGTGTAATTAAACCTGAGTTCTACTTTACCCTCAATTTGGAGTGCCATCTCTTATTGGGGGAATCTGCTACAAGGGATTGCTATGCTTGTCATACTCCCTTGCTAAATCACTGCTAAGCTCTTATTCTGCTTGTTCCTGTTCTGCTCTATGGAGGAGTCTACGGTGGTTATGGTGTCTGCTGCAGTGCTTGGAGGCCTCAGGAAGCGCTAGGAGCATCCTTCAGCGGAGGTACCCAGTCGGGGTGCCAGGCGATCTGTTACATTTAGAAACACACCTCTGCATTCAAAATACAACAGTACACAAAAATGCATTCTTGCATTCATACGCCAACACCAAATACAAAACACCCTTACATTCACCCTTACATTCTACATACAAAACATGCTTACATTCAAACACATAAATACTGCTTAGTGCTACCCTGCAAGCATGAGAAAATGGTAGAGCCCCTGATGTCAAAGCATTGTTGGAGTTGCAAAACAGATAGTGATCTACCTTTTGGCCACCCTTGCAATAGGGGGGCCCAAAACAATTATTGCACTATGGCCCTTTCTACTTTAGTTCAACCACTGAATTAGGGTGGAGGGCGTGATTGCATGCCATGTCCAGAAAAACACAATAGTATCCATTCTGAAGCCAGCAACAAATTTACAAAGAGAAGTAAACATTCATTGTCTATAGTCAATATTCTGCAGTGAAAACAACAGTTATAAATAAGCTGCAAGGTGTTTCTATGGGTTCGTGCAAAGGTTTCAGTGGATAATGTAAAACTTTGTCCCCTCCGTAGCCACAAGCATTGGCTTGGACAGTCTGACAGGAATAGCATTCTTTAACTGTTATATTCCATGAGGTAAGGAACTAGCAACATAGCATGGTGTGATTATCTGTCTGTCTGTCTGCCATCTTATGAATGCCAGTGTTAAGTCTTAAAATATAAAAGCAAAAACACAAAACCATTATTAGAATAAAAGCACTTTAAAGTCAGACAGATATAACTGTATGTATATCAAACCACCGTTACCCAAATGCTTGCCCGCGGACTACATTTTTAAGCATGCTCAGCCATCTAGAAAGCTATAAAATGTGTCTGATTTATTATTTCTCAGATGGGGAAAAATGTTGCTTTTGAACTTACACTTCCTTTTACTCAAAGGTCACGACAGTAAACCTTTTGCCATTCGGCTCTATTGATGTTTTCACAGTTTCCTCTCCAGCTGCACACAGCTCATGGAAATGAAAATGTACAGTAGCTGTAAGGTGCAGATGTGAAGTATTTGTTAGTGTGGTGGAATCTCGGTAAAAATAAATTTAGTAGGCCGAGATTACCACGTGGCATGTGTACGTGCATATGCTGACGTATCGATCAGTTGGTTGCACGAGGCAAGATACGATCAGTAGTGTACGGAGCATGTGCAAGAATACAGGATATAGTATTCCCCTCCTCCATTGTGCTGGACAAGCCATGCGGTCAAACAGGAAGTTAATTCTTATTTGTGTTGATTGGTTAAGAGAATGTGCGGGTGGAGCTTAATATGGGAGGAGTTATATGCCTATATAAGGAGCCTGCACTATTGTCCGGGGCTCAGAACTTGTGGTATTTTGGTGACGCTAGTCCCTCTGAGTCCCGATCGGTGATCCAATAAAGAATCTCTTCCTTCCTGAAGAAACCTGTGTCCATCTCTCTGTGCTTGGCTTCCGTCAGTTTCTCCGGTATCATTTGGTGCATTGGCCGGGAAGCTCATCGTTCAACGGTAGCTGAGAGGCAGAGGCGTGAGACGGTCTATCTTTGCCCACGTTCTCTACGGCTGCACCCCTGAACTTCTGCGTGGACCTCCCTTCGTCTCGGCGCCACTGGGCCGTTGTCCAGGAGATCATCGGCCTCTACGTGAGAAGTGCTGGGGTGTCCCCGTCGATGAGTGTGAACTCAGGTTCAGGAACGAGGAGGTAAGACAACTGCTGTTTTAGACGGCAGGACCCACTAGGGGTATACCGATTGTGCGGTAGGCCCAAAGGGGTTTTGAATCTGTGTATCTGCCCCCTCTGTCGGAGGGAAGGAGCGAAGGCGCACCGCTCGATCGAACGCTCTTTAGTCAGACCGTTTGATTCTGTTAGTCAGGCGGGGCTCTGGTGTAAATAGCCCTAGCCGGACACCGGTGTCTTGTCTAGACTAGCGTTCTAGGGTGTACATTTTGTTCGCTAGGTCGGAGAGACCGGGAGACTAAGCGGCGTCTGTGTAAATTCGGTTCGCTAGTTCTCATCCTATCTGGGCTAAGTGGGAAGGCGTGTAAATTTGGAACCCACTAGACTTTTGATAGTGCGACTAAGAGGCGTCTGTGTAAATTCGGTCCTCTAGCTCGCTATATATGTGGTGATTGGGCAGTGTGGCTAACCAAAACGTATGTAGATTGTTTTTAGGTAGTCCATTCAAGGTACTGGCCAAATAGTTTAGTTGGGAATTGTAAATGTGTTAAAGATTGTTAGTAAAGTGTATATCTTGTTAGATAGCGCGAGCTCAGCCGTCTAGCGAGAGTGTTAATAGTGTGTTGCTGTATTATAGTGCACGGTACCATAACCCTGTATATTTACTGACACTGTATATAAGTACTAATCATTGTCGTCAATTGCATGTTTTAACACCATAACCACTAATAATTGTATTGTGACCTTAACTTGTGCTTTGACCTATGCTAACCGTACTGTAACCGCTATTTGTAAAAGACGATGTTACTGGGGTGTGTTATAGACGGGTAATTCGTATATAGAGAATTATAGCGTGGGTGACTGTATAGTTACGCCAAAGGGCATAATATTGATTATATAGTGACTGGTGTAACAGCTGTGTGTGTACGGGAATTCCCTGAGTGTTTATTGTTATTGTATACGTTTCACTTGGTAACTGTACCACGTGGTGCTGTTGCCAGAGGAAACGGGTGTGACTGTTGAAAAGTACGTGTGTATAGTATTCGTTGTCGACGACGTTCCATTGTTAAGTATGGGTGCGTCGCAGTCAACGATTCCGGATCCCTTAGGTTGTATGGTGAAGAATTTTAAAAAGGGATTCAAAACTTGTGATTTTGGGGTTAAGATGTCTCCTGTACGTTTGGTTACTTTGTGCACTAGGGAGTGGCCTACTTTGGTTGCGGCATGGCCGCCACGTGGCAGTTTGGATCCAACTCTGGTACAGCGCTTACACGTGGCTGTATCAGGTAGGCCTGAACTTTACGGCCAGTTTCCTTATATTGATTGTTGGAGACAGGCCGTAAATGACTCGCCAAAATGGCTCCAGACATGCCACGAGGAGCAGTGTCGCCTCATGGTAGCTAGGACTTGTTCGTCCACTAGGACCGGTGTTAGGCCCATTTTGGACACGCCCCCTGAGTCCGAGATCCCTTTGCCGCCCCCTTACTTTCCGTTAAGAGGAAGTGACGCAAACGCAGGAAGTCCTGCACCCCTCCCCTCATTACCCTCATCCACTTCCGCTTCCTCCTCCAGTACAGGATCCACCCCCCCTCGTACTAAATCTCCCCTTCCGGAACCAGAACCCACCCCCATTAGAAACGAATATCCTGATTTGGCGCCACTTCAGACTTCCGGTCAAGCTTCATCTAGCTCGACTCGAAGTGTTTTATTTACAACCTTCTCCCAAAACCAACCTTCCACATCCCCATACCCTATCTCTCCCCGACCGGAACCCATGACTGACGCCCCTCTACGTAGCCCCATCCAAACCCGACAGTTGACTGGTGCCCAACAATTGAAGCACTATCAGATGCCTCTTCGCCTAAATTCCGGGTCAGCTTATATCGATGCCGCAGGTCAAATGGCACACGCTGACCCAGTCTTCGTATATGTCCCATTCACCACAACCGATCTTTTAAACTGGAAGACCCATAATTCCTCGTATACTGAGAAACCACAAGCTATGACTGATCTGTTCACCTCAATAGTACAGACGCATAATCCGACATGGGCTGATTGCCAGCAGTTATTAATGACTTTATTTAACAATGAGGAAAGGACAAGAATAAATCAAGCAGCCATTAAAGCATTAGAAGATAGAGCCCGTGCTTTGAACCAAGCAAATCCAGCAGCATGGGCCGCAACACATTATCCCAACACTGATCCCGATTGGAACGTAAATGGTGCTGACATGGTTCAACTCCGAGCCTATAGAGACGCTATAATTGCTGGCATGAAAGCAGGAGGAAAGAAAGCCATTAACATGTCGAAGACAGTTGAGGTGATTCAGAAAAGCGATGAAGCGCCCAGTGTCTTTTATGACCGATTATTGGAGGCATACCGCTTGTATACCCCCTTTAATCCGGAAGACGCAGACAATTCCCGAATGGTTAACTCCGCCTTTGTCAGCCAAGCATACGGAGATATTAAGCGCAAGCTACAAAAGTTAGAAGGGTTTGCAGGTATGTCCATCACCCAACTAATGGAGGTAGCAAATAAGGTTTATATGAACAGGGATACAGAAAGTAAGAAAGAGGAAGAGCGCAAGATGCGTAAAAAGGCTGATATGCTAGCGGTAGCGATCGCAGGCGTAGATAGACGGGGCCCGGATAGAGGCGATAGTAGATGGAATGAGGAACCTCTAAGTAGAAATCAGTGCGCTTACTGTAGGGAAGAAGGGCATTGGAGAAATGAGTGTCCGCGAAGAGAACAGTCTGAGAGAGACAGACCTAGGTCAGGTTACGGAAATTTTAGAGGCAGAGCGAGAGGTAGAGGAGGCCCCGGAGGGAGTAATGGTTATAGAGGGAGTAATGGGAACAGAGGAAGTGTTAGGGAAGACAGGTATATTCCAGCAGCGCAAAGGTCCCGCGATAGAGAAGGCAGGGACTTTGTAGGATTGGCTGACACGGTCATGGAGGACTATTGATACCGACCGGGCTCCATCCCCCTTGGTCGAGCGGAGCCTATGGTCGATGTATCAATAGGGGGAAAAAGGAGTGCGTTCATGATCGACACTGGTGCTGAACATTCAGTGGTGACTAATCTAGTTGCTCCTCCATCTGGAAGGACCATTACTGTGATAGGAGCAACTGGAAGAAGTGCTGAAAAACCGGTTCTTAAAAGTCGACTCTGTACATTGGGAGGCCACGTAGTAAAACACCAATTCCTTTATATGCCTGAATGTCCAGTCCAATTGCTGGGACGTGATATGCTATCGAAATTACAAGCGCAGATTACGTTCCTACCAAATGGAACAACATCCTTAAAGTTTAATGGACCTTCAGGTATTATGACTTTATCCGTACCAAAGGAAGAAGAGTGGCGACTTTATACAGTGTTGACTAGCCAAAACCCTAGGAGTGATGAGACATTATTCAACATACCAGGAGTTTGGGCAGAGAACAACCCACCAGGACTGGCCCGCAATATTCCACCTATTAAAATTGAACTAAAACTTGGGGTTTATCCAGTGAGCCTAAGACAATACCACATCCCGCAGAAGGCTAAGAAGAACATTCAATCTTATCTGGATAAGTTCATACGGTATGGTATCCTAAAATTCTGTACTTCCCCCTGGAACACCCCATTGCTGCCTGTTCAAAAGCCCGGTACAGATGAGTATCGACCTGTGCAGGACTTGAGAGCAGTCAATGATGCGGTTGTTAGTATACATCCAGTCGTGCCCAATCCATATAACCTGCTTGCTTTAATTCCGGGCGGGGCTACTTACTTCACAGTCTTAGATCTCAAAGATGCCTTCTTTTGCCTCCGAATTGCCGCAGAAAGTCAATGTATCTTCGCTTTCCAATGGGAGAACGCTGTAACGGGCTCAAAACGCCAAATGACCTGGACAAGACTGCCACAAGGGTTTAAAAATTCACCTACCCTATTTGGTTCAGCTCTAAGTCAAGATCTACTGGATTTCGAGTCTATCCCAGGAGAGTGTGTATTGTTACAGTATGTAGATGACTTGTTGATAGCAGCAGTTACAAAAGAAAAATGTCAGCAAGCAACGCACGATCTACTACACATTCTCTGGAAGGCAGGATACAAGGTGTCTAGAAAGAAGGCTCAGTTGTGTTTGCCAACTGTCAAGTATCTGGGATTCCATATCTCTGAAGGTCAAAGGATTATGGGGCCAGAGAGAAAAGAAGCTGTCTGCCAAATACCAATACCCAAGAATAGAAGACAAGTGCGAGAATTCTTGGGGGCAGCAGGCTTCTGTAGGATATGGATTCCTAGCTATGCGATACTGGCAAAACCTCTGTACGCAGCCATCAAAGGTACAGAGCACGACCCCTTCTTATGGACCCAAGAACAGCAAACGGCATTTGAAGATGTGAAGAAGGCTTTGATGAGTGCCCCAGCATTAGGTCTACCTGATCACACACGACCATTCTACCTGTATGTACATGAGCAAAGAAGAATGGCTGTGGGAGTATTGACACAGTACTTGGGATCATGGCAAAGACCTGTTGCCTACATGTCTAAGCAACTGGATGCAGTGGCCAGCGGACTTCCACCTTGTCTAAGAGCCGTAGCTGCAGCCGCCCTGCTAGTAGCTGAAGCCGATAAACTCACTCTGGGCCAAGAACTTTATGTACGAGTCCCACATGCAGTACAGACGTTGTTGGATTACAAAGGAAATCATTGGTTTAGTAACAGCCGTATGACCAAGTATCAAGCAATGTTGTGTGAAAACCCAAGAGTGCATTTAGAGACTGTAAACACCTTAAATCCAGCTACCCTTTTGCCACAACCTACTGAAAGTCAACATGATTGTTTGGAAGTAATGGATGAAGTATTCTCAAGTAGACCAGATCTTCGTGATTTTCCCATCCAGAACCCCGATGTTCAATATTACACCGACGGCAGTAGTTATGTGAAAGAAGGGATCCGCTATGCAGGATATGCAGTTACAACAATAGACAAGGTGATAGAAGCTCGGCCACTGGCGAAAGGAACATCAGCACAAAAGGCAGAATTGATAGCACTGACACGAGCGTTACAATTGGCTGAAGGTTTAAGAGTAAATATCTATACGGACTCTAAGTATGCGTTTTTAACCACTCATGCCCACGGAGCTTTGTATAAAGAAAGAGGACTACTGAATTCAGAAGGCAAAGAAATCAAGTACGCAGCTGAAATCCTACAACTATTGGAAGCAGTGTGGGAGCCGAAAGAAGTCGGTATTATACATTGTCGAGCGCATCTGAGAGGAGATGGTGATGTAACCAAAGGAAATCGGATGGCAGATAGTGCAGCTAAGCGTGCTGCTGAATCAGGAAGACAGGAGTATGTGGGGCATATAGCTGCTCTAATACCAACCCCACTGTCTCAATGGACTCCAGTTTATACAGCTCAAGAAGAGGAGTGGTTAAAGACTGAACCGGGAAAGTATTTGGAGAACAAGTGGTATCAGCTAGAAGATGGAAGAATAGTCATACCAGCATCACTAGCGGTAGAAATTGTCCAAAATTATCACAACGGGACACATTCTGGGAGAGACAGTACTGAAGAATCTCTTAGAAAACATTTCTACATACCAAGATTGTCCAACTTGACTCAGGCCATTGTACGTAGATGTGTAACGTGTGCTAAAAATAATGCAAGACAAGGACCAGTAAAGCCACCAGGAGTCCAGTTTATGGGGGGACTCCCCATGTCCGATCTACAAATAGACTTTACAGTGATGCCTAAATCGGGTGGACATCGTTACCTGCTGGTAATTGTGTGCACCTATTCAGGCTGGGTAGAAGCATGTCCTACTCGTACAGAAAAAGCAGGAGAAGTTGTGAGATTCCTGCTACGAGAAATAATACCCCGATATGGACTACCCTGTTCTATAGGATCGGACAATGGTCCAGCTTTTGTTCACCAGTGCCTACAACAACTGACTCATATGCTTGGTATAAAGTGGAGGCTTCATACCGCATATAGACCCCAGAGTTCTGGTAAGGTAGAGAGAATGAATAGAACTATTAAGAACCAGTTGGCTAAAATGTGTCAGGAAACCCAACTTAAGTGGAACGTTCTCTTACCCATAGCTCTATTGCGAATCCGCAGTACCCCTACCAGAAGGATGGGCCTCTCTCCTTTTGAAATTATGTATGGGCGACCACCTCCCGTACTTGGTAACTTAAGGGGGGATTTGAGTCAGTTGGGAGAAGGAATTACCCGGCAGCAGGTTGTAGAGTTGGGTAAGACTATGGAGGAGGTACAGAAATGGGTACAAGATAGATTACCTGTGAATATTTATCCCCCTGTTCATAGTTATCATCCAGGAGACCAAGTGTGGATTAAAGAGTGGAATAATGTACCGTTAGGGCCCAAGTGGAGAGGTCCTTATGTTGTTCTTTTGTCTACCCCTACAGCGATTAAAGTGGCCGAAGTGACTCCGTGGATACATCACTCCAGGGTTAAACCAGCAGCAGTCGATTCTTGGCAAGTTACAGCAGATCCAGAGAATCCCTGCAAGATCCGGTTGAAACGCACTACTCAGTCGGAGTAACGAGGAATTATTGTGGATTACAAATTTTATTATTTTTGGGATTTGGTACGTGAGTGAGAAGGCCATAATAAAGCCTGTCCGCTTACCATCACATAGTTTATAAGCCAGGAAAGTCCCGAAGGGACACCTGTGAAGACGAGCAGAACTCCATTCCCTGCAGCCCTCACATCCTGGAAGCTGAGGCGCCTTCGCACGGACGAAGACTGAGGATGACGGCGAAAGATGTGCTTTTGATTGTGTATATTTATGTGTGTTTTTATATTCAGGAAGGTAGAGGTACCGACACTCCTAGCTGTGAGGTATGCATTAAGACTACGAGAACAGGTAATCATATTTCCCAAACCCTAATTTGGCATTCACAATACGAGTGTAAAGGAGAGGTATCAAGATGTAGATACCTAAATATAGACTATAGTGTGTGCCATTTAGGAGTAGGAGAACCTAAGTGCTTCAGTCCGGAGTATCAACCTCGTACAATTTGGTTGACTCTCAGGAATGGAGATCCTCAGGGGACCCTAATTAATAAGACGGTGTTAGAATCCGTATATTCTTCGGGTGTTCTGCTATTTGATGCATGTAAGGCGATATCAAGTGGTAGAAAGCCGTGGAATGTATGTGGGGATCTTAGATGGGAGAGGACGTATGGATCTAACGATAAATATATTTGTCCCAGTAGTAAAAATAAATATGTGAGTCCTAGATGCCCAAATAAAGACTATAACTTTTGCCCATATTGGTCTTGTGTGGGGTGGGCGACTTGGGGACAGACAGTAGATAAAGACATGATAGTGACTAAGTTGCCGACTAGCCCTTATTGTAAGTCTATGGAATGCAACCCAGTCCATATACTTATTAATAACCCCGACAAGTTCCTAGATAAGTATGGAAATTTATTTGGGTTTCAGATATACGGGACGGGTTTAGATCCTGGGACATTATTGTTTATAGGGATAGAGACTGATACGGTATCCTCCCAGACTCATCAAGTATACCATTCCTTTTATGAAGAGATGAGTATAGATAATAAGATCCCCCATAATGCTAAGAACCTGTTCATTGACCTAGCTGAAAGTATTGCCGGTAGTCTTAATGTTACCAACTGCTATGTGTGTGGAGGTACTAACATGGGAGACCAATGGCCTTGGGAAGCAAAGGAGGTAATGTCCGGTTCTGAGGCAGTTGACCAACTAATATCTACACAAGCCGATTATCATTTGAGTGTTAGAGGTAAATCTGAGTGGAGATTAAAGACCTCCATCATAGGTTATGTTTGCATAGCAAGGAAAGGAATAATGTATAATACTTCTGTAGGAGAATTAACTTGTCTAGGGCAAAAAGCTTATGATGATGATACTAAAAATACAACTTGGTGGTCGGCTTCAAATGTCTCAGAACCATCTAACCCGTTTGCTAGATACGCCAATTTAAAGGATGTGTGGTTTGATCTATCTATCACATCTACCTGGAGAGCCCCAGCAAATTTGTACTGGATCTGTGGTAAGAAAGCCTATTCGGAGCTGCCACAGGACTGGGAAGGGGCATGTGTGTTGGGTATGCTCAAACCATCCTTCTTCTTGTTACCTATTGAAACAGGTGAGACTTTAGGTGTTAAAGTGTATGATGTGAATCATAGGAAGAAAAGGGGACCCCTAGAGATAGGCACCTGGGAAGATAATGAATGGCCTCCCCAGCGTATCATAGATTATTATGGGCCAGCCACGTGGGCAGAAGATGGTACCTTTGGTTATAGAACCCCTATTTATATGCTCAACCGCATTATAAGATTACAGGCGGTGGTTGAGATTATCACTAACGAAACATCACAAGCGCTCAATCTCCTAGTGAAACATAATACCAGGATGAGGACAGCAGTATACCAGAATAGATTAGCCTTGGATTACCTTTTGGCAGTAGAGGGAGGTGTATGTGGGAAGTTTAACCTAAGCAATTGCTGTCTTCAAATAGATGACGAAGGGCAAGCAATAGCTGAGCTTACTAGCCATATGGTTAAACTAGCGCATGTGCCTACTCAGGTATGGAAAGGGTACAATCCAAGTAGTTGGTTTGGTAGCTGGTATGAGTGGTTTGGAGGGCTTAAGGCAGTGGTAGGTGGAGTCCTACTGATTTTCCTGTTGTGTCTACTCCTACCGTGTCTTATACCCTTAGTAGTTAGGTCTGTGCAAAGCCTGATAGAAAATATAGCAGAGAGGAAGGCTGCTGCACAGATAATGGCGATATATAAGTATAAGGCTCTAGATCAGGGAGAACCAATGCAGGAAGATGAATGTTGAAGATTCACATCATAAGATAAGTCTGGTCTGGTTCAAGGTAACTTGCGGTGTAAGCAAAACTAAGGTTATGTGATGCCTCAAGTAATTGTAAAATATCAAGAGGCATCAAAGGGGGGAATGTGGTGGAATCTCGGTAAAAATAAATTTAGTAGGCCGAGATTACCACGTGGCATGTGTACGTGCATATGCTGACGTATCGATCAGTTGGTTGCACGAGGCAAGATACGATCAGTAGTGTACGGAGCATGTGCAAGAATACAGGATATAGTATTCCCCTCCTCCATTGTGCTGGACAAGCCATGCGGTCAAACAGGAAGTTAATTCTTATTTGTGTTGATTGGTTAAGAGAATGTGCGGGTGGAGCTTAATATGGGAGGAGTTATATGCCTATATAAGGAGCCTGCACTATTGTCCGGGGCTCAGAACTTGTGGTATTTTGGTGACGCTAGTCCCTCTGAGTCCCGATCGGTGATCCAATAAAGAATCTCTTCCTTCCTGAAGAAACCTGTGTCCATCTCTCTGTGCTTGGCTTCCGTCAGTTTCTCCGGTATCATTAGAGCTGCAAAATATCTCTTTTTAACATTTAAAGTTAAGAGGCATCATAATATTCTATTGGAAACCGAGATGGGTGTGATGAAGAAAGAGCAGGACAGGGCAGAATATGAAGTATATTTTTTCTTTTTTTATATATAGCAAAGAAGAATCTATGGCTGTAGATTTGCAAATCACTGCTACAAAAGCCTTACAGTAAAGAGGTGATTTGTTAACACAGATAAAGTACCACAGCAATTAAATAAAGTTATTGTAAGCAAAACCTCAGGGTAACATGGTATTCACTAAGAAGTTAGGTCTCGATTTAACCCCTTCCTGTCTGCAGACGTATCAGGTATGTCCGACAAAAAACAGTCCTGATACCTGATACGTCCGCGGCAAATTTGAACGCTGGAATTTAATCGCTTCCAGCCGCTTTATGGGTATTGCACGATGCCTTGATGTCGAGGCATCGTACAATACTCCCCCTCACTGCCGGGCACCCGAGTGATCGCTCCCCCCGAGTGATCGCTCGAGGAGTCGATCGGCACTCAGTTAAAAAAAATTGAGAAACTATTTAGCACGGGTGTTTTTTGGCAATTATAGATGCGTAACAGATTTTGGGGGTCAAAGTCCTTAAAAACCTACAGTGCCAGGAAAACGGGTTTGTTTTCCTGGCACTATAGGATCCCTTTAACCCCTTAATGATGAGTGACGGACGAGGTCCGTCACAGAGGGGAGACCCTTTACGACGAGTGACGGACCTTGTCCGTCACGTGGTAAAATTAACCCCAGATCGCGGTTATCGCGGGGTTAATGGTGCTCCGGTCTGCCTCTGTATTAGAGGCAGACCGGGAGCACCCGATCGGGCTCCCCCAGCACCGGTGCTCACTCTGACAGGCTGTCATAGCGAGCACATGTGCTCAGTATACTTACCTTCCGCCTCCCTGCACTTCCTGGTTCTGTGTGAAGTGCAGGGAGACGGATCAGTGCTGATCCTGCCCCCTGTGTAAAAAAAAATAAAGTTAGAATAAAATCCCACCCCCCTTTACCCATTTTAATAAAAAAAAATTAACCCCTTCGCTGCCAGTTGATCACTGAATACTGAATCACTGAATCAATTGGCAGGGATTACATTTTACTATGATCTGATTTTTTTTTTTTTAACCCCTGAGAATTCATTCTTATTTTTTTTAACCCTCAGGGGTTAAATTTATTTTATTAGTTAATTTAAGTATTTTAAAATGATATATTTAGCTAGCTGGGGTGGGTGGAAGTTAGTGGGGAATTGGGGGATTTGGTGTTAGGCTAACTAGGGGTTAACGTTTAAAAAAGTTTTAAAATAAGCTTTAAAAAGTTAAAAATTAAGTTAAAAAAAGTTTTAATAACGTTTAAGTAAAAAATACAAAAAAACACCCCCCTTTACCACGTCCAAATCAAAATTAACCCCTTCCCTGCCAGTCGATCACTGCCTACAGTGATCAAAATACAGATCACAGTATTATACTGTGATCTATTTTTTTTTTAACCCTTGAGGATTAACTTTTATTTATTTTTTAACCCTCAGGGGTTCAATTTATTTAAATAACTAATTTAAATATTTTATAATTATATATTTTGCTAGCTGGGGTGGGTGGGAGTTATGGGAAAATGGGGAATTTACTGTTAGTGCTGCTTACTGCTAGTTAGGGGTTAACTGTAAAAAAAAGCTTAGAAAAATTTGAAATCTTTAAAAAAAAGTTTTAAGAAAGTTTAGGAAAGTTTAAAAAAATTAATAAGCAAAACAAAAGTTTAAAAACTAGTTTTAAAAAGTAAAAAAAGTAAAAAAAAGTAAAAAAAAATACATTAAAAAATGCTCATTACCACTACACCTGGAACAAACTAGAGAAAAAGTGATCCCTTGCTAAGGTTCAAAATATGCCTTTTGAATTACCCCCAGGGTGTTTTCTTTAATAAATAGTATGTGGGTGCGTGGCTTGGAGGCCGAGAGACATGGCAGCTTAAACCGAGTGCTCCCCGCAGACTTGCCGCGAATCCTCGTCCATCCGCTCACTAAAATCACAAAATGGGTAAAACTTACCGTACGTCGCACGTCGGTAAGCCCCCCGACACACCCAAAGGAACCCCGGCTTCCTCGCTGCATAAATACCTGAGAACCCCGGCGGACCTGGCTTCACAGGCCTCAAACGATTCCGGGACCTCATGGGCCTTGCGCACACACTCTCCGAGTTCAGGACATCACACAGAGTCGCCTAACTCCCTCTCTCACCCGGAGAACACACCGGAATGGGTGACCCTGATGCGGGCATTACCCACCAAGACAGACCTCAAGGAGGCGAACACGGAACTCCGAAACTACATCACCGCGGAACTGCACTCCCTCCGCGAAGACCTCCAAGGCCTACACCAAAAAGTCTCCCAGCTAGAGGCAGACAGTGATCACCTGACCATCGCACAGAACGCTACCACTAACACCCTGCAGGTGCATGAGACACAACTACGCCAAATGGCCCTACAACTCGAGGACCTGGATAATAGAGGGCGCCCACAAAATATCCGTATCAGGGGAGGACCTGGATCAGGACACCCCTATCCGCGCAACCCTCACGGGACTGTTTAACAAACTCCTTGGACGTCCTGAAACCGCCCATATCGAATTTGTGCGGGCACATAGGGCACTGAGACCCAGAGGCCCACCAGAGTCCCCACCTCGAGACGCAATCTGCTGCCTGGCCAGCTATCAATTAAAGGAAGATATCCTACGAAAGGCCCGAGACACTGACCAAGTCCTGCTGAACGACATACCTCTGCAACTGTACCCGGACTTATCACCAGCAACTCTGGCATACAGGAGAACACTTAAATCCCTAACCTGGGTCCTGCAGTCCAATAAAGTACGCTATCGCTGGACTTTTCGCTCGGGACTACAGGCCTCTACTCCTAATGGCCCGTTTATGGTGAAGAACCCGGAGGATCTAGCAGACCTGACCGCGGACCTCCAACTACCACCCATACACCTGACATGGCCGGACCCGATGGCGTTTTATTCCTTCCGCCCCGGAGCGGCACCACAGCCCCGCAGACAGCGGAGACCCAGAGCCCAAACCATACGCCAATCAGGGACCACCTCCTAAACCGAGGGGCCTCGCTGACACCGAGCCCAACCGCAAGTATTATAATCTGCCCCATGGGCTAAGGGACTGTGACCACCCAGGCTGAGGGACATTGAATGCGGGACTATCTATCTGACCTAATTGCATGTGATGGGGGTGGGGGGAGGGAGGGAACATGTAACTGTATTGCTGTGAGGTTACCCCTGGCCGGGCCGCATTCCTGGGTATACCGCCCCACAAGCCCTAACAAGCTCTATCCGACCCCATACAGATATACCCCTAGCCAGATATGCACTACACAGCGGAACACCGAGGGGGCCTCCTGGCAAATGGGAGGGGGGGGCGCTCTCTGGCTGGGCTGCGCCGCCGGGGTGCTTACCGCCCTGCGAGGAACCGGAGGGGGAGCAGTGGCGGGGGTGCCGGCACCGGTGTGGCTCACCTGGGGAGCGACCCCCCCACCCTAGGAATGGGGAAAGGGGGGACAGACTGGGACTGAGCCTGGACGGGGGAACATGATCAGAACCCACTCATGCTTGGGGATGGACACACGGTGCCGGGGGGCACGATACATAGAATCTGGGACTGTCAGCGACATCCATTAGAACCACAGACCGGGTGCCCCCACTCCCCACACTCTGGTGTCTAGCAACAACCCAATTTCTCCACCGGACGGGGAACCCGGTACTTCAGGGCTGGGACGAGATGTCATGACTTATTTAGAAATTATCGTATACTATACTGTTGTTACCTGCTGTTGTTACATGTTTACCGGCTACACACCGCAAAACTCTCCGACACCCGGCGTAGCAAAACACCACCCGTTTAAGGCCTTTGCCACCACAGAGTAGGACGAGGATGGAATACTCACCCAACAATCACACTTAAAGCCACAGGGGAGACGAGGGCTCCAGACGAGGTCCGGTTCGGGAAAGATTCGGGAACGAAAGGCACCAGGAGCTGCTGAGGTCCCGGGCTCCTCGGATAGGACCCACGCGGAGGCTCCCCAATAGGACTGAGCGCCCACAGGTAGGCGGACGGGGCTTAGCGGACCACTGGTGGACTCCGCCTCGCCTTGTCCTCCTTCGAGTGACAGGATAGTTTCTATACATAGTTTCCCCTACCGGTCTTCCCACCCCCCCTGCCCCATGCCTCCCCTCCCCCCCCACACCCCCACCCCTCTGACACCTCTGTCCTTCCTCCCCCCCCCCACCTGACGACTTGACTGACCCCCGACACACACTACTAGGACCCAGCCAGAACAACGACACCTGCGGGCTCCACTATGACTGACAAGCCGCTGCTACCGAGCGACCTTACCATCCTCGCCAAAGGGCTTAACAAGCCGGAGACGAGGACGGGGGCATTGAGGGACTTTCATTCACAGAAAGCCTCAATAGTCATGATACAGGAGACCCACTTCCGGGAGGGGGCCAGGCCCAAGCTGACTAATCATCACTTCCCAATAGGGTTCTACAGCGACTTCCACGGGAGGAAATCCAGGGGGGTGGCGATACTGATCAACAAAAAAGTACAGTTTATAGAGAAGGCAAGCATGACTGACCGGGAAGGTAGATACCTCTTTATAAAAGGCACAGTGGACGAACACTTATACACCTTCGCCACACTATATGCACCAAACGGTAAACATTACCGCCTCCGTAAAAGCACCTTGCATAAACTGCACACATTCGCTGAAGGGGTCCTCATAATAGGGGGCGGCTTAAACATAGCTATGGATCCGGCCTGGGACTGTTCCACAGGTACTTCACACCTCCCCAAACAGCACCTCAACGCGATTAAATCCCTACTGATTAAACACAGACTAGTTGACTGCTGGAGAGCACACCACCCGGACGAACGGGATTTCACTTTCTACTCTCACCCCCACCGGACATACACCCGCATAGACTACTTTCTCACAACACAGTATCACCTCCCCTTGGTACGAGACGCGAAGTTGGGGGTGGCGAGCTGGTCGGATCACGCCCCCGTCCCCCTCACCCTCCAGTCCCCACTCCTCAGACCCGCGATAGCCAAATGGAGACTGAACGAATACTTGCTATCACGCCAGGACCTGGCCGCACACTTCGGTAAGGTCCTGAATGACTACTTCCAAGACAATACGCCCGAGGACACCCCCCCGATGATCAGGTGGGAGGCACACAAGAGCGTCATACGGGGACACTTCATACAGAAGGGAGCAGAACTCAAAAAACAAAGGGAAGCCCGACTCACTGAACTTACAGGGGACATACACAAACATGACACGCTACATAAACAAGCACAAACCCCAACCCACCAAGCACGACTACTACAACTACGACGTGACTTGACCTCGCTGCTCCACTCAAAACACCACAGGGAAGTACTCACAACACAACGGCAGACACAAGGCCTTTATCTCCCTACATGGGAACAAAAGCGGCAAACTTCTAGCTAGAATGCTGGCGAAACGGCGCCAGATGACCTATATCAACAAAATTAGAGACAAACAGGGCTCAGTACGCCGCCTACCGACAGAGATCTTGCAGACAGTGAGAGCTTACTACTCGCTTAAAAGACTCCATCCAGCAATACATGCAAGCACACAAATTACCTACATTAGATCAGCAGGTCACAGACCAACTAGACAAACCCATCTCAATAGAGGAACTGGCATTGGCAATAAAACGCACCAAACCCGGTAAGAGTCCGGGCCGAGCTGGCCTGCCTCTCTGTTATTACAAACACTTCGCGGACAAACTATACCAGCCAATGCTGGCCTCGTTTAACGCGGTAAGAGAAGGCCATCACTTCCCCAAGCAAGCGTTGACAGCGCACATAACCATCATCCCAAAAGAGGGCAAGGACGCAGAGCACTGTGGGAACTACAGACCCATCTCCCTTATCAACTGCGATATCAAATTGATGGCAAAGATCTTGGCCAAGCGCTTGCAGCCGCATATCCCCACACTGGTCCACCCTGACCAGGTCGGGTTCGTAGAAAACCGTGAGGCGAGAGACAACACCATTAGGGCCCTTGCCCTCATGCACAACAAGAACAGAGACGCCGGGGGCCTCCTTCTGCTGTCCATTGACGCAGAGAAGGCCTTCAACAGGGTGGGATGAGAATACTTGTTCCAGATCCTAACCCGTGTGGGACTTGAACCCCACATGCGCAGTTGGGTCGAGGCCATGTATGACAGACCCACGGCCCACATAATAGTGAATGGGGCACTAACAGATGAGTTCCCTATTCATAATGGCACCCGTCAGGGATGCCCACTATCCCCGTTGCTCTTCGTCCTTGCCCTTGAACCCCTCCTGACAGCTATCAGACAGCACCACGACATCACAGGCATACAAACGGGGGACACACACCACAAAGTGGCTGCCTACGCAGACGACCTCCTTTTTTTTGTTACTAGACCAGAGATCTCCCTCCCCATACTTCAAGCCTTCAAGACATTTGGAGTCATCTCCAATCTAAAAATAAATTACTCCAAATACATCTTGAATGCTGATCTGCCCAATGGCCGAGCCTCCCTTCTCCGCGCTAGCTTCCCATTCCAGTGGGCAGAGCATAAAATACGCTACCTGGGTACGTGGCTGACCAAACAGAAGGAGGACCTATACAGAGAAAACGTTACCCCTATGCTAAACTTATTCAAGAGAGAACTAACTGAATGGTCCTACCCACATATTTCGTGGCTGGGAAGGATCCAAGTTATTAAAATGAGCCTCCTCCCACGGCTACTCTACCTGTTCCAGACGCTCCCCATAACAATCCCCAGAGGATTTTTTACAGCTTTACGCTCGATGACATGTAGCTACATATGGAACGGGAAAAGACCAAGGATTAAGTTCCAGGCCCTTACACTACCCAAGGAGAGGGGAGGGCTGGCCATCCCTGACTTCCACTTATACTACATGGCAGGACACTTACAGAGAGTCATGGAATGGACCAAGACCAATGTCCACAAACTGTGGAAGGTGGTAGAAGAGACAGAGACGGCGGGACCAGTGTCGGTCCTACCGTGGTGCTCCGGGGGTGGAATCGGCCGGGGATGCTCCTCCTTAGCACAACATACCCTACGAGTAAGGCACAGGGCGGCCCGAGTACACGGACTAACCCAACACCCTTCGCCCCTGCTGCCCTTAATCCATAACCATGACTTCCCACCCGGCCTCGATCTGAGCGCCTTCAGAGATATCATCCGCACCCCCATCCCCAGGCTACACCACATATACACACACACTGGCCGGAAGACACTAACCTGACAGAGAACACACCCCCTACATTCCTGCAAACCTTCAAATACAAACAGCTGTCGAACTACATAGACTCCCTACCTGGGGGACGAGCCCATGCTAGAAACCCGACTACCTTCGAAGAGTACTGTATACCCCCGGACCCTCTACCCCACGGCATATCATTCATATACTCGCTACTACAAAGGGAGACTCCGACAGAGATTCCTGCCTTCAAGGGCAAATGGGGAACTACACTGGGGAAGACATTTACCGAGACAGAGTGGGGAAAAATATGCTATCTCACACACCACTGTTCTACTTTCACCAAGACACAAGAGACGGCATTTTTTTTTTTTAATTTATATTTTTATTGTTTTTTTTTAATTAGGGATACAAAGGAAAAATCAAATGAAATGAAATAAATTAACATCATATAAATAATTACAATACAGATACAAAACATATCAAAACACAAAAAGGGAAGAAAAAAAAAATGATACATATAAAATATAATAATAATAATAAGAGACATCCCAATATCTTCTATCACTTAACTGAACCTAGAACACTTAAGCATATGTTATCTATACACACCAATAAACGCTAAATTCATTGCCTTAATACTCCGATCTGATCACTTATAGATTAAGTTCACATTACATATGTAACAAATTAACTCTTTCTAAGCATTCTGGGATCAGAATATCTTTATAAACAATATGGTATTTCTTAAAAACCTTGCTGCTCCTCCCTATTTAAAGTTACCAATCTCCACTTGTTCCAAATATCAAATGCTGCTTTCGCAATTTGCGTAGTCTGATATTCCTTATTAAAGCAGCATTCATAAAGCCTCTGCTCATCCAGTTCAAGGTATACCCTCTCAATTTTAGGAATTTTAGAGGTTTTCCACGCTCGTGCAATACAACGTTGACCCGTTAATACTACATGGAGAATTAATTTTTTAAGGTGTTTAGGTATATATGGAGGGAGATTCAATAACAAAAATATTAGGGGATCATATGACAATTGAATCTTGGTAAGATCTTGTAGAAAAATGTGTATCTCCCTCCAAAAGGGTTGGATTCGTGGGCATTTCCACCATATATGTATTACCGATCCATTATTATATTGACACCTCCAACAAGTAGGTAGGGTAGAAGGATACATTTTATGAATCCGTGCTGGGACCATGTACCACCTATAAATCATTTTCTTATTTTGTTCTATAAGTGAGGCTGATTTAACCAATTCCTTAGTCTTTATAGATATATCAGTCCACTGTTCCCCGGAAATCTCAGTGTCCAAATCTTCTACCCATTGTTTCCCAGGTGTAGCTTCTGAGAGGGGTGTATAATCTAATAATATTTGATAACAGGTGGAGATTGGTTTACATAGCGTAGATAATTTTTTATCGATACATAATTTTTCCCATAGTGTAAGTTGATCCATAATTATATCCTGAGATACAGGCTGTGTTCCTTGTTTATACATAAAAGAGTGCAATTGTCTATAGGAGAATTGAGAGGTTAAAGGGATTTCATAAAGTGATCGGAGAGTCTGAAATTCCTGTAACCTTGAGTTAGCATAAAAGTGAATTAAATGTGTAAGACCCCTCTCCCTCCATGGTTTTGCATGAAATGTAGGGATACAATATGTGAGAGCCTCCGTAGGAGTAGAAAGGGAAATTAGTTGTGTACTTAACTTATATCTGTGTATATCCCAGATTTTTATTAACAAGGCTATCTGACCCGGAACTGTTTTTAAAAGGGGCCGAAACTGTTTAGGGAGCCATAAAATATGTAAAATATTATATGGCGACACCATTTGTTGTTCCATTTGAACCCACTGGGGAGGGCTGTAATTATCAAAATGTACCATACCAGCCGCTAAAATAGATGCATGGTAATAAGTGCGAATATCAGGGACCGCTAGTCCCCCTGCCCTGGCTGGTGCTCTCAGAAGTTTCAGAGACACACGGGGGCTATCTTTGCACCAAATAAAATTAATAAGATCCCTTTGAATTGATTTAAAATAGGACTGTGGTATAGGCAGCGGGAGATTCCGAAAAATATATTGTAACCTACGAGGATGGACATTTTGATTGCAGCTATTCTTTCTGTCCAGGTTAAAAATAGGGACCTCCATTTAACCAGTATCTGCTTACACTCCTTCCATACCCTAACATAATTACAAGGAATCAAATCAGCATATTTCTTAGAGAAAATTATCCCTAAGTATTTAATATTATTACGCCTCCATTCAAATGGGTATGTTTTATATAATGTGTTTGTGACTCGGTCGGGTAAATCTATCACCAGAGCTTGCGTTTTGGTAGTATTTAATAAATAGTAAGAATGTAGGCCGTATTCTTTTATTATCTGTACAAGTATCGGACGGCATTTAAACTGCTGAGCTACTGGTACCGTACCCCATATAAACTCAATGCAATAGACCCCTCACACTCCGACCTATGTTGGCGGTGTGGAGAGGCAAAGGGCACTACACTGCACCTATGGTGGGAATGCCACAGAATTAAACCATTCTGGAAGGGCATACACGCCATCCTGGAGAAATTCTCAGACGCACCTCCGCCACTGGAGCCAGCGGCGATGCTACTACACCACACAACCATACCCAGATCCCGATACAAGAAGTCCATGACTATTAGGATCCTTAATGTGGCCAAACAGGTAATACTACAATACTGGAGACAAGATAGGCCCCCTCCTCTTAGGACATGGTTCAACCAAATGGAAGAACTCAGGGCGATAGAAGAACTACACTCGGGGGCGATTAACACCACCGCAAAATACATAGAGATCTGGACACACTGGATCGTATCCACCACACAGGCAGACTTCACCGCCCGCCTAGACGCAGAGGACCCACCTGACAGAACTGACGCCCACGACTGACCCCGCCACCCTACCCACTTACTTTCCGACACAGCCCGTATCCCCCCCTCTCCCTGATCTCCCCCCCCCCTATTTTCTCCTGCTAACCTCATTGGGGCCGCAGACCCATACTCCGAAGACACTGGGACACATCTGACCACTTGACAGTGGAATCATGAGTCAAATAGGCATACACCACACGAAGCCTGCGGTGACTTGGGAGTCACTGACGCAATACTGACCGGTCACCCCCCTCACTCAACAAAACAAGGCCGTGCACACACTAGACCTAGACGCCCTGGCGGGACCTAGATGGGAGGCCGTGTACAGTCAAACCGGGGGGGACACGCAAAAACAACAATGGAAGCCTAACCACTGTATTACTGAACAGGGACCTGCGAGTCCATCACTGATGTGGGCCTGCGTGCCCGAATGCCTACTTGTTTTTACGTACATGTTCTAGCACACGTTGTGCTTCACTTACAATGCTCTCGAAGAGACCTGCGAGTCTCACTGTGAATGCCAAATATGTTTCAGTTTCGATACGCTTGGAGAGACCTGCGAGTCTCACTGTGAACATAAAATGATAATAAAAATATATTTACAAAAAAAAAAAAATAGTATGTGTTTGTGGGGAAGTTTCAATAACCAACCATCTAAACTACTCCAAATTGGAACATGGACACAGCGTAAAACTTCAAAGTTAGAAAAAAACTGGAATGGCTGTGTCCCAAATGTGCCTCTCCGATGTCCACATATACCTGGCAAAGGTACATACGGGGGCATTGCTGTACTCAGCCAACATAGCTGAGCAACATATGAAGTATTAACAGTGGTAGCACACGTAAGGTTTGCAAAATATACTGTGCAAACTCATTTTGTGTGTCAAAAAGGCAGAAAAATTGCTTATTACCACTACACCTGGTACAAGCTAGCGGAAAAATGATCCCACGCTAAGGTTCAAAATATACCTTTTGAAATACCCTGGGGTGTCTACTTTAAGAAATGGTAGGCCTTTGTGTGGTAGTTTGAATTTAAAACCAAAATTCAAAGTTTGGTAAAAGCTGATATGGCTTGGTCTCCTATATGGCACGGTAGCTTCACGAAATAGTGCCAAAGACATTAATTTGGGGTGTCTTTTTACTCAGAAGACTTAGCTGAGCATGATTGGGGGTTTTGAACTTAGTGGCACATATGAAATATACAAAATGCCCAGCAAAAACGCAATCCGTTTGTAAAAAATGACCCAAATTATTTTTTACCACATACTTTGGCATATATTGGTGAAAAAATGGGGGCATGTTAAGGCACAATATGCACCTTATGAGATACCCTGGAGTGCCTACTTTTACAAATGGTAGGCGTTTGTGTTTTTTTTTTTTTGAACAGTCAAACTACTATAATACCCCAAATGGAAGCATAGGCTCATTAAATCCGTCTCTCAAAATTCTACTGTGAATACTGAAAAGGACAGGTCTCCTATATGGCACTGTAGCTTCACGAAATAGTGCCAAAGACATACAATGGGGGTGTCATTTTACTAAGCAGATGTAACTGAACACAAACTAAAACTTTGTACAGGAATAGCACACACCAACTTTACAAAATACACGAGAAGTTCTTTGTTATAAGTTTGTGTGCCAAAAACAAAAAACCCCCACAATTTTACTCCAATATTTAGCAGAGGTTGGCGCTGAAATGACTATGTAGAAAGTGTCAAAACAACCTTAGGTAAATAGCCTGTGATGTCTACTTTATATAAATATATACTTTTGTATGCCAATTTTGTTTTCTTTTATGGCTATTAAGCTTACAAGACAAACATACCAAATTCTAAAATCGCTCCACATTAAAAGTTTATTTTACTCCTTGTGCTTTGTGACCTGTAACCAGGGCCGGCACACCTGTAAGGCGACCTAGGGGGCCTTAGCAAGGGGGCGCCGGATCCCTGTGCCCGGAGTCCCTGCTGCGGCTCCTCATGCTGCGCCGCCTAATCGCTTTAGCAAGCCCCAGGCGGCGCAGCACTGCTGTATGGAGGGCGGCCAGGTTTGAGTGACCGGCAGGAGGGAAGCGCAAAGCGCTCCCTCCTGCCGGTCTCTCAATGTAGCGTGGCCGAGCGGCGTGGAATGCGGGACAGGAACCTCTGTTTCCTGTACCCGGCCGCTGGCGGAATGACAGGAAGTTAAAAGAGGTTCCTGTCCCGCGTTCCGCGCCGCCCGGCCACGCTACATAGACAGGAAGGAGGATGAAGAGGAGGTTAAGAACCATTAAGGGAGGGGGAGGGGGGTAAGGACCATTAGGGGAGGAGGGGGTGTAAAGTCCATTAGGGGAGGGGAGGGGGGGAGTAAGGACAATTAGAGGAGGGGGGGTGAAAAAGTCCATTAGGGGAGGGGGGGTAAGGACCATTAGGGGAGGGGAGGGGGGAGTAAGGACCATTAGCGGAGGGGTAAGGACCGCTAGGGGAGGGGGGGTAAGGACCATTAGGGGAGGAGGGGGTGTAAAGTCCATTAGGGGAGGGGAAGGGAGGGGGAGTAAGGTCCATTAGGGAAGGGGAGGGGGGTGTAAAGTCCATTAGGGGAGGGGTAAGGACCATTAAGGGAGGGGAGGGGGGTATGGACCATTAGGGGAGGAGGGGGTGTAAAGTCCATTAGGGGAGGGGAGGGGGGGAGTAAGGACCATTAGGGGAGGGGGGTGTAAAGTCCATTAGAGGGGGGGGAGTAAGGACCACGAGGGGAGGGGGGAGTAAGGACCATTAGGGGAGGGGTAAGGACCATTAGGGAAGGGGAGGGGAGGGGGGGAGAGGACCACTAGGGGAGGGGTAAGGACCATTAGGGGAGGGGGGGGTTAAGGACCACTAGGGAAGGAGGGGGTGTAAAGTCCATTAGGGGAGGGGAGGGGGGAGTAAGGACCATTAGGGAAGGGGGGGGGGTGTAAAATCCATAAGAGGCGGGGGGGAGTAAGGACCACGAGGGGAGGAGCGAGTAAGGACCATTAGGGGAGGGGTAAGGCCATTAGGGGAGGAGGGGGTTAAAGTCCATTAGGGGAGGGGAGGGGGGGAGTGAGGACCATTAGGGGAGGGGGGGTGTAAGGAGGACAGCTTGCTGTGTGTGTGTGTGTGTGTATGTATTAGGCAGTGTGTGTGTGTATGTGTATTAGACAGTGTCTGTGTGTCTATTAGTGTGTGTGTGACTTAGGCACTATGTGTGTCTACTGGACAGTTTGTGTATGTATTAAGCAGTGTATGTAAGTATTACATGTATGTAATATCATATATTGCAATTATGTATTAAGCACACAGTTTGTCTCAGGGATGTGGAATGTATGCTGTCCAATGAATTTCTAAAACTCTTTTATTGCTGCCATGGTGAGTGTTGTTGCCAAGCAGGGAGTCTACCTCAGGCAGGTGAAGGGATGGTATTACTGGGCCTGGTTGCAGCTCACAGGAAGGTGTGAAGAGCGGCAGCATCCACTCCTCTCAGTGCTCAAGACTCATGGCCGCCGAGATTCAGCGTGACGTCATATCCGGCAGCCAACATGCTATAACGGGCAGAGTGAGCATGTAACAGGCTGCTGCACGTATTCTGTACTGTGTGTGACTGACAGGGAAAGTGTAGTTTGTGTATGTATGGGTCAGTGTGTGCCAGTGTGCAGTTTGTTTGTGTATGGGCAAGTGTGCAGTTTGCTTGTGTATGGATTAGTGTTGAGTGTGTGTGTGTGTGTGTGTATGGGTCAAGTTAGTGTGCAGTGTGTGTATGAGTTAGGATTAGTGAGTGTCAGTATGTAGTATGTGTGTGTGTATGGGTCAGAGTCGGTGACAGTGGTGTATTTTAGTTTTGCGCTGCCCTAGGCATGACTAAACCTGGGCACCCCCTAATCTAAATTTGCCCCACCCCTTCCTGTCAAGGCCACACCTCTTCCTCTTTAAACTACACCTTTTCCTACTACTTTTAAAGGGAAACTATAGTGCAAGGGAAACAAAGCTGTTTTCCTGGCACTATAGTTCCCTATAGTGCCCCCCTTGGCAATGAAGGGGTTAAAACCTCTTTGGTCACTTACCTGAATCCAGCGCCGATGTCCTTTAGTGCTGGGTCAAGCTCCTTCTCTGCGCTTGCATTAGGCTTCCCCATAGGAAAGCATTGTATCAATTCTTTCCTATGGGGATTTAGCAGACGCCTGATGTCCTCATGCACAGCGTGAGGGCGTCCAGCATCAATTAGGCGTCTTTTGTCGCCTAACTACCCTGAAGTCCCTCTAGTGGCTGTCTGGTAGACAGTCACTAGAGGTGGAGTTAACCCCTCAAGGTAATTATTGCAGTTTCTGAGAAACTGCAATAATTACACTTGCAGGTTTAAAAGATTGGGATACTGCATCCAGACCACTTCACTGAGCTGAAGTGGTCTGGGATCCTATAGTGTCCTTTTAAGCACACACTCTGACTAACACAACTAATTCATTCACTGACCTGACAGACACACACTGGCAGGTACACACTGACAATAAAAATTAAACAAGGTAGGCACACTCTAAATGTTAATCTAACCGATCTCCCAAGAGATTTAGAAGCAAAATAGTGGGCGCTCACTCACATAAGGCCCTATTCCCAAAAGGCCAAAATAAGTTACTAGTATATATAAGGTAAGGAGCACAACCATAAGTATATACATAAAAAATATCTTTATTAAATGAGTCTACAATAATTAGATATCTCTTTAAATATGTTCAACACAGCAAAAAACTCACAATATCAATGATATAAAGTAAAAGGGCTCCCTTGATAAAGGCATTTTGCCGAAACGTTGAGGGCTTTTTTGTTTGACTCTCTCCTGTCTTCTCACTAGGTCTGGTATTCGTTTGTATTCTTGTATTTGTATATGTATTGGTCCTATGTGTTGTTAAGGCCCTGGGGAGATAGCGCAGCTAAGCGGACAAGGGCACATGTAGGAGTGTGGGGATAGATGCATGGGATTGGTTGGGAAGAGTCTGTGGGTGTGATTATGTTCTGTGTAAGACAGTGTGGGGGAGGTCTTACCTCAGTGCCACTTGGGATTCGGGCCAGCAAACAGCTTCCTGTCCTCCTGCTCCTGTTTGCCTGGGCCTGCAGGTTACACAGCCTCCCTCAGGGCTGCTGCAGCATGGATGGTGGCCGGCACCTGTGGGGACAATTGGCAAGCATTAATAAAGGTATGGCTACCGGTGTGGGCCCCCCCCCCCGCGGCCTGCCTCCCCCTGGAGCAACCCCTGCGGTCTCCCCTGCTGCCTCCCATGCGGTCCCTGCCCCTGGGGGCCGCAACAGCACTGTCCCCTGATCCCACTCCTCGGGCCCGGTTGCTGAGGTGGAGCCCGGGCCCGAGGCATCAACAGGACCCCCCCAGACACGCGGCCTGACAACTGGGGCCTGGATTTGCGGCCTTTCTGCGGCCGCGCGCGTGGCACGGCCTTCTGCCACGAGGCCTGCCACTGCCGTGCGGCCTGCCGCATCCATTGCAGTCCGGCCTGGTACTCCCAGGCCGGGGATGCGGCCTCCTACCGCCGCGCGGCCTGTTGTGTCCACAGCCGCGCGGGCCCCCACTGCAAGGCCGGGGATGCGGCCTGCTAATGCCGCGCGGCCACCTGGGGCGTCTGCCGCGCGGCACACACATGGGCCCCCTACCACACCATCCGCCCCGGCCGCCAGCGCTGGATTGCGGGCCGGGGGAGGTGGGTGGCGGATTCAGCTCGCCCGCCGCCCGGCACCAGTCCAGGTCCCCCCTCGGCCGGCGGGGGGTTGGGGCAGTGAGTAGGCCCCCGCGGGCTGCGTGGGGTACCTTAGTACCGCCGTTTGGGATAGGGGGGTCTCTTTGCCTATCGGGAGCCTCCTCTGCCAATGAGGAAGGCTCCCAGGGCTCTGTCTCCCCTTCTTCTCCCAGGGGACCCAGCTTTCCCTGTCTTGGGCCCCCTGGTCCCCCCTCCTCGTCCCCATTTTCTGCTTCCTTCCCCCCCTCTCCTCTAGTGGGCCTGTCCTCTCCCCTCCTTTTTCCCTCTTCTATGTTTTCTTTCCCCCTCCCCTGGGTCTCCATTCCCTTTCTGTCTACCCCTCTATGTCCCCCCCTCTATCTAGCCTGGTCCCCCCCCCCCTTTCCCCTGTTGGGCTGTCCGTTCCGCTGGGGGGCCCCTTGGCTTGTCCCCCCCCTCCTCTTGCCTGGTTTCCTCTCCACTCTACCCCCGGTGGCCCCCTTCCCCCCCCCCATCTGCTCTCATTCCCCCTCCTGTCCCCCCTGTTCTGCTTTAACCCCCCCCCCCCCTTCTCTGTCTCTCCCTGTCTGCCTCCCCTCTGTCCCCCCCCCCTTCCTAGCCTGCCCCCCCCACCCTGTGTAGGTCACTTACCTCGGCCATCTCCTCTGGGGCGTGGGCTCTCATCTTCTCTGCTGCTTCTTCTCAGGATACTGCTGCACTTCATGGACCGTCCAGCAGATGGCGCCTGGATCACAGCTGAGGTCTTCTGTGGATGCTGGGACTGCTGTTTCTTCGCCTCAGCCTTCTGTGAGCGCAGTGCCGGGCTTGGATCGCCAGGCTGCGACCGGTGAGTACGCTTCCCCCCTCCTTTTCGCGCTTCGCGTGCATACGTTGTTCCTTCCTTTATTCAGTCTGGTCCTCTTGCACACTCAAAAAAAAAAAAAAAAAAAAATGAATGCACTGTAAATTGCCAACTGGAATAAATTATCAACAAAAAAAAAAAAAAAAAAAGAGAAAAGTAAAGTGCATACGACAAAAGTGCTATGACTTATACAAGAAGATTGATCGTTCACAAAAAAAAAAAAAGGAAAAAAGAAAAAGAAAACTGAAAAGTAATAAAAAACAAAACATATATAAAAGAACAGCAAAACAACAATTATAAAAAAAAAAAAAAAAAAAGAACGAAACGGAAGTAAACAACTGAAATAGATTACAAGTACTTAGGTGCATGGCCGCCGCTTCCCCCTCCCCCTTGAATTTCAGTATGCATCGTATGTTTCAGTGCGCTTTCCTGCAGCGTCCCGAGTTCGTGTGACTCTGGGTGTTGCTGGGCTTATATGGCCCGCTTGGCTTGCGCGCAATGCTAGGGAGCAGATGTTGGGGAGGGGCTTTTATTGCAGGGACGTTCCCTCCTGCCACGGGGGTCCCTTGACTAAGAGGGACATTAGGGGCTCCAGGAGGGTCGTGGGGAGCATGCTCTGGTCGGTTACACCCCATGGCACATGTTCAAATGCACCCTGTGTTCTGGTTTGCATGGTCGGGGAGAGGGCTCCCCGGGCATGCGCTGCGTGGTTCTGCGGTCAGGACACTTTCCGGACGTGTATCGTCCGTGGGAGGAGCTGGGTTGGTGGAGGTACGTTTTGCACTTTGGTTGGCGGTGCAACCCTTCTTGGCCTGGGGCCGGATGGGCTCCGGCCTCTGGTTTTGCTTAGGTCTCACCTGGTGCCTCAGCACGGTGCGTTTTTCGTCCTCTCTGCGATCTGTCGGGATGGGGACGTGGGTGCTCTCGGTGCTGGACCCCCAGTCCATGGGAGAGCTCCTTCGGGTGGTGTGGGTTCAGTTTCCCAGACCGCTCGATTAGCTTACTTCCCAATCGTTATAGGTGCTCGTTTCCTTCCGGGGGCTGGGTTTAAGTTGGTGGCTCGGCGCAGCGGTATGCGTGGGTGGGGCTGCGGGGCCTGGGGCCTTGCCGACGAAGGCGGCGGTGGAATTGGTCTTCCGGCTGCTGCCGGTACGCCCGTCGAGTTGTTGTTTCTGGGCTGTGTTCTGATAGTCAGAATTGGGTGGCTATGTGCCTCCACGTAAGTTGCTCCCGATGTCGCTTATGTGGGGCCGTCAGTGTCGCATGTACGCACTCTGCTGTTGCAGTGGTTTTCTTGGGATAGTGTTTTGGAGTTTCTGAGTTCCGTGGCCAAGGCCTTATTCGTGGGTCGGGATGTGTGCTCTTGTCTCCTGGATAGTTGGATCAATTCCTGTGAAGGAAACGCCGGTGCCCCTGGCTGCGGTTTGGGCATCAGGCAGGAGGCGTCGGGGGCTTGGAGGGGCGTTGTGGGTTTCGGCTGCGCTACCCGTGGGCTCTCCGGGGTACGCTGGGCTTTGCCTGTTGGGGTTGCCCTTGGGACTGTATGGGGTTCCTGCTGGGCCTCCTCTAATGCTGGCTTGTGCAATCTGGCCCCCTGTGTCCTTTTCTGCTGGCTTCCAACTGTTTCGCCGCCGCAGCAGGTTTTGGGCCATTTGGGCTCTCGGGGGTGTGCTGCCTCTTGCCAATACGCTGGCTCTGGCGGACGCTGGTGTTCTTGGAGGTCCCCCTTTCTGGTGGCATGGTAGGCATGTGGTACCCAGCTCACGAACAAGGGGGTGGGTTTTTCCCTGGGGACCATCGTGGGGTGATGCTGGCTGTCTTTCACATGTTACAGTACCCTATACCCCGGAGGTACTCTGGTACTCTGGCTCGGTGCTGTTTGAGGCTAGGGGCGGCTGGTCAGGGTTTGTCCGGTGGTTACCGATATGATGGCCGATGCTCTGTCTTGTTCTTTATAGAGCGCACTCGGGTGGAGGTGTCACGGGGTCGATTTGTATGGCAGTGGAGGTGTGGTCACTTGGTCCAGCGGTCTGCTGAAGCTGGTCTGTAGGCAATCTCTGGGGCGGCGTGGGGCCCGCTCCAATAAGGTTGGAGGGTTCGGGACGGATGGGTACGTTTCTTTTTGGGTTCCGGGATTTGACTGCTCATATACATGTTTGGTTCCGTTGAGTAAGCGTTGGAATGGACTTCCTTCAGGTTTCGCAGCTCGATGGCTGTTGTCATTGGGAAGGGTAAGTTGGTTGAGGTTGGCTGTTTCATCGATAGAATCTGTGCAATTCTTGGTGTTGCAGGGTTGACTTTCTGCATCCTCCTGGGGTAGGTGGGATGCACGGGGTTATGGTTGGGCTCCTACCAAGCTGTGGAAGTCTCTACCTACCTCTATTGGAGTCTCATTCCATTTTTGGTCCGCTTGGAGTTCCAGTGGAGAGTGGAGACGTCCAGCCGCCCAAGCTTATCCGGGCAGGCACATGTTCTGGTGATTTATTCACTTTGATATTGTGAGTGCAATCTTGTTTCAGCGCATTATCTTTTCTTTTGCGGTATTACACTAGGTAATTTATTTATTTATTTATTTTTTTTTCTGTTCCTGTTTTAGATTATGTACAGCCGTATCTCATTCCCCTCTGTGTCTATGTATATGTTGTAAAAGGTCAGGAACTGGGCCACGACCTTGAGAGGCTGTTGTAACTACACCAGATAAGTGTGGGTATATCTAGATGCCATTGTCACTAATTTGGAGGTATCATATGTAGATATACTGTTTGTATTTTGTCCTGGCAAGCTGTAATGGGTTTCCAGGATGGTCTGTATTATACCGTTCCGATCGGGGGCGGTGCAGGGTTCCGTCATTTGCCTGTTTTCGTTGGGAGTACTGTTCCGTCCCTGGGATTGTTCGGCCTCCTCCCCGGTTTGTTTCTCGGAGATGGGTTTTTTCACCCCCGCGTCCATCTAGTTGGGGTGTTCCTCTTGGGGGCTCGACTTCCTGGATAGGGATGGTGGGGAATTCAAAGGGCTTTTATTTTGGTTGGGGGCGGCTACAGACACCGCCAGGCTGGGCGTGCCTGCGCCGATGGTTCAGAGGGCTCGAATGGCGGAGGTTCGGTGGTCTGGCTCCGGCTACGTGAAGGGGGTGGGGCTCCTCCTCATACGGGGTCAGCTGCCCCGCCTCATGGGGTACCAGGGGTTTTGTCATCCCTGGGTGGAATGACGTGGGTCGGTGGTGGTTTAGGACTTGGGTGCTCTTCGATCGGGACATGTTACGCATTCTGTTTCTTCCCTGAGGTTCCCAGGGGCTAGGCTGCGCCTATCGCCCTTTCCTGTTGGCAGTGCACTCCGCAATGTGAGTGCCCTGGTGCGCTGCCGTCGGTCATCAGAATGGATGGGTTTCTAGGTTTGTCATGGCCATAACATAAATGACTAAACGTATAACGGACAAAATGAATAACTAAAACATGAACACTTCCAGTTCGCCTTTTGGGTTTGGCCAAAGGTGGCCTGGGTATCTTGAAGGGAGGGGTGCGCTTGCTGGAGGTCGGACTTGACCTCTGTTACTCTAGCGCTGCGTGAAGTGGTGGAACAGGCCATGGCTGGTTGTGGTGGGGTCCCCCGCTGATTTAGGCGTAAAACAGCGGGGTTGTGGCGGGGGTATGTCCTTGCCAATTGAGTTTGAGGTTACGTTTAAGTAGATGGAATGAGATGAACAAGTTTTTTAAGGTCTCAAACCTCCCCTGCTCTAAAGGTTTAACTTTAGGTTGCCTGAGGTCTCGTGCCCATCGAGCGTGGATAAGGTCGGCTGATGGCAGGCATTGGAAGGATTTTTATGACGAGGGGGGAGGTGAGAGGGAGTGGTGATTAGGAACCACTCCATGTTTTTTATTGGCAAGGATGGTTGGGTCACTGTATAACACTATGGGTGGAGTTATATATGTATATATGTTAATTTATGCTTATTTATGTCTAATGTTTTGGTTACAGAAAAGAAGAGTTTTAATAAATAAAGTTATGGATGTGTTATGCAGTAATTTAGTTGTGATAATAAATGCTGTGGCCTGTTTCATCCATACTAAGTGGTCTGTCGTTATTGGGGGGTTTAATGGGGTAGATTTTGTTCTAGGCTGCATCGCGATTCCCCACTACGTACATACATGATATCTCATGTTATAAATACATATTTTGACATCTAGTTTCAGATGCATTATATACTAACTAGATGTATATGCTAGTCCATAATTTCCAATCATAATAATTCTGCAAGTTTTTTTGCAGCAATTATTTGCGTAAATCTTGCCAAATGTTCCTCCTTGATATATACAGAAGAAAAATTATTATTTAAAGTTTCTGCATTATTAGCTTACTTATATTTTATATAGGATACCTCTGATTTATCTTGTTCAAATGCCATTTTCTTATTTTTTTATTCTTAACTTACCTTAATACTGAGCCACATTTACATAATTTACATCACTATTCCATACTGTCAAATATTGTCACACTGGACAAAACAAAAATGACAAAATAAGGAACACATAAAAGTTCTGTTCTGGCACAAAAGTTCAATACTCCCACTATCTGTAGTTGGCATTGAGGACAATAGTTATACTGCGTGGTAGAAAACAGTAGCTTTTCAGTAAATTGCGAATAGACTAATATTATTGTGTAAAAATGTCTCTGAAGTTAACATCTAAAAGAAAACAAGAGATTTCAGAAACATCTCAATACGATAGACATTTTGAGAATAAAACAGATCTGTTGGTTCTGGTATACACTTTTTTCCCCTAATAGTTTGTGAGCAGTTTAACTAAAATTAGTCTTTCCTCAGCATTTTGGGACCAACTGCATTGAAAATGTGTAATTAAAACTTCCATCTCAGCAGTAAGGCATTAATGGATTGAGAGCACTGGCATGGTTTCAGGGTGCCTTGTTTTATTATACTGCTCCCAAATAATTTGACAAGTTGAACTGAAAAACTGAATGACAACCACATGCACCAAAGACAATGAAATGAGAAGGTATCCCACTGTAAAGACTGCAAGCATATGTTCAAAGCAACCATTAAGTAGATATAGCCTAAAAAAGTGCCCCCTGGATATAGTTAACTCACAGGAGCGATGTCCTTATGTGCAGTCTTACACTCCACTACAGATGTTGCTGACTGTAAGGGAGGACTCTTTGATTTCACCCTTTGTGATGGTAAGGATGAGTGCATGAAAACTAAAGCTGTTTTCCCCAACAGACCGCTCATGCTCAGATAAAGGTACTATGAAATGTCTGGGGATCTGCCTGGTTGTCCAGCTGGTTGCATGCTCTACTGAACTGGGCAGCAGAGATACGGCAGCTCTCAGAGACCAAAAATCTATTGCAGTTACGGTGATCGATCACTCCAGGAGCAATCACCATAACTGCAATTGATTTTTGGAGCGAACGAGCACAGTAGCCGCAATTGAGATTTGGTATTCAGTATGGTAAACTGCCAATCCGTCCATATGATTGCGATGTCATCACAATCACATGGCTCAAAAGGGCTGGATTGGCTGCATGGGGACTGCCTGTCTTGTCAGGCAGTCCCCCCAATCATAATCACCCGGAAAAGTAAGTATTTGGACCCACAGGGGCTGCAAATCACTATGGCGTACCAAGCTGCCATAACGGTGTTTAAGCCCACAGAGTGAAGGGTGGCATATTACTGCATCATAGCACAGGACACCTGTGCTAGAGCGTCGCTGGACGTCCTCACGCTGTTTGAGGACCTCCAGTGTCGTTCATTTCCCCATAGGAAAGCATTAAAAAGCATTTTCAATGCTTTCCTATGGGGAGCTCTAATGAGCACGCGTGGCATTGCTACGCATGCGCATTAGGTCTCCCTGGCCGGTGGGTGGGATCAGTCTCGCCCACCGACCAACGCAATCACAGGGAGGAGCAGCGGCGGCGGAAGAAGAAGCAGCGACGTGGGACATCGTCGCTGCCTCTGGTAAGTTACTGAAGGGGTTTTACCCCTTCAGCAACCGGGGATTGGGGGTGGGAGGGAGAGGGGACCTGCAGTGCCAGGAAAACAGATTGTTTTCCTGGCACTGGAGTTTCCCTTTAAGGGGTTAACATTGAATGGAAGGCCAGTGACAATTAACTGAAGGCACTATAACTAATTAAATGAGATTAAATTGTTAGTGGTGCCTACAGTCAGAGGCGTAGCGTGGGGGGTGCAGGGGGGGCCGGCCGCACCGGGCGCAACATCTGGGGGGGCGCCAGGGGCGTATTAGCCGCGAGGCAAATAGGGCATTTGCCTTGGGCGGCATTTTCCAGGGGGCGGCAAAAAAAGCCGCCCCCAAATGCCCAAGGCAAATGTCTTGTTAGCCTTGCAGCTAACAGACATGCCGGCGGGCTACTAGGCTGGGCGGGCGGCATTGGTGGGCGGCCGGCGAGGGAGCACTTCCTCTGAGCTGTCTGCTCAGCTCCCTCGCGCGCCGCAGAGTGAGGCCGGGAGCCAGAATATGACGTCATATTCCGGCTCCCAGCCTCACTCTGCGACGCGCGAGGGAGCTGAGCAGACAGCTCAGGGGAAGTGCTCCCTCGCCAGCCTGCCGCCCGCCAATGCCACTCGCCCAGCAGCCACTGGACCACCAGGGAGGAAGAGAACCCCCTCCCCCCAGCATTTCCAAAGGTAAGGATGCTGGGGGGGTTACATTTAAAAAAAATATGTGTTAAAAATGTGAGTGTGTGTGTGTATATCTGTTAGTGTGTGTGTGTGTGTGTGTGTGTATATCTGTTAGTGTGTGTGTGTATGTATGTCTGTTAGTGTGTGTGTGCGTGTCTGTTAGTGTGTGTGTGTGTCTGTTAGTGTGTGTGCGTGTCTGTTAGTGTGTGTGCGTGTCTGTTAGTGTGTGTGCGTGTCTGTTAGTGTGTGTATGTGTCTGTTAGTGTGTGTGTCTGTTAGTGTGTGTGTGTGTGTCTGTTAGTGTGTGTGTGTCTAAAAATCCACGGGTTAGGGGGCGCAAATTACTTGCCTTGCCCCGGGTGCTGACAACCCATGCTACGCCACTGCCTACAGTTTCCCTTTTAAACCTCTAAGTTGAATAACCAACATTACCCATTCTCACATACATACTAAGGCTTCAATAAACAGTGCGTGAACGTCAGTTAGACCAGCTAAATGAAATCAGTTGAGTCATGTTACTCAGAAAAGTCAGGTTGCTACATTGAAATTGGTTCCAGCATGAAATTACAGGCCTATACTGGATATGCATAGGATTCATGGCAGAATTAAGCACCAGTCAGCTTATATACATCTGTAAATGTGTTTCTTGATTATCCTTGGACCATCTGAAAGGGCAGAGTTAATATAATTTTAAAGCATCTCCAGATGTTAAATACAACTTATGCAGTTGTCTGTTGGTATGTATTGTGTATGTAGGCACATGTTTGATACAAATTAAAATGAATATATATGAAACCATGCCCAAGGCTCACATCCTTCATTTCCCTGTAGCTCAGCTTATCCCGTACTCATTTCAATCATCTCTACCAGTGGCAGTTCAACAGTAGGTTCACCAGCAGAGCAGATAAATGGATTCCAGGCTTTGGGTCTGTTTCCTTGTGAAGACTACAGTAGGAAGATCAGATCTAGTAATATAAAATCATCTTGTGATTAAGCATCGATCCTAAAGAGTGTTTGACCTGGCTTGGAATTTTAACCCATTGAGGTTCAAATGCTACCGTGCACAACCATTCAACAACTGGAAAACTTGATGGATTCATGCTACAATGTCACAGGTTCATTAATAATAAACAAATCTAACATGACCCCACCTGATTGTAAGATGTATGATTTTTATTGCTAATCTTGGAGAATCACTATGTTATATAGCTATCATTGACAGAAGTAAATGATAACTATATATCATATATAAAATAAATCCAAGTTTTACTCTGAGAGATTACATCATATGTGATTGCATTTGATATTTTATAGAACATTTATTAGATGTGAGTCTCTATTTTAATATCATGTTTTCATCCAAATTATGAAAATAGCTTTTGACTGCAGTTTAGTCCTTAGAGGTGTACAGTGCTTCACACAAAACATTTTTTTTAACTAATTCCCAAATGTTGATATGTTTTTAAGCAGAATGTTTGAGAAGGCTATTCAATATTGTTGCAATGCAAGGTTGGCACTTAGGTACCATTTTTTAAAATACATTTTCTAGTCAGTGACCATAATCACTTTGGGTTTAGTTAACTTGAGGACATCTGCAGCAATGATACTTTTTATGAAGTATAATCACGATAATCACCATTCACTATTCACGGTCAAGTTGAATGCAAAACTCACTGCTTAGGACTCTGGGTAATTCACATGAGTCACATCTTTTGAGCAAATCCCCCTATGAAATCAAAGGACTAGTTTTCACATATGGCAGGAAAAATTGGAGGAAAATAGTTAATTATCTCAGTATAGCAAGTTTTGATAGGGAAATTATTTTTGCATTAAAGGAACACAATAGGGCCAGGAACACAAACGTGTATTCCTGACTCTTTATTGTTAAACTAACTATTTATTTTATTCCCCTTAAAAAAATATTTTACTCACCTTTATTCCAGCTCTGAGCAAGTCTTGCCCCACCCTCTATCCGCTTCATTGGCTGACATTTTCAAAATTGATGATCTCTGGAAAAAAACACAATGCTTTCCAATAGGAAACATTAAATTGACAGAGATTGTCAATTCTGATGATCTCAGTTAAGGAGGCGACCTGGGGTCAGAGCCAAATGCCATCCTGGCCAATCAGCATCTCTTTATAGAAATGCAATAAATCAGTGCATCTCTATGGGGAAAGTTCAGCGCCTTAAAGTGTCCTAATGTAAAAATATAAAGACTGCCTTTTCTCTGAAAAATCAACATTACTCTCTAATCATTATTATATATATATATATATATATATATATATATATATATATATATATAAGCAGTGTTAAACCAATACCTTGGAGAGTAATGCAGTTTTGAAAAGCTAATAAATATGCCAACATAGCAAAATGTCAGGGCAAAGAGACAAATAATAGAGGTTACTTTAAATCAATAAAGCTTTCCAGGCAGCATACCAATGTCATGAGATGTAAATGATAAGTGTCAAACAGTATCTTAATTTACAATGGGTAATTTTTATAGCTGTTATTAAAATATGCAGGTTAGGTTGAGCAGCGATCATCCAGAAATGCTACCTCTGCTTTTGGCAAGTCCTGCAGGGTTGTGTGCTGGGAGTCCTGAGTGTAGCTGTTTGAATATTGTATGGGGCCCAGGCTATAAAGGAGAGAATCTGGGGTTAGATAAAGCAGATTGTGGGTGGAGAATCATTGGGGTGTTAAAAACAAAATCAAGAAAAAAGCAGATGAAAGGGGATTTGAATTTAAGGATATATGAGGGAACCTATGTTTATTATACATTATCCCCCCATAGCCAGTAACCTGTGTTTATTATACATTATCCCCCCATAGCCAGTAACCTGTGTTTATTATACATGATCCCCCCACAACCAGTAACCTGTGTTTATTATACATTATCCCCCCACAACCAGTAACCTGTGTTTATTATACATTATCCCCCCACAACCAGTAACCTGTGTTTATTATACATTATCCCCCCATAGCCAGTAACCTGTGTTTATTATACATTATCCCCCCATAGCCAGTAACCGGTTTTTATTCGGAGGGGGCCCTAGATAAGAATGGTGGGGGGGACCTACCGTCCTCCCCCCAGGCCCCCACCCCTGAGCGGTGGGTGGGGGCCCTAAAAAAACAATAAGGGGGGGACCTACTGTCCTCCCCCCCTGGCCCCCACCCCTGAGTGGTGGCTGGGGGCCCTAAATAAAGAGAGGGGGGACCTACCGGCCTCCCCCCCGGCCCCCACCCCGGAGCGGTGGGTGGGGGCCCTAAAAAAACAATAAGGGGGGGGACCTACTGTCCTCCCCCCGGCCCCCACCCCTGAGCGGTGGGTGGGGGCCCTAAGTAAAGAGAGGGGGGGACCTACCATCCTCCCCCCTGGCCCCCACCCCTGAGCGGTGGGTGGGGGCCCTAAATAAAGAGAGGGGGGGACCTACTGTCTTCCCCCCGCCCCCACCCCTGAGCAGTGGGTGGGGGCCCTAGATAATAATGGTGGGGGGGACCTACCGTCCTCCCCCCCGGCCCCCACCCCTGAGCGGTGGGTGGGGGCCCTAAAAAAACAATAAGGGGGGGACCTACTGGTTTTCAAGCCATCCAAACACAGTGCTCTGTGTCATTTTACAAAGCGTGGGAAAATTCCAAAGAACTTTCCCAAGCTGTGTAAAATGACAAATAGCACTCTGATTGGCTTAAACCCACTGTGGCGAAACCAACCTCGCCACTGGGCCCTGGAGAAGCCTGTTTGCTAGCCTCCTACCTGCTGACTATGGTCCCTGGGTTATTTGGGGCATATTGTACTTTATATTGCTGCAACTGGCCCTTTTAAAATCATCGATGGACATATTGGGACTTTTTGGGATTGTGGCGAAACCAACCTCGCCACGTGTCCTTGGAGGGGGCCGATTGCCCGCCTCTTGCCGTTGGACTATGGACCAGACTTTATGGGAATGTGATACCCCAGATAGCTATACCATGGAGCCTATTCATAATGAAAGACTATGGGAAATACTTTAGCTCCATGGCAATTGTACTGTGTGAGTAGGATCTGCGCGCTATTCGGTAGTTTTGTGCGCGCAGATCCCAGCTATCTGGGGATAGGTGAAATGTCTGTGTGTTATGTGTAAAAGGTGAATTTATGTATTTTAAAGTGTTTTACTGTCTTTGTGTCCCCATGTGCTTAATGGAGTCTGTCTCTGTGCTGGGAGATAATTGGATTACTTCTCCAGCACAGAGAAGGCCCTGGAAAGCTAGGGGTTTTAAAAGATACTTTTAGTAACTTTTGAACCCCTGGTCTGATCCATGCCATTTTTTAATATGTTGTTCCCCTGAATGGATTGATTGTGGATATGTATTTTTATGTGAATGTGATGTATGGTTTTGAAGTTACAGATATTGTGTAAAAGTTATGTTTTAAACTGTATAATAAGTGGATTATCTCTCAGGCTAAGGGGAGGGGATGTGTGGGTTGTACCATATCTCGGATTGGTTATTTTATGCCTCCCCCTGGGTGTGGCCTGTATGTGTGAGATGGAAATAAAAGCCAGGCTGGATGAGCCAGTCCAGAGTTCCTGTTTTACCCTCAAAGTGAAGTGTCGTCTCATTATTGGGGGAAGGATTTATTGTATGCTGTTCCAGTTGACTGCTAGGAGTGTAAGCCTATTCGTATGGTTCCTATTCAACGGTCTACAGTATTCCTATGCTTGAGAAGATTCATATGCTTCTCTGATTCGGTGATTGTGGTGTCGGCTAGAGTTCTTGGAGTCCTCAGGAAGCGCTAGGAGCATCCATTAACGGAGGTACCAAGTCGGGGTGCCAGTGGATCCGTTACATTGGTGGCAAGCGGTGGGATGGCGTCCTAGTGTGAGGTAAAGCAGCTCAGAGACACTGTTTGGATTTACAAATTGAGGGCAACGCTAGCAGTCGTGCTGCGCCCCTGGGAGCAGACAAGTATGGAAGGTTCTGGCTCTGGAGATGATTGGCTGGCCGAGGTGAGGCAGCGAGTGGCCGAGTATGGGGATGATATACCCATGGAGACACGCCGGGTGATCTGGAACCAGGTCATGGCTGAGCGAAACACAAGGCTGGACCGAGAATTCCGGTTGGCAAAAGAGAGGAAGTATGCTCAGCAGCAGGAGCGTTACAGCAGCCGAGTAGAGGCTGCGTCCGAGGAGGTTAGCCGTCTTTCCCTGAGGCGGCGGGAGGAACCCGAAGTGGGGGTCCTCATAGACTGGTCCTGTGAGGAACCACAACAGGCAGGTAGAGATGGGACCAAGGTCTCTCCACCGGGCCCACCGGGATGCTGGGCAGCCGGCCCAGATCCCCAGCAGCAGCCAGAGTTGCCAGGTGGGGAAGCAGGTGGCCCTTACTCACAAGTGTTGAGGGGCCTCACGGATTGGTCCTGGGAAGACCCACAGATGGCAGGTGGAGATGGGACTGCGGTCTCTCTACCGGCCCTACAGGGATGCTGGGCAGTCGGCCCAGATCCCCAGCGGCAGTGTGCGTTACAGGGAGCTGAAGGTGCCGTTCTTGCTCCCCAGCGGCAGTCTATGGTGCAGGGAGAGGAGCCTGTTATCCCCTCTCCCCAGCGGCTGAAGGTGTGTAAGGGAGAGGAGTTTGTTATTCCCTCTACCCAGCGGCAGCGCAGCTCACCAAGGGGAGACAGTAAGCCCCTCACCAGTGCAGATGGGACCTTGGTCTCTGCGCCCTGCCTACAGGGAGTACAGAGGGTCAGCCCTGCTCCCCAGCGGCTGAAAGTGTGTAAGGGAGAGGAGTTTGTTACCCCCTCTCCCCAGCGGCAGCTTAGCGCACCAAGGGGAGACAGTAAGCCCCACACCAGCGCAGATGGGACCGTGGTCTCTGCGCCCAAGTTACAGGGAGCTGAAGGGGCCGTCCTCCCTCCCCAGCGGCAGTGTGATTTGTTGGGAATTGGGAGCCCAGTCTCCTTTCCCCAGCGGCAGAGTGTCCAGCAGGGAATAGAGAGCCCAGTCTCCTTTCCCCAGCAGCAGAACACTGCATTGGGAGGAGAGACAGTCGGTCTCCCTCCACAAAGACTGAAAGTATGCATGGGAGAGGAGATTGTTACCACCTCTCCCCAGCGGCAGAGTGTTCTAATGGGAGAGGAGCTGGTTACCACCTCTCCCCAGTGGCAGCTTAATGTACCAGGGGGAGACTGTAAGCCCCACAACTGTGCAGATGGGACTGTGGTCTCTGCACCTACAGCACAGGGGGTAAGGACAGTCAGTCCTGTCCCCCAGCAACAAGGCTGCTTAGCCAAAGGGGAGACAGTCGGTCTCCCCCTCCAACAGCGGAGCTATGTATCCAAAGGGGAGACAGTCGGTCTCCAGCAGCAGAGCTGTGCAGCTAAAGAGGAGACAGTCGGTCTCCAGCAACCAGGCTCCAACCAGACTACTCCCGTGGTAGTGCTGGCACCAGGACAGAGTACCGCTGGTCTCTGCCCCCTCAGCAACCCACCAAGGCAGCCTACCAGTCCCCCACACAGCCGTGGTAAGGCACCTGGACATGGACAAGATTCTCCCTTACCCAGGTGTAGTAATCATTTATTGCGGGTGGGCTGTACTGCTGTTTCTGTCTTGTGGGTGGGCTGCTGGACTAACAAGGGCACTGACCGGCAAGAGGTCAGGTACCCTGTTAGTCTGTTTGGAAAAGGGGAGAAATGTGGCGAAACCAACCTCGCCACTGGGCCCTGGAGAAGCCTGTTTGCTAGCCTCCTACCTGCTGACTATGGCCCCTGGGTTATTTGGGGCATATTGTACTTTATATTGCTGCAACTGGCCCTTTTAAAATCATCGATGGACATATTGGGACTTTTTGGGATTGTGGCGAAACCAACCTCGCCACGTGTCCTTGGAGGGGGCCGATTGCCCGCCTCTTGCCGTTGGACTATGGACCAGACTTTATGGGAATGTGATACCCCAGATAGCTATACCATGGAGCCTATTCATAATGAAAGACTATGGGAAATACTTTAGCTCCATGGCAATTGTACTGTGTGAGTAGGATCTGCGCGCTATTCGGTAGTTTTGTGCGCGCAGATCCCAGCTATCTGGGGATAGGTGAAATGTCTGTGTGTTATGTGTAAAAGGTGAATTTATGTATTTTAAAGTGTTTTACTGTCTTTGTGTCCCCATGTGCTTAATGGAGTCTGTCTCTGTGCTGGGAGATAATTGGATTACTTCTCCAGCACGGAGAAGGCCCTGGAAAGCTAGGGGTTTTAAAAGATACTTTTAGTAACTTTTGAACCCCTGGTCTGATCCATGCCATTTTTTAATATGTTGTTCCCCTGAATGGATTGATTGTGGATATGTATTTTTATGTGAATGTGATGTATGGTTTTGAAGTTACAGATATTGTGTAAAAGTTATGTTTTAAACTGTATAATAAGTGGATTATCTCTCAGGCTAAGGGGAGGGGATGTGTGGGTTGTACCATATCTCGGATTGGTTATTTTATGCCTCCCCCTGGGTGTGGCCTGTATGTGTGAGATGGAAATAAAAGCCAGGCTGGATGAGCCAGTCCAGAGTTCCTGTTTTACCCTCAAAGTGAAGTGTCGTCTCATTATTGGGGGAAGGATTTATTGTATGCTGTTCCAGTTGACTGCTAGGAGTGTAAGCCTATTCGTATGGTTCCTATTCAACGGTCTACAGTATTCCTATGCTTGAGAAGATTCATATGCTTCTCTGATTCGGTGATTGTGGTGTCGGCTAGAGTTCTTGGAGTCCTCAGGAAGCGCTAGGAGCATCCATTAACGGAGGTACCAAGTCGGGGTGCCAGTGGATCCGTTACACCCACCAATCAGAGTGTTCTTAGCCTAATTGCAGGGCGGGGCAAGGCTTTATAAGCCTTCCCCCGCAGACTGCGTAGCTCAGTCTGCGCGGAGCCCTCCATGGGTGAAGATGGATTATTTTTTTCCGCTCTGGTTTTTTCTTTTTCGGCAGGTTTTTCTTTTTCGGCAGGTTTTTCTTTTTGCGCTTGTTTTTTTTATTTTATTTTAAGTTCGTCAGGTATGATGGCTTTTTATTTGGCCTTTTTTGGGGCTGAAAAATTAAGATTTTAGAAAAAAGAAGACGTCAAATGGTAAGTTTAATTTTTTTTTACAGGTTCGTTATTTTATTCCCCCCTCACTATTTTTAGGGTGAGGGGGGTAGGTAGGGGATAGTTTGATTTGGGTGTGGGGGGGGGGTGACTAGGGGCTTGGGACCCCTAGTCACCTTGATTGGGGGCGGGGGGATTTTCATTTTTTCATTTAGGGCCCCCACCCGCCGCTCAGGGGTGGGGGCCGGTGGGGGACAGTAGTTCCCCCCCTTATTGTTTTTTTAGGGCCCCCACCCACCGTTCAGGGGTGGGGGCCAGGGGGGAGGACTGTAGGTCGCCCCCCCACCATTATTATCTAGGGCCCCCACCCACTGCTCAGGGGTGGGGGCTGGGGGGAGGACAGTAGGTCCCCCCTCTCTTTATTTAGGGCCCCCACCCACCGCTCAGGGATGGGGGCCGGGGGGACAGTAGGTCCCCTTTATTGTTTTTTCTGGCCCCCACCCACCGCTCAGGGGTGGGGGCTGGGGGGGAGGACGGTAGGTCCTCACCATTATTATATAGGGCCCCCACCCACTGCTCAGGGGTGGAGGCTGGGGGGAGGACAGTAGGTCCCCCCCTCTTTATTTAGGGCCCCCACCCGCCGCTCAGGGGTGGGGGCTGGGGGGGACTGTAGGTCCCCCCACTTATTGTTTTATTAGGGCCCCCACCCACCGCTCAGGGGTGGGCACGGGGAGGAGGACGGTAGGTCCCCCCACCATTATTATCTAGGGCCCCCACCCACTGCTCAGGGGTGGGGGCCGGGGGGAGGACAGTAGGTCCCCCCTCTCTTTATTTAGGGCCCCCACCCACCGCTCAGGGGTGGGGGCCGGGTGGGACAGTAGGTCCCCCCCTTATTGTTTTTTTAGGGCCCCCACCCACCGCTCAGTGGTGGGGGCCAGGCGGGAGGACCGTAAGTCCCCCCCGACCATTATTATCTAGGGCCCCCACCCACTGCTCAGGGGTGGGGGCCGGGGGGAGGACAGTAGGTCCCCCCCTCTCTTTATTTAGGGCCCCCACCCACCGCTCAGAGGTTGGGGGCAGGGGGAGGACAGTAGGTCCCCCCTTATTGTTATTTAGTAGGACCCCCCCCCTTATTTTACGTGCTTTAAAGCACGTTATTCCAAACAATTTAGGAATGTTAGGTGATTTATGCCCTTTATGGATTAAAACCAGACTCTGCATCAACTATGTAATTTTCCATGGGAGTTTTGCCATGGATCCCCCTCCGGCATGCCACAGTCCAGGTGTTAGTCCCCTTGAAACACCTTTTCCATCACTATTGTGGCCAGAAAGAGTCCCTGTGGGTTTTAAAATTCGCCTGCCTATTGAAGTCTATGGCGGTTCGCCCGTTCACGAACATTTGCGGAAGTTCGCGTTCGCCGTTCGCGAACCGAAAATGTTATGTTCGCGACATCACTAGTCCTGAGTGTACCTGTTTCAATATTTTATGGGGCCCAGGCTATAAAGGAGATAATCTGGGGTTAGATAAAGCAGATTGTGGGTGGTGAATCATTGGGGTGTTAAAAACAAAAATCAAGGAAAAAGCAGATAAAGGGAATTTGAATTTAAGGATATATGAGGGAATGGCAGAGATAAGATAGGAAAAAGTCATAAATAGGGAACATCATAAATTAATGAGGCATAGAGTGCAATAACTAACACTAGCAAAACAAACATTTAACTAAACAAGAGTTAAGGATGGAGGGTGCAGTAGTCATCAATTAAGCAGTAATACTGTGGGGGTGGATAAAGAAAGAAATACAATTTAAAACAAAAGTAGGAGAAATAAGAAGTCCAGGTATTCAAGATGATCATCCAGAAATGCTACCTCTGCTTATGGCAAGTCCTGCAGGGTTGTGTGCTGGGAGTCCTGAGTGTAGCTGTTTCAATATTGTATTGGGCCCAGGCTCTGCTTATGGCAAGTCCTGCAGGGTTGTGTGCTGGGAGTCCCGAGTGTAGCTGTTTCAATATTGTATGGGGCCCAGGCTCTGCTTATGGAATTTATATATGTATGTCATTATGAATGTATGTCTGTATGTATGTATGCCAGTATCAATATATGTCTGTATGTCATTATGTCTGTATGTCTGTCAGTATGTATGAATGTCTATATGTATGTATGCCAGTAGCAATGTATGTCTGTATGTCATTATGTCTGTATGTCTGTCAGTATGTATGAATGTCTATATGTATGTATGCCAGTAGCAATGTATGTCTGTATGTCATTATGTCTGTATGTCTGTCAGTATGTATGTATGTCTATATGTATGTATGCCAGTAGCAATGTATGTCTGTATGTCATTATGTCTGTATGTCATTATGAACATATGTCTGTGTGTATGTATGGATGGATGTCAGTATGAATGTATGTATGTATGTCTGTATGCCATTATGAATGTATGTCTGTGTATGTACATATGTGCGTATGGATGTCAGTGTCTGTATGCATGTATGCAGATCAAGTGAAGAGAAGCAACCAAAAGAGGAAAAAAGGAGCAGTATATTATACATTTATTAAATGTTAACATAGATTTTTTTTAAATTAATGTTCCTCCTTTTCTCTCTCGATTGGTCACTTCTCACTTGTTCTGTAAATAAAATTAACAATTTATGGCTGTCTCCTAACCATCAACATCTTTTTCCCATCAATTATCTCTTTTTTTATTTTTATTTTTAAAATTCTTTATTTTAGTATTGCATAGCATAGTTTCAAGAATATGGTGGCATTTCTCAGTTTGACAGGCAACACAATAAGTTTAACCATAAATCTCTTTTTTTTGCATCAAGGGGTCAACTCCAAATAATGAAACAAAGAAAACTGTTTGCCTATTGTCTATTTTGTATGGTTTAAAATATGCCCATAACATTTTTTTTTTTTTTTTAAACCGTGTGCACAAGTCTAATGAGGATGGTTTGGTGCATTTACGAAGAGCATGAAGATGCCCAACATCTGTCCTGTAAGGATCGCACGACTGCACTGGAATCATCACTAGAGCAACTAGAGGTATCCTTAACCCCTTAAGGACCAAACTTCTGGAATAAAAGGGAATCATGACATGTCACACATGTCATGTGTCCTTAAGGGGTTAAAGACAAACACAAATGTTGCCTTGTCTCAGAAAAAGCAATATTTACACTTGACATACTTAAGGGATAAACGTTTTGTACCAGAACCACAAAATTAAGTTGTAGTGGTTCTGGTTTAAAGCAAGCAAATGTAGGCAACAACTAATTATAACAAGAGCGTGGCAAGTGAATAACGACGTTACAAATCCTGTACAAAATCTTAAAGGACCCTGAATGCATGCAGACTACTTCATCTCAATGAAGGGGTATGCGTGCAGTGGACTTATAGTTATAAACCTGTATTACACAGTTTAACACACCTTTAGTGCCTTTCCGACAGTGGCTATAGGTGCTTTCTCTGCAACAACTGAGTGAAACTCAGTCTTGAACCAAATTCAGCTCATGGAAAATCATTGAATTCATTGCTTTCACTGCACAAGTGCACCTGTCCCAATGCTCCTCTATAGGATTGGACATTCATTGAGAAAGCAACACCTTCACAATGTGTTGTAGATGGGGGAATGGGAAGTAGCACCAAAGGAATCTCAGCCCTGGAGAAAATGTAAAAAAAAAAGTCTTACTAGTTTTTAATGCAGTTGGGGGGAGGGGATGCTGTAGCGTTAGGAATACAGGTTTGTGTTCCTGGCACTATATTGTTTTTTTAAACTTGAAATATATTTGAATATCTTTTCTTGATATATTTTGACATTCTTTGAACATCTTCAGAGCACCTTGAATTACAAAATGAAAATTCTGATAAATGTTATAAATTGCAACTTGTTAGAAAGTTTAAGTAAAAAATACTTTTTAGAAAGCCTGAAAGTGAGTTGTGCTGCATGAACAGATTTTGGATTTTTCACTTTTGTGGTTATAGCAGATTTATTCTTTTTTTTTCCAGACAAATATACATGCGTCAGCAATGAGTCTAATTTCTTTCTGTCCTGTGTATTGCTTGTTAATAAAAATTTAAACCAAGTCTGGAGAGGAATCTCCTCCCTTTATTATAGTCTGCCAGATGGGTTTAAAAACCTGCTTCTTCTTTGACTTTCCACATCACATTTGCAGTGGATATCCTGTCTCTGAGTTTTGTGTATAAGTACTGGAAATACTGAATAAATGTGTCAGTAGTGCAATGTCTATCTGGCTTTTGTAGTGTACAATATGTGGATATAATTTCCATTACAGCAGTTAGAGTTTCATTCTGTATGACTGCAAACTACATCTTTTTTATCCTATGACCTCCATCCTGTACTTATGTTAGGTCTGATTAAGAAAAGGAAAACTTTATGAAATGAGGAATGGTGAACTCGGAAAAGCAGACTGGAAATTCTTCCTGCATATGCATACTTTTTGCCAAAACCTGCAAACCCTCAAAGCAGGAATATAAGAATTTTACTTACACATTTTAGTATAGCTCTGTAATTTATGAATAAAAAAATATAGTTAAATTACTTATACCTGAACACAACTACACAATTATATACAAATAAAAAAACAACACAAGATGCAAGAGATTAATAAGATAAATAGAAACGACACTGCATTTTTGCAAACGGGGGATAGGGCACCCTTAGCAAACTCTCAGCTCTCTGAGAGGTTTAGAACTGCAGTGATTTGTAAATATGCTACAGCTCTAAATCTGCTTCACAGAGCTCTCAACTATGGAGCTTGGAGCGCTCCAGGTAACCCACGTTAATGGTGTCCAAATTGTGTGTGCAGTGCATGCAGGGCCGGTGCAAGGATTTTTGCGGCCTACTCCCCCCTGCTCTCCCCCCTTAGTGTTATCCCCCATCCCTGTTGTGCCTCCTACCTAACTTTGTAGTGTGGCTGGGTGGTGCGAACTGCGGCACAGGAGCTTCTGTTTTCTGTACCACTGAATGAGCACTTCATGACAGTCCGGCCAGCGGCTGGGTACAGGAAACAGATGCTCCTGTACCGCGGTCCTCGCGGCCCGACCACGCTACATTGAGTGACTGGCAGGAGGGAGCTGCCTAAGTCGCCTATAGGACGCGCCAGTCCTGAGTATAAACATACACACTCACACACCATATACACCTCATACCCTACTTAGAATGCTCTCTTTCCTCTCAGAATGATGAGCTAAGCTGTTTCCCGCACATGCATGGTCTGAAGTTCTGCTGAGGGCTGCACGTAGCCTGGTTAAAGAAATACTCCACAAGAAAAACAAACAAATGATTTATTAGCTACTCCCTCAAAGAAACTATGCATGTCGTTTTCAATGTAAATGTTGCCTTTTTAGAGAAGGATAACTGATTTTGTGTGTAGGGAATGGGGATGATGTGACAGGGTGATTGTGTGTGTGGGGTGGTGATGTAACAAAGTGACTGATCGTGTGTGTGGGAGGAGGTGATGTGAGAGGGTGACTGTGTGTGGGAGAGGGATGATGTGAGTTTGTGCGCTAGATTTTTTGTGGGGAGGCTGTATTTTCCTGTTTAGCCTTCCCATACATGTCTCATTTTTAATTTTTTTAAAATTATTTTCAGTTGAGCCTCCCTCCTGACTACATTTTAACAGTGAGAGGAGCTCTGATAATCTTTCCATGGTGGTCCAGCAAATTCCCTGCTGGTCTAGTGGGCTGTCTGCGGAATCTGCACTCTGGCTGAGAGGAGACCCCTTGGAATGCCCCCTTCCGGTTTCTGACTGGGGTGAACATTTGCCTAGCACTGCTCTAGATGTCTCTGGATCTCCCTATCGCAGTGGCTGTGTGGGAACTCAGCAGAGCCAGCACTTGAAAAGTAGCACCGGCTCTGCTATCAGCAAAATTATTGCAAACAAAATTAATTTGTAATCACCGAATATCATTTGCAATTATTGTAATTGTGTATACTTGTGCTAACTCGTGCAGACTCGCAGTTGTGACATGAAGTGGTTGATTCCTCCTTTTCTCTGTATGCTATTTCAATGCTGACTGCCAAATGCAAAGGATAGAGCTTATAACAATGATTGACAGGAAACTGAGATAGTACTCACAGTTGTAGGATAATTAGGCATTGATTTTACACCTCACATATATAAGGATAATGTTAAATACTCTGGGAAGTGAGTGTAAAAAGAGAGCCTATCTCTGCTCACTAATGGTTATTTTATTCTTTTAGTTATTCCTACATTTTTGCGAGTTGGTTGTCAAGTTTCCACAACTTACTGTTTAATGAAGTAGACCATATAGTAGCTCCTTTCAAAGTATTAGAACCAAGATATATAGAGAGGGAAAAACTATTTTTTTTAATTTGTTTCTTTACTATACCTGATTTTAAGGATAATATGTTATGTCACTAATTTTCACGTGTACGCTGTAAATACCATGGTGGTCCTAACAGTTAAATACTGCTGTCAACTAAAATCAATCAGTTTTGCTTTTGAAGAAGAGAAGTTGATTTAAAAAGGAACAAATTAGAAGTTTGTTCATTATATGCATGACGTATATATAAACACTTGACAGTTAGTCTTTTGTATGTCGTTGGGCGTGATATGTTTGTGCTGCAAAATCCTTTGGGGACCAATGATATAATGACTGGATTTAAGAGAATGCAACTGGAAAATGTTAAAATGTTGCAGAGGTTCCAAGCTCATAATTTAGGTAAAGAGGAATACATAATTTGTACTTTCTGCTTAGCAACGCTTAATGGATGTGCACCTGCTAAACCATAGACCAAGAAATCTGCAAACCCCAATCAGGTATAGGTACTTTGAAGCTTGGTACATTGAGCTCAGTTTGTATAAACAGTCCAAATAAATAATATTTGCCAGCAAAATGTCACCTTTCTATAACAGGGCTTAGTTTTAGGTTCTCATGACTCACCACTCATGCTAAAATGAGCCTTCTTGTAATTTACAAGCTCTGGTACAAAGTTAAAGTATTTCTGTCTTTTCTTCAGGGTCCGGACCACAACCAACCTAAAGTCCCAACACCCCCAGAACCATTTCAGGCCACTGGAACTGGTGCAACTCAAATTGTTTTATGTTGTGCTGTCCCAGATGGGTCTTTACTTACTGCACCACCATCTTTGTGTTCCTAAAATGTCAGGAATTTCACGTTCTGCTGTGTGCGTGTCAAATGACACGCTTGACAATTGACTCCAATGGACCTGTGTTGACTCTCGTGATTGGATAAAGAATCAAGACTGAGTGCCAGTGATACGCCACTGCCAGAAGTGATGCAACGCTTGAAGTTGACAAAGGCCGTTGAGCATGGCTAAAGCTCCACCCTTTGTCAACTTTTGTCAGCCTTCAGTTTGTACGTAGGAAAAAGTAGTCCCTTATGTATACATTTTTTAAAATGTATTTTAAAACAACAACAACAAAAAAGAATTGGGGTAATGAGGAGACTTTGGGACATGCCAAGGTTTAAAAGAAAAAAATGACAGATACGCTTTAACTACTTCATGGAGAAGCAAACATAAAAACAATCTGATGAAAGATCACAAACTTGTAACATCCGGCAGAGTATACCAACTGTACTATGTATAGGTATAACCCTTGCTATTATTTAAAAACTTAGGTTTGCATTATTTTTTAATATGAATTTTCACTATATGGCATTTTAAATTTAAACCCTTTGGAGTTCTCTACTTTTATGGCTAAAATCACAAATAATAGGAATATCCTTTCCAACATCTTTAGGTTGTATCCTATCTTCCAACAGAGTTTCTCTTTGTGTCTTCAAAGTTTGTATATAGCTTGCTTATAAATCCTTACCTTTATAGCCTTGTATTAGTAGGTCTCCTTTTAATTTATTAGCGTGTTTTACAAACTTAGTTTCACACATGCAGTTCCTTCTAATTCTGAGGAACTGCGACTTGGCAAATGGCAACTAGATGTTTGTATAAAGCTGTTGACGTCAACAGCTTTAAAATAAGTGCTTGTCTTGATGGTGTTCTCTATATTAAAAATTTTTACATCTAAAAATGTACTAAAACCTTATTAAAATTGGTGGTTAATGTTATCCTTCATAAAAATAGGGGGAGCCTGAAAAAGTTGAACTTCATGGACATGTTTTACTTTCAACTTAATTGTGTAAGACTATTTACATTGTGTTTCAGGATGATAATACATTCACAATGTTTATGATAAAAATCCAAATCTTGGATAACGGAATACTATAATGTGGCCATAACAAAAATGAACATCAGAAAATGGCACTATTTACAAGTAATTACTTTCTTCTAGTACAATGCGATGCTTGATTTAGTGTAATAGAAATGGGAAAGTAGGCAACTCATATCAGGACAATGGACATTTTCCATCCAGTTAACACATTTGTTTCCTTTTAGCTTGTTCTTAGTCCAAACAGTGAAAAAAATGTGCAAATCAATAGCAGATGCTCTGGAAAATAAGCTAAGCTATAAATATTGAAAGCATAAGAGCAAATTATTATTGTTGGAGATGATGGTGTGCCAGTAACGTTAGGAATATTGACTGAGATTCCTGGCTTGAAGCAGGCAGATGTATCTTATTTATAAGGCTGAGAGTAGAACTGGAACTTCTAAAATTCAAAGCAGATGGACACTGGATTACCGTCTATGAGGTCCATTAGGTTTCTCACCAAAACTGTGCAAGTCAGAGAAAATCATACCAATCAATTAGATGTGCCATGAAACTGCAAGACACTATAATCCCAAACCAGTATTTAAGTAACAGCAATAGTGGTCATCAACAGTTTTAGAAACCAGTTCTTGACGAAGCCGTATCATTTTTCTTTCATGCCATTTTTCCCAACACAAAAGAATGTGAATGTGTTCAAACAAAATTGCATGCTGAGGCAGAAGAAAATGAGTAGAGTACGAAATGCTCAGCGGAATGCAGTATCTAATAATCTGTTTCATTTATAGAAGGTGCTAAGACAGTTTAAAGCAGACCTGTCACTTTGATTTGTTTCATTAGGTTATAATCTCTATGAAAAAAATGCCAATATATACTGGTGTAGAATTTCATGGAAATTCCAGTGCAATCTAAAGATATAAGTAAAACAAAAAAGAGACTATGCCAACACATGACAAAACTGGAATATTACTTAATAATAGCATCATAGATGTGTTTCATTACAAACTGCAGTTCATTTGCATTTGGGCTGGTTGGGTGATTATATGAATTCCTGAGCCAAATATAGCAGAATTCCAAAAGGAATTGCAGTGAGCAGAATTCATTTACATTCAGGATTTGGAATTCCACCTGTGGCCCTACAAAAAATAAAATAAAAATTGATTGATGGGAAATAAAATATGATTGATGGCTAAGGTACAGCCAATGAATCTTGATTTTATTCACAGATCCAGTGAGAAGTGACCAATAGTGGGGGAAAAAAGAGCAGTAAAAAAAATCTATAGTTATATATTATATTCTTAATAAATAATTATACTTTTTCTCACTTGATCTGTGAACCAAATGGCGTGAAAATGCACTTATCATGGTACTGTAAATTATATATAAAATGCTTATATTATATACAACACAGTGCTTGTAAATTGATATTGAGCTGTTCACTCCCTAATATTTATCTCTTTATGTTATATAGTAGATGGCAGCATGAAAGTTTTATGTAAAAGAAAACAAAAAAAACTTTTTTTTATAAGAATAGTGTAAGTATCTATGAGAAACAAAATATTTGTAGCAATAAATGTACTATATGATCTAATATGAAAGACATTTATGTAATGGACATTGTTAAGAACAGTAAAAGGACATTCCAAGAATATGAGAGATTTGAGTGATTGGATTGGCAAAGTTCAATAATAAGAAATTGACCTAGTGTATAATTCAAGCAGGAGTAACAGATGATGTTAACTCTGACAATGTCCATAGGTGGTGTGAAATGCGTTACCTATTACATCATTATGCACCACGTCACAGTGCATGCGCAGCAGCAAGAGCCTGAAAAGACTTAAAATTCCAGGCAAACCTTAAGTGTTCTATGTCAATCGGAGCAAACAGCAGGCAGGACACAGTATAATCAAACGGATATAGCTGAAGAACTTTGTCCTTGGTCCCATTAGTGTCTATAAAACCTGTTATGGTCCTACCAACATTGATGTAAGAGTTTTAAATTGTATTTTAATGTTAGAAATATAATGATACTATGCTATGCTGGTTTTATGTTTCCACTTTTACATGGTCTATATGAAAAGGATCTAAAGACCCAAGGCCTAGGAACCATTAGGAAAGTGCTGCATTAAGACAATAAGCTAAGTGCCAATTTTTACTCTTTTTGGGGAAGATGATAATAGCAAAATATTGTATACTAAATGATCTTGATGTGTTGCACCTATTGGACTGAGCCCACTATGTATGTATGTGTTTTGACAATATTACACAATTTTAGTACTGCCATTTTGTAACACTATGTGCTTGCTGAGTGGGGAATATCTAATTATATCGGCATCTCATAAATATGTATTTATCCATCCACTGGCGTACACACAATCCATGGGGCCAAGGTGCGAAACTGATCCATGTTCCTCCCAACCCTCCCCCTCCGACAGACACACACAGACACATACATACAGAGACACATACATACATACACACAGAGACATATACATATACACATACACACACATACATACATAGACACACACACACATACACACAGACACATACATACATACATACAGACACATACACACAGGCACAAATACATACAGAGACCCATACATACACACAGACAGACACACAGGCACATACACACACACACGGCACACATACAAAGACACATACATACAGACAAACACACACATACATACAAACAGACAGGCACACATACATACAGACAGACAGACACACACACACATACAGACACATACACACATACATACAGAGACACACACATACAGACATACATACAGAGACACACACAGACACATACATACAGACACACACACAGACACACACATCCACACAGACAGACAGACACATACACACATACAGACAGACACAGACACATATATACACACATACAAACAGAGACACACACATACACAGACACACAAACACATACACACATACATACAAACAAAAACACACATTACTAAATGTTTAAGTTACCCTTCTGTTTCCTACCTTTTAGGTGCAGGAGGGTGACCGTCCTCCTACTCTGACTCCCTCTCCTTCCTACCGCGCGGTCTCTCTCTGATAGCTGGGTGGAGTGACGGGCAGTCACTTCCTCCCAGCTGTGACCTCAATTCATCTCCATCTGGTGGCCCTAACAGCATGGGCCACCCGATGGGCCCCTTGAACGTGCGACTCTGGCGGTTTTCTGCGCGGGCAGGGGCTGCAACATATGGCAGCAGGCACCCTCTCGCAGGGGTCCGCAGGGCGGCCGGGCCCCCTGGAGTGACGGTCCCGGTCGCAGCTGCAACCCCTGCGACTGCGGTATGTACGCCACTGTATTCATCCACACCTGTTTTGCATGAAGATATTTTAGATTAACCTTTGGCTTTACTGATATGTATACAGCGTATTGTACACTTTTTGATCCATTTTCATGCCTTTGGTTTATGGTTTATCTGATTAATTTTTCTGAATCTTTTTTGTTAATGAAATCTGAACTAATTTTGTATTTTTTTTGGATGAAGTGATTTGGGCCAAACAATTTTTTGGGGCATGCACAAGCTCACTTAATATATTTTTACCCAATTTGTTCATTCTAGTTAGTATGCCGCATGACCTTCAAAGGCTTTTTATGTTTTTAACAAAGTTTTTAATCTGGCGGCTAGCTAGCATGCGCTGGTCAGCCGTTACATAATTAACCCCTTAACACCGCAGCCAAATGTACAAGTTGTGAACAGAACAAAACGTAAACAAAACCTAGCATTTGCGCTATATGTCTGTCCAACCGTAATTCACCTCTTTCATATGAAATGCATCCCCCCTTATTATATATCATTTTATTCAGGGGAAACAGGGCTTTCATTTAACATCAAATATTTAGGTATTAAACATAATTTAATATAAAAAATATATTAAAAAAATGGGAGAAAAAAAGATTTTTTTAATTTTTTTTAGTTCTATGTGACATTTTAACTGTGGATGTCAAAATACTGTTTGCTTTTACTGCAATACAATACACATATTTGTATTCAGCGATGTCTCACGTGTAAAACAGTACCCCCTATGTACAGGTTTTATGGTGTTTTGGGAAGTTACAGGGTCAAATATAGCGTGTTACATTTGAAATTGAAATTCGCCAGATTGGTTACGTTGCCTTTGAGACTGTATAGTAGCCCAGGAATTAAATTTACACCCATAATGGCATACCATTTGCAATAGTAGACAACCCAAGGTATTGCAAATGGGGTATGTCCAGTCTTTTTTAGTAGCCATTTGGTCACAAACACTGGCCAAAGTTAGCGTTAGTATTTGTTTGTGTGTGAAAAATGCAAAAAACGCCAATTTTGGCCAGTGTTTGTGACTAAGTGGCTACTAAAAAAGTCTGGACAAACCCCATTTGCAATACCTTGGGTTGTCTACTATTGCAAATGGTATGCCATCATAGGGGTAATTTTCATTCTTGGGCTACCATAGGGTCACAAAGGCAACGTAAGCAATCTGGCAAATTTTAATGTGAAAAAAATGAAACACAAGCCTTATATTTGACGCTGTAACTTTTGAAAACACCATAAAACCTGTACATGTGGGGTACTGTTGTACTCGGGAGACTTCGCTCAACACAAATATTTGTATTTCAAAACAGTAAAAAGTATTGCAGCAATAATATCGTCCGTGTAAGTGCTGTTTGTGCGTGAAAAATGCAGAAAACGTCACTTTTACTGGCGATATCATCGTTGTAATACATTTTACTGTTTTGAAACACTAATATTTGTGTTCAGCAAAGTCTCCCGAGTAAAACAGTACCCCCCATGTACAGGTTTTATGGTGTCTTGGAAAGTTATAGGGTTAAATATAGTGCTAGCAAATTAAATTCCCTATACTTTCGGCATGGGTTGTCAGGCAGGTCCCGCTAATTGTAATTAATTAGGATACCTAATTATGTAAAATTATTACATAAATATATGTGTAGAATTAATATATGTATATATATATACATATGTGTATATATATATAATTTTTTTTCAATATTTTTATTTATATATAGGTATATATAGTGATATATACGTATATATTTATGTATATAGATATATATATTATGATATATATTATTTTGTTCTACGTGTATTTTGATATAAATATATATATATATTATTATCACAATACAGTTAGAACGAAATAACACACATCTATATATTTTTTAATTATTTATTTTTAAATATTTTTTTAATTTTATTTTTTTACGTATTTACATATATATTTTTTTTATATTATATATAAATATATATAACAATAATTACCGTATATACTCGAGTATAAGACGAGTTTTTCAGCACATTTTTTGTGCTGAAAAACACTCACTCGTCTTATACTCGAGTCAGTTGTCTGTATTATGGCAATTTTCATTGCCATAATACAGACATGGACCGGGGGCTGTCAGGAAGCTGTAACTTACCTTCACCGCAGCTCCTGTCAGCTCCCTTCTCTCTCCTCCGTCCGTGCAGCTCCCAGGTCAGCTCCCTCTGCAACTCTCGCGAGAGCCGCGGGGTCAGAGCGTTGCCACGGGTTACCGTGGCAACGCTCCGCGCGGCCGCGAGAGTTGCAGAGGAAGCTGACCTGGGAGCTGCACGGACGGAGGAGAGAGAAGGGAGCTGACAGGAGCTGCGGTGAAGGTAATTTACAGCTTCCTGACAGCCCCCCTCCTACAGCCCATCCACTGGACCACCAGGGAGTGAGAGCCCCCCTCCCTGGCCAGCTAACAAGCAGGGAGGGGGGACAAAAAAATAAATAAAAAAAATAATAAAAAAATAAAAAAAATAATAACATTAAAAATATATATATATATTACAATAATAATTATTAATAAAATGCCCACCCCCACCAATGCTCTGCACTCACACACACACACACTGCACTCACACACACTGCATTCATACACACACTCATACACACACTGCACTGCATTCATTATATACACACACTGCATTCATACACACACTGCATACACACTGCATTCATACACACACTGCATACACACTGCATTCATACACACACTGCATACACACTGCATTCATACATACACACACTGCATACACCCTGCATTCATACACACACTGCATACACACTGCATTCATACATACACACATACACACACTGCATACACACTGCACTCATACACACACACTGCACTCATATACACACTGCACTCCATTCATTATATACACACTGCATTCATACACACACTGCATTCATACATACACACTGCACTCATACATACACACTGCATTCATTATATACACACTGCACTCACACACTGCACTCATATACACACACTGCACTGCATTCATTATATACACACTGCATACACACTGCACTCATACACACACTGCACTGCATTCATTATACACACACTGCACTCATACACTGCACTCATATACACACACTGCACTGCATTCATTATATACACACTGCACTCATACACACACTGCACTGCATTCATTATACACACACTGCACTCATATACACACACTGCACTCATATACACACACTGCACTCCATTCATTATATACACACTGCATTCATACACACACTGCATACACACACAGCATTCATATACACACTGCATTCATACACACACACACTGCATTCATTATATACACACACTGTAAATAAATATTAAATTAATATAATTTTTTTAGGATCTAATTTTATTTAGAAATTTACCAGTATCTGCTGCATTTTCCACCCTAGTCTTATACTCGAGTCAATACGTTTTCCCAGTTTTTTGGGGTAAAATTAGGGGCCTCGGCTTATATTCGGGTCGGCTTATACTCGAGTATATACTATATATATATTTAATCAGTATCAGTCTACGTGTAATTTGATAATATATATATATATATATATATTTATTAATATTTAAATACACGTCGTGTATGTGTAAATGTGTGTGTGTGTGTATGTGTATATATATATATATATACTTAGATCATATATATATATATAATATATATGATCTAAGTATATTTTATTTGTAACTGTAATTTTTTTAATTTATTTTTTGAACTAATATTTTATTTTTTTTACAGGACAGGGGGCAGAGACAGTGTCAGCCAGTGATTTCACATCACTGGCTGACACACAGGATCAGTGATCACAGTGACTGCCTGTCACTGTGATCACCTCCTGCAGATTGGGTAATTGACCACAGGGGGGAGTGCCTGGGTGGTACAAGCACTCCCCCCTTCCAATCTGCAGGGGGATCACTGTGCCAGTTACATGTGTCAGCCAATAGGCTGACACATGTAACACTGATCGCAGTGACAGGCTGTCACTGCGATCAGAGCGCTCTGAGATCGCAGTGACAGCCTGTCACTGCGATCTCAGACTTAGCAGATCGCGGTCACTGACCCCCGGGGAACTGCCTGGGGGGCCAGGTAAGTCCCCCGACCGCGATCTGCACAACGGGAAAGCCGCCGGCCGCATGTGTCAGCCGATTTGAAATCGGCTGACACATGCTGAATACTGGTCGCAGTGACAGCCTGTCACTGCGATCAGAGACTGCAGATCGCGGTCACCGGCCACAGGGGGGGTTGCCCGGGGGGCCAGGCATCCCCCCCGACCGCGATCTGCAGCGGGAGAATACCGCCGGCCACGTGGGCGGCAATAAAAGCGAGGACGTACTATTACGCCCGCCGGCGTTTAGAGCCGGTTTCTGCGTGGCGTAATAGTACGTCCTCCGGACTTAAAGGGTTAACACTCTCACTTCAGAGGGTTGTTTACTATTTACTGCTAGCTGCTAGTTTGAACTCTCTCAGCTGTGGTGATTTTGAACCTGTCCCCAGCTTGAACGGTTATGAGTAGGGCTAGTACTGATATAAGGCTGGTATTAACTACCAAAAATTTATTTTTAGACATATGAAAAAATTAACAACCAGGACTGATACATGAATCTATTTCAAGTTATTTTCCTTTAGTTGATGTGTAAAAAATCTTATAAGCAACAATTAAAACATTTTTTTTGCGTTTTAATATTTTATTCATATTTAATGTTGTGTTAGGTATACATATAGGATATTAAAATAAAGTAATTTCTGTACTTAAAAAAAACCAAACAAACAATTAATAACATGTATACATGCAATTTAAGGGATACCACTGCCAAAATAAAAAATACATACAATTTACTGTTTAGTAGATATACCTCAAATAAAAACATGCATGCATTTAATTATACATTTGAGGCTATATCTAAAACATCTTGGACAAGCTGCAGCTCTCTTGTCTGCAGCATTTGCAAGCACTTCCCTTCTAACCCTGCCAACACTTACTGTAGCTGTCCAAACAGATTTCCCAATGCAGGTGTTCTGGACAATTCCCTCCCTCTTAAGTTTAGCTCTATTGAACTAAACAAACCAGGAAGTAACGGGACCTGTTGTCTGATGACAGGCAGAGGTTGTGACAAGGTTAATTTATAAAAGTGTCAATTTATATTGATATCTCCACTTTTATAAAATGAAAAAAACAGGCATTCACACATAAAGAGCTAAATTGCTTTAGGGGACTAGCATTAGACAGATGCTTTAGTGTTCCTTTAAAAGAAACCCTTAATTTACAGTGGAACAAACTTATAGAGCAAATTCTGGGTCAGAAGTTGGAGAATTGTGCTGACAATTTAGTTGTCTAGTGTAAACAAAACAACAAAAACAAACAAAATATAGACACATTCTAAGACTGGCAATTTAGGAACTTGTTTCCTTACAGACAACTTTTTCGTTACTGGGAGAATTGATAATTTATCCTCTCCTACAACTAAGACATAGCTTTGGTAAAATCATGTCCTGCTCTCCATACTCACAAATATTGGGTTAATGTGTGCATCAGACTGTTCCAGGCGACTACATTTTGGCCACATCACATTATGAGTACCTCTGATTCCTATGATTCATGATGCACGTGGCTGCAATTTTAACACGGATATTCTTTTTTTTGTTTTCCCTCTATGAATAGAAACAGAAGCAATGAAACTTTACCCTTTGCTGGTATTGAATTATTTGACCACCTGGAGTATTCTATAAAGAAAAAGTCTAATATGACAGCTAAGCAAAAATTCACATATTCAATATAGATATTAAAACGTGAGATGTGTGATAATTAAAAAGAATTACTTTAAACAGTATAATTATTTTTATATTTTTTCATATACCGTAGTAACTTCCAAACTAGTCTCTTCCAAAAATTCACATTGATCTCCTTTTTACTGACGGAAAATCTGATTGAATAGAAAATGCAACATAGTGTGTTCATGCTGTTGTGCTGTTGGCGTGACACTTATCTTCACTTTCAAAAGACTGTTACTAATGTCTGGCCAGTAATTTCCTGGCCTCTATAAAATATTTAACATCTGGTGATCACCAAGTATCATCATCCTCTTTTTCACTGTTTAAGTGTAAAATTTATAATTTCTTCTCCCTGATTTCTGATGCATTCTTTCTGACAGCAATAACATATTTTTTATTGACATATTCTTGCTTTATTTCCACACTCGCAATTTATTCCTCATCTTATAGGCAACATAATGAGTTTCCCGTAAGGCTCAGGAAACAACTGAAGCCTTGGAAGTCCCCTGTAAATTTCTCTGTGAAACATGAAACTTGTCAACCCAGACAACACTCGCTTCTTGCATTTAGCCAATCTCTCCATAAACACCATTCCTTTTGTAGCAGTCAGGCCGTTGGTTCCAGTCACTGGGGATCTGTGAAATTGCCACATCTTCAGTGAACAAGACATGGCAAATAACGACGTATGAAGTGGAGCCCAGTGAGTGAACACACACATTCACACTCACACACACACACACACCATGTAAACAAATACTCACATTATTTATATAGGCCCTGAACTATATAGTAAACTAGATATGCATAAAATAAAATATGACCAACAACTTAAAATTATTGATATTATTGAGGATGAGTATGTTTTTTGTTATTTTTATGTTATGCTTTAACATTTCATTTCTAAGGAAAGCAATCTCCTGGAAATATATCCTTTCTTCCTATATAAAAATATATTTTTATAGATAGCAGATGTGCTATTTTTTTTGCTATGCTAGTGATTTACATTGCCATTGGCTGTTCTTTTCCAGTGCTATCAGTAAATATTGTAATAGGACATAAACTGTACATATATTTCCTTATTAGATTAGGTCAAATCCTTTTTTTGTGGTAGAGGTATATAATATTCATACTTACGTTTCTTTCTTCATGCAGAACTACAAAATGTAACTTTGTCCCCATCAGGAACTTTATGTTTTAAAACTATTAGAACAGTACTTATGTGACAAATAGAATGCTTAGTAGACTGGGTGAAAATATTTGATTGGTGATTCAGTTTTCATCCATGTGGTATTTTCAGATAAATTTCAACTTTGCAATCATTTCAGGAAAAATAATTCAAACACACCAAAAGGGACAATTGACCAATCAGTGTACTGCAAAATCTAAATATTATTGATATATATCTTGCAGTAAATTGATTTGCTTATTTTTTTCTTGTAAAAAAGAGGAGGATCGGCAAAAAAGAAATACATCTATATATGATATATATACTTATGAGCTACAACATTAAAACAACCTGCCTAATATTGTGTAGTTACTCTCATTCTGCCAAAACAGCTCTGATGCATCAAGGCATGGACTCCACAGACCTCTGAAAGTGTCATTTGGTATTTGGCACCAAGACATTAGTGGCAGATATATTAAGTCCTGCAAGTTGTGTGGTGGGACCTACATGGATTAGATTGTTGTTCCAGCACATCCCACAGATGCTCAACTGGATTAAGATCTGGGGAATTTGGAGGCCAAGGCAACAACCTGAACACTTTGTCATGGTTATCAAACCATACCTTTATTGCACACAACGCCGCTATTTATAATGAGAAATTTGGATTCCCACACCATACAATGCAATGCCCTTACAAAAGTCAGTTGATTGCAGCATCCCTATCTAACAAGATAGAATCCCTGTTATGAGTCCCCAAACATAGTACAAAATGCACCCTCACATATTTGTCCCTTGATAGCTCTTTAATTAGCGTCCATACTGTTCAAATAGAGCCCCGATGGGAGAATCCTAGTCTGAGTTAGAGCGTGTTCAAGTTTGAGCAGGGTGAAGCTACTCTATCCCACACATTTTATGTCCCTGAATAGCTCCAATCATTCTTTACTGTCCAAATAGTGCCCTGATCAAAGAATCCGCGCCGGAGTTAGAGCGTGTTGCAGCTATTTCTCCCCTTTACACTAGCCTGATGTACTACATTGTCTCTTTCTGAATTAAGGCATTGCAATTCTTCTATTTCCTTTAAAGTATTTTCGGAAATGATTTGTATAATTAGAGACATAAATTTGCCTGTGCGCAAGATATTGTGGATGAGCTATATAAAGCTGCCTTAGAGCGCCCTCTAGTAACGACGCATCACAAGCGGGCTGTGTGACACAACTCACCACATGTTCCCAAAGCCATTTCATTTGCTGCAATGTTTCACAGTTTGTGTCCTTAAGTGTTTCAATGATCTTCCAGGTTGGTTTTATGCTGCATTTGCTTCGAGCGGGATTGACATTCATAATTTCCTTGTCTGAATCATGTTGCTTTCTCTGCCAAGTCTTACACGGATGAGGTAGGTTAAAAGGAAGCTGCTGAGTAACTGGCTAGGAGATGTATGGCAGAGATCTACCTAATTTCACACAGGCACACACAGCTTTAGGGTAGCTTAATCTGTGTGATGCCATCAGAATATCTGTTCACTGTTTCATACTGTCTGCAGGCTCCTTTAACTGAGTTGACCGCATCTGTTACTTGTCTTTTCACTATATAGCAAAGCTGTGGGTTCCAGAGACTGCTAAGTCTGTATTAACCAGTATTCATACGATGAAAGTTAAGCAGACAGCGTCAGCTGATGAAAACTGACACATACACTGAATAAAATTATGAATGCAAAACTTTTGTTTTTGCCCCTATTTTTCTTGAGCTGAACTCAAAGATCTAAGACATTTTCTACGTATACAAAAGGCCTATTTCTCTCAAATATTGTTCACAAATATGTCTAAATCAGTGAGCACTTCTCCTTTGCCGAGATAATCCATCCACCTCACAGGTGTGGCATATCAAGATGCTGATTAGACAGCATGATTATTGCAAAGGTGTGCCTTTGGCTGGCCACACTAAAAGGCCACTCACTAAAAAGTCTTAGATCTTTGAGTTCAGCTCATGAAGAAAAAGGGGGGCAAAAACAAAAGTGTTGCATTTATAATTTTGTTCAGTGTAGAAGGGTATCCCAGTTGAAGTTTTAATTTGCAGGTTGACAATCCTTGTAAATATATACAGAAATTTAGGCGAAATCATTCTTAATCTAATAATATATCCAGTGTTTCTTTATACCCAACCGAAACCACTTTCTGATATTGTATGCCACACACAAACATTTGACATTGGGATTTCATCTGTTCTCATGTATAGAAATGTACTTGCCTAGATTAGCCTAGGTTAACAACCTAATTAAGGCCAAACAAAACAAGACAGTGAGCCAAGCCATACATCATTCTGCATGGAAAAATGTGTGTCTTCCATGTGTGCTTTATACATGCATGCATAAAATGGTGTCTGGTTCCGCTCAACACAGGCTGGCATTTTATGATGAGCAGCGTCAAGCCTCTGGTCCAAGACTTGCTCATTCCAAGTGAGGTTGAATTAATTTTGATTGCATTAGGCATGCATATTGTTTTATCATAAGTAATATGTTGTCACTGTTTTGGTATGGTGTAGCATTTGTGGCTACCTTTGTGGAGTTGATAAGGACCATTGCAAAAATGTTAAGAAGGAAGAAATTACATTCCTACTTTACATTTTAATTAAAATTTGGTAAAGTGGGGAAGGGCCTGACACCTAAGATGGCTGGACATGTTTTTCAATAGCTCCTGCACACCCGAGCTAAAATTGGGAAATTGTGAACAATTGCCTAAAACCTAATTTGACAAAGTCTTGTATCAGCTGCAGATTTGCATTTCCACAGCCTGCAACCCTATATGTCTGGATTGCTTTGCCCTGAAGGGTACTCACCTTGCCCACTTGGAGTCGCATCCAACCCACTGTCCATATATCCAGGGGGTTCCCCATGTAATGGAACTCCTGCAGGCCTATGATCCTGCCGTCTGGTGTAGGGGGATCCTTGGACATAGGGAGCAGGTTCTTATTAAGGCCTGGACTCAAAGTTTTTCTGAGTTGGGGCACTGTGGCTCAGGCTCCACTGGACTACATAATGTCCAGCTACTAATTAAGTGCTCTGAGGGGACAGAGGTGCTAACATGTCAGGTACTGGATTAGATTTTGAACTGTGACCTACCTGTGGCATAGGCTGACTATTGATTGGCAACATATACTGTTAATTCATAGCAATCATTTACTCAGTATTGCAGGGATTTCTCCTCTATTACGGGTTCCCAGTGACACTATTGTTATTTTGCCCACTCATATGTTCACTCATTGTCAGTGCTTCTAAACAGCTCTGTGTCATTGAACTTGCTTAGTTTTAATTTCATTGCACTGTGCATATTGATTTTTGTTTTCCTTTAATATAAAATTAGGCCTGGGAGCTCACTATGTGGCATACTTTTTACTTTTCTCCATTGGCTTTGCTGAACTTCTCCTTATGAATGTTTCTATTGATTACTCATCTCATGTCTATGTGGTATTGTCACCATTGTAAACCTTGTCTATACGCTTCATGCCTGTCACTGTTGTATAGAGAAACCCCAACACTCACCAACCCTAATCTGCTTATGAGAAATATACAATGTATTACCGGGCCTTAGAATGGCCAGATCTAATGTATAGAGCAGACAGAGAGAAAGGTAAAAAAAAAAATGATAAACAAGTTAGAAGGTGAAAAACAAAGAATCCAATACAATATAAAGGCACTATTGGGTATACAAGAACCACAACTCCAGAAAGATCTGAATTTATATAGCTAGAGCACTTAAACTATTTTCTGGAGTCACTCTGGAGCGCCTGAAGGCCCGATTTTGGTTTAATGTCAAATTCAGGTCCTTTTGAATTTGTTTGTGGCGATTAAATCATTGCTCAGAGTCACTCCGTTCTGATCGGGGAGAAAGAGCTCCGGAACAGTTAAGTATGACAATGCCTTAATAAAAATTTTGATTGACAAAAAAAAAGTGGTAAAGCTATCTAGATATTTGCAGATATTTATTATATCATATATTTTCCATTTCTTCTTTTAAAGTGTACATACTAAGATCATGCAGTATTTCCTTAAGCACTTTGTTATTTGCACATATGCAACATATAAGCCAAGAACTGACTGATCCTTTTCAGAAGGAATATACCAAGACTACAAAGATGAAACAGGGACTCCAGAGGTCAGGATAAATGGGAAACTAGAGGGTTCCAAGAAACCCTAAGAAACTAGTGGAACACAACGGAACACATTGAACACACCGATGCCAAATCATCTGTCCATGGAGATATTTTAAAGGAGCATTATTTTCTTTATTCCAATCTTTTTCCATTACAATACCATGTCCTGACTCAAACGTTCTCTGCACAACAGACCATATTTATGAGCACTTGTCTATGTTTTGGCCGGTAATTACTTAAGTTTTGCCCCACAGTTTTTAAAAATAGCAAACACTTTACATGTTATTTTTGTAATTTTATTTACACACAGATTTTATATGTATATTGGGATTTAATAAAAGACCAAGTCTGACTGGAAAAAGTCCAACCATTCTTAATATTAAGAGAATGGTTTGCTCAACATCGATGTAAACTGGAAGCCAAGGAGAGTGGACTAGAATGCGTCAACAATGACGACTTCGCTGTACTAGTCAATGGGGGGCACTAGACACCATTGAGCGAGCATGAGTACTGTGTGGCGGTTGCATTAAAAATGACTGAGCAAGTAGAGCAACGAATCTGCAACAAATTTTGCAATAAGCTTGAATATTCCTCCATAGAAACTATTTGGATGATTCAGAAGACTTTCGGGTACGATGCAATGAGTGCAGCACAAATAAAAGTGTGACATGACACAAACACCTCAAAGAAGGTTGAGAATCAGTTGAAATATTTGGTGCCCTGCAACTTCTGGCTTTTCCTAAAACTAAAATCTCCTTTGAAAGGGAAGAGATTTCAGACGGTCAATGAGATTCAGGTAAATATGACGAGGCAGCTGACTGCGATTCCAACAAAGGATTTTGCAGAGTTCTTTTAACAATTGAAGGGATGCTGGGAGAACTGTGTGAGGTCCCAAGGTGCCTACTTTGAAGGGGACAGAGTCGTCATTGTCCTATGTACAATGTTTCATGTATTTTGTATTTTCTTTAATAAATGTCTCTTTTTCATATTACATAGCTGGATACTTTCCAAATAGACCTCATATTTTGTAAATTCAACAATGTCTCACACTGCTCAGAATATGAAGAACACAATGAATATTCATAAACATTACAAATAAAGTGAGTGATTGATTTACTAGTTGATGGAAAAATAACCATAACACATAGAGTTATGCTCATGTGTTGTAAAAAAGATCTTTCACATTACTAGAAAGACTTGTAGTTACAAAACGCATGTAGAGCCACTAGCTGTATAAGAAAAATCAGGTAAATAATGACAGACACTGCTACACCAATGTAATTGGTGTGCAAAGTGGTGAGATCAAAGGAAAAAGTGATATGATTTTCAAATCAATCACACATCCCTAACTAGTATTGAAAATTTTGTAAAACACAAGTTTGTGACATACACACTTTGCCTGTGTTCAAGGCTCTTAAAGCTCAATCACATGGATTATTAGTGGAGTTTAAAGGACAGAGAAGTGAAGACAGAAGCAAATACCTGGAGTTATAGTAGATCGCCTAGGACAGGGGTAGGCAACCTACGGCACTAGTGCCATGCACGGCACTCAAGGTGTCTTTGCACGGCACACAAGGCTGCTAGAGCCAAACAGGCTCTGGCCTATCAGGAGTCCCAGTAAAACTTCAGATATCTGCTAATGCGAAGAGGTGGTAAAGGACAATCCTCAATTTATGCATTGCAGCACATAGAGGAAGTGATCTCAGATCACTTCCTCCCAGCACTTGTGAATGGGAATCCACACTGTGGTAGAGCAGCCCGCAGCTGGTGCTGCAGCTCCTGTACCTGGCCAGCCTGGTCCCCACTGGAACCCAGGGAAGCCACCCACACTGCTAGATATACACAGAAATGCAGAATAACAGCCCACACACACAAACATACACACAATCCCCACAAAAGCAACACCACAAACAATCCACATACATGCACACAGTGGCGTACATACCAGGGTCGCTCTGGGCCAGCCTCTTCTCCTGGGGGGCCCAGGAGCCGGCCACCTCCGGGCCCCCCGAGGCTGGCCCTGCTTACACCCGGCGGCCGGCGGGTGCGCGAGGGAGCACTCTCCCCTGAGTGCTTCCTCTTCAGCTCCCTCGCGCACCGCACTGATACCAGTGATATCAGTACGCGGCGCGCGAGGGAGCTGAAGAGGAAGCACTCAGGGGAGAGTGCTCCCTCGCGCGCCCGCAGGACCAGCCAGCCTGCCGGGTGACCGGCCCCCCCAGGAGCCCAGCAGCACCACTGGACCCCAGGGAATCCCCTCAGCACTCCAAAAGGTAAGGAGGCTGGGGGGATTAAATAAAAAAAAAACATGTGTAAGTGTAAGTGTGTGTGAGTGTGTGTGTGTGTGTGAGTGTTAGTGTGTGTGTGTGTGTGTGTGAGTGTGTTAGTGTGTGTGTGTTAGTGTGTGTGTTAGTGTGTGTGTTAGTGTGTGTGTGTGTTAGTGTGTGTGTGTGTGTGTTAGAGTGAGTGTTAGTGTGTGTGTGTGTTAGTGTGTGTGTGTTAGAGTGAGTGTTAGTGTGTGTGTGAGTGAGTGTTAGTGTGTGTGTGTGTTAGTGTGTGTGTGTGTGTGAGCGTGTGTGTGTGTTAGTGTGTGTGAGCGTTAGTGTGTGTGTTAGTGTGAGTGTTGGTGTTTGTGTTAGAGTGTGTGTCTGCTAGTGAGTGTCAGTGAGTGTGTGTCTGTTACTGAGTGTGTGTGTTAGTGAGTCTGTTTGATGTCTGTTAGTGAGTGTGTGTTTGTCAGTGAGAGTGTATGTTTTGTAAGTGAGTGTGTATGTATGTCTGCCGCTGAGTGTGTCTTTGTCAGTAAATGTGTATGTCTGTTAGCTAGTGTGTATGCATTTGTTCGTGAGAGTGTGTGTGTGTCTTCAGCACTTACCTTTCTCCAGCGCCGGACTCCCATGGCGCTGGGGATCCCTCCGCCTCTCAGCTCTGAATGCGCATGCACGGCAAGAGCCGCGCACGCATTCAAACCGCCCATAGGAAAGCATTACTCAATGCTTTCCTATGGACGTTCAGTGTCTTAAAATGGCGGAAGCGCCTCTAGCGGCTGTCAGTGAGACAGCCACTAGAGGCTGGATTAACCCTCAGTGAAACATAACAGTTTCTCTGAAACTGCTATGCTTTCAGCTGCAGGGTTAAACTAGAGGGACCTGACACCCAGACCACTTCATTGAGCTGATGTGATCTGGGTGTCTGTAGTGGTCCTTTAAGTGTGTGTGCATCTGCATGCAGTGGCGTACATACCGCGGTCGCAACCCCTGCGACCAGGTGCCCGCCGCCATGTGTTGCTGCCCCGGCCCGCGCAGAGTAAGCGCGAGGGGGGGCCCACGGATCAATTTTCGCACCGGGGCCCCATGGGTCATGTGTACGCCACTGCATGCACACAACCCCACATGCAGCCTCTCACATGCAATACCCCAAACAGCCCCCACCCACTATCAAACACACAATCTGACATATCCATTCACATACAATTTCACAAGCAGCACTCATACACGGCCCACATTCATATGTATCATACACAATACCATAAACGACTAATTAACATATACAATATAATAGCTCATATATGCACAAATACAACGATACAAAGCAATTACAGTAAAAATAACACAAGCAGAATACGGCAGCATACACACCTCAATTTAAAAAAATAGGATCAGGATATCACAATCCTATATTGGCACAGTGCTGCTAAAAGGTTGCCTACCCCTGGCCTAGGAGTACACATTGTACATCACACACCTTTTTTCATATACACGCATACAAATCCAACAATAATTTATTTTTATTTTTATATACTTTACTTTTTTTTTTGTAAGTGCTTCTACAGGGTTATTCACTAAAGTGTGAATTGTCAGGAAACCAGTTTGCGTAATACTATTTTGTCCTAACTCTCATCTGCAGGATTTCTGAAGTGCTACTCCAATCCTATGGAATTCCCTACCTTGTGCGATCAGACTCTCAGCTAACCTCCAGTCCCTCCCTCCAGTAACCTCCAGAAATTCCTGAAAATGTCTACCATGATCCCAGGTGGCACTTCTCGCATTGCTGCCAATCACTAAAATTAATCACCAATTGTTTTCTTTTGGGGGAAGGGCAACAGTCACAGCTATATTTAAACCATCAAGCCATGTTTCATTAAACCATTGCAAGCTGTCGGTTAAAGGAACACTATAGTGCCAGAAAGACAAATTTGTTTTCCTGGCACTATCGGTTTATTAGGTCCTCCCCTCCCTCAGGGCCCCCCTACCGCTGGGCTGAAGGGGTTAAAACCCCTTCAGCCACCTTCCTTAATCCGGCGCTGGTGACCTCTCCCTCCCTGTCGACATCAGCTCCGAATGCGCATACACGGCCAGAGCCACGCGCATTTTCAAACCGCCCATAGGAATGCATTACTCAATGTTTTCCTATAGACGTCCTGCATCATATCAGTGTGATTTTCACACTGAGAATCGTGGAAGCGCCACTAGTGGCTGTCAGGAAGACAGCCACTAGAGGCTGGATTAACCCTCAATGTAAACATAGCAGTTTCTCTGAAACTGCTATGTTTACAGCGGTAGTGTTAAAACTAGGGGGACCTGGAACCCAGACCACTTAATTGAGCTGAAGTGGTCTGGGTGCCTATAGTAGTCCTTTAGGATCCAACTGGCAGATTTAACCAATGATTTTCCACGAGTCCTCTCCAACTTGCCCTCATCATGAAATTCTTCCATCATTCCAGGTGGCATACCTCTCATGGCTTTGGACCACTAAAACCATCCCCATGTACCTCATTCCCTTTCCCCAAAAAATACACACTCAACAATTTTTCTGTTGTTGGTTGGACAACAGCCAATGCTTTTATTAAACCATCAAGCCAGCATACCATTAAACCATTGCCAGCTGTCGGCTAAGATCCAACAGGCAAATCTAATTAATGATCTTCCGTGATTCCAACAAGAACAGGTTGCGATTCCTCAAGACCAGTGGGCAAAGCCTCATCACTACAAGCTGGAAACGAAACACACTGAGCTGTGACATAGTAAATAAAACAGACACAACACATCACAACCAGAACAACCATATGTCACAAATCTGACAAACAGAGGTACTAGATAGACATATAACCGGACCTTAAAGTCACCAGACTTAATGTTAATACAGATAAAAACAGAGTCAGGAATAGCCAAGGTCAGGGAAATAGAAGTCCAGATAAATGGAATAAGAAGCTGGTCAGGATACCAGAATTACACAATGTCTAATACAAGTCGTAGTCAATATCAAGATATAACAACAGAGAATTATTATTAGCTCTAACGTGTATCAGGACAGAAACCACGATAGGGTAATGAGTAAGAGCAATGAGTAAAAGCCAGAACAGGCCTTTAATAGGTTCATATGAGTTCTCATTGGTCCACGTAATCTCTGCGACCCCAAACAGCATGCAGTTGCCTAGATGACCAGGTCCCTTTAAGGGCTTGACATTATGACAATAAAATGTATTTATAGGGGATGTAGTTCAACCTGTGAACCATCAGAGGCATGCCATTCGTGGGAAAGAATGTGAGCATAGTCCTATTTAAGTCTTGCAGCCACTCTGAGCGTTCAGCCCGCTCTGCCTGAGGACCAGAGTAATGCGGCCATGCAATGCATTCTGCTAGCGCAACACAAGAAAGGGGAGCGATGCGGGCACCGTGCACAGGTAAGTTTTTGACACCATACTAATATCATTCTAGGATGGGTGGCCGGTAATCAATGCTATGCTCCCTCAAGTGTCCAGTGGTCCAGGTGAGCCCCATACAAAGTATCCTTTTGTTGTCATAAGTACAAAATATGACAGCAGTTATGTTCCCCCTTTCTAAAGTTCAGGGGGAAGGCCTTTACAATTGCCCTCCTAAGTTCCCTCATCCCAGCTCACTCTCCTTTCTCCTACTGTATGGTTCTTCCACATACCACTATTGCTAGGCTATTTCAACACAGGCATCTTATATATCAATCATTCTCCCTCTCTGACATGCTTTAATTCCCCTACCTCAGAGGTTATAGGTTAATTTCAGTAGGGCTTTCTTCATATCTTGTCACTATTAATATGTTGTGTGTCAACTACTTGTTGTCAATTATCCATATTCTATGATTGTAAAGTTACGAGTGATGTGTGCAGAAGGAATAGCATAGCAAAGAGGGCAAATGAGACATAAATGATGGGGACAGGAGAAGAATTTTATAGCATGACAGGAGGCTTCATATTTGCTTAAGTCTCTCTTTACTAGAACTCCACAGCAGCACATTAACAGAGAGATAAACACCAAAGACAAAAACATAAGGTATCTATATAAGGCTCCTCCTAAGCCACCATTTCCTCTTTCTTTGCTGCTCTGCATCAGTACAGGTCAGAGTACCACTGCCTCCTGCTTCTAGTGGGTGGCTTTGGAATTTAGTGTGATTTATTTATGATTGTTATGAACTATGCTTGGTTGTGAGATTTATGTGCCTTTCTGGCTCTTTTATTTTCTTTGGGGAATGTTTCCTTTACAGTACTGATAGCTTTTTTCATGTGTTTATTTATACAGATTACTGATAGTTTGCCATGTGCTTATTTATACAGATTACTGATAGTTTGCCATGTGCTTATTTATACAGATTACTGATAGTTTGCCATGTGCTTATTTATACAGATTACTGATAGTTTGCCATGTGCTTATTTATACAGATTACTGATAGTTTGCCATGTGCTTATTTATACAGATTACTGATAGTTTGCCATGTGTTTATTTATACAGTTGTTAAGGTACTTTTTCAGTAAACCAAAATATTTAAATGTCTATCTGTTCCTGTCCAAATTAAAGAGAATTGAATTGCGTATATACGCTGAAGTAATTCAGTCTGACACACGGAGTTCAGGTTAAAATAACTTCGAGGAAATTTATTGGCAAGTGCAGCAGAGCGGGCGCGCAGGCCCTTTTAAGAGGCATTTTGCGTCATCATTGATTATCAAGATATCAGTGAATAAACATCATTAATTGGATTAATTGTTAAGTGTCTGGATTAGTGTCCACCTATCAATATAATTAATTGGCTCAAAAATTAAGTGGTTAGCTTCGTGTCCACCCACCAAGAGGTGGTATTGTTTTGGACACGGGTGGGGACAAGGGGGGGCTTGAGCGTCATTTTACACGGTCAGTGATGTCAGGTCTTGTGGTCAGGTGCAAGGTCTCTTATGAATAGAACATTTCATTACTACAGTGTTCTCATGGCCTTGTCTTTATACTATGTTGCGAGTTAGGGGAAATTCAACAGTTCCTGGGTTAGTCATGTCCTTATAGAGAATACAGTCTTTGTCTATTGTGTTAGATGTGCTGAGAAATTCTGTCATGTAATGTAGTTTTCAAATGGAGAAGTCAGGTTATGAGGACAAAATGGAGGATTTGTCACGGCATCAGGTTAAAATGGAGTTAGTGCAATAATTCAATACAAGTTCAATAAAGATTTTTAATAATTCTACATCAGTCCCCCCTATGAAATGTTAGATTCTAAGAGATAAAACTGTATTTGTTAATACCAGAAGACGTGTTAGCCCAAAGGCACAGAAACCCCGTGGCCGCTAGCTAGGTGTTAATGCAAAGTGCAAGTCTGTCCCTAATTCTGACCCTAATAGGCTAATTCATCCGTCAGCATGGCTCTCGAACACTTCACACCCATGGTTGGCCCATGGCGGCTTGCCCACCACTTCTCCACACGGGGCCTTTACCATTTACTGACAGATGCTGTCCCTAAGATGGTCCCTTCCTAGAACTCTCGCACTTTATCATCAAAAGGGATAGATTGCAGCGGCAAACAGGGTGAGTTGAGATCCTGGAAATCTTGGTCATCAACTTCAAGATGTGTGAAAGTAGGTGCCGCTTGGTCAACAGTCTTCGTGAGGGATTTTCTCAGACAAGGGAAGACACAATAAAAGAGAAGAGCAAAGATAAAAAGAAAAATTAGTATTGCCATACCAATATGCATTAAAGCCTTTTGCCAACCCGTCATCCAACCAAACCATCTGTCCCAGGGATCTTTTATCCCAGAATTCCTTTTCAACTCTTCTGAGAGGTCATTTAATTTTGCTATGGCTAATGTAACTTTACCATTAGGGCCTGTGTTTTCTGGGATGTAGGTACAACATGTCATGGTGTCGGGCAAAATTTTACATACCCCTCCTTTTTCGGCTAGGATCATATCTAGGGCCATTCTATTCTGGAAGGCCATTTGGGATGTGGCCTGCAACTGTTCGGCTAATCCCTGGAGGGCATCTCTGGTGTAATTAACAAAACGCTGTTGGTTGTAATAAATGTAATTTATCCAGTTTAAATTCTTGTTTGCGGTAACTATGGTAAAAATTGATTCAAACCCTGCAGCAACTTCATCTCTTGCTTTAAACTCATTGGGTACCCCCCTAGGCACCCCAATGGCATCAATGTAAATGTGAGGGTCAAAACTTCCTTTTACTGGGGCTTCACGCTTAACCTTAGTGTGGCTGGACTCATGGGTGTTGAGGTGTGTGTCAGAGATAATGTGTATAGGCATAATGGCCTTGGCCAAAGTACACTCCCCCCACCACTCCGTGTCCATTCTGGATCTTAGCTGTAAATCCCCACACAACCAGTAAATGTCTCCCAGTGACCTAGTGTGATGCTGCAGCAAACGTACAGGAACAGTTCTGTATGTAGCACAATAACCTTTGGGAAAGTTACCCACAAATTTACCAATCCCATCGTGCATGGCATAGCAAGTATAATTACCTTTATATACGGTAATACCATTAGGGGGTTTGACACCTTTGGCTAGAAGAGGATACTCTGCTGTCCATGCTTGACATATGGACCTGTTAACATTGTATTGGTAGGCAAAAAGACTTAAAACACAATTTTCTACATCTACTGGCAGGGTCAAAGGCACAGTACCCAGATGAGGCCGGGCACCACCACACACATAGCATGCGGTTTTGTTATGCTTGTTAGCATTATATTTCATCCATTCTAACCATAGGTTAACATCATTAAAACCTGTTTCAGCGGCCATGGTATCTTCAAAGGTGGGGTTAGCAATGGCCATCATGTCCTTAAAGGACTGGATGTGTGGTTTTAATGGGTTTGTGACCATGTGAGTAGCTCCTCGCCACTCAGGGGAATTACACATATCTTTAAGGTAGAAATGCCCTAATTTAGTATAGGAACCCTTTTTCCAATACATTCCCAATACATATCGGTCTGCATCTGTTGGGCTTGGATGCTCAATATTAAGAATTAATTTCATTGGTGTGCCTCCTCCAGGTTTTCTCAGAGTCATTCTTTGAAGGAGGGACCTACCATGATCATCTACTTTAGATAAGGCACTTTTTGGCTTGTAACCCCAGGAAGGCCCGGCATTCCATCCCGCCGCCCCCCAATGGCCACAATTGTGCCCCCATTGTCTGTCAACTACACAAACATATGGGTCTTTTGCATGAGGGATATCTCTAAAGATATTCTGGATTTGTGCTGTAGAGAATGGGCATTCTACGATGTCACAATAATCAAAGGTATAGGTAGCCACACGGGTACATGATGAATTATACCAGAAGGTGTACCCACTAACATCTTTAGTGATGGCTACCTGCTGGGCCTTAATTAAACTAATTAAGGAGACAATGTACCAGAGGTACATGGTTGTGCGGTATCTGCTTCCTCTGGGGCAGGAGACTTCTTGCAGTGGGAAGCGTGGATCCAATGTGGCCTGCCGGCCAATTTGACGGAGGTTGCGGTGATCAGGAGAACTTGGAATGGCCCGTCAAATCTTGGTTCCAGGGTACTTTTCCGCACGAACTTCTTAACCAGAACCCAATCTCCGGGAAGCAGGTTGTGGGTACCTGTGTCCAAATCAGGATCTGGAATTGAAGAGAAAACTTGGGCATGTATTTTGTTCAAGGCACTTGCAAGTTCAGTTACATAGTCTACTAAAACATCTGATTGAAGCTGTAACTGCTGCGGATAATAACAACCTAGTCTGGGTGCTGTCCCAAATAGAATTTCATATGGGGATAACGAATGCTTCCCTCTAGGTGTGTGCCTAACGCTGAATAAAGCTATTGGCAGGCTTTCTGGCCAGGGCATCTTTGTTTCTTGTGACATTTTTAACATTCTGGCTTTTAGAGTGCCGTCCATGCGCTCTACTTTACCACTACTTTGTGGGTGGTAAGGGGTGTGAAAGGCTAGGGTCACCCCCAGAGCAGTCCAAATTTCTTTAGTCACTGTTGCTGTAAAGGCTGGGCCCTGATCACTTTCAATGACTTCTGGAAGTCCAAATCTACATACAATGTCTGTAAGTAGGCGTCTTGCGGTTGTTTTTGCAGTGATATTGGTCACAGGGTAGGCTTCTGGCCAGCCTGAGAACATGTCCACTATTACTAGTGCATATTCATGAGGCCCACTCTTGGGCATTTGGATGTGATCAATTTGAATTCTCTGGAATGGGTACATGGGTTTTGCTAGGTGCTTTGCAGGCACCTTGATTGGTTTTCCTGGATTGCATTTTGCACAAATGACACAGGCCTTGCAGAAACTGTTAATCAGGGTTGTGATTCCAGGTGCTTCATAATACTTTTGAATGAGGGCGGCCATTAGGTCTTTTGACAGATGTGCAGGTCCATGTGCCCATTGGACAACTGCTGGATATAAATTTCTTGGAAGGCAAAATTTAGAGTTGTTGTAGTAAATTCCGTCCTTTAGGACAGCTCCTTTCTTCTTCCATTTCTGGATTTCTTCAGGGGTAATTGCAGCTTGCTGTTCTCGCAAAATTCTCAGATCAGTAGGAAGAGTTTGCAAGGTAAAGATAGGAACTTCTTCTTCTTGTCCGGACACTTCTTCATCCACTTCCTGCAAATCTCTGGCTGCTTGCTTAGCAGCCTGATCAGCCAAATGGTTGCCCTTTGCTTCATCTGTATCCAACTTCCCATGTGCCTTAACTTTCAAAACGACCACTTCTTCAGGGAGTAGGAGGGCATCCATTAGTTCCTTGATTGCAGAGCTGTGTTTGACTGGTGTACCGGCAGTGGTAAGAAATCCCCTTGTCTTCCAAATGAAGCCGAAGTCATGTGCCACACCCAGAGCATATCTCGAATCTGTATAGATGTTGGCACGCTTTCCTTCTGCAATTTTGCATGCTGAAGTCAGGGCTTGTAATTCAGCTTCTTGCGCAGACATTGCTGGCGGTAAAGATGATGACTTGAGAACTTCCTCTGTTGTGGTTACGGCATATCCTGTGTGGTATTTTCCTTCTTCATCAGCATACCTTGAGCCGTCCACAAACAGGGTGAAATCCGGATTTGGTAATGGATTCTCATGCACAGTTGGTAAGTGCACTGTTTCCACTTTCATCTGTTCAAAACAGTCATGAGGAGTTTCTGGGTCATAGTCATTCACTATGACCAGGTCTTTAAATTCTTTTTCCAGGAAATGGCGTGGCCACGCTTCAAGAAGATCAGTTGTTGTGTATTTGGCAATGCCATTTTCCTGTAGCTGTGATTCATCCATGGTGGCCCATAATTTTGCCATAGGCCCAAGATCATTCCATGATCTTGTTTTCAACTTGGTAACAGGGATATGTGGAATAGCAGTATCCCAATGGCGGTACAGGTAATTAAGTTCTGAGGGCAGTTGGATCAGGACCATGCTATTGCCTTCGGAGTCACAATAGAAATCCTGAGCAGTGAGCTTCACTTCAATCCAGTGGTAAAGCTCATCTTCGTAGCAAGGTTCAGGAGTAATGTTTGGCTTGTACCACATGGTACAGAAGGCATAATCCGGGCCTTCACAGAGAGGTGTTTTGCCTTCGTAAAATGTTAAATGTGGATGCATTATTTTCTTGATACATCCACAGAGAAGGTATATGTAGGTTTCATCCGTGACAAACCCATAGTAGATACCCCCCTTAGGGAGTGGAAGAAGAGTGGATGGGTTAAGAACTTGACATCTTTGTATAGAAATGTTGTCAGGCAGAAGAAGATGACATTGTAGACGCAAGTGTCTAGCAGGAGACACGTGCTTGAGCTGTACTTGGTTGATAATGGCAGAGATGTCATGAGGGGCCAAAACAACCAGAGGGTGGCCAAGGACCAGATCAGAAGTTCTTTCAATGAGTTCTCTTGCAGCAAAAACAGCCCTAAGGCAGGAAGGGGCACCTCTGGCCACAAGGTCCAGCTGGCACGAGAAGTATCCAATAGGCCTCTGGCGGCCTCTTAAGTCATTAGTTTGGGTAAGAACTCCTGTAGCATGGCCTTGTCTTTCAGAGACAAATAATTTGAAAGGTTTGGTATAGTCTGGTAGGCCCAAGGCAGGAGCAGAAGCAATGGCACGTTTAAGAGATTTGAAATTGTCCAGAGCTTCATTGGTCAGGCCGAATGGGTCTGACTTGAGTGCATCATAGAGAGGTTGCATAAGCAGAGAGGCTTCTGGGATCCATGCTCTGCAATAGGAAATGAGGCCTAAGAAGGCATGAAGAGATTTTGAAGTCCTTGGGGGAGGAATGTCCAGAACTGCTCTGACTCGGTCCCGAGTGAGATGTCTGGTACCTTGAGATAGGCAATGTCCAAGGAAAATTACTGAAGGTTGGCAGAATTGCAGCTTGAGAAGTGAAGCCTTGCATCCTTGTTCTGCCAAATAACAAAGTAGACTAATTGAACACTTTTCAGTAGTGGGTATATCATCTCCACAGAGCAGTAAATCATTCACATACTGGAGCAAAACAACTTCTGGGTGTTCAGCTTGCCATGGGTCAAGGATGGTACACATGGCCTTTGCAAATTGACTTGGAGAATTGTGTGCTCCCTGGGGCATGACAGTCCATGTATACTGTTGCATTTCATGGGTGAAAGTAAACAGGTATTGACAGGATGGATCCAGTGGAACACTGAAAAAGGCATTAGCCAGGTCAATGACTGTGAAGTACTTTGCAGATGGAGGGACTCCTGAGAGCAGAGTGTGAGGGTTTGGCACAAGAGGGGTGTCCGGAACAGTTGCTTCATTGACAGCACGGAGATCCTGAACCATCCTGTACTTCTCTGGCTCACCTTTTGGAGTTTTCTTCTTCACAGGAAACAATGGAGTATTACATTCTGATTTGCATTTCACTAGAGCACCCTTCTCCAAGAGTGCTTTGATTTGGATAGAAATGGCTGCAGCCTGTGCTGGTTTGAGAGGATATTGTGGTTTTCTTGGTAATTTAGCTCCTGGGATCAGCTTTACCACAACAGGTGGAACATTTAGGTGACCTATGTCCTCTGGACCTGAGGACCATAACTTAGCAGGCACCTCTGTTTTCAACATATCTGGGAAATTGGACCTTGGTTCTGCTGCTTCCCTACGGGAATCCTCTAATAGCAGCATCAGGGGTAGGGAGCACAAGGCTGAGGTGTCTGGAACAGATAGAGGTGTAGACATTTCTACCTGTCCATCTGGAGTGAAGGTTATAGATGCCTGCAGGCGTGAGAGGACATCAGCGCCTAACAGGTTAATTGGGCATGTGGAGGATACTACAAAACGAGCAAGTAGGCTTGTGCCAACTCGCAGAGGGGTTGTTAGAGGACTGTGTCTTGGTTGGCCATCCACTCCAACACAGGAGACATCAATACTTGACAAGAAAGATGGATCTGGCAGGTCTTGTTCTCTCAGAACACTTCGGGCTGCACCTGTGTCAACAAGAAATGTGGTAGGTTGGCCTTCAATGGGTAAAGTCACTGTGGCAAGTGGCCCCCCTCCTTTATCCCCTGTAGACACTGCCATGACAGGGGTTAATGACACAGGTTTGCCAATTTCCTAATCATCTGGTTCCTCAACAATTGGAACCGTTTTCTCGGCCTTAGGGGCCGGGGCAGGCTTGGAAAACTTTCTGGGCTCCCCTGGTTCCCTTCTAGGTTCTGGGCAGTCACTTCTGAAGTGTCCCTTAGTCCCGCAATTAAAGCAATGTCCATCCTCAGGTTTGGTGCCTTTTGGGACAGGAGCAGAGCGGGACACCATGAGGGGAGCTGAGGCGGGGGGTCTCCTGGGGGTCTGAGCCGATTCCAGACCTCTAGCAACTAGGAGTAAAGTATCCAGAGGAACAACCTTATATTCAGGGCGTGCAGCAATGATTCCCTTGCGTATGGAGTCTTTAACACCTTGGACAAACGCACCTGACAGCATTTGTGAATGAATTTTGTCAGTAAGATCAAATCCCAAATCTGTAAACATCTGATACAGTCTTGCATGAAACCTTTCCACCGATTCTCCTTTGTCTTGCACAACATCAGTAAGACCAGCAGCCTGATCTGCAAGTTTGTCCTTAGCCCAATCTTTCAATTGATTGCAAAAAGTTACTCCGGAGGGGTAATCAACATCACTTGTAAGCAGATCAGTACTGAGGTGGCGGGCCATGCTGGGCCAATATGCATCCCCTGCTTTAATAGCACAAATGCTCAGTAAATCACGCCATGCGGCGGAATAAGTCTTTTGAATCTGAACTATCCCTCGGTAAAAAGGCATAGGCTGTTTTTCTGGGTCGGGGAGAGATTTCATCAAAGCACTAGCTTGTGTGGGGTTAAAGGCAACATATTTAGGAGGGGCCCGTTCTCCCCGACCCTTATGGCCGAAGGGATCTTCAATAGAGCGGTGGGCCGAGACTCCCGCAGCCTCCAATGAATCCTGAGACAGCCTGTCATCCTCTTCCTCGTCTAATTCTATGATCTGGGCCCTTCTGCGTGAGGGGATCACCTGAGGTGACAGAGCCGGGGGATGAGAGGGGGTCCCGGAGGCGGGAGTCGCCATTGGGTCATAATCTTGGGATCGGTAATCACCGGGAAGCACCGGCATCAGGGGTGTTGAATGACTGGGGGCCGCCATATTGGAGGCGGGGAAGGAAGTTGCATTAGGGTTAAGGGAAGAAGTGGCGGCCATATTGGATGTGGGCACATCCGGGGCAGACTGTACCGGACTGGGCATGACCGGAACCTGGGGAGTGGCTTGGGGAAAGGGGTATGGATAATTTGGATAGGGCATGGACATGGGGTATGGGAAGGGGTATGGCCAAGCCATCTGGGGCTGGGGCGGAACCTGGAGTGGGCAGGAAAGCTGGGTAGGGATTAGCAAAAGGGGTGGGAACCTGGGCCGTGGTAGGGACGGGCAAGGGAGAGGATGGAGAAGAATCAGTAGAGGCGGGTGAAGAAGGAGGAGCCGGAGTGGGATCAGCAAGATTGACAGTGGCAGGGGAGGAGGGGTTAGCTAACTGGGCAGATGCAGATGGGAGGGTAGGATTATCAACGGAGAGAAAGTGCGGGGAAGGAATGGCAGATGAAATGTTAGAGTTAGACACAGAAGGTGGCTTAGGGATGGATGAGGATGATGGGAGTGTAAGGGAAGGAGAAGGGGAAAAGTAAGATCCATCAGAATTCAGGACCGGGCAAACGGGGGAGGTGGCGGGATGGGAGTTGGGAGGTGTGGGAGTGGGGTACATAGTCAGCTGGCAATCACCCATTGCTGACTGAACCTTGGGGATGGACATCCCCTGGGCGCCATATTGGGGCGCTGGCTGAGGAAAAGCCCCAGCAACACAGTTATTATGATACACAAACAATTTCACACCCTTGTGAATTATTTCTTCCTCAACCCAACCTTCTTGCTGAATAGCCTTCGCTACTCTGTACCATGCTTCAGCTGTCTTTAATAAATCATAATTTGCAAGCTTGCCTTTCTTTTTTTCAGTAATCTACGCCAACTTTCTGGTTGCAATCTACCACATATCAGTACAGCAATTTTACATACTTTAGCAATCTTTGCAACACCTTTAACCATCTCCTCACCCTCTCTGTCTTCAACTAAATCACACGCTAGCCAGCCCTTACTGGGCTTACTCAACTCCTGCCCCATGTTCCCCTTTCCCCTACACCAGCGTCCTAGATATAGGGAAAGATAAGGAAAATTGAACAGGAACGTCTACAATGCTCGACTGCCACTTTGAGGAAGGTGGGTCCTACTCAAGTGCGTCTTCCCAAAACGTAGACTAGTCACTGAATCCGCCTACCCGGGGTGGTAGACACGGATTGGAGCGAGGTGAGAAGTGTGGGACCAATCACTTCTCTATTAAGAGGAATGGGAGTGGATAGTATAATAGTACAGGAAGTGTAGAAAAGGTAAAAGGTAAGGAAAAATCCTCAGAGACAGACACAGGAGTTTGAATGACTCCTATTAGACAAACAAAACAACAATACAGTTGAAATACAGTGCATGCATCACAGTTCAAATGAAATCAACAGTAATCCCTTTCTTTTACTCATGTGCTTACTCCAAAGTCACTTCCCTCAACCTCGTAGTGTCCCCGCTCGGAGAACGACTTCCTCAAGTCTCACTACCAGCGGCCACAGGAAACAGCAATCATCTCCGACCCGAATCCTGTCTAGCCTCTGTCACGACTAGTAATGTGGTCCAGCACGCAGAAACTATGTAAATATATACATAAGTAAGAAAAGGAAAATAACAGGATAGAGCGTAAACCGGACCTTAGAATGGCCGGACTAATACGCTAGAGACAGAGAATAGTCAAAGGGAAAGCCGAGGTCAAGGAAGCCAGAAAATACTCAATACCGATAAGACAAGCCAAGTCAGGGAAACCAGAGATCAGAATAACCAGGGAAACGCCAAGGATCAGGATACCAGGAAATCAGAAACACGAGAATAGCACTTTCAGGGAACCAGGAAACTGAAACCACGACATGGCAAAGTACTAGGGTGAATTAGGGGTTTAAATACCCCTCTCTAAGCTATGATTTGTCAGAGGGCGACCTCTGACCCCAGAACGTGCGTGTGCGTTGACGTCGTGACGTCACGCACACGTTAGTATAATTCTCGGGGGCGGGGCTATCCATAGACGCGACCACGTGGTCGGCGCCATATTGGATTCGGGCGTGATGCCTGGAAGAACTACGTGCGCGGTTCCCGGCTCGCCGACGAGCAGGTAAGCTCGTGTAGTCGGAGCGGTCGTGCCGGTCGGGCACGACCGTGAGGCTCGGCGGGCCGGTGACCGCAACAGTACCCCCCACTCGAAGACCGCGCACCGGGCGGGAAGAACCGGCTTAAGAGGAAAGCGGTTGTGAAATGACCGGATAAGACGGGGCGCATGGACCTGGTCAGCAGGAACCCAACAACGTTCCTCGGGACCATAACCCTTCCAGTCAACGAGATAGGACAAGACACCTCTGGATAATTTGGAGTCCATGATAGAACGGACTTCGTATTCTTCTTGATCACCCACTACCAAGGGCGGAGGAGGAGTGGATACCCTGGTGTAGCGATTGCAAGTAAGGGGCTTGAGCAGAGACACATGGAAAGTATTCGCTATTCTCATATGAGCCGGTAGTGCCAAAGTATAGGTCACTGGATTAATACGTTGGGTAACTCGAAAGGGACCAATGTACCGAGGGGCAAATTTCATGGACGGGACCTTAAGCTTGATATGTCTTGTGGAGAGCCACACCCTGTCACCTGGAAGATAGACAGGATTAGCGCCCCGTTTCTTGTCAGCTTGGACCTTTGCTCGTAATGAGGCTTTTTGCAGAGCTGAATGGACGGAATCCCAGGTATCATGAATCGATTCTAAACGGGTGTTCAAAGCGAGGATTTCTGTGTCTGAGAATGCAGAAGGAAAAACAGTGGGGTGATAACCCTGATTAACAAAGAATGGACTGTGATTAGAAGATTCATGAGTGGCGTTGTTTCTGGCGAACTCAGCCATGGGTAAGAGCTCATACCAGTTAGATTGATTGGCATTTATAAAGCAACGTAAATAGGCTTCTAGAGACTGATTCGCCCTCTCTGCTGCTCCATTAGTTTGAGGGTGATACGCCGACGAAAAGGAGAGTTCAATGCCTAATTGCTTACAAAAGGAACGCCAAAACCTAGAAACAAACTGGGTACCTCTGTCAGATACTATGCTTTTAGGTACACCGTGCAACCGAAAGATCTCTCTCAAGAATATTTGAACTAGATCTTGAGCAGATGGTAATTTTTTAAGTGGGACGAAATGTGCCATCTTCGTGAATCTATCAATAACCATAAGGACTGTATTAAACCCGTTTGAACTGGGTAGATCCACAATGAAATCCATGGCCAAGTGGGTCCATGGAGCACTAGGTATGGGCAGTGGTTGTAACAGTCCAGGAGGTGACCTAGAAGGAACTTTAGAAACGGCACATATTTGACATGCCCCAACATAATCTTTGATATCATTTCTAAGAGCAGGCCACCAAAATCTCCTGGAGATGGCAGAGAGAGTTTTATGGACTCCAGGATGGCCCGCTGTGAGGTTGTCATGGAACAAATCTAGTACCTTCTTTCGAAACTGAGGTGACACATACAGTTTGTCCGGAGGTTTTCCCACAGGTGCCTGAGTTTGATCTGCTATTATGGCACAGAAGAGTGGAGAAGACACTTCGGAAACTGTAGTGGCAATGAGGCATTCAGGAGGTACAATAGGGTATATCACCTGTTCCGGAACTTCATCTGTCTCAAACTGCCGACAAAGTGCATCTGCCTTGGTGTTTTTAGTACCAGGTCTGTATGTAATTACGAAATTGAATCGGGAGAGGAACAATGACCACCTAGCCTGACGAGAGGACAGTCTCTTAGCGTCCCCAATATAAGCCAAATTCTTATGATCAGTAAAGATCAAAAGTGGCTCTTTGGAACCTTCCAAGAGATGCCTCCATTCCTTAAGGGCAAGTACAATGGCCAAAAGTTCCCTATTCCCTATGTCGTAATTCCTCTCTGCAGGTGTGAGTTTGCGAGAGTAAAATCCACAGGGATGTAAAGGCGTATCAGGACTTTCTCTTTGAGACAGAATGGCTCCAACTCCTGTCTCTGATGCATCCACCTCTAGGATAAATGGTTTGGATGGATCAGGATGGGTCAGGACAGGTGCTGAGGAAAATAAAGATTTTAATCGTTCAAATGCCTCTCTTGCTTCTTTGGGCCAAGATATACAATTTGCTCCTTTTTTTGTTAAATTGGTTATAGGGGAAATCACGGAGGAAAATCCCCTTATGAATTTGCGGTAGTAATTCGCAAAACCTATAAAGCGTTGAGTAGCTTTAAGGCCCTTGGGTAATGGCCACTGTAAGACTGCCTCCAGTTTGCGAGGATCCATCTGGAAACCAGACGGAGATATAACGTATCCAAGGAATTGTATCTCCGTTTGGTCAAACTGGCATTTCTCCAGTTTACAGTAAAGGCCGTTCTGTAACAGGGTTTTCAGTACAATTCTCACATGTTCGTGATGTGTCTCTAGGTCTGGGGAATAGATGAGAATGTCGTCCAAATACACTAGAACGAACATGTGAAGGTACTCTCTTAGGACATCGTTAATAAAATCCTGGAATACCGCTGGAGCGTTACATAATCCAAACGGCATAACCAGGTATTCGTAATGTCCCATTCTGGTGTTAAATGCGGTCTTCCATTCGTGACCGTCCTTAATCCTGACTAGATTGTATGCACTTCGGAGATCGAGCTTGGTAAAGACTCGAGCTCCCTTCAATCTGTCAAATAGCTCTGATATAAGGGGAATAGGGTAGGCATTTTTTATGGTAATCCTATTCAAACCCCTATAATCAATACAAGGGCGTAGGTCTCCTTCTTTTTTAGAGACAAAGAAGAATCCAGCCCCGGCTGGTGAGGAGGACCTACGGATATGACCCTTTCTGAGAGCATCCTTAATATATTCCTCCAAACAAAGATTTTCCTGGGGGGACAAGGCATAGACTCCTCCCTTGGGAGGCATAGTCCCTGGTAATAAGTTTATGGTACAGTCATAAGGTCTATGAGGAGGTAACCCTTCTGACTGGACCTTGTTAAATACCTCTTTCAAATCCATATACTGCGGTGGAATTTGTGTGGTCAAGGGAGGTGCAACAGGAACATTAATGGTACCAATAGGTTGTGGGATTTGCTTAAAGCAAACACCTTTGCATCTCTCACCCCAACTCACAATCTCTCCTTCAATCCAATCCAAACGTGGATTGTGTTTCAGGAGCCAAGGGAAACCGAGTATTATCGGAATTGTAGGTTGAAGATATGATTTGAAAGGTCATTTCTTCAGAGTGGAGAATACCCACTGAAACAGTGATTGGCAGAGTTTTGTGTGTGATGAAAGGCTGGGTAAGAGGCCTTCCATCAATGTCCTCGACTGCTATCGGTTTCTCTTTATGTCTTAAGGGCAGGAGATGTTTTGCAGAGAATTCCTTGTCTAGGAAATTCTCCGCTGCCCCAGAGTCAATCATAGCCTCACACTGAACAGTAGTGTTCTTGAAAGATAAGGTTACTTTGACAAGGAAACGGTTCTTAGTCAATTTAGGGGACATATACATCACACCTAAGGTCGGTCCCCGTACGTGCCTTGGGTGTGCAAGTTTTCCGGCCGAACCGGGCATGACGATCTTAGATGTCCCTTCTTGCCACAATACATACATAACCCCTCGTTACGTCTGTGTTGTCTCTCTGCCTCAGTGAGTTTAGCGCTACCCAATTGCATGGGTTTGTCACGGTAAATACCCCAACACGCAGGAATAGTTCACAGTCAAGAGACAAGAAACAGAGTTCGTCTACCGGACCTTAGAATGGCCGGACTAGGACGAGAGAAAGACAGAGTCAGAACAAGCCGAGGTCAAGGGAACTGAGAGACAGCGTAACGTAGAACAAGCTGAGGACTGGTACACAAAGGACAAAACAGCGGATAAGCAAGCAAGGATAAGGAGAGAGCGGAGTCAGGAACAAAGCCAGAGTCAAGCACCAAAAAACCAACTGAACGATACAAGCACTAAAGGGAACTGGACAGAAACCACGATAGGGCAAGGAGCAAGGGGAAACAGGTGAGTATAAAAACCCTAAGGTTCACTTTGATTGGCTCCTGTCATATCCACGCCCCCAAAACGTGAGTGAATGGGGAATGTGGCCTGACAGGGGCCAATGGGAGACTGATTCTAATTTAGTCTCCCACTGTCCCTTTAAGAGCGCGCCCGAGACGCGCGGCGCGCTCTTAGTGTCGGGCGGGACATGTGACCGCTTCTCGCGGTCACTGCCCGCCTGACTGATCCCATCGTTGGCTGAGCCGCGCGCGGCTCGTGCAGGAGCAGGACCGCGCGCGGCGAGAAGGGAGGACCCCGGCCGGCCCCTGGAGAGGGTAAGTACCGCTACAGTACCCCCCCCTGAAGACACGCCCACCGGGCGGGGAGGAGCAGGCCTGGCAGGAAAACGAGCGTGGAAAGAACGCACAAGGCGAGGAGCGTGAACAGCGTCAGCGGAAATCCAACTGCGTTCCTCAGGCCCATAGCCCTTCCAATGTACCAGATATTGGAGGCGACCCCGAAGCAAGCGAGAGTCAATTACAGCCGCCACTTCAAACTCCTCATGGCCCTCCACCGAAACCGGAGGAGGAGGGGGGATATGCCGAGTAAAACGGTTGCACAGGAGGGGTTTTAACAAGGAGGTATGAAACACGTTAGGAATGCGTAGATTTTTAGGAAGATCCAATGCATACGAGACAGGATTAACCACATGTAAGATACGAAAAGGACCAATAAAACGAGGGGCCAACTTCATAGAAGGCACACGAAGACGAATATTGCGAGTAGAAAGCCAAACCCGGTCTCCCACCGCATAGGATGGAGCCGCCCTGCGATGCTTGTCAGCGTGAACCTTCTGGCGAGCAGCTGAGGCCACCAAAGAACACTGAACCTGCTCCCAAGTATTACGTAGACTAGCCAAATGTTCGTCCAGAGCTGGCATGCCCTGTAAGGAGAATGCAGCTGGAAGAACCACGGGATGCCGGCCATAAACAACGTAAAAAGGGCTGTTACCGGAGGATTCATGAGCAGCATTATTACGAGCAAACTCAGCCCAAGGAAGCAGGTCAGCCCAATTGTTCTGATGGTGGGACACGAAACAGCGAAGATACTGCTCCAGAGATTGGTTGGCACGTTCAGCAGCTCCATTAGACTGGGGGTGGTAGGCTGAAGAAAACGAGAGGGAGATACCCATCTCTGCACAAAACGCTCTCCAGAATCTGGAAATAAACTGGCTACCCCTATCGGACACGATCGAAGTGGGAATACCATGCAACCGAAACACCTCCCCGGCAAAGATAGAGGCAAGTTCCTTGGATGATGGCAATTTGACAAGAGACACAAAATGAGCCATCTTAGAAAAACGATCCACAATCATCAGGATGACCGTTTTACCATTAGAGGGAGGTAATTCAACAATAAAATCCATGGATATATTGAACCATGGCCTCTCGGGTATGGGCAACGGATGCAACAACCCACAAGGAACTCTGTGGGAGGACTTCATACTGGCACAAGTGCTACAGGCATTAACGTAATCGGTGACGTCCTTGCGCAAGGAAGCCCACCAGAAATATCTAGAAACTGCTGAGACTGTCTTAGAAATACCAGGGTGTCCAGCAGTTCTAGTGTCATGATATAATGACAAGATGTCTCGTCTCTCTGGTATATCAACGAATAGCTTATCAGCAGGCCTCTCCTCAGGAGTCAAGTTTTGTTTAGCCTGAATAGTCTGTAAGAGAGAAGACGAAATAGAAAGAACAGTAGTCGCTATTATTCTGTCAGGCGGAATGACAGGGGTAACATCGACCTCGAGTTTGTCAGTAGTCTCGAATTGTCTGGACAGAGCGTCAGCTTTAGTATTACGATCACCCGGTCTGTAAGTGATTATGTAATTAAAACGAGACAAAAACAGAGACCACCTGGCCTGCCTAGAAGACAATCTTTTTGCTTCACTAAGGTATGAGAGGTTTTTGTGATCCGTTAAAATGAGGATAGGATCCCTGGTACCCTCTAGCAGATGTCTCCATTCCTTGAGCGCCAAAATGATAGCAAGGAGTTCACGATTGCCTACATCATAATTCCTCTCTGCTTTGGACATCTGTCTGGAAAAGAAGCCACAAGGGTGTAACGGCTTTTCAGGTGAATCTCTTTGAGACAAGATAGCACCTACCCCTATCTCAGAAGCATCAACCTCAAGAATAAAGGGCAGTGAAGGGACAGGATGCTGTAAAACAGGAGCAGAGGCAAATGTAGCTTTCAAGAATTCAAAGGCCTCGAGTGCTTCTGGTTTCCAGACATGAGTATTACCATCCTTCTTGGTCATTCTGGTTATAGGCGCTACAATGGCAGAAAACCCTTTAATAAAACGCCTATAATAATTAGAGAACCCCAGAAAACGCTGAATGGCTTTCAAACCCTGGGGCAGAGGCCATTCCATAATGGCAGACAGTTTCTTGGGATCCATACGAAAACCCTTGGCAGAGATTATATAACCCAAGAATTGGACTTCAGATTGATCAAATGAACATTTTTCGAGTTTGCAATAGAGACCGTTAATCAGAAGAGTTCTCAACACTAATTTAACATGCATGTGATGAGTCTGTAAATCATTAGAATAAATTAATATGTCGTCCAAGTATACTATAACGAATGTATGTATAAATTGACGTAGGTACAGGTACCGGAACAGATCTGGATAACAGTGTCTGGATGGCTTGAGCCATTTGATCCATACGGTGATCCTGTTCTGCGAATCTAGCCTCATGAGTGGCCATCTGTTGACCTAACCCTGCGGGGTCCATGGCCCTATCGTAATGTCACGGTAAATACCCCAACACGCAGGAATAGTTCACAGTCAAGAGACAAGAAACAGAGTTCGTCTACCGGACCTTAGAATGGCCGGACTAGGACGAGAGAAAGACAGAGTCAGAACAAGCCGAGGTCAAGGGAACTGAGAGACAGCGTAACGTAGAACAAGCCGAGGACTGGTACACAAAGGACAAAACAGCGGATAAGCAAGCAAGGATAAGGAGAGAGCGGAGTCAGGAACAAAGCCAGAGTCAAGCACCAAAAAACCAACTGAACGATACAAGCACTAAAGGGAACTGGACAGAAACCACGATAGGGCAAGGAGCAAGGGGAAACAGGTGAGTATAAAAACCCTAAGGTTCACTTTGATTGGCTCCTGTCATATCCACGCCCCCAAAACGTGAGTGAATGGGGAATGTGGCCTGACAGGGGCCAATGGGAGACTGATTCTAATTTAGTCTCCCACTGTCCCTTTAAGAGCGCGCCCGAGACGCGCGGCGCGCTCTTAGTGTCGGGCGGGACATGTGACCGCTTCTCGCGGTCACTGCCCGCCTGACTGATCCCATCGTTGGCTGAGCCGCGCGCGGCTCGTGCAGGAGCAGGACCGCGCGCGGCGAGAAGGGAGGACCCCGGCCGGCCCCTGGAGAGGGTAAGTACCGCTACAGGGTTCAGGTTCTGGAAGAGGCGTTTGGCTACTCATCACTGGGTTAGAGAAACGAGGAGCTATGGACAAATTAGAACGTCTGTTACGTTGTTTGTTTTTCTCTCTCTCTCTGAGCCGGTTATCAATGTCTATCATGTAGGCAATAAACTCATTAAGATTAACCGGAAGGTCTCTAGCTGCAGTCTCATCTTGTATACTCTCAGCTAGACCTTCAGAGAAAGCAGCCACCAGACCACTATTGGTCCAATCAACCTCAGACGCTAATGTCCTGAACTCTATTGCATAATCGGCTACAGAACGACTGCCTTGCTTGATTCTCATAAGGGCTTTGGCAGCGTTCTTCTCCCTGCCTTTAGGTTCAAACGTAGCCTTAAAGGCCGTAAGAAAAGTACTGTAATCACGGGCTACTGCGTCACCACTTTCCCATAAGGGGTTAGCCCAGGTCAAGGCTTTTCCAGTTAATTGGTTCATCAGATAGCCTATTTTTGATCTATCTGTTGGGAATGAACCTGGGGAGACCTCAAAGTGGTATTCAATTTGGTTTAAAAAACCTCTGAATTCTTTAGAATCACCTCCATAGCGAGGGGGCGGTGACAAGGTTATGGACGGTGGTTTATGTGGTACGGGAACCACTACAGGTGGCGGAACCACAGGTGGTACCGGAGGGACCTCTAAATAGGCAGTCCTCTGGAGCAAGGTCTGAAATGCCTGGGCAAATTGGTCTAACCTGTGGTCCATATCCTCCACCCTACTCTCACAGGCGATCATATGCTTGCATAGTTCTGCAGGATCCATGGCCATGTCGTAATGTCACGACTAGTAATGTGGTCCAGCACGCAGAAACTATGTAAATATATACATAAGTAAGAAAAGGAAAATAACAGGATAGAGCGTAAACCGGACCTTAGAATGGCCGGACTAATACGCTAGAGACAGAGAATAGTCAAAGGGAAAGCCGAGGTCAAGGAAGCCAGAAAATACTCAATACCGATAAGACAAGCCAAGTCAGGGAAACCAGAGATCAGAATAACCAGGGAAACGCCAAGGATCAGGATACCAGGAAATCAGAAACACGAGAATAGCACTTTCAGGGAACCAGGAAACTGAAACCACGACATGGCAAAGTACTAGGGTGAATTAGGGGTTTAAATACCCCTCTCTAAGCTATGATTGGTCAGAGGGCGACCTCTGACCCCAGAACGTGCGTGTGCGTTGACGTCGTGACGTCACGCACACGTTAGTATAATTCTCGGGGGCGGGGCTATCCATAGACGCGACCACGTGGTCGGCGCCATATTGGATTCGGGCGTGATGCCCGGAAGAACTACGTGCGCGGTTCCCGGCTCGCCGACGAGCAGGTAAGCTCGTGTAGTCGGAGCGGTCGTGCCGGTCGGGCACGACCGTGAGGCTCGGCGGGCCGGTGACCGCAACAGCCTCCCTCGTTACAGCAGTCCACAAAGTGTGGCCACCTCTATCCTCACTCCCGTAGTGCCCCTATAAAACCCACTTTATAAGTCTCACTACCACGTGATGCGGAAAACAAGCAATGCCTACTTGAATCCCCCCAGGAAACTGAGTCCCCTGCCACAAGACTGAGTCCCCTACCACAAATAAAAAAATGTGGAATTCCACCAACCTCAGCGCTCGAAGCTGTGGGTTACCACCTCTCTGCAAGCAGAGTTACGTGCACAATGAGGCTAGCTAGGCTATCAAAGTGACACAAGAAGGATCACAGGAAATTATGAGTCTACACAAATTCCACAGTTCCAACACTCCTCTTTTTCCTTACAGCCACAGCCACAAGGCTCCTAAAAGAGGTAAACAGGCAAAGAAGACCCCCAGGAAAACTTCCACAGGTCAACCCCCCTTTTTCCCTACAGCCACAGCCACGTGGCTCCTAAAAGGAGTAAAACAGGCAACAGGACTCCAGGCAAATCCCCCGGGTCCACCCGCCTTTATCCCAAAAGGGGAAACAGACAAACACAGGACCCCCAGGCAAACTACCACGGGTCCACCCCCCTTTTATCCCAAAAAGGGGAAACAAATAAACATTCAGCCCGGGCAACCAAACTAGACCATGCCAATACAGACACACCCAGGCAACAGATAGACTAAATGCAGGTAACAAATGGGTAATGAGACCCCGGGCAAGATATTACCTGTCTTTGATGTCCTCCCGGGAAGCAGTCACAGACACGTGGACGGGTCAATCAAAGGGGCCGGAACATACCGGTGGCTCTGCAGAAGTCTCTACCGTGTACCTGGAGGTGATCAATCTCCTTTCCTTCCCCCCGGATTCCTCCGTCCAACTGCGTCTTCCTTAGGATGGCTCACCGGCCAGACATAGCCCGGGGTCCCTGTTCGGGCGCCAAAGTTGTTAAGGTACTTTTTCAGTAAACCAAAATGTCTATCTTTTCCTGTCCAAATTAAAGAGAATTGAATTGCGTATATACGCTGAAGTAATTCAGTCTGACACACGGAGTTCAGGTTAAAATAACTTCGAGGAAATTTATTGGCAAGTGCAGCAGAGCGGGCGCGCAGGCCCTTTTAAGAGGCATTTTGCGTCATCATTGATTATCAAGATATCAGTGAATAAACATCATTAATTGGATTAATTGTTAAGTGTCTGGATTAGTGTCCACCTATCAATATAATTAATTGGCTCAAAAATTAAGTGGTTAGCTTCGTGTCCACCCACCAAGAGGTGGTATTGTTTTGGACACGGGTGGGGACAAGGGGGGGCTTGAGCGTCATTTTACACGGTCAGTGATGTCAGGTCTTGTGGTCAGGTGCAAGGTCTCTTATGAATAGAACATTTCATTACTACAGTGTTCTCATGGCCTTGTCTTTATACTATGTTGCGAGTTAGGGGAAATTCAACAGTTCCTGGGTTAGTCATGTCCTTATAGAGAATACAGTCTTTGTCTATTGTGTTAGATGTGCTGAGAAATTCTGTCATGTAATGTAGTTTTCAAATGGAGAAGTCAGGTTATGAGGACAAAATGGAGGATTTGTCACGGCATCAGGTTAAAATGGAGTTAGTGCAATAATTCAATACAAGTTCAATAAAGATTTTTAATAATTCTACATAACAGATTACTGGTAGTTTGCCATGTGTTTATTTATACAGATTACTGGTAGTTTGCCATGTGTTTAGTTATACAGATTACTGGTAGTTTGCCATGTGTTTAGTTATACAGATTACTGGTAGTTTGCCATGTGTTTAGTTATACAGATTACTGGTAGTTTGCCATGTGTTTAGTTATACAGATTACTGGTAGTTTGCCAGGTGTTTAGTTATACAGATTACTGGTAGTTTGCCAGGTGTTTAGTTATACAGATTACTGGTAGTTTGCCAGGTGTTTAGTTATACAGATTACTGGTAGTTTGCCAGGTGTTTAGTTATACAGATTACTGGTAGTTTGCCAGGTGTTTAGTTATACAGATTACTGGTAGTTTGCCAGGTGTTTAGTTATACAGATTACTGGTAGTTTGCCAGGTGTTTAGTTATACAGATTACTGGTAGTTTGCCAGGTGTTTAGTTATACAGATTACTGGTAGTTTGCCAGGTGTTTATTTCTTTGTGCCTGTTTTCTCCTTGGGAGTTTTGTTTTACCCTGTTGGCTTTATTGTTTGTTCTGTTTCCTCTGGCTTATTGGCCGTGGTGGTCGCCGAGAAGCGGTCTCCCGACCGCTCCCCGTGCCGACCGCCGGGACCGCGGAGAAAGACTCCTGCGGTCCCTCGTGTGTTGCCTTTGATTCCCGCCCACCGGCTTCGTCCGTCGAGCGGGAATCCCCGTTTTGTTCTTTACCATGCCCGCGTCCCCACTCACTCGCTAACACTTGTCAGAGTGGGGACGGAGCAGGGATCTACTCATTTGCCGCGGGAGCCTCCGCTCCCGGTCACCCTCCCCGCGACCGCGTGGTCGGGCAGCGGGTGCGCGGCTCTCCACTGTGTTTGCCGCGCGCGTCACTGCCTTATTAATGGTACAGTGACTAGCTGGTCCGGTGTGTTTCCCCATCTCCTGGGTGGTTTGGGGGTGCGTATTTTTTGGTGACAGCTTTCTTTTCTGTCCATGTGAGGCAGCTCTGTGAGCCCTTGCATAATAAATTATGCCCCATATATGAGGGTCGCAGATTCAATCCCCCTCACCTCTCCAAGTAACTAAGAATAGACTTTAGTTTTCGATTCTTTGCATGTGTGCTTGCCCTGCATGTTTTTCTATGGACATGGTTTTACGGTTTACTGGTTTTCCTGACTTCCACATGGCACTGCGTGCCTCCTGCAGGTGTCCCTGCCTGGTGTCCTTACCCACTTATTGAACTAGGACTGCTCTAATCAAGCCTCAGTTGCCTGATGGAGGTAGCACTGGCGTCCAAAGCCACGGATTGTGGGTTCAGGTCCCATCTGGGTGGTTGAGCATGGCACTCGTATTTTGTGGCCTAATGGATTAGGCACAACCATATAAAAACTAAAGTGTTTCGCTATCTTGAAGAACCTTGCCTATAAGGACCCAGCTTCGTCTCTACCCTGCACCCTAATAGTCAAGATTCTACTACATGTCTAAAAGGATCTAGGTTTCCGCCTGCATTATACCTCTGGGTCGGTACCGCCCGTACCCTTATACTGGCCTGCCTTGTCTGTGCCTTTATAATTGGCCTGCTTTGTCTGTGCCCCTTGATTGGCCTGCTTTGTCTGTGCCCCTTGATTGGCCTGCTTTGTCTGTGCCATACTATGCATGCTTTGTCTGTGCCATACTATGCATGCTATTGGACTGGTGGCTCCATACCCTGGATAACGGTTTGTTGAGCCTGCATGCATTATTACTTGCCTCTGCCAACACTAGGGGTGCTGCCCCTTTTGCCTGCTAATGATACCTGTTTTCTAGCTTCGTAGGTATCAAGTATCATAGACTCAGACTTTATGGACGCCTCTGCACAGGAGCAGAATTTGCAGGCTTTACTTAATGCGGCTGTGACCGCATCTGTTGAAATAGCCCTGGCTAGGGCCCTCCCTCAACCACATACGGACAGGGGTGTGTGTGGAACCCCTCAGTTGGCAGAAGACTCGGATGAGTCAGACTCTCAGGTGCGAGAGCAGGCAAGTGCGCAAACGCGCTATTGAAAGGGTGAAGACCCTGAACCACGCTCCCGGACGGGCAAGACTCCGGCGAAGTGACGTGGTTTGAGTTTGATAACCTCGCCGGCCAGGCGCCACCGCCTATCGGGCGCAGGGGAGGAGGCCTCCTTACCCCCCCACCTTGGCCGCGCTGGATGTGTGGCGGGCAGACCAGCCTCCCTCAGATGGAGAAGATGTTTGGGTTGAAGACCTTGGCGAGGGTCCCGGTGGACGCTGGGAAGAGGAAGACGCGCCACCGACTAGGGCCCCCACGACAATGTTGGGGGACGATACCCTTTTGGGCACTACTGGAGAACCTCTGTTAGAGCCTCAATCTATCCGATGCCCCAGGTCCTCGGACTAGTCACTGCCCGACCACTTGGCACAATTCGTGCGCTACTGGGTCCGTAGACCCCTTGGAAGTGAGGCCTGCAAGAAGCTTCGGGCGCAATGCCCCAGACCGGTACTGCTGGACAGGGTGGTGGTTACCCTGGATGTTGGCCCTAACAGACGAGGCCTTCACAGAAGGTAGGGCTCTGGACCCAGCCACCATGAGGGACTGGGCACTTTGTTCCATTTGCCTGCTGGGCAATGCCACTGTGGCCCTTTGCACGGAACCCAGGAAGACGGCACTCTTCCATATGGACAACAAGCTGTCGGATTTGGGAGCCGAAGATGTGGGTCCCCTGGCTAAAGGTCTGCTGTTCAGGGAGCCTTTCGTTGAGGAACTGCAGAAACAGGTTATTCTGTTTACCTCCCGGGATAAAGCGAAGTCTTCGCTCGGGAAGGTCTTCCGCCCATGGTTACCTTCAGACGTATGGGTCCTTGGGACAGTGCGGAGTTATGTCACAGACTTCCACTCTTCCCCTACACAGGTTGGACGCCCGAGGATCCCCGTCATCACAAGAGGCCAATAGCCCTTGTTGGAGGTGGAAGTTCGAGCTCCGTACCAATTCCCATGCCTCCCCTTCGGCCTCAGCTCGGCCCCTTGGTGCTTCACCAAGCTCCTGAAACCGGTGGTCACCCAATTCAGAGCAGAGGCCGTACGCTGCATCGTCTATCTGGACGACTTGCTTATCTTTGCGAGGACCCCGCTGGGCTCAGATTTCGGACGCGCTCTGCGTTTTCCTCGTTGGAATGCCTGGGGTTCGTGGTCATTCTGAAGAAATCGGCCTTGGAGCCTGCGCAGACGGGGGAATTCTTGGGTTTCGTAGTCTGCAAGACTGCATTCTCCGCCTGCCTGTGGCGAAGATAACGGCCATTCGGAAGGAGATCAGATGTGTTTTTGACAAGACCGAACTCCCCTCCGGAGGTTGGCTCGCGTGGTGGGTCTCCTCTTGGCCTCGATACAGGCGTTCTACCCGGGCCCACTACATTACAGGGCCATGCAGCGGCTGAAGGCGCACTCTCTACGCAAGAGACCCTCTTAGGACCAGATCTCCCTGGCCTCGGACGTGCAGGCCGGATTGAGCTGGTGCCTCCTGCATATATCCGCCTGGAACAGCAAGGCGATATTCGAGATGACCCTGGATCTCGTGTAGGAATCGGATGCGAGTCTTTGGGACTGGGGTGCCTCGTGCACGACGAGGTCCACGGGGGGCCCGTGGTCGGACAATAGATCGGAATCCCGCATCAATTGCCTGGGGTTGATTGCAGGTTCGTTGGCAATTCGGAGCCTGGCGAAGCATCTGTCGGACTGATGCGTGCTCCTTCGAATGGACAATGGTTCGGCGGTGCATCAACCACTCGGTTTCGAGCACTAGAGGAGGTGTTATCTCCCAACATGGAGCTCCTGGTGTCGGTGGTGCTTGGAACGGGATACCGATCCCTTTACGGGTCCTGTATCTAGCGTGCTGAATTTCTTGTCTCATCTCTTTGACCTGGGTCAGTCATATCGCTCGGTTATCGTGGTTAGATCAGCTATCTCGACGGCACATGTCCTGCTTCGGGTTTTTCCCCATCGGCCAGGATCCGCTAGTCTGCAGGCTCCTGCGTGGAATGAGACTGGTGCGCACTCCGGCGCCCAAGTATTCTTCCCTCTGGGACGTGCGTTTGGTTTTGGCGTTCTTTCGGAATTGGCCTGATAACCAGGACCTTTCTCTTCGCCAGCTTTCAGCGAAATTTGCCCTCTTGTTGTGTCTGGTCTCGTTCAGACGTGTTTCGGATGTCCGGGCCTTCGATGTCGGCGCTTTCTCGTTTTTCTCCAGAGGGGGTCTCCGTCAAGGTGCTTAGACGTACCAAGTCGGAATCGACGGTTGTATCATGCCCTTAGTTCTAGGACTCGCCTAAGCTTCGTGTAGCGAAGGCACTGGCGCGATGGATAAGATGTCTTTTGGCTCTGGCGGGCGTGGATGCGACCTTCGGAGCGCTTTTGGTTAGGGGCGCCGCAGCTTCCGGAGCTTTTTTGGCGAGCGCTTCCCTTCAGGACATTCTGCGTTCGGCGGACGGGTCCCGTGTAGAGTTTTTTCGCCTATTTTACTTTAGACCGTCGGAACATGCTTCTTTTGCTTTGCTGTCGGAGCGTTAAAACAGCAAATATGAAGCCTCCTGTCATGCTATAAAATTGTAGATTATACTAGCTTTAGTGTAACTATAATCTTAATTTTATTAATGACAGGAGGCGAATATTTCCCACCCAATTTGATTTCTTCCCCCCCCCTTGTTTTGGATGGATTGCATTGATTGTATTTCTGTTGATTTGTCTGATTATCTGGGCTAGGTTGGTTAGTCTGGGGTGATGTTGTGGGAAGTGCATGTTATACTGTATTGACGGTCATTAGTATGGATTTCGTGTCTTTATTCTATCAGTACTGGATCGTGGGATTTATGTTTTAGGTTTAATACTTTTTTATTGGGATAACTTCCTTTTTTTTTTTTTACAGTACAATGACATAAAAAAAAACAAAAAAAAAAAAAAACATTCATAAATATGCATATATCACTACATACATATACATTCGCCTACGTATATTAATGATACGATGTGGGTAGCTCCCTGTTGAGTGACCTACCCAGATGGTATCATCACATATCCTAACAAACATTTAACAATACCTGAATAGAGCAGGGAATAACAAGCATGGGTCAATTAACCAAGATGAGCTTCCATGTTAAATACCACATTATTAGTACATTGCTTTGTAAGTACATTTTTTTTTACAGCTGATATCAGTATAGTTAATATTAAACAATTTTTAATAGAAAGAGAGAGAGGGTCAAATCAACTAAAACAGTCTCTAATTTTAAGTATCAAATTATCTAGATGATGTATATATTTCCTGTTGTTGTTAGAATATGCAACTCCTCTTTCCATTTCTAGTTGGTGCAATAATTGTACTATAAACTGTCTGCTGTCAGGTATGTGGGTTTGTTTCCAAGTTCTTGCAATTAATATCTTTGTTGCAATAAAAGAGTGAATAATTAATATTAACTGAACTCTTGGGAGTCTATCACATTTAAGGTGTAATAAGCCTACTTGTGGGCATTTTTTGACTTTGATATTAAAAAACTCAAAAAAACTGTATGTTTGGTCCCACAGGTTAGAAATTAATGGGCAGGTCCACCATATGTGTAGCATATCGCCTTCATGCTTATGGCATCTCCAACATAAAGAAGAATTAGATATAGATATTTTAGCTAATCTTGTTGGTACTAAATACCACCTATGATATACTTTAAAAAAAGTTTCTATTAGGTTTAAACAATGTATATGTTTTCTCAATATTTTCATAGGAGTGCACCAATCGTAATCAGTCAATACTATATTGAGATCTTTCTCCCATTGTTTTTTAGCAGTAGGAAGAATATCCGAATAAGTTTGTCTGATCAGATCTATAGCCATGGAGCAAATCGATTTTGTTGTTTGTTTCTCAAAAATCTTATATACCAAATTATTCAAGCCACTATCTCTTCTTAATAGAGATTCATTTATGAATCCTCTAACTCTTAGATAAGTAAAAATCTCTGTATCAGACAGATTTAGACTGGATTTAAGATCCTTAAACGGCAATAAGCTTCTATTTTGGAGAAGGTCTCTGACACATATCTCCCGTTCTCCTCTCCACTTGGAGAGACTTATGTCAGGGATAATCCTTTCGATGACCCTTATGTTTACTCCCTCGATTATCTTTGTGGATATCTTGAGTAATTTTTTGATTCGCTGCCATTCTCCGATCAAATTAGAAACGACCATAGAATTGGTCTGCATTAAATGTATATTATAATTAGTTTTATCATCCCAAATCATAAGTGATAGATCTTTCTCTTTTATCCTTGTTGATTCTATCTGATACCAGGGTTGTCTCCTTGAGTCAGAGCTGTAGAACTTATGTATATGTGAAATTATGTTAGCGCTGTATATATCTTTAATTAGTGGGAGGGCCATTCCTCCTTGATTAATTTTTTTTGTTAAAACTTGTGATTTTATTCTTGGTGATTTCCCTTTCCAAATAAAATTAGAAAAGGAATGTTGGAGCATATCCAACCATGGTTTTGGGACTTTCAATGGAATCATATTAAACAAATAGGTCCATTTGGGGATAACATAAGCTTTTATTGTGTTGACTCTTCCCCACCATGAAATTTCCAGAGGACGCCATTCCCTTAAAATTTTGTTGGTATTTTTAAGTAATTTTAGAAAATTACATTCTAATATGTTCTGAGGATTCGCCGTTACCATAATTCCCAAATATTGGAACTCTTTTTTTGTCCAGTGAAAATTATATTTTTCGTGGAGATATGCTAAGGTACACAAGTCTATATTAATTGTTAAAGCTGTGGTTTTATGGAGATTTATCTTATAATTAGATACATCCTCGTAGTTCTTAATCTCTTTCATTAAATTACCAAGAGATATCTTCGGATCTGTTATTGAAATTAATACATCATCTGCGTATAGGCATATCTTTGCTTCTACTTCATCAATTATCACACCTCTTATTCCCTTATTTTCTTTGATAGCTGTAGCTAACGGTTCAATTGAGAGAACGTATAACAGGGGAGACAAGGGGCGAATATTTCCCACCCAATTTGATTTCTTCCCCCCCCCTTGTTTTGGATGGATTGCATTGATTGTATTTCTGTTGATTTGTCTGATTATCTGGGCTAGGTTGGTTAGTCTGGGGTGATGTTGTGGGAAGTGCATGTTATACTGTATTGACGGTCATTAGTATGGATTTCGTGTCTTTATTCTATCAGTACTGGATCGTGGGATTTATGTTTTATCAGTACATTTCGTTCACTAATCAGTGTTTTCGATTCTGTTTATTTCGTTTCAGTTTAATGGTTCGACTTCAGTTCATAGGATCGGCCGTTTGGCGGGATAAAGATCAAGTTCATCCATTATCCGAAGTTTTTCCAGATGACATTCATCGTTATGTTGTGAATTTTTCTTTATTTAGTTATTGTCATTGTTGTGTACGTTACGTTGTCGCAGCGTGAAAGAGGAAATGGTGGCTTAGGAGGAGCCTTATATAGATACCTTATGTTTTTGTCTTTGGTGTTTATCTCTCTGTTAATGTGCTGCTGTGGAGTTCTAGTAAAGAGAGACTTAAGCAAATATTCGCCTCCTGTCATTAATAAAATTAAGATTATAGTTACACTAAAGCTAGTATAATCTACAATTGTATGATCTGGCCAGAGAGCTCAGAAGAAACTCTGCTGGCAGGAAAGCAGATGAAGGGAAAACAGCAACTCAACACTAGAAGAAGAAGGGCCAGAAGGACATGATGACCTACACAGCAACAGTCAGTGCAGCGAGGGCCCACTGGATACATGTTTTGAAGATGGTAGGAAGACATGGCATAACTTAACCCACGATGAAAACATTGCCTTGGCGAAGACGTAAGTGGAGAATGAAAGGTATCTGTTTGGCGCAAAGCAGTAAAAAAAAACTGTAATCTGCAAGCAATGAGTCGAGCAGAAGACCAAGGATGCAGTTACCAGAGTGGAAGTCACCAAGAGCACCACTGAATCCCTTGAAAATGGAAACACAAAGAAAGCCCACAAAATACAACTAGTTGGCCTGCACATGAAATCAACAGGAGATGAATAGCCATTACCTTTAACCCTTGTCAGAAGAATATCTGCAGAAATAAGCAAACAAGCTCTGGAAAGGATAACTAATTTCAAGCTAGAGATGCTACTGTGGAACAAGATCACAGTAAATCTTTCGCTTCAACAAGGTTCTTTTTATTCACTTTTATATTGTCATCTCCCTCTCCATCGACTTTTTAAAATGTAGTTGTTACCTGAAAGTATGGCCAGGGCTCGGATTACATTATAGTTTTCTTACACAATACCATTTAGGATGTCCTCAATTATAGTCAAACTTTCATTTAACTTATGTTCAAGTGTGGAATAATCTTATTAAGCATTAGAGGGTTTAGGAACACCAAGCTCAATATTCCCTTTTATTGGTCTCACCACTGCATGTCCACGAGGTCCAGTTCTACCCACTAGATAAAAAAAGCTGTCTGAAACAGATATACCAGAAACAGCTGAGAAACCATGGCCACAACAAGCTCAAACCTATAATCTGCACAAGAGGAGCTTCCAAGTGCATATGTCTGCCATTGTAGTCAAGGCTGCCATACATTTTAATAATTGTTGCTAAAATACAACAAAAAAGCTTTGCAAATTTTTAAAAATGTCTTTATTTATATTACACATAAAAATTAAGTCAGTTGAAACATAATAAGAGGATAAGTGAGAGTCTTGCAGGACTCATGATACATTTGTTCAAACCATAAAAAAAGTGTTTTTATATATACAGTATATATTTTAAATATCAGGTAGGTAGTGTCTATAAAAGTTCACATGTCAAAACCTTCATTAAATTTTAAACAAGTAACAATAAAGAAAGAGGAAAAGAGAGAGAAAGGAGGGAAAAGAATATTCAGTGTCACAACACTTTTCTGCCTCCCAGATCTCAAAGACCCACTCAGGATCAATTAGAGATATATTAGAGAAAAAGAGGGAGAAAGGAGGTGTGGCATGACTTACCTACGCCGAACCCACCATTACTTACCTACGCCAAACCCCCTGCTGCCGCGTGGTCCGACCGCTCCACGCGGCTGCGCAACACACTGAGGGGAAACTCACCTACTTTGATACCTTGATACTAGCAGGCCTCCTCCTGCCGTATGGTCTGACTGAACTATGCGACTGCATGGCAGGACATCTACATATAGATGCGGACATGATGTCACGCCCACTCTTAAAGTGACCACATCAGCATTGTGACCCTAATCTATTTTGGATTGCAATGAGGACATAGAACTATCAGAACATTGGTATGCCTATTTAAGGCTTGTTTTGGCCCTCATTCATTGTCCTGTTAGATCCTTATTTAGTGCTCCTAGAGATTCCCTTGTGATTTCCTGTGCTTGACCTTGGCTTCGTATTTGACTTGTGATTTCTGATATCCTGACCCCAGCTTCGTATTTGACTCATGATTTCTGGTATCCTGACCCACGGCTTCGTATTGTACTCCTGATTTCTGGTATCCTGACCTTGGCTTCGTATTTGACTTGTGATTTCTGGTATCCTGACCCGGCTATGTCTCGACTCTGAGTATTCCGGTTATTCCTGTCCTTGAATCCTTCTTGACCCTGTCTCTTGTTGTATAGTTACGTTAAGTCCGGCCATTCTAAGGCTCGGTAATACGTCTTTCAGGTCCATCTTTTATGGTTTCCTCTTTCCTGCGTGTTGGGGTACGACTCACGTGACAGGAGGGAACAAAATATTCGGTGTCACCACCTGCCTCCCAGATCTAATAGACCCACTCAACTTTAGTTGTGAGGTCACCCATGATATTGTTATCTTCTACTTTTGCTAGAACTTCTTGTAAAGTTGCGTCTTCCGTTTTTATCCAAGCTGCCCTGGCAACATTTTGCAAATGTTTTGGCATACCCTGGATTAGACGTGAAAGTAAGAATGTTCATGGGGCTATTTCTATAGGTCTGTGAAGAATAAATCCTTAATTCCTTTCCAATAGTTGTGTAGTTTGGAATAATCCCACTAGTTGTGTAGTTTGGAATAATCCCAATATATATGTAAGTAGGTCCCCTTGTGTCTGCATAATCACAAGCAGAGATCAGATGGGTTACGTCCAATTACGTGTAAAAAAGACTGGGGTAATGTGTCAGTGAAACATGACTTTATACATCTTTTGTTTTAACTGTTGTAGCATTATATACTCATCATTAGAATGCTATTTGCATCCTAATGAAACATGTAAAGTGGATACAATTGAAAAATATTCATGACCCTTCAAATATTATTAAATCCTCCTTTTTTTCCTTTTCAAAGCCTTCATGTAAAATTTTTTTTTAATTTTTTAATAATAAAAAAGGGCTTGTTCTAACTCCCATCATTGAGAACGTTTAAAAACATGCCAGAAACCCAAAATAAATCTTTACCAACAGATATACATGGAAAATTAACCCACATTCCATTACTTTGCCATACTTTCAATTTAGATAAGTTCAGGCCTATCTTTTCCCATCTCTCTTTGTTTTTCTCTGTTCCTCTCTGCAAACTAGCTTTATCCCCTTATGGACCAAACTTCTGGAATAAAAGGGAATCATGACATGTCACACATGTCATGTGTCCTTAAGGGGTTAAAGGTTTTCAGCTGACTCGGTTATCTTTTACGGTTGGCCAACCTTCTCTTGAGGAATGAAACAATTTATGGACAAACTCTTGTTGTTTCAACCAGTTGGGAAGAATTAGACAGAGAGACAGAGTTTCTGGTGCAATCTGACAATTTGTCAATTTTTAATAAACCACAGGGTTTATTAAGGGTTCAGTGTCAATAGATCTTTATGAGTGGCACAGAATCAAAATACTGCTAACAATTTATTGGTTAGTACGTTATTGCTCATCATTCAGACTTCTGGCATATATCATGTGTTGCTTTTTCCAATTTATATAATGTTTAACTCCATTAATGCTGATTTTATTAAAGACACGGAGGCTCATATTATGCATAACTCTTTCTTTATTTCCTCAGCAGCAAAGATAGAGGAATATAAATATTGTCAAAATGAAAGAAAAAACTAAACAGGCATAACAGTCAGCCAATCACATAACAGAGGAAGTAGCTATATAAGTCCTGTGTCTCCCACAATCCCCCTCTTTCTTTGCTGCTTCCTCAGACAGCTAAGTATCCATGTTTAGCTCTCTTACTTGTTATACTTTGATTGTGGTATTTCTTGTTATTATTGCCATTTACTGATTTTACTTTGGTATTGTGTTTATTGATGCATCCCTTGTTTAAATGTATATGCATCGTTTTTATTTGTTGTGCTCTTAGTGTGCCTTGGGGATCCCTGGGGGTTTTTCCCCTTTACCGGGAGATTTTTTCTCTCCCTGCCTTTCCCTTGCTCCCTCGCGGGTGCAAACAGTGATTTTTGCCGCGGCCGGTCCTTGCTTCACGACCGCGGCTACGTGCACTTTTCCCTGCCCGCTCACGGTCTTACCGCGCGGGCAGAGTGCACGCGCCCCTTCCCCCGACGGGTGCACGGCCGCGAGCACTCCCTCGCGTGCGGCGGCCATTTTGGACGGACCTCCATGCGGTCTGCCTCCTAGTTGCCGTGCAGTCGGTCGCCTCGATCCCTCCCGGGCACACTAACGGTCTGACTATTTTTCTTATTGCTTTTTCTCTGTGGGTTACTCAACCCCTTTTAGTTCTCTCCTGCCCCATTTCGTTAGTCTAAAGTTGGCTCTTGCAAACTGTAGCCAGCATGCAGGATAGGGATGATGGGCCTGCAGATCCCTCAGGGGACTTTACCATGGAGACTACTGAGAGTGCTATGGCCTCTCAGGAGTTTCAAGCATTGCTTGAAGCCACTATGGCTTCCTCCCTGCAGAAGGCTATTGCCTCAGCCATGGGGGCTGTCTCCTCCTCATTTACCCACTCCCTGCACTCGATGGTTTTACCTACCGTTACCGCCCCAGCTTCCCAGGGTGGGGGGTCCCCTTCCCCTGCCCAGACAGTGCCTGGGGCACGTAAGGCTAAGGCCAAATCCAAAAATGTCGGCTCCCACTCCTCGATGCAGGTGCTACCTGCCTTGAATGACTCGCTGGAAGCGGTCACTGATAGCGCGCACCCCACGCGCAAAAGAGCCCCTGGCCGGGCTAAAAAGGCTAGACTATGGAAAAGGGCTAGAGCCCTAGATGATGGGTCGGATACCGACCGGAGTGTGGAGGATGAGTCCGACCATATGGGATATGACTCCTTCGATGAAGGTGAATCTGGCGAGGATTTGCCCCTTACGGGCGTGACCCCCTCGGGCTCCTCCGCCATGGCCAGTGGCCACTTATTAGACGCCTCTGGGGACACCAAGGCGATTCTTGACCCGCAGGGTAACCCCCTGTTCGACCCTGATGACCTGCGACACCCCAGGTCCGCTGAATGGGTTCCCCCAGACCATATTGCCCAGTACGTGGCTAAGCGTATTCGCACCCCGCTCTCTAAAGAAGGCCGCAATAAACTGCGCGCCGAATGCCCGAGGCCTTCCCTCCCCGGCGCCGCCGGCAGAACCCCGGATATTGATCCCCAAATTGCCCAATTTCTCAATAAGTCGGGCTGGAAGCCCAAGAAGGGCCTTGACCACTCCCTGAAAGGGTGCCAGGACAAGATCCTGGATACTCTGGGGCCCCTATCTAAATTATACGAGCTTCTCGAAGCTGCCAAATCTGGAGACTCAGTTTTGGATATGGATGTGGCCATTGGATGGGTCCAGCGGGCTATATGCCTGCTGGGCAATGCTAATACAGCTATGTCCTCCGAGAGGCGTAAGGCGATCCTCCTAAAGATCGACCCTAAACTGGCCGCTATGACGGTGACAGAACCTGACCCGACTGAGGAGGGCTTACTGTTCGGCTCCTCCTTTGTCAAAGACATGGGCTCCTATGTGAAGACCTTTACCGCAATTGATAAGGCGCAAGCGAACATGAAGCGCATGTTCGCGCCCAAGGTTTTTGGAGGGGCCGGGCGTAGCAGGAACCGTCCGCCTGGCCGCGGTTACAGAGGCTCATTCCGAGCACCCAGAGGTTCCTTTTTTCCGTCACGAGGCTTCCAAGACCCGAGAGCACCCACCTTCTTCCCAGCCAGAGGCAGGGCTTGGGGCTCCAGATACCCCCGCAGTGGCGCTCCAACCAGACGTCCTTACGGTGAGTACCCCTTCTTCCCCTCCCGCTCAGGTTCAGGTAGCGGGGAGGTTAGCCTTGTTTTACCACAGGTGGGTGGCACTGACATCAGATGCTTGGGTACTACAGTGTGTAAGGGGATATCGCCTAGAGTTCGTTTCTATGCCTGTCCAGTTTTGTCCCCCCAGAGAATTGTCTCTTCCACCAGATCAGGACGAGATGATTTCCGCGGAGGTCGTGGAAATGTTGTCCAAGGGCGCAATAGAGGAACTGCCGTTCGCCGCAAGAGGCTTTACGAGCAACTTGTTCCTAGTACCAAAGAAAGGGGGCGGAGTTCGCCCCGTGATAAATCTTCGCCCTCTCAATGCTTTCCTGCGTTACCAACATTTCCAGATGGAAGGCATACACTGCCTCAGAGATCTTCTACGCCAGTCGGACTGGCTGGCCAAACTGGACCTGAAGGACGCTTACTTCACGGTTCCCATTGCTGCGGACTGCAGGGACTACCTGCATTTCACTTGGCATGGCCGACGATGGCGCTTCACCTGCCTGCCTTTTGGTCTCTCTTCGGCTCCTTGGTGCTTCACCAAGCTCTTGAAGCCGGTAGTGGCATTCCTCCGAACCCGAGGGGTCCGTCTCATTATTTACCTGGACGACATTCTGATCTTGTCCCAGTCAAGGGCGGACCTCCTACTACACTTAGAATGGACGACCGACCTTTTACAAGGTTTGGGATTTCTGATCAATTGGGACAAATCGGTCCTGACCCCCGCCCAGTCGATAGAATTCCTGGGCTTCAAAGTGGACTCCGTCCAACAGTTTTTATTTCTACCGGATTCCAAGATGAAGGCCATTCGGAAGGAGATCCGGAGGGCTCTTCGTGTCTCGGACTTGTCAGTAAGACAATTGGCGAGAATTATTGGCCTCCTCGCAGCCTCTATTCAGGCGATCTTCCCGGGCCCACTACATTACAGAGCCCTCCAACGGCTCAAAGGTTCGCACCTTCGGCTGGGTCACTCCTACGAATCCCGGATACGCTTGGACGCGGAATCCAGAGACGAGTTGGAATGGTGGTTGGCACACATGGAGGCGTGGAACGGGAGAGCCATTTTCGGCTCCGTCCCGGACGTAGTGATAGAGTCCGATGCCAGCTTGCACGGCTGGGGCGCTCGTTGTGGAGACGTTTCCACAGGAGGCAGATGGTCCGACGTGGAGAAGTCGTTACACATCAACTGCTTGGAACTCCTGGCAGGGGCATTCGCGATCCGCAGCCTTACCCCAGGGCGGGCGAATTGCTGTGTTCTGCTCAAGATGGACAACGTGTCGGCGGTCCGTTACATAAATCACCTGGGCGGCACGAAGTCCAAAATGTTAGCGATTCTAGCGAAAGATTTCTGGCAGTTCTGCCTCTACAACAACGTCTCAGTGACGGCGGAACACATTCCGGGTCTGGACAATTCGGGAGCGGATTGGAATTCCAGACACTTAAGAGACTCTGGCGACTGGCATTTACACGCTTCAGTGTTCCAGGGCCTGGACATGTTGTGGGGAAAATTCCAGATGGATCTGTTCGCATCTCGGCTGAACACTCAACTGCCGAAGTTCTACAGTTGGAGGCCGGACCCAGCGGCGGTGGCGACAGATGCCTTTCTCCAAGACTGGCCGCAGGGTCACCTGTATGCCTTTCCCCCGTTCAACATGATCGCACGCACGATCTCGAAACTGGTTCGCCACGATTGTCGTGTGGCGTTGGTCACCCCTCTCTGGAGATCTCGACCATGGTTCCCTCGCTTGATGGAGTTGTCAATAGATTTCCCTCGGCTGATACCAGTCTTCCAGGACCTCCTTCTGGATCCGGATGGGAACTCACACGACCTGGTGTTGCAACACCAGTTGCCCCTGATAGCATGGTTCCTTTCAGGGGACCTTGGGTTGTCTCAGACGTTCCGCAGACAACTCTCCTGCTCCTCGATAACGCCTGGGCCCCAGGCACACGAACAGCTTATCGAACTTCATGGAGATCGTGGTCTGGTTGGTGCATGGAACGGGCAGTGGATCCCGTATCTGCCCCTCTACATTTGATACTGGAGTTCCTCACGTTCCTGTTTGACTCGGGCAAGGCGTACCGCACGATTAACCTATCCCGCTCGGCTATTTCAGCCGGACACAGGGGTTTGGATGGTTCCCCTGTCGGCAGACATCCTTTTGTATGTCGCCTTCTCAAGGGTATTCGCCTTGCCCGTCCTCCTCGGCCTCGTTTCTCTGCATTTTGGGATGTCAACGTGATGTTGCAGTTCCTCTCATCATGGTACCCTAACCAAGAATTGTCTTTAAAACGTTTGTCATCCAAGCTGGTGATGTTACTCTGTTTGATCTCTTGCAAGAGGATCTCTGACGTCAGGGCCCTGGATTGGGACGCCGTTGCATTCACCCCAGAAGGCGTTACTTTTGACATATCCAGGAGGACGAAATCCGCATCCAAGTCGTTTACTTACCCGAGGTTTTCTGGTTGTCCGGCACTCTGCCCAGTGGATTGCGTCAAAGTTTATCTAGATGCTACACGTTCCCTTCGCTCCGCTGATCTGCATGATTTGTTCTTATCTTTTAAGTCACCTCACCGGCCAGTTTCGACACCTACTCTGGCACGTTGGGTGCGTTGGCTACTGTCTTCTGCAGGTATAGACACCTCTGTTTTTACGCCTCATTCCGTACGGGGCGCGATGGCTTCGAAAGCATCCTCAGTCGGATGTCGTCTAGAAGACATTATGCGAGCGGCGGACTGGTCCAGAGAATCGACCTTTCGAGATTTCTATTTCAGACCTATTGAACACATCGCATCTCGAGTAGTGGCACAGCTTTGAACTTGCATAATATGAGCCTCCGTGTCTTTAATAAAATTCCCAGATTTTACTAGTAACATGACGTAAAGTCATGATTTTATTAAAGACACGGAGGCGAGTATTATTCCCGCCCACCCTCCCGGTGTGGATTCTGGGAAATGAGATGCTTCGGTGCTATTCAGGTATGCTTTTCAATTAGGTCTGTATTTATTTCATGTATTTATATCATATATTCGCATCATGTTTTGTATGATCTTGACCATTTTATGCTGGATCCTAATTTTATATATTTTCTATTCCAGAATACAGTTTTTTGTATGGCTCCTCACGGTTATGTTTGGTAAGTCTACAGTTTTGAGTTTGGAAATTACCATATTTTTCTATCTTTTTTAGCTTGAAGTTTTCGTATTGTTTCCCGTTTCCTGTTTGGATCAAGTGGGACATCGTTATCTTACCTGGTCTTCGGTTTTCGCAAGAAAGAGGGGGATTGTGGGAGACACAGGACTTATATAGCTACTTCCTCTGTTATGTGATTGGCTGACTGTTATGCCTGTTTAGTTTTTTCTTTCATTTTGACAATATTTATATTCCTCTATCTTTGCTGCTGAGGAAATAAAGAAAGAGTTATGCATAATACTCGCCTCCGTGTCTTTAATAAAATCATGACTTTACGTCATGTTACTAGTAAAATCTGGGAATTTTCAAATAAACTCTTAATACTCTTATATGTTTATAATTTTATCAATTCAAAATTACCACGCTGCACTATAAACATACTGCTATATCTTAGCTATTATATCTATGTTAATATCTGTTAAATATCACTAAATTTACAGTTTTATTCTTATAGTGTTTTTATGACTCAAACTTAAGTCTTGATATTATGTGGCACTGTAGTTGAATAGTAGCAGAGATACAAGATAAGGAGCAGAACAAATTTTTTTTTTTTTTTTAGTTATATGAGGGTATGTTCCTTGGCTATTCATAAGGAAAACTCTTAGCATTACAGATCCTTCATAGAATGAATGCACAAACATAAATGCTACTGAAATGTAAAAAAAAATGTGAGCACCTGCCAATATTTAAAATGGACAAAAAGAGACACTTTACTTTTGGAGGTGTGTGTAGGGGTGTGACCAGAGGTGTGTCTGTTTTAAAAACTGTTAGGTGACTTATTAATAATCGTTAAGCAACTGTAATTTCAAACAAGAACAATTTATCTTATTTCCACATTTTGATTTCTAAACACATTTATAGTTATTTAAAGCATTATTGCTGTGAAGCTCTGAGAATACTCTTAGACACACTCAAACAATATTGAGATCCTAGAAAAAAAGGGACGTTAAGATAGAAAAGAAATGGATTTGGGCACAAAATAGGAACTGTCAATCCTAAACAGTGACACTTAGGAGGTATTGGAGCAGGCATAGCTCTGCCACATGCAATTACCAACTTGGAAGATTTAAAAAATAAAACGTGACCAACTCAAAAAGTTTTTTCTCTTTAAATGAAACAAAAATGAATAATTAATTATTAAAGATGAAGATGAAAACATACCCATTAACTTTCATGTCAAAGATGCATAGTCAAAGAAGGTTGATGCTTACAACAACGAAACATGATAATACCGATGGTATCTCCAGGTTAACTATTATGGCACTTCTGACATTGCATTGGATAATCACCATATCAATCACTAATGGGGAAGACTGATTGGATTTAACTTACATCGGGCGTTTTCCCTTTCCTTACCCTATATAAAGATGATTCAGGGATCATTTCCCCCTGAGGAGCCTGCATGGCGAAACATATGTCGGGGCTAGGCAAGTAATTCTGGCGGCTGATTTTGTCCTTGTAAAATAAGCATCCGGATCTCTTTATATCTTGTGATTATTATTTTCTAACTTGAGAGAGTACATAATAATTTTCTGTAGCTGTCAGGAGTTTCAGTTAAACAGAATCATGATAAGATTAGGTGCCTAGCTTTGTTACACAAAGCTGATTTATAGTATATATTATCTGTGTGCTCGAAGGTGGTATCTTGCTACAATTTCACTCACTACAGTGTGATATTTGACACACCACTTGGTGATGCTAATTTGTTACTTTTTTGTTACGAATTATAGCTATTCTGTTATTCTGTAGCTTTCGAGTCTAATGCAGAACATCTGTACAATCTTTCAGGTGTCTGATGTGGATAAATCTAGCCAGATATAATTGTCCACATAGATATATCTTAACAGACCACACAATAATAATATATTAGAGTTATCTCTGTATATACTTTGGTTTTTGGTTTTGTTATTTTACCCATTTTTCATCTAATGTGTGTATATATATATATATATATATATATATATATATATATATAGTTTATCTCTCATGCACTTTTTATTGATAACTTTAATAAATGTTACATTTTAGATATATATATTTTTTAAATTAATTTTTTTGATGGATTTACATCCTATCTTTTCAAATATAGGTTAATTCAGGGCATATTCCTTTTTTTGGTCTTCACTTGGCATTCCCACAAATGATTGATCCTGGGAACGGATCTGAAACGCAATACTAGACAGGTTATCAACTACTCATCAAGAAGTATTAACAACTAAGTGCAAAGAAGAGAGAATCTGGGGAAAATGTGAAAATAATGAATTGTTAGACATGTGAAGAATAACACATTTTTCTACAAAAATTTGATGTTCTCTTCAATCAACATAATCAGATAAATACTTCTTAGTGGTGCAACAATAGTCAAATATTCAATAACTTCGTCAGACCATCTTCACATAAATTTGCAAATCTCTATACCAAGGTACAGTGGACATGGTGATTAAACCAATAATGTGTGTAGCAGAGCTCCCTGTATCCTGGCTGGGTACCTCTGCCCAGGATCGCTTCCTAGCTGGAACTAGGGAAAACTGCTGTTCTTCTGTCCCAGTCGCCGACAAGTGACTTGACTGTGGTCCTTCTGAAGTTTTTCCTCCCGACCAGACTACGGCTCTCCTTCCAGGCAGGTATCATCCCCTCTGCCTAGTCTGCTGCAGCCCTTCTTCCATGCAGGTATCCACCTCTGCCTGCAATGTGATCTCTATTGCTTTTACAAAGGCACTTATGGCTCTCAGGACTAGCTCTCTTGATTTATCCCAGGCCTAGAGGGATCATGCAGCCAGCCAACAGGTACAACAACTCTGTGGCTGGGATCACTAAAAATCCACACAGGACACCAAATGGAACTAACATACAAAACTTTATTTTTTTTCTTGGCCCTGACCCAAATTCTGCTTACATGTAACTTATGGTGACAGTTCAATAAAAATACAAATAATCAAAACATATCAGAAAATATACAGGGAATTATAATAACACAATAACATATCTACAAAGAGGCGGGGAAGTCAATAACCAACACAAAATATCTCTCTTTCCTGTAGAATTAGCAATATGCAAATCTACTTGAATATGCAAATTAACCAGCATTGCTATTCAGGTAGTGCATATTGATGTTGTACCAACAGAGGGCGCTTTACAGGCTCCATAGCCAAATCCACTAGTTGGTAACAAGCATCAGCAGGACAGGAGAGCACACAAAACAATTAACAATAAATAAACACATTGTAAACACCCTGCACCTATAATGGGTACAGGGTGACTTAGACATAAGAACAATTTAGGAATCTTTCTAAATAGTCCTTCTGCTCCCAGTGATGGTGACTACCATCACAATGTGCTTGATTTTTCTCCTGTAAAACAAAGAATCTGTTAAAAAAATAGTCACTTTATGGATCACATATAAAGTTGCACGAAAGGGAAATTAATCAAAGAAAATTAGTATAGTAAACAACTAATACAAGTCCAGGAATATTAGCTTTAAGCAGATCAAAGTAATAGCCAACAACGTCGAAATCAAACAAGCCTAACAAGGATTAAGAGAGATTAATGGCAAGTAGCAAAATCCCATGTAAAATGTTAATATCATGCTAATAAAACCTATATGTTGTTACATCTAGGATCAAAAACAAAACAAGAAAAATAATACAACAGGAATGGAGCTCTGGTAAAAAAATTAATAGTTAGCAAACAAAATTACAAAATATAAAAGTGTTACTTCTGGTTATATACTAGCAATCTATCTTTATAACCAGGCTTGGACTGGCAATCAGGTATAACGGGCAAATGCCCAGTGGGCTGTGATGGCCATGGGTCGTAACCGACAGGGGAGATCAGAGGAACTCTCCTGCTGGCCTATGCAGGGCTTGCACTACCCAAGCACGGGCCCTACTGTGTGCCATGACGGGCCGGTGGGGAGATCAAGATAGGGTTCACTAACTACTGGACCATCAGGGTTTACAAGCAATGTCAACCCTACAGGCAAAAGGTAAGAATGGAGGGGTAATATAAAGTTTATTAATTGTTTAATTAAAAAAAACAATACATTTGCTTTATTCCCATCTGACCCCCCTTCACATAATACCCCCTCACGCATACTGCACCCCACACACACTGCACCCGTCATACATACACACACACATTTTACACCACAAACACAAACACAACAGGACTGAAACTAACCTATTTACACATAATTCCACACCTCGTCCAGCTCACTCTACACACAATCCCACAAGCAGCATCCAAACACATGCACAATACATTCTCCTGTTCCTTTTGTCCTCTGGTATCCCACTTATGGAGACACCAGAGACAAGTCACAAGCAAATACAGCAAAATTGTGTTAATAAATTTGCTTGTGCTGCACAGAACAGATACAGGGTCTTTTTCTCATGCATGAGCTCTTCAGCAGGACTCTGTACATGGGCTGCCCTAGAAGATCATTTAACCAATATTCTCACTTTGAGAGGAGCATAGTTTTTATTGGTGATGACAAACCAACCCCCCTCTCTGGCCACCGCATTCTAACTGGGTGGTTGGGATTGAAAATTGATTTTTTTCCCCAGTCTGACTCTGTTTATAACATTATTCCAATAGCAGAAGAACCAAGTGGGTTGGCTATGAAACCAGGACAATGTTTGAGATGTCAAATCACTGAGTTAGCGTATACAAAACAAGACAAATGGTAAGATGATGTAAAAACTGGAGAGAGCAAAATAACATTTATCCTATTCTAAAATATCTTAAAATGTATATATTTGGTGTCCTTTCCGAGCAGTACATAAATAAAAATGCTAATTACCAAACATAAATATTTTATTTATTGAATGACAATGCAACAACTTTTTAAAAGTTTTTGTATTCCTATTTTTGTATTGCTCCCTACTACATCGAGGGTAAAGACAAGAGAGTGGAAAGTTGTGTCTTAAACTGCATAGAACACTCTAGTTTCTTTTTTTAAAACTCACGAACATTCCAAAGTATTACCATATTACATTTGATCTTTAGCCGGTTCTCATAGTGATGGAACAAAACGTTTATACGTAAACTGGAGACAGCATGTCTATCGCCTTAGACATTAACTACAGTGAAGGAAAACAATAGCTAAATGCATGAATCATTTATGCTCTGTAAAATTCATTTATTTTGCCAGTATTTAGTATTAATCACCAGAAAGTTGGTACTTGCTAATACACTACAAAATGGTAAATACTGCAATTCCTATAACCCACCCTCCAACTTTCCTTAGATATATTCATGAATTTCAGCCATTAATACAATTTGTGTTCTAAATATTCATGTGTAATATATACATCAAAGTTGAAATGTTGAAATTACATACCTTCACAGGTATCCATGGTTCAGTGAATAACTTGACAGGGTATTGTAAAGCATAATGAATACCACCACATCCAGATCTATCTAGCTAATGATTTTTTTCCAAGTTGCCAAATGCCAGGGTGTTTAGGGTTTGCTAAGCAGTATAAAAACAATATGTTTACTGAGCATGGTAAACTGATATCTCCATGTCAAACTCAAATATACATGTCTTACAGGTTGCACTATGATATGTGTTTTTTTTCTTTTTCCACATGTATTCAAGTTTATTTGAGTTTGATGTGGATATATCAGCTTACCACACTGTTGATAGGTACACGTATTGTATACTGTTTTGCACACCCTCCACTTTTATGTCTTGTATTCTCTTTATACTATGTAGGTATGGTTTGTTTCCAACCAGGTTTTCTGTTTATCATCTACTAAGCAATACACAATATACATTGCTCTTCTTTAGGGTTTTTGATACATGCAACTAATGTAAACACGATGTTCCACGTACAATTGCTGTTGCATTCTCATGTTGCATCCTAACATGTATCACTTTTCTGCAGTTTTCTGTAAAGTTTAATAAAAATTATACATGTAAAAAAAGGTATTTTAATTAGACACCATTGGGAAAACTATTTTAAAGGGCTAAACCTTTCATCCTAAAAGATACCTATTTAAACACCAACAATGCCAAATTGTAGAACCATGATTGCTCCTGTGCATAAATTTCAAAGTTATATTTACTATAATTATGATCACAGTGGATTTATAATGGGTCTATATGATCACCTATGAATGTATTATGATCACCCCAACCCACAAAAAAAAAATTGCCTTCCTCCCTCCCCCATTTTAATGCTGCTGTTGAAAAAATTGCCATTCTGCAGAATGGGCCAGTGTTTTCATTGCAGGACTTAAATTCATTTTGTGACAGTCATGCAAACAACCACTATAGGCATTTCAATAAAATATTTAAATCGGATGGTCTCAGAGTGACTCAGTGAGACTGAGGGAGACTTAGTGCCTCTCTCATTATGCGCCTCTACCCCCTTTTGTGTTTCAATGCAATACTTTGTGATTAATAAAGTATGTCTTGTAACAGACAAGAACAGAGTCCAATATCCGCTTGTGGACCTGGCGCTGTGGAAGCATTTATATGCCTTTTTTTTTTTTATTCTTTATTTTTCTTGTGCGTTGGAAAACATAACAGAGCAGCCTGTAGCGCCACAACAGCGGTTTCAGGCATTTCAACGGCATACTTGGTCATGGCAAAGATAAACAGCACATTTTTTAGGTAAAACAAGATAGAAACATTTTTAAGTTTATAAACATATTAAGTACATGTTAGCGTTGCATGTCTATTGTGTTGGTCACGATGGGGTCGACGAGCTTAAGGCAAGAATCATACCATGCTTCCAACGTGCATAGTGGTGATTAAAAACGATTAGGCTTTGCCTAACTAGCTAAGATTTACATTATGGGTCGTCAACCTGGTCCCTACCGCCCACTAGTGGGCGTTTTAGGATTCCAGGTGGGCGGTAGGGTGGGTGCCACCGTCCAAGGGGTCCATCGGGTGGCCCATGCTGTCAGGGCCACCCGATGGATGTGGATTGTAGGGGGGCCCAGTCAGTGCTGGGCACTTTAACAGTGCAACCGGGACCCCTGTGATTACATCACATGCTGGGAGGAAGTGACTGCACGTCACTCCTCCCAGCTAGCACACAGACCGCGCGGGAGGAAGCAGAGGGAGTCAGAGTGTGAACTCTGACTCCCATCCACCTGAGCCACCACTGGAGCCCAGGGAAAGTCACCCTCCTGCACCTAAAATGTAGGAAACAGGAGGGTGACTAAAATATTATATGTGTTTTTGTTTGTGTGTATGTGTCTTTGTATGTATGTCTTGTGTGTGTCTGTCTGTATGTATGTGTATGTGTAATGTATGTATGTGTGTCGTATGTATGTGTCTTTGTATGTATGTGTGTGTCTTTGTATGTATGTATTTATTGTGTGTGTGTGTGTGTGTGTGTTTGTCTGTATGTATGTGTGTCTTGTTTGTCTGTATTGCTATAAGGAAGGTTAAAAAATAGAAAAAAGGAAAAAAAAAGTGGGGAGGGGAATTGAGGAGGTAGATGAGGGGAGCTGACGCACAGATGAGAAATCATATTATGCGCAAACAGAGAAGTCATCTGAATATCACCGAAAGAGGAGACCTTCGTTTGTTCCTTACGAAAATCGAACCAGATATCAAATATTTAGTCTCGCAGCATCAACCTCAAGGATCTCATTAATCACTAGTAAAGGTAATTTCAATTTACTTTAGTGTTTTTTTATTAAACTTTATAAAGTTAAAAAAACATTATAAACATGCATTAAGTAGAAATAAAAAGATAAATGTACGTACATTTAATTTTTTTAAAAACACCCTCCTTTCTAAAAAAGGTTTTTTCTAGACATGAATTAATTTTGTGAAGGTAAAGACCACTGGCTTTGTATCTATACAGCATTAGAATATGTGATGCACCTAGAAAGCATAGAAAATACAAAACATTAAAACATAAAGATCAAACAGCCGCAGTGTGCATGCATATAGGAGGTACGATATGTATGGTTTAGGTATAGAGGTCCCCATATTAACAGCTGCTGTTCGTGGTTAGTCCCATGAGGGTGACACTGCCGTAGGTAGCGAGCCTGCTTCAGCTTATGCCCAAGGATGGGAATCGAGAGTCTCACTATTAAGTCAGGATCTTGTCGGTAGGGTGTCTCCATGGCAGGAAACGTGTTTTCAGTCCTAGTCCCAGTAGCTCTCGCTCAGCCCACGCCAAGACTTGGAAACAAGTGAGTGTAGTCCTGAGGTATTGCTGGGCAGGGGCCTGGTATGGTCGCTTTCCAGCCCCAGGCCTTGTTTTGGGCCCACCTGATGAAATTGCAGACTTGAGGGCTTATGACAGGATCCTTTCTAGAGGTGGTGTGACCGGGTCTCCTGGGTGTTTGGCGCCGCTTGCGGCGAGGAATCTTCTGCTTTTGCGGTCTATGCGGCGGGTGAGTTCCCGGCCTGGAGCTACGGTGGATGGCATATTGTGTCGCCTGAGTGAGTGTCCCACCCGTGGGAATTTTTCCCGCCATCCCCAGTGGGCCTCTCTTCATACCTCCTGTGGGGTGGGTGATGGTGGTACTTGCCTGCAGCTTGTCCCAGAAGGCTTGGAAGATTGCCTCCAGCCTGGAATCAAAGTAGTCAAATTTTTTCTCATGCGTTTGGCTGGGGTTTTGAGATGTCTGTATAGGGGCCTCTGCCATCTTGTGTGGTCTGGGCTCCGCCACGTGTCCGCTATGCAGGGTATGCGGTGGCGGTCGGGTGGGAGCTGGGACCGGGATAACCCCCACCGGTCCAAAGGGGGGGGATAGGAGACCATCAGCGTTGTTTGTTGGGTCTGGCCCTGGGGAGAGCAGCCGCCTCCCCCAGCTCCATCGCCATTAGGCCGCACGCGGTGTGCCGGCTACCCGGTTCCGACGGGCATCTGTGAGGCATCATTTTGTTCAGCGGTGCACCCTCAGTGTGGGTAGAGCACCCTTGTTATGCTGTGGGTTCAGTAGCCGTTGATTTTGCCTCGAATTCCGTCCGCTCGGCAGGAGCTTGCGGCATGCACGTCTGTGAAGCTCCGAGGTCAGGCTCCGCCCCCTATATGCCTTTTAATAGTACACTGAACTGGGACTTTTTAACTTGGAGCTCCTTATGCCCTTCATCTCATATTGTCCTGAATGGGAGTGATTACCATCTGGCTTTTCCATCTATCTTTGGACCCTCCAGACATATGTTGATGGGCGTTTTACCACCTTACATATTGTAAGTGCATTTTAATAAAGCATTGATTCTATTATATAACAGTATTGCACTATCGTTTCTATTATTTATTTTCACACGTATAACTGAGAATTCAGAAGACTACAGACAAGGAACATCATTACATACGACAAGCTTTTATTATCACCTACATTTGTGAGTGTAACCTTGAATAGTCATTTTTATTACACTATTACACTATGCTAGCTTTCATTCGATTTTTGTAGATATATTGTAGATAATAGTTTTTTTGAGGAGCTAGAGGAATACTTTTATATCTACAAAGGAACTGAGTTAAGGGTAATTTCCTTTCCTTTATAAGAGTATTGTTATGTACACTGCACCTTCTAGGTGAATTTGTCAATTTGTTGATATTTTTTTCTGAACTGGGATCTGGTCAGATAGGCACCTCCCCCATACTCATGGTGCTGGAAGAAAGTTCAGGTCAATACTTCCCAGTGTACGAAGAGCTGAAAGATAGAAGAAAAGAGAGGACAAGAGAAAAGAGTGAGGCTCCTCTCAGTCAGAGACTCCTCCTTATACTTACCGTATTTATCGGCGTATAACACGCACCGGCGTATAACACGCACCTCATTTTCAGAAGGAAATTCCAGGAAATTTCCACCCCTCCCATAGTATTCCCCCCCCTCATCCCATAGTGTCCCCCCCATCATCCCATAGTATTCTCCCCCCCTGTCAGGATCGGGACAGGGATCCAACACGCAGAGTACAAAGAGTGGAAAGGTACGTATACCGGGCCTTAGAATGGCCGGACTAACGTACCGAGAGTAAAGAATAGTCAGAGACAAGCCGAGGTCGAGGGAACGAGAAGACAGATAAGCGAGAGACAAGCCGGGTCAAGGGATAACAGAGAAGCAGGGTAGTACAACGAGCCGAGTCAAAACCAATAGAGCAAACTAGAATACCAGAGCACTGAGTGACTAGACAAGCTAGAACCACGACAGGGCAATGAGCTGAAGTAAGGAGTAAGCTTAAATACCCTGGCTCTGGATGGAAATCACGCCTCTGACAAGTACCGATTGGATATCGGACACTTGAGTGACAGATTGCTCGTGATAGCGTCATGACGTCACGTATTGAGCGTCCTGCTAGAAAAGGACGTGGATTCCTCGCGGCCGGTGTTTAAGTGACTGGATGAACCGCGAGGAACGGAGGAAACAGCTCGCCTGGACGGATAAACCACCAAGTCTCTACCTTCCTTAGAGGTAGAGGCCTCAGGTACCCTGACAGTACCCCCCCTCTCAGATACGCCCACCGGGCGGAATGAACCGGGGCGAGATGGGAAGCGAAGGTGAAATGCTCTGCGAAGGCGAGAAGCATGGACGTCCTCCTGAGGTACCCAACTCCTCTCCTCAGGACCATATCCCCTCCAGTTGACCAGATATTGCAATTTTCCCCTTGAAATTCTGGAGTCAATGATGGAGCTGACCTCGTACTCCTCCCGACCCTCCACCTGAACAGGACGAGGCGAGGGGACCTTAGAGGAGAATTTGTTGCAAATGAGGGGTTTCAACAAGGAGACATGAAAAGAGTTAGGAATGCGTAAGGCAGGTGGCAGAGCAAGGCGATACGCAACCGGATTGATACGAGTGAGAACCCTGTAAGGGCCTATGTAGCGAGGAGCAAATTTCATAGATGGAACCTTTAGGCGAATATTCTTGGTACTCAACCATACCCTATCCCCAGGAACAAAAACAGGAGCCGCTCTTCTATGTTTGTCAGCGTGTTTCTTGAACAGCGAGGAACTATGTAATAGAATTTGCCGAGTCTGATCCCATAATTTCTTCAGGTTGGCGACATGATCATCAACCGACGGTATCCCCTGAGAAGAGGAAACCGAAGGAAAAATCGAAGGATGAAAGCCATAGTTCATGAAGAAAGGGCTAGAGCGAGTTGAATCGCAAACAAGGTTATTGTGTGCGAACTCCGCCCAAGGAATCAGACCGACCCAATCGTCCTGGTGTTCGGAAACAAAGCAACGCAGATACTGTTCGATCTTTTGATTAGTACGTTCAGCAGCTCCGTTAGACTGAGGGTGATAGGCAGAGGAGAAGTTCAATTTGATGCCCATTTGAGAACAAAAGGATCTCCAGAAACGTGAGACAAATTGAGAACCTCTATCAGAAACAATCTCTGAAGGAATCCCATGTAGGCGAAAAACCTCTCTCGCAAAAATCTCCGCCAATTCAGGAGAAGTCGGAAGTTTAGGTAATGGCACGAAATGGGCCATCTTAGTAAATCTATCCACCACCGTGAGAATAACAGTCTGTCTCTTGGAAGCAGGCAAATCAACGATAAAGTCTATGGACAAACAGGACCAAGGTTTCTCAGGAATGTCCAAGGGGTGTAACAGGCCACATGGAGATGCATGAGGTAGTTTAGTCTTGGCACAAGTCTCACAAGCTGCGACGAACTCCTCAATATCTTTTCGGAGTGAAGGCCACCAGAAATCCTTGGATATCAGAGAGTATGTCTTGCGAATACCAGGATGACCAGCTATTTTACTTTCATGAAAACATTGTAAGAGCTCCAGTTGAAGTTCAGGAGGAACAAAGTTTCTTCCCTCAGGAGTGTTTCCGGGAGCTAGATGTTGTGACTTCAAGATCTGGTCAAGTAGCGGAGAATGAATTTTGAGACTGGTATTAGCAATAATATTGCATTTGGGTACAATGGAGGACAAAAGTGGTTCAACTGAAGCAGAGGGTTCATATTGGCGAGATAGCGCATCAGCTTTAGAATTCTTTGACCCAGGTCTGTAAGTCAGAACGTAATTGAAATGGGTAAGAAACAACGACCAACGAGCCTGCCTGGAGGACAGACGCTTGGCCTCTCCGATATAGGACAAGTTTTTGTGGTCTGTCAGAATGGTAACAGGATGTAATGTACCTTCCAATAAATGTCTCCATTCTTTCAAAGCCTTGATAACCGCTAGTAATTCTCTGTCACCAATGTCATACCTGCTTTCAGTACCGGTCAATTTTTTAGAGAAAAATCCACATGGATGTAATGGTTTATCAACACCCAACCTTTGAGATAGAACAGCACCTAAACCAGTCTCTGATGCGTCTACCTCAAGCAAAAAAGGCAGAGAAGTGTCAGGGTGAACTAAAATTGGAGCGGAAGCGAAAAGCTCCTTGAGAGTCTTGAACGCAAGGAGAGCTTCAGTAGTCCAATTCTTAGTATCAGCCCCCTGTTTGGTCATGTTAGTGATAGGTGCAATAATGGAAGAATAGCCCTTAATAAAGCGCCTATAATAATTGGAAAAACCAATAAATCTCTGTATGGCTTTAAGACCTGTGGGTAAAGGCCACTCTAGAATGGATTGGAGCTTATCCGGATCCATCTTAAATCCCTCCCCAGAGATCACATAGCCGAGAAAGGTTACCTGGGTTTGATCAAAGCTACATTTCTCCAACTTGCAGTACAAGCCATGCTGGAGAAGCTTGTGCAAAACCCTCCTGACTTGCTTGTGATGAATCTCAATCTCACTAGAATGAATGAGTATATCATCTAGGTATACAATGACGCAATCTTGCTGGAATTCCCTAAGAACCTCATTTATCAGATCCTGGAACACAGCTGGCGCATTGCATAACCCAAAAGGCATAACAGTATATTCATAGTGACCATATCGAGTATTGAATGCCGTCATCCACTCATGTCCCTGCTGGATTCTCACCAAGTTATATGCCCCTCTGAGGTCTAACTTGGTGAAAATTGTAGAGCCCTTCAAACGATCGAAGAGTTCGGTGATCAAGGGAATCGGGTAGGCATTTTTAACGGTTATCTTATTCAAGCCTCGATAATCAATACAAGGTCTCAAAGAACCATCTTTCTTTTTAACAAAAAAAAATCCAGCCCCGGCAGGGGAGGAGGACCTCCTGATGAATCCCTTGTCTAAATTCTCGTGAATATATTCCTCTAGGACTGAGTTCTCCTTTATAGATAATGGGTATACATGACCTCTGGGAGGCATGGTACCAGGGAGTAGGTTAATTTTGCAATCAAAGGACCTGTGTGGGGGTAAGGTATCGGCTTTCTTTTTGTCAAATACTGCCTTTAAATCTAGATACTGAGGCGGAATTTGTGTTTCTGTAGGATTGTCAGAGGTATTAGATGTATTAGTTAATCCAAGAGGTAAGACCTTCCGCAAGCATTTTTCTTGACAATTCTCTCCCCACGAAACTATCTCCCCTGATTCCCAATTAATAATAGGGTTGTGTCTCCTCAGCCAGGAGTACCCCAGGACTATGGGAATAGACGGAGAAGAAATGAGCATTAAGGATATATCCTCTTTATGCAGGATGCCAACAGTCAAGTTAATCGGTATGGTCTCATGGAAAATAACAGGCTCAAGTAACGGTCTACCATCGATGGCCTCGACAGCCAGAGGTGTCTCTTTTAACTGGGATGGAATAGCATGCTTGGCAGCAAAACCCTGATCTATAAAGCTCTCAGCAGCTCCAGAATCGATTAGTGCCATAGTCTTAACTACTCCCTTCTCCCACTTTAAAGAAACGGGTAACACAAGCCTGAGCTCCTTGTAGTTGTGAATAGAGGACAAAGTAGAAACACCCAAGGCCTGTCCTCTAGAGGAACTTAGGTGCGAGCGTTTCCCGAACGATTGGGACAATTTAGGCGTAAATGACCCCTGACTCCACAATACATACATAAACCCTCCCTTCTCCTGTACTGTCTCTCCCTTTCAGTGAGATGAGTACTGCCTATCTGCATAGGTTCAGGAATACGTAAGTCTTCGAACTCAGAGATTTGAAAGGTAGGCGCTAGTTTAAAGGAGGGTCTACGGGTCCTATCTCGAGTGTTCTGCCTCTCTCTTAAGCGTTCATCAATACGAGATATAAAAGAAATTAAATCCTCCAAATTTTCAGGGAGTTCTCTAGTAGCGACCTCGTCAAGAATTACATCTGATAACCCATTCAGAAACACATCTATATAAGCCTGTTCGTTCCACTTAACTTCTGCCGCCAAGGATCTGAACTCTAGTGCATAATCCACAAGTGTTCGATTGTCCTGTTTAAGGCGCAACATTAATCTAGCTGCATTGACCTTTCTGCCAGGAGGGTCAAAAGTTCTTCTAAACGCAGCTACAAAGGCATTATAATTATAGACTAGTGGATTATCATTCTCCCATAAAGGATTGGCCCATCTCAAAGCTTTTTCAATGAGTAGAGTAATAATAAATCCAACCTTTGCTCTATCTGTAGGATAAGAGCGGGGTTGTAATTCGAAATGGATGCTAATCTGGTTTAGAAAGCCACGACACTTCTCCGGTGACCCGCCATAACGTACTGGTGGGGTAATACGGGAAGAAGCACCTACAGTGGCTACCTCTAGACCTGAGACTGCAGGAGAGATAGAAGGAGTACGTGTCTCCTCAGGTGGATTACTAGCACGAGACAAAAGTGCCTGTAGTGCCAAAGCCATCTGATCCATCCTATGTTCCATGGCGTCAAACCTGGGATCCGAAGAACCAAGCTGACTGTTTGTACCTGCAGGATCCATTGGCCCTGTCGTAATGTCAGGATCGGGACAGGGATCCAACACGCAGAGTACAAAGAGTGGAAAGGTACGTATACCGGGCCTTAGAATGGCCGGACTAACGTACCGAGAGTAAAGAATAGTCAGAGACAAGCCGAGGTCGAGGGAACGAGAAGACAGATAAGCGAGAGACAAGCCGGGTCAAGGGATAACAGAGAAGCAGGGTAGTACAACGAGCCGAGTCAAAACCAATAGAGCAAACTAGAATACCAGAGCACTGAGTGACTAGACAAGCTAGAACCACGACAGGGCAATGAGCTGAAGTAAGGAGTAAGCTTAAATACCCTGGCTCTGGATGGAAATCACGCCTCTGACAAGTACCGATTGGATATCGGACACTTGAGTGACAGATTGCTCGTGATAGCGTCATGACGTCACGTATTGAGCGTCCTGCTAGAAAAGGACGTGGATTCCTCGCGGCCGGTGTTTAAGTGACTGGATGAACCGCGAGGAACGGAGGAAACAGCTCGCCTGGACGGATAAACCACCAAGTCTCTACCTCCCTTAGAGGTAGAGGCCTCAGGTACCCTGACACCCCCTCCCATAGTATTCCACCCCTTGCCATAGTATTCTTCCCCCCCCATAGTATTCTCCACCCCCTCCCATAGTATTCTCCACCCCCTCCCATAGTATTCTCCACCCCCTCCCATAGTGTCCCCCCCCCCTTTACATAGTATTCTTCCCCCCTCCCATAGTGACCCCTAATGCACTTTCCTTCTTGTCCCATAATTACTTACCTGTCTTGAAGCGTGGGCCGGCTTCACAGCGCGCACCGCGGTACTGGAACTTAAATTTCAGGTTCCGGTTTCCGGCGGGACTGAAAGGAAGTGGGCACACAATAGTGTGCACACTTCCTTTCAGTCCCGCCGGAAACCGGAACCTGAAATTTAAGTTCCAGTACCGTGGTGCGCGCTGAACACCGGCCCTCGCTTCAAGACAGGTAAGTAAATATGGGATATGGGCATATAACACGCACCCATGATTTCCCCCCTATTTTCAGGGAGAAAAAGTGCGTGTTATACGCCGATAAATATGGTATGTAGCATCAGCCCAATTCCACCTGCTACAGCCAGCTCCCGCTGGACACCAGAGAAGAAACACTCCAAAAGGTATGGAAACATGAGAGCAACTAAAGAATGTAAACTATTGCTTGTATATGTGTCATTGTGTATCATTGTGTGTCAGTATGTGAGTGAAAACCAGTGTGAATGTGTTAGATTTTGTGGCAGTGCATGTGTATATGTGCATACACCTAAGAGTTCAAAAGTGAAGACTACACACACTTAAACCTTTAAATTCAAACCCCAATACTACACACAAGCATGCCTCTGCATCCAAGTGCTAACACTACACACAAACACACCTCTGCATTCAAATGACAATGCTACATACAAATACACATCTACATTCAAATGCCAAGACTATATACATATTCAAGACTGCATTCAAATATCAACAGTACATAAAATACACAACTTATTTAAATGCCGACAATAAACAAAACAATACTCCTGCATACACACACATATACTCCAAAAACATGCTTGCAATCAAATAATGATTATATGTTATGCAGCGATCTATTTTATTTGTCTTTATTTTAAATGTGACTATTTATTTTACATAGATAATTTTTTCATGAACTATATACCGTATATACTCGAGTATAAGACGTGTTTTTCAGCACATTTTTTGTGCTGAAAAACCCCCACTCGTCTTATACTCGAGTCAGTTGTCTGTATTATGGCAATTTACATTGCCATAATACAGACATGGACCGGGGGCTGTCAGGAAGCTGTAACTTACCTTCACAGCAGCTCCTGTCAGCTCCCTTCTCTCTTCTCCGGTGCGTGCAGCTCCCAGGTCAGCTCCCTCTGCAACTCTCGCGAGAGCTGCGGGGTCAGAGCGTTGCCACGGGTTACCGTGGCAATGCTCCACGCGGCCGCGAGAGTTGCAGAGGGAGCTGACATGGGAGCTGCACGGACCGGAGGAGAGAGAAGGGAGCTGACAGGAGCTGCTGTGAAGGTAAGTTACAGCTTCCTGACAGCCCCCTCCTACAGCCCATCCACTGGACCACCAGGGAGTGAGAGCCCCCCTCCCTGACCAGCTAACAAGCAGGGAGGGGGGACGAAAAAATATTAATAATAAAACTAATAATAATAATAACAAAAAATATTAAAATAATAACATAAAAAGAATACAATTAATAATAAAATAAAAAAAAAATAGTTACCTAAAAAAAATAATAACATTAAAAAAAATATTAAAATAATAATTAAATAATAATTAATAAAATGCCCACCCCCCACCAATGCTCTGCACTCACACACACACTGCACTCATTATATACACACTGCACTCATATACACACACTGCACTCATATACACACACTGCACTGCATTCATTATACACACACTGCATACACACTGCACTCATACACACACACTGCACTCATACACACACACACTGCACTCATACACACACACTGCACTCATACACACACACTGCACTGCATTCATTGTACACACACTGCACTCATACACACACACTGCACTCATATACACACACTGCACTCATATACACACACTGCACTCCATTCATTATATACACACTGCACTCATACACACACTGCATACACACACACTGCATACACACACACTGCATACACACACACACACACTGCATTCATATACACACTGCATTCATTACATACACACACTGTAAATAAATAAATATTCAGTTAATATCATTTTTTTTAGGATCTAGGATTTTATTTAGAAATGTACCAGTAGCTGCTGCATTTCCCACCCTAGTCTTATACTCGAGTCAATACGTTTTCCCAGTTTTTTGGGGTAAAATTAGGGGCCTCGGCTTATATTCGGGTCGGCTTATACTCGAGTATATATATATATATATATATATATATATATATATATATTGCATTCAAAAATTGTCAACTCTAATCTGGGATGCCCAAAAAGAGTTTATCCTAAAATGCTGGTATTTACATAAGTATGCCTTTCTTTGATGGTTAAGTACAAACTGTGCTTATTCTAATATGGATGCTCTCTTGTACTGACATTTCTTTCAACCCAATCCATTAAAGAATTCCTGTCACACATTTTTCTGGAAAACAAGTGACCCATAGCAAAGCTAAGAAAATAGCTGTAGTTAAATCCTACAGGTATTATCTGTATCACTATGGTGTTGTTATTGAGAATCCTGAGGCAGTAACCCTTATAATTAAACTCCCATATGATTGGGGAAATGGGAACAGAGGGTGGTTAGTGTACAGTCTAAGTAGCAGCCAGGGTATTTTCCATTAGTTGTTCTGTACCGAGAAACAGATGCTATACTTTGTATTTCGGCCAGAGTACTAAAAAATATATAATTCAAAGCATTCTTTTCATGTCTTCTGTTCCATCATTGCATCGATTCTGGACCGTAATGTGAAACTTTTCAATCAACTAAGATTTCAAAACATTGGTTAGCAGCAGAGTAAAAGCAGGCCATGTTTTTAAACCAGTTTGTTTCCAAAATCAAAGAAGGATTGATAATACAAGAGCCTAAACTTAGAAACAAAATTGTGATCTTTGGCATGAATCCAATTCCCAAGGCATGTCAAACAGGCAGAGTCTTATTCGATCCCAATACACTTTCTTGGAATAAATATGCTTCTGCATTTAAAAATGGGATACATAGAAGGATTTTATTACTTTGTGTAACATTTAGTAGACTCTTATATTTCTCTTTGGCATCTGACAAGCTGTTATAATTAACATCCACACTAAAAATGATTTTAATTTAGAAGTCCATGATTAAGTCAGTAACAGCAGTATCATTGAAATGGGTTATGATTCTATATATAGAATTATATCTATACATCAGGATATATAATATTTATATTGCTATCTATTTGACTCACTAAACTTGTGCATTCAATTTCAAACACATTACAATTCTTCCAAATTTTGGGTGATCTGTGAGTCATCTGAATCTCTGAATTCTGAAACACTATATGGATGAATCACAAAACAAACGAAACAGACAATGGACAAGCTATTTCATATAGAAACATAGACACATAGAATGTGACAGCAGATAAGAACCATTCGGCCCATCTAGTCTGCCCAATTTTCTAAATACTTTCATTAGTCCCTGGCCTTATCTTATAGCTAGGACAGCCTTATGCCTATCCCACGCATGCTTAAACTCCTTAACTGTGTTAACCTCTACCACTTCAGCTGGAAGGCTATTCCATGCATCCACTACCCTCTCAGTAATGTAAAACTTTCTGATATTGTTTTTAAACCTTTGCCCCTCTAATTTAAGAATATTGAAATGAAGTGCCCTTCGCCACTTGGTCCTGGAGAGGCCTGCTTGCCAGCCTCCTGCCCTGTGACTATGGCCCTGGGGTGTATGGTCCATTAAAAATGCTGTTTGGGCCTATGGACTTGTATTGGACAGTGTATGGCCCTTTAAGAACTGTATTGGGGCTTATGGACTTTTATGGGACTGGTGCTGGCCCTTTAAGCACATTTTTGGGGCATCGTGAAAATCGGAACAATGCCCCTTTAAGACGGTGTCCCCAGAGTCCCCAGACTATGGAAATGACTTGTGCATGACTGTTTCCCACCTGGTTCAGTAAATGGGGCTTACTGAACCAAGTGATGTACAGGCGGACCACCCAGAAGTGGAAGTGTGCGGCTAATTTACCTCCCAGGCTGGGAGGCTGCTGTAGGTAAATTGCCGACCGCTGGGTGGCCGCCGTTTCTACAGACGAACACGTGGCGGCGGTCATCTTTATTCAGCTGAACGCGGTCAGCGGTGTGTGCAGCCAAATCTATGGAACTGTTTTCGGCTACCCAATTGCACGAACACCGCTGACCCTTACCTTCTCCTCCACTCAGTTTTCAGCCGCAGGGTCTAAGTCCTGTTCGGCAATTCGAACGCACATTCGAATAGGACTTAGTAATTTTTCAGTGTAAAATAGACCGATTGCACAGCCCAAATCTATGGAACTAATTTGGGCATGAAAATGTGCTTGCGGTCGATCACAAAGGACTTCCAGCAAACATTTTAACCCCTGGAAGGAATTGCCTGAATTTTGGATATGTTTATATTTGAAGTATGCTGAGTAAGAATATGTGATTTTGATGGATTGGATGTATAGTTTCAAAGTTATAGTAAATGTTTAAAAAGTATATTTTTCAATGCCTGTGATAATTACATTAACCCATTGTATACAGTAATTATATCACAGGCAGAGGGGAGGATTTTGTGGGAATGAATGGGAGTGTTTTACTGTATATTACGTGTTTTATTGGTTGTTTTACAAAACCCTGTGGGTGGGACTATGTGCATAAAACCTGCATAATAGAAATCCCTTTGGTGCTGATTAAAAGAGATCTTCTTGACCCTCAACACGTAGTCTTGTCTCGTGATTGGAGGGGACAGCTCTAGTCACACTGGGGATTGCTCTGCATACTGCCTTGAGCTTTAATCACTTAGCTCTTCTAAGAGCTGTTCCTTATACGCTCTCCTGGAGGAGTGGTCTTCCCCACACAGTCCTGGATGTTGGAGGTTCATACAGGGTGGAAGGAAGAGGTCTTTCCCACACGGTCCTGGAAGACAGAAGCTGATCCAGGGTGGAGGGAAGACGGAGATACTACCAGTTAAGCTACGGCGGTTGTGGAGTCTGCGGTGGTTGTGGTGTCCAGTGCGGTGCTTGTGGTCCTCGACGCAAGCTAGGAAGCGTCCATCAACGGAAGGTACTCAGTCGGAGTACGGGGTGTTCCATTACAACTATGTCCTCTTGTTGCGGCAGTTTTTCTTAAAGCGGCACTGTCATGCCGAATCCCGTTTATTTTTTAACCCCCCTCCCGCCTCCACTACATCCAATTGACCCCCTAGTCACCCCCAAATACCCCCCAAGATTACCTCTTTTTTAATCTTTATTTTCTGCCCCGATCTATATTCAGGGCGCCGCCATCTTTGTGTGGGTAGGTGAAGTCCCTGTGGGACACGTCATCTGCCCACACTAGATAGCACTGAGATTCCCGCACATGCCCAGTGAAACACCTGGACATGCGAACGGGAATTTCATCTATTCATTCATTCATCAGACAGACGAATGAATGAATAGAAAAGTCAGACGAACAAACAAACACCGAATATCAGTGTTCGTTTGTTCGTTCGGTTTATTACAAGGAGGGAGCTACCGGCACACAGCTACCTCCTTGTAATATGTAAAAATAGAAACGGCAGGGAGCAGTGCTCCCCGCCACTTCATAAGCCACCCAGGTCCCCCTCTCACTCTATGGGGGTCAATATGACCCCCCATAATAGCACAAGGGAGATTAAAATCTCCCGAATGCCCCTACTCGCTATACCGCGAGTAGGGGCATGTCTACTAAACAGTGAGCAGCCTGTGGCACGCTGTGTAAAATGACACAGAGCACTGTGATTGGATGGTTTTCAAGCCATCCAATCACAGTGATCTGGGTCATTTTACCCAGCGTGGGAAAATTCCAAAGAACTTTCCCACGCTGTGTAAAATTACAAAGAACACTCTGATTGGCTTAAACCCACCAATCAGAGTGTTCTTAGCCTCATTGCAGGGCGGGGCAAGGCTTTATAAGCCTTCCCTCGCCCTGCGTAGCTCAGTCTGTGCGGAGCCCTCCGTGGGTGAAGATGGATTATTTTTTTGCGCTCAGGTTTTTTCTTTTTCGTCTGGTTTTTTTTTTGCGCTCGGGTTTTTTATTTTATTTTAAGTTCAACGGGTATGATGGCTTTTTATTTGGCCTTTTTTGGGGCTGAAAAATGAAGATTTTAGAAAAAAGAAGACGTCAAATGGTAAGTTAAATTTTTTTTTTTACAGGTTATTTTATTCCCCCCTCACTATTTTTAGGGTGAGGGGGTTAGGTAGGGGATAGGTTGATTTGGGTGGTGGTGGGGGGGGTGACTAGGGGCTTGGGACCCCTAGTCACCTTGATTGGGGGGGGGGATTTTCATTTAGGGCCCCCACCCGCCGCTCAGGGGTGGTGGCCGGGGGGTGGGACAGTAGGTCCCCCCTCACCGCTCAGGGATGGGGGCTGGGGGGAGGACAGTAGGTGTCCCCCCTCTCTTTATTTAGGCCCCCCCACCGCTCAGGGGTGGGGGCCAGGGGGGGAGGACAGTAGGTCCCCCCTTATTGTTTTTTTAGGGCCCCCACCCACCCACCACTCAGGGGTGGGGGCCGGGGGGGAGGACAGTAGGTCCCCCCCTTATTGTTATTTAGGGGACCCCCACCAGTCGCGCAAGGGGGGGGGGGGAGGTTATTAGGCTTATTTTTTTTATTTTTTTTTACAGTGAGCAGCCACAGGCTGCTCACTGCTTACTAGACATTCCCCTACTCGCGGTATAGCGAGTAGGGGCATATTATTTACTAATACTAAGTAATCTTTAGTTAGTATTAGTAAATTTGGCTGAAAGACCAATTTCAATACGGAGCCAGTGTTTTCTATATACAGGCTCCCTGAAATGTGAGTGTACAATCCATCACGATACTATTATAATCATTGCAAAGCCACTTTAAGTACCATCTGCACTATATTGTATCTCTCTGTATTTTATTTGACATGTACCCCACATTGTACCATTGAATGAGACAACGTTTGGTAAGCTATATATGTATTTGAGCGCTCCACTTATAGGTGTAGGTCTCTGTCACTTACACCGCACTAATATCTACTAATTTGTTTAGTGGAATAGAGGATATTTCCACACAAGTGTATAGAGCTGCCTGTAAATCACCTTTAGACTCTTTTGAGCACTTTTGTTATACACATTCCTCTGTAAAAAGAGGTAACCTTTGATTGGTCTTCCATAGGAAGCTCTACCACCCACACCCCAAGTCACCCTACCAATAAATATTTGACCTACCTGCCTTTCACCCCTATAGTAGTGATGTGGTCTATTAAATCTAATCTGGGACCATTAAGTCTTTATCTTGGGAACAAAAGTGTACAAAATAATTACATCACAACGCTACATTTAAAAAGAAAAGAACTGCCTCAAAAAAAGAAAAACACGATGAAAAAATAAAAATTGTGCCGAATAAGAAATAAATCCATGTGTATCACAATATTTGTCCTTCATGGCACAATGTGATCACGGAAGTTATGTCTCTTCTGTGTTCTGATGCACTCACACTCATACCTGCTTCCTGGTAACTCATTATATGACATCATATAGGTTATGGAACCCTTCGATTGGTCTTCTTTTATTATGTCATCTATGTGGTACTTTTTGATGATGTATACACACTTGTGACATCATGGTCCTCTGTAACCAATACAACCCAGTACAGGGTATATATACTTCTTGGTTGTCCGGGTTTTCTTTGACCTGTTGTGGTTTTTGTTATCGGAGAGAGTATTTATGCTGTGTATTGGATTATCTGTTTTCTGACCTCGGCTTGTTTGACTATTCTTGTTCTGCATTATCCTGATCTTTGCCAATTGATTTTGTGTATGTCTGTTATACTAGACTTCAACCTGTCTCGTTTATTCTCTGTCTGCTTGCAGATATTTCATGTATCTGTCTCAGACACTAGCCCGGCTACTCTGAGGACCGATATATATTCCTGTACTGTTTCCTTTAGGTTTGCATTTTAAGGTAACTATTCCTGACAATGGAAGCCTTGTGAGAGCTTTGTGTAGAATGAGGTTTGAAGGCAAGAACGGACAAACAATCAGAGTGCTTTGATAGGTATTGCATGATATCACTGCTCTATTAAATAAATAAAACAAAGATGGAGTGGGGGGCATCTTATTGTTCCCTCCTGCCTCCACCAGCAATGGGTGGGGGCTATTAATATAATAAACAAGGGTACCTAGTGCCCCCCCCCCCAGTCCATGCCCATTAATAGTGCGTGGGGACAATTAATAAAATAAATGGCTTATGTTCCACTAATGAATGAGTGCTGGGGTGGACACTAGGATATCCCCTTGCTTTTTTGCATTTACTAAAGCCCCCATCCTCTGAAACATTTTCTGGTTGGTCTATGTTGGGAAAACATTGTTTTACCTATGCAATGCTTAGGGAATATTCCCCTAGACATACAGAACTATACATTTTATGTTACAGGGTGTCAGTCTTATGTCCTGCTTTTTACTTCTGTATTTCTTATTACGTAGCTAAGGTATTAATGTATACATAGCTTAAAACACCAAATGGTGAGTAGGCCAGATTCTTTGATTATTTAATATTCTGTTCTTGTCTTGTTGTGCCGTGACACCAGCATGAATTATCTTTTATAAACATCCTGCACTTGAAAAAAAATAGCATTCTTTCTAAAACCTGCAATTTTTAATTGGGTTTCTAAATCTAAGACTGTCACTTGCATCAGTTAACAGGAGACTAACTAACAGCATTACGACATGTTTTATGAAAAATTATACTTTCGGTTCTGAGACCACCAAAATTGGTTAATGTTGCCGTTGATGAATACACCCCTAGACAAACTGTGTTTTATATATACGATGTACTATGCATTAAAACCTTTAAATGCTTATTGATGCATCTGAGTGGTGTGACTTCATTGAGTATTCCCAACAGCTAATTATAGAGATAAAGGAAAGCAGAAACTTCTTTGTTGGTGCATAAGTCCATGGCAGCATAAGGGTTTCCAGACCCTGTGGTGATTTCCAGCCTAACAGTCTAAATCATTTTGTATTTTGTACAGCTCTTTGGGGAAACCAAATTGGCATATGCACGAATTTCAATTGCCTGAATCAACATTTTTCAGGCAAATTGATTCAAGCAAACCAAGTTTTTTGCCAAGCACAAGTCTATCACTTACCTGACTTACTCTTGATACCAAAACAGGTTTTACAGTGGATTTTCAGCAGCTTATTGCATATGTGTAAATGTAAAAAAACTCTATTATTTATATTATACATGAAGTATAAATTTAATAAACATCAATATAACTCTCTTTCCTTAAACAACAAAAACATGTTTTAAAGTGTTTAGATTTCTATATCCCTGAAAGACCCTGTAAAATATGTAATATGTGTTTTAGGAACACATTGTACCCCAGTCAATCAGCTTGGTTTGTTATTCAGTTATTTGCGAAGTTTGAACCACTTGTAACATAAGGATTTCTCAAAGGTGCTCATGAAAGTTGCTGAACAACAAACCAAGAAACATATATTGAGAACCCAGAGCTCTGATGAGAAACTTCACAAGTCTGGGACCCTGTGAGTCAGTTTTTGAGAAAACCTAGTTATAGAGCAGGTCTGAGAGAAATGGATATCTGAGGACATTTTGGACTGTTATTGCACATTTTTATGTGCAAAGTTCTTATTGGCTAGTTCATGGTAGCATCACAGTAGGGTAACACCCACTTCACGGTTTAGGATAGGAAAAGGTATTATGAAAAATACTTCTTCCACATAGGTCCTCCGGTCACCAATCTTTTCCAGTTCTATTCACTGTGGACAGTATTTCCTTTGCTTACCATTGCACATTTAGAATTGGCCCAGCCAGGGGAGATTACCTCCTCTTTCTGGAAACCCAATATACCCAGTTTACACCCTGGGTTTACTCTCTAGTGACCATGGAAATTATCCAGTAAGCTTTGTTGCTGCTTCTAGGTGATGCACCAAAGTGTACTTAGATATATACTGGATATAAACTGGAGGTAATCTGAGGTATACAGAAGGTGGAAAGAAGAAACAAAAAGTAAGATTTGTTTGATTTAAATTCCTCATCTTATTAAGATGGCAGACTTAGTTCAGTGTAATAGTTGTTATGCATTTTTTTCACGTTCCACTTTTTGGAGGTTTGGATGCTGTCTAATCTGTAGACAGTTTTCTATATTGCAGCAGGAGATTGTATTATTGAAGTCTGAGATTTGTAAATTATCTGGTAAACAAACTCAGGCTGGGACTGCTGCAAAGCCACTGCAGTAGGACCTGGTAGACTTAGAAATGTGGATATAAAGCATACTGTACAATCTATGTCTTTACATAATTCATTACCTGCACTTTCAGATTGTAGTGGTGTTATGGAGACAGACTCAGGCACCGTGTTTGTGAAACCACCATCCTCTATGCCTAAGGTGTGCAAGACTGCAGCCAATAAAAAAAAAAAAAGGACATGGAAAGGCCTGATAGACAGCAGTTCTTGTTGGGGGATTGTCTCATAAGAGGTGTTGAGCTGGACAATAGTGGTTTTGTGAGAAATCTTCCTGGAGCCAGGGACGGACTGACAGTGGCCTTGGACCCCGGGCAAAATTAGGACCTGGGCCCCCTGCAGACCGATATATATGCTGGTGTAGATGTACCATGTATTTGATTGTATGTGTATGTTAAGTGAATGTATGTTCCTGTATGCATCTTCACTGTGAGCCCTGGTGTAAGTATGTCTGTGTGTAATGTCAGGATATGTGGCTTCAGAGTATATTTAAATACATGTATTTTTTATTTTATTTTTAAATAGGGTAGTATTTATGTGTGTTTGTTTAGCATGGCAGTATGTGCAAAGGTGTGTGTGTGTGAATTGTGTCAATGTGTTTGTACAGGGACGTTTTAGCCGCAAGGCAAACAAGGCATTTGCCTTGGGCGGCATTTTCCAGGGGGCGGCAAAAAAAGCCGCCCCTCAAACGCCCAGGGCAAATGCCTTGTTAGCCTTGCGGCTAACTGACATGGTGGGCGGCTGGCGAGGGAGCACTTCCTCTGAGCGGTCTGCTCTGCTCCCTCGCTGACGCAGAGCGTGGCTGGGAGCCGGAATATGACGTCATATTCCGGCTCCCAGCCTCACTCTGCGGCGCGCGAGGGAGCTGAGCAGACAGCTCAGAGGAAGTGCTCCCTCGCCAGCCGCCCACCCAGCAACCAGCCCAGCAGCCCGACCGGCTGGGAGACCCCAGGGAGAAAGAGAACCCCCCCCCAGCTTTCCCAAAGGTAAGGAGGCTGGGGGGGGGGGGTAAATAAGGCTGGGGGAGGCTGGGGGGGTTCAGGCAGTAGACACCAGAACAACTACATTAAGCTGTAGTTGTTCTTGTGGTTATAATGTCTCTTTAACTGCTTGTGTTTTTTTTTTTTAATTCAAGTAGTGGGGGTAGGGGATGTAGTGGTTGCAGGGGGTAATATGTGGTTGTAGTAGTTGCAGGGGCTGTAATGGGTGCAGGGGGTAGGAGCTGTAGCAGGTTCAGGGGTTATAAGGGCTCTAGAGGGTGCCTAGGAATAGGGGCTGTAGTTGGTGCATGGGATATAGGGGATCTACAAGGTGCCTGGGGGTAGGGACTTTAGTGGGTGCATGATGTTGTGGGTGCAGGAAGAGAAGGTGCAGTAGTGGATTCAGGGAGATAGAGGATGTTGTGGGTGCAGGGAGGGTAGAGGTTTTTTTCTGGGTGCAGGGGTGCAAGGGCTTTAGTGGATGCTATGGGGTAGGGGCTTTAGTGGGTGTAGGGAGAAGGGGCTGTAGTGCCTGCAGTGGGGTAGAGGATGTTGTGGGTGCAGTGTGGTAGGGGGGTTAAGTGGGTGCAGGGGCTGTAGTGGTTGCAGAAGGGTAGAGTCTGTAGTGGGTGCCGCGGGTAGGTATTTTAGTGGGTGCAAGGGGTTATAGGGGCTCTTGAGGGTGCCTGGGACAGGGGTTGTAGTGGGTGCCTGGGAGTAATAGGAGCTGTATTAAGAGCAGGGGTATAGCGAGTGTAGGAGGTTATAGGGGCTTTTGTTAAGGGAGTTGGAGAGATAGGAGCTATGAAGGGGCAGTGGGGGGGAGATTAGACACTAAATATTTTTAATTTTAATAAAAAAAGGGGGGGTACATTTTAAAAGAAAATGTATTCCCCCTCCCTGGGTCTTACTTTGGCCAGGGAGGATGGAATTCTTATGCTTGGAGTGGATGCTGGACATGCTGCCTGTAACACAGATCAGGGCAGCTCCGCAGGCATGCATGCTCAGTGTGGCTGTGCTGATCTGCTGGCAGAGGCTCTGCTCCTGGAACCTCTGCTGATTTCCTTCAGCCACACAGACAGGCATACTGAAGGGCAGCCTAGTGGGGTCTTTGGGAAGGCTTCTTAGCTGTCCCACAGTGTGCCCTGCATGGGGGAGAAGATTTGTAGCAGCAGGGGCCCCCGGAAGGGCTCCGCGGGCGTCTTACTGAGGGCAGGCTGGCTGGGGAGAATGTCTAATTATCCATTATTGCACTGCAGCAGGTCCAGGCCCCCCAGAGCCTCGGGCCCTCAGTCATGCCTGAGTGCTCAGTCCGCCCCTGCCTGGAGCTACTGCTCACAGAGACAGTACATATTTGTAATATTGTTGAGCAAACAAATAGGAAGGGGAATTGGATGTAATTTTTTCTTTTCAAAAGGGAACAATCATTCTCAGTGAGCAGTTCAGAGGTTTTGATAGGAAGTATTTAAACTTGGGGGGGGGGGGGGGGGGAATAAACTATAGGCCAGTAAGCCTTACTTCAGTAGTGGGAAAAGTGATGGTAACCATGTTAAAGGATAGGATTGTTGAACATCTTAAATCTCATGGATTTCAAGATCAGAGACAACATGGGGTTACGTCAGGGAGATCATGCCAAACTAATCTTATTGATTTTTTTGATTGGATAACTAAAATAATAGATCAGGGTGGTGCAGTGGACATTGCTTACCTAGATTTCACTAAGGCATTTGACACTGTTCCACATAGAAGGATCATCAATAAACTACAGTCTTTAAGTTTGGATTCCAATATTGTTGAGTGGGCAAGGCAGTGGCTAATTGACAGGCAACAGAAGGTTGTAGTCAATGAAGTATATTCAAAGCAAGGTCTTGTCACCAGTGGGGTACCTCAGGGATCTATACTTGGACCCATTCTCTTTAATATTTTTATTAGTGATATTGCAGAAGGTCTTGATGGTAAGGTATGTCTTTTTGATGATAATACAAAGATTTGCAACAGGGTTGATGTTCCAGGAGGGATAGGCCAAATGGCAAATCAGCGGTGGCAACTGACATTTAACGTGGATGAGTACAAGATAATGCATTTTGTACATAAATCCCCAAGGATAGAGTATAGAATATTTGATACACTACTAACCTTAAAGGGACACTATAGTCACCTGAACAACTTTAGCTTAATGAAGCAGTTTTGGTGTATAGAACATGCCCCTGCAGCCTCACTGCTCAATCCTCTGCCATTTAAATCCCTTTGTTTATAAACCCTAGTCACACCTCTCTGCATAGATAGAAGAACAAGTGCCCCAGATACAAAGTAGCTAAAAAGGCATGTAAACTAAACAGTTAACCAGCAAATACACTAATAGTACAGATGCACCTAGTAAACCTATAGTTCTATAGGAGATTTGGGGGAAGGAGTCCCTAACATAGTATTAGTGATAAGCTGGTTTCTAATCCTCTATATGGTAAGTCAAAGAACCAAAGTAATCCTAAATTAAAAATCATCCTAAATTAAAATCATGCCTTTTTAGCTACTTTGTATCTGGGGCACTTGTTCTTCCATCTATAGATTTTGTATCTAAGGGCTTTGTAGTTCCCCACCATTATTGTATCTAATACCTTTGATCATTGGAACTGTAACAATACTTCGCAACTTTGCATATATTTTCCAAGTTACTGCAGTGATTATTTTAGATCAGTCAGTACACCATTTATTTAATCCTATTTTATTAATTTATGTTTGTTTTGAGTTTCTCCCTTATAAGGGATTATTAAAGAGTTTTTGTTTTTCTGCACTCTGCGTTCCACTTCTACATTGACAATCGCAGAGGAGCTTTTTTTCAGATAGATACCAGGCCTTTTTGGGAGGCAGTTTGTTTTACATCTGCCACCTATTAGTCCATTTTTATTTCTAGCGTTCATATTTGTTTGTGTGTGAAAAAAGTAAAAAACTAAATTGAATGCTAATACTTTGGGTTGTCTTCTTTTGCAAATGGTATGCCATCATGGGGGTAATTCTAATTCCTGGGCTACCATACACTCTCAAAGGCAACGTAACCAACCTGGCAATTTTCAATGTAAAAATATTTGACCCATATATTTGACCCTGTAACTTTCAAAAACGCTATAAAACCTGTACATGGAGCATAGTGTTATACTCGGGAGACTTTGCTGAACACAAATATTAGTGTTTCTTTATTTTGGTTATGCAGGTGGTTACAGGATATTAACAGACGCCACAACAGCGCATTTCAAGATGAACAGTAGATAGACAGTGGCATAGGAGTTTGCACTTTTTTTTATGTTTTGGTATCATGCTTGTCTAAACAATAAGAGTGTAAAAGGATGATTAATGAAAATAAAGTATGATAAACGACAATAAAACAAAATAATCAATGCTTAACATGTAGTACATCTGCATATATGGTAGGTATTCCTTTTCTTTTTTCCACAAGTTAAATCAGGACGTGTCAGTGAATGAGTTTACATCAGGGTTGATGGAGACATGCTTTGTAGCCTGACACTGAGTGAATAAATAAAGTAAGGCAACATGCTATTGAAACATTAAACAGGTGAACTCAAGATGTATCAGCAAGAGAATATGCATAAGGGTTAATGAAGACATGCTTTGCAGCCTGACACTAAGTGAGTAAATATAAAAAGGTATTACAGGGGTAGTCCCGCTTTTGTCTGTTACCTGCTCTGTTCGAGTAGTAGGAGACAAGTGTCCTTCAGAGCAGGCATCAGAACGTGTTTCATAATTTTCTGAACATGGCTTGCTCTATGGCTGGGACAGTCAGGAACACAGGTCATAGGTTTGCTCCGCACAGTCCAAGGGTTGTCACTAGGGTTCTCTGGGGCGCAAGTGCCCCGGATCGGCACGAGCAGAACTATCCCATCTGGGTATCCACAGAACCACGGGCACTCGGAAGCCCGCCAAGCCACGAGGCTCCCCCCTCAAGGAGTCTGCGGGTCAGCTACCTCCTGCACCTCCGCTATGCCGCTGGTCCCGGCCAGGAATACATGCAGCCTCTTCATGTCTCACCCACCTCCTCTCTGAGACAGGGCGCACTTGGCCTCACAGCCACCGGTCCACCGGAGGCCTCAACACCCCCCAGCTGGGCTCTCAGCGATAGGGACAATATTCTCCGACATCCAGTCGGTCAAGGCTCAAACAGCCGCCCCTCTGAACAGGAGACACCGCGCCCCTGGAAAGCCACTCAGGATCTTGGAGCTTAAATGTGACAGACCCTCCACCAGGTAAGTTTGCACCCCTATTCCACGAAGTGGTAGCAGCGTTATCTGTAGTTGCATGCTGGGGAAAGCAGTCTGAAGTAGTTAGGCCACAATGTCAGCAGGCCCTGTTCAGCACGCGGTTGATCCGCTATATTTGTGTGGTCATGGACCGGGATAACCCCCCAGCCTGCGGGGGGGGGGAAGCGGAGCTGAGCCTTTCCTGCAAGTGAAACCGCCAGTGCACTGTTCTCCCTTTCGTGGAGTAGGCTCACACGTGGAGGTAAGCCGCGGTCATCGGCTTTCATGTGTGGTTAGGAAAACGACCATGTCCCTGCTCCGGGATGCTGCTGGGGTATTCCCCTCAACCTTGCAGTTTCGCCCTCGGGTTTAGAGATAGTTGCTTCGGGTTATTTATGTTCTTTTTGGGGGCCCGGAGCCGGAGCTGTATGTGTTAGCATCTGGTCAGCTCAGCGGCCCGGCCCCGCCCCCAAAATATTAGTGTTTCAAAACAGGAAAACGTATCACAACAATTATATCATCAGTAAAAGTGCAAAAAAAGTGTGTGAAAAATGCAAAAAAAACTCACTTTCACTGACAATATCATCGCTGTGATATGTTTTACTGTTTTAAAGCACTAATATTTGTGTTCAGTGAAGTCTCCTGAGTAAAACAGTGCCCCCCATGTACAGGTTTTAGGGTGTCATAGAAAGTTACAGGGTAAAATACAGTGCTAGCAAATTAAATTCTCTGGACTTTCCACCTGGGTTGTCAGACAGGTCCCTCAAATTGAAAGTATACTTATGCAAGTGGAGCGCTAAATGATTTCCAGGATTTTAAAGTTGCTTCAGCTCAGATATGCATGTAAAATATAAAAAGCATATAGTTACATAGTTAGATAGCTGAAAAGAGACTCGCGTCCATCAAGTTCAGCCTTCCTCACATCTGCCCTTAAATAGTGAAGTACAGTTTAAAATGTAATATATTTATTAGTCCACACTAGACACATAACACTCCTAACCACAGTTAAATAACAAGTGTCATGGATTTTACAATAATAGCAGAGAGAAAAAAATAAAAAATAAAAAGAATAAAAATAGCCTCTTACAAGATGGATAAAGTGAGTATATGCAGTTCTCAACTGTTACTCACATATGCTTGTGGTGCTCATGCACACTCTCGATTAGTAGTGTGACCGGCTTCCAGGAATCCTCCACGGATAGATAATTCCACTGTAGTCGCCGGTATACTGCTGGTCAGAGCGTTGGCTTGCTAGTCTTCTGGGTTCTCACGTAACTCCGCCCACTTTGCGTCACCTCATAACCTGCGTGGTTACGTCACCGCGTCGTCTACACGTTTCGCCGTAAAGCTTCTTCAGGACGTTAGACGGTGATGCCCCTGAAATTGCAATCAATAAAATTACTTAATTGTGTAAAAAGATTACATAAATACGCACGTAGAATTTAAATATATATGCATATTTATAAATTTGAAGTCTACGTGTATATTTATATAATTATTTATATAATTTTGTATATGGACATATGTATATTTCGTATTATTTTTATTTATTTATATATACATAGATATATATACAATTTCATTCTAAGTGTATTTTGCTCTAAATATATATATTAATATCAAAATACAGTTAAAATAAAATTTCGTATAGATATATATATATTTTTTACATTTTTATTATTATTTTTATTTAATTTACTTATTATTTGTATTTCATTAGTCATTATATATATATATATATATATATCATACGTGTGTAATTTAATTATAAGTGTATTTTTATATTAATATATGTATATATTAATATAAAAATACACATGATATATAGACATGTTATATAGATATAATATGTCTCTATATCACACACACACACACACACACACACACACACAGTTCTATTTTTTATTAACATTAACATGTATTTTTTATTTTATTTTACACTAGCAGGGAGACTGCCTGTCAGCACAGGCAGACACTAGAACACCTATTGTGACCATGTGATCGCACTGTTGAGCGATCACATGGCCCCAGTGGTCCTAATTCGCCATGGGGAGACTGTCTGGGCTGCACGCAGTCTCCCCACACTGGGAGCACCGCCGGGGGAACGGCGGTGATCGGGTAAGTAAATACTACCGTTATGACGGTTCAGGACCGTCAGCGGTCGGCAACGCTAAAATGCCGATGACGGTCCAGAACCGTCCTCGGTCGCTAAGGGGTTAATTCCTATTTAAGCAGTAAGGGTGTACTTACCTAATTTTAAGACCTGCTAAGGAAAAGATGATTGTTATTATGTCCGATATTTTTTTCCCCATCACTGTATATTAGGTTGTCATTTTTTTTTTCAAAATTCATAATTGGTGGTTGAGTACAGGCGTGTAGCTATCTACACTATCTACAATTATCCTGGCTGCTCAATTTATTTTTCCATGTCTCTGTACCTTCATGCCTCAAGAAAGTGCATCAGTAGTTAGAAAACCAGTTATTGTAACTATGGTGGCTACTTGTTATCACAGTTACTCCTATTACTTAGAATAGGCAACTCTTATAATAAATAAACAACTACTACTACTAAACAACTACATTCTGTGCTACTTTTTGTGTCACCATGTGTGGAACCCCTAATCCTGAAGCATGCAAATATGTTCGGGCAGCGCCTTATTGTTTACTACTTGGTTTTACATCCTCATAGCACTTCTGAGATAAGGACTTTGATGAAACAGTTGAAAAGCCCAATTTCAGCCGCAAGTACTTGAAGTTGTGGGGGGGGATGGGCGGTGAATGAAACACAGATGAAATGCTCACATTGACTGTGTTGAAATTTAAAACCCAGTCAAAAGATACTAAAAACAGATTAGGGACTACATATCTTTCCTATGTTTGCAAAGCTTGGCAAAAGGTGAAGCCTTGTCAAGCTTACACCTGTCACTAGTAATGGGGAAAATATATAGGGGGGAAAGGCTCTGTGTATTGAAAAACTGGTGGTCTCTGTGGATCATTCATAGACCTCAGTGTTTAGTCTCATCAGAGGCGTAACTAGAAACCACTGGACACTGGTGTGAAAACTGCCCTGGGAAGGGTGATTTCCCTGGGGTCCAACGCCTGATGGGAGTCAGAGTTCCCACTCTCACTCCCTCCTCTCCTTCCTCCCGCATGGCTCCTGGTGGTTGCTGGGAGGAAATGACCGGGGCAGTCACTTCCTCCCAGCCTCTGACCTCATCAAAGGGGGCCCGGTCACGCTGTTAAAGTGCTGCAGCAGTGACCCGGCCCCATGGAAATGTGTTTCCATTGGGTGGCCCTAACAGCATGGCCACCCGATGGGCCCATTCAATGCAGCCCCGGCAGTAATACCTCCGGGCCGGTCTGCATATTGGGCATCGCAGTTGCAGGGGTCTGCAGGGCGGCCAGGCCCCCTGGAGTGACAGGCCCGGTCGAAGCTGCGACCCCTGCGACTGTGGTAGTTCCGCCACTGAGTCTCATGCATGTGCAAGAGTACAATGCTGACATGGGCTCCTGACAGCTGAAGTGCCAGGAGCGGAAGAGGACTGTCAGAAAACTCACCTTTTCCTACACCCCACAACAATTGCAAACCCTACAGCAGAGCCGGTTTAACAATCTTTGAATATTTGAGCAGTCATATAGATGTGGCTTCTCCAGTGAGCCTACTGCTAAAATTATGGTGGAGTACAGAAGAAGGTGCACACTGTAATAAATTATTTTTACTGAAGTGTCTATGATGCACAGACTCTATACTTAGCATTCCTGATAGTAGGGTGTAATTCAACCATTTGAAATACTCTCTTCCTGGCTGACGATATTGGTTTTGTGCAAATTTTGTGCAAACCCCATATCCCTTGCACAATGTCAAATCTCCTGCTGCCCAACTCTCAAACAATTTATCACTCTAATTCCCTGATAAAGGAAAACAAATAATTTCTGGATTTTGATGTCTATCACAAGCCAGTCTGTTGGGAATTAACCTGAGAGCGAGAAGTTCCCTTCCTCTGCGGGACTATACATTTTACAATGCTCAGTGAGATTCTAGCTGAGGCTGGTGGGAGTTAAAATGCACATCTAATGTAATGGGATAGTAGGGCATTCACTTGCTAAACGGGTTATGTGGATTATAACTCCACTCAACCTAATTCAATGGTTGTATGAGCCTGATAGAATGTTTAGTCTAAAATAGCTTTATATAGCAATTCAACTTTTTAATGGACACAGAAATTAAATACTTAACTAATGCTGCCTTAACGTATGATGTTTTTTGTTTCTTTTTTGAAACCCACTTTCTCTCCTCTAGCACTCTGTCCCTCACACTTGGGGACTAACATCCCAATCAACAACCTCAACTGCCCTTATGCCTCCCTCCTGCTCTCTGTAACCTCCTCCTTTAGCCTCACGCAGTTGTTAGACTTCAGCAACTCATACAACAGGAAACACTCTTGACCTCATCTTCACCATCTCTCCACTGTTCCATTTCCTTTGTCTGACCACCATCTACTAACATTTGACATCAGCATACCCTGTACCAAAATTTCACTATCCTCAACTCTCCAATCTCGCAGAAACCTCAACTGCCTTGATCTCCAGCAGTTCTCCACCAAACTCAATACTCTCCTTTTACATAGCTCAAATCTAACTTGACTACCTCACTCTACAACTCAAATCTCTCCTCTCAACTCGACATCATGGCACCTCCTACAATTAAATGCAGCAAGCGCCCCCAATTACAACCCTGGCACACCAAGTGTAACGGCTTACCTTGGTTGGGAGTCTGTAGCGCAGATATATGCTCACCCTTGCAATTAAACACAGACCAAGGTGGTCAGGTAAGAACTCACCTGGCCTGTGAGTCTGTGCACGGGGGCTGTGCAGGTTAATGCTCCAAGTCGCAGTACAGAAACGGATAAACCAGGAGAATAGTCGTGGGTAAGCCAGAGGTCAGTGGGTGCCAGAAATCAGGATAAGCGAGTAGAGAGCCGAGGTCAGAGGATGCCAGAAGTGAGGGTACAACGAAATAACAATCCAAGGTCAGGAGAACACTGGAACATGAAACAGCAATACTCGAACCAGAGTCAATTAACTGACACTGCCCTTAGGGAGAGGCAGTGTCTTATACCTGGCTAATTGGTGATCAGCCACAGGTGTGCTGAGAATGTTGGAGCAGCCACAGAATAACGTCCAGCCCCCCAGTGCTGGATACAAGGCAAGATTATACTTCATGCAATTTCTAGAGCTGTATAGTGGCTCAGAGGCAAGAGAGAAGGTCCAGGATTGCAGAGTACCCAGGTTCAAGTCCCTCAACGGGCACTTCTGGGGTGACCCCGCCTGGATGTCGCAGTGAGAACTGTGACACCAAGCTGACCTGTAACCTCCAAAAATGTTCTAGAACTGCTGGAGAAAGTCTCACTTTATATCTGACTTCCTCCACTATACATTTATGCTGCGCTCCTATGGCCTGGCTCTTTCCGCTGCAAAAGTAAATTACTTTAATACCCTCATAAGTACACGGTCCCATCAACCCAAACACCTATTTCACACTTTTAATGCCCTTTTAATCCTCTTCCTTCTACCACCTTGTCCGCCACAAGCTTTGCATCTCCCTTCACTGAGAAGATCTCTACAATCAGAGAAGAGATCACTAATGTCTCTCCTTCCCCTACCATTACATTACCCAACCCCACTCCCTCCACCATTCTACACTCGTTCGTACCTGCTACAGCAGAAGAGGTTTCTGCTCTGCTCCGGTCCTCCTGCCTCACCACCTGTTCCCTCGATCCTATTCCTTCATATCTCATCCGCACTATGTCTCCCTCTCTTGCTCTTCCCCTCACTAAAATGTTCACTCTCTCCCTTTCCTCTGGCACATTTCCCTTACCCTGCAAACATGCAACTGTAACCCCAATTCTGAAAAAGCCTAGCCTTGACCCCATCTCCCCATCCAACTACAGCCCTATCTCATCTCGCTACTGCCATTTGCCTCCAAGATCCTCGAGAGAATTGTGTATACCAGACTGACTGACTTTCTCAAAACCAACTCTCTGCTTGACCCCCTTCAGTCTGGATTCCGCGCTGGTAATTCTGTTGAAATGGCTGTGACCAAAGTATCCAACGATTTAATTGCAGCTTAATCTCACGGCCATTACTCTATCCTAATTCTCCTTGATCTGTCTGCTGCCTTTGACACTGTTGATCAACATCTTCTTCGCATTCTACGTAATTTTGGTCTACGGGATACTGCTCTCTCCTGGTGCTCCTCCTACCTCTCCCAGCGCTCTTTCAGTGTTTCTTTCTCTGACTCTGCCTCTTCCCCCCAACCACTCTCTGTCGGCGTCCTCCAAGGTTCTGTCCTTGGTCCCCTACTATTCTCTACCTACACTGCCTCCCTTGGTAAATTTATCAGCTCCTTTGGCTTCCATTATAATTTCTATGCTGATGACACGCAATTCTACCTGTCCTCTCCTGATCTCTCTCCACCCATCTTGACTCATGTCTCTGACTGCCTCTCTTCGATTTCCAAATGGATGGCTGCTCACTTCCTTAAACTCAACCTGTCCAAAACAGAACTTCTGGTCTTTCCTCCCTCAAGTGTTACTACTCCCGTGTCTGTCTCCCTCCAAGTCAATGGCGCTACCATCACCTCTACCTCGCAGGCTCGCTGCCTGGGTGTTCTTTTTGACTCCAACCTCTCCTTCACCCCTCACGTCCAATCAATCGTCAAATCCTGTCGCTTCCATCTCAAAAACATAGCGCACATCCGCCCCTATTTAACCCCGGATGCGGCTAAGGTGCTGGTCCATGCTCTTGTTCTGTCTTGCCTGAACTACTGCAATACTCCTACTTTTACCCTTTGTGTCACTATACCCCATTCCCTCTAGAATGTAAGCTCATTGAGCAGGGCACTCCACCTCTCTGTTCCTGTACGTCCAGTTGTCTGGTTACAATTACATGTCTGTTAGTCCACCCATTGTACAGCACTACGGAATCTGATGGCGCTATATAAATAATAAAATAATAATAATCAATACCCAATGCATCTTTATGAAAAGGCTTGGACTGGAGATTATTCCTAATGCATATTTATGAAGAACATTTGACTGGAAAACGTCAACTAAGTATGAGCATAGAGGGTTTGGATCTTTATTGGCAACTATTAATGGGATCTCTAGATATATTAGCAAGATCTCTAGATGAGACACAGTCACCAACTCCACACTAGTTTAAAAATAAAATGTATTACCTGTAAACCCAATAGGATCACAAATCATTTCAGCACAGTCAGTTTAAGTCTATTAAGTTACAGCAACATTGTCCAGTAATTGTGCAAAATATTATATATTAATTTTTTTTATGTTTTAGACAATAACATATGAATACATTTAGGCAATGTACAGTGTACAGAGGCCATTTCTGCAGTTAAGTAAATATTTATTGGGCCTATTAATTGTTTGTGAATATTTTAGTGAATGCATTTAATATATGAACAGTTAATTATACAAGTTAAAAATAAATGCATTTTGTCCCTTGTTGATAACATGTATCTAGTGCCATTAGTAGATGAACTAGAGAACTAAATAGCTGAATCTAAGTAGATAAAACAATTCATATGAAAAATGTCAAATCCTCGTATATGCTGATCCACAGGGACAATCCAGTCTGCACTTAAAGGGACACTATAGTCACCAGAACAACTACAGTTAATTTGTTCTGGTGTGTAGAATCATTACCTTATTTATTTATTTATTTATTATTGCCATTTATAGAGCGCCAACAGATTCCGTAGCGCTTTACAGGCTTTTTGCTGTAAACACTGTCTTTTCAGAGAAAATGCAGTGTTTACAATACAGCCTAGTGATAATTTCACTGGTCACTCCTCGGATGGCTGTTAGAGATCCTTCCTGGGTCATGGCTGCCTAAAATGCATCCAAACATTCAGTAACTCCTCCCTCTGCATGCAGACACTGAACTTTCCTCATAGAGATTCATTGATTCAATCCATCTCTATGAGGAGATGCTGATTGGCCAGGGCTGTGCTTGAATCATGCTGGCTCTGCCCTTGATCTGCCTCCTTGTCAGTCTCAGACAATCCTATGGAGAAGCACTGTGATTGGATCAGTCTACCACTTCTGATGATGTTAGCAGACTGCTTGTTTTTCTGAGACAAACAGCATGCAGATCTGCAGCTTCATGCTTGAATACAGTAAGTTTGCTATATTTATGGAGGCATGAGGGGCCCAGGTGGTGGTTTTAACACTATAGGGTCAGGAATACATGTTTGTGTTCCTGACCCTATAGTGATCCTTTAAAATGTTCGGATCCTTTATGTTGTTTCAACATAAAGCTATGCCTTTGACAAGTTAATAGTAATATATGAATGGAACATCACAAGCGTGTTCGGCCACTGTTATATTGTATAGGACCTATTTGTTTAACTAGAAGACTGAGTAACTATTGACTGGAAATAGCTGCATTCCAATAATAAGGATATACATTTAAAAGAGGTCCTGTTAGGCCTGAACAAGCTAAAATGAAGCTATGAAATAGCTCGAACAAAAGACAAGTATGCAAGTAAATACTTTTTTAGGAATGGGTGCCTGTCATAGAAATCCTTTCTCCATTCTTTTTACAGAAGCCTGGCCTGTGCATTGGCAAGTCTTTTGATATACCATATAAGTATCTAGCTATTTGTTAGAATAATTATCTTATATCCTTATTTGCAGGTCATGAGAATGTTAGATCTACATAAACTAAAATAACTGTGAAAATCTAGACAAGCTATCCCTAAGTGTTCTTTTAATACTCATGGCACACAGATATCAAACTCTTTAGATAAAAAAATAAATGACTGAACAGTGGCCAAATGACGTTATTACATTACTTTCCTCAAACGTCTTTCAATCCAGATATTAGATTTCTTTCAATAAGAAGTCTCTAACTTGTGCCAGAAACATTCTCACTCCCTTTTACAAGTATTACTAAAATTATATTTGATAGTTGGATTGATACTGGACACCCAGATGTACTGCAGCTTATCTCCTTGCAGAATATAGATTGGTCGTATGGTAAAAAAAATACTAATATATAAGATCATTGTCTGCCATTCACTGACTGGCTGGATTACAAGACATCTGTGTACAGTAAACTTTCTTTAATATAAAAGAAATAATAATAAAAATTAAATTTGGAAACAATGTGGCCGCCTTCCCTGAGATCGTTCTCTTACATAAACCATATATTAAAAAACAAAAATTGAGAATACAAAACAAAACAAAAAAAAATCACAATAGTGTAACACTGTTTAATAGATAAATAACTCTGGTAAAATAAACTTCCAAATAGCAGCATGAAACCTTTTAAAAATCGCATTTAACTATCCCTTTCCCCAACTTTTATTGGATGTCGCGGAAGTGTGTATACATCACCTCCAACATCTCAGCTGGCTCCCAATACTAATCTCCATGGGAGGTCTTCACAATGTCTACACAAGCTGACATCACCATTAGGTGTCACGTGATGTGTTCCACTAATGTTCTCAAATTCTTTCCAGCCACAGCGAAACTATATTCCCCTAATTCATGGACACTTTATATCAACCTATTAATGGGTAACTGAAGCAATATCTCTGAAAATAAGAACAAGGCAAGAAGAAGGAAAAATTCATGACACGGTGTAATATGTCCTGTGTTGTCGTTCATCTGAGGTATTTACCTAATTTTAAGACCTGCTTAGGAATAGATGATTGTTATTATGTCCTGGTAAAATCAAAGATATTTAATCCATAGCTTCCAGGGATTAAGAATCGAGTACTATCCCCAGGAAGGTGATTTTTGTACCAGACCCTTAAGTCTTGGTTTCAGAGATTGGTACACAAAGAGTGTGAAATAGATTTACTATCCGTGCTTGACTAACTGGGGGTGAGTTAGGTTAATCGATGGTCAAGAAATCATTTAGGTAATGAATTACTCTGGTGCATCTGCAGTAGTTAAGCAGGAGCCAGCACAAGGTTTCTGTGAAGATATATCGAACAACATAGGGCCACTTTTGGTCCCAAAAGTGAGCTTCGTAGCAAAATAGTACTGGTCTTCCCACTTAACCCCATGCAGATGCCACAGGGAGGGATGAATAGGTAAGAATTTGAATGCATTAGCTATGTCAGTTTTACATAACCATGCTCCCCTGCCAACATTGATGATGGTAGCGATAGCATTGTCCACTTTAGCGTACTGAAGAGAAAAATCCACAGAAGGGATTAGTGAGTTTAGACTAGGTGTGGTGGAGGAATGAGGAGCTGAAAAGTTGATTATTACATGTAGTTTATTTGAAAACTTTGGAATAGTGATGCCCAGTGGGCTGGTTCTCCAGCTAGAGAAGGGTGGCAGCGTGAAAGGGCCAATCATAAAGCCTAGCTTGAGTTCTTTAGAGATTAGTAATTACACCGCTTGTGGGTTACTCAAGGCAGACTGGAGATTAGCACATTTGAGTGTCCTTCTGAGATTTGCCCAAAAAGACAATGGATCTCCACAACTTGTCTTTTAGGTCCCTGTATGGGCCTGGCAGACTGGGGTACGGAGGTTTGGCTGGTCGTTGGGAGCTTAGTGTAGTTGAGGCACAGATTTGTTGCGTAAGTGGATGACGAGCAAACTGCACGAGCTGGAACTTTTAGACCGGCAAAATGCCTACAAAATAGTTCTGTATCAAGAGAACTCCAATCAGTTTTAATGCTGAACTGGGCAAGTGCGGCAGCTTCTTTTGCGGAAAATGACTTGTGATAGTCAAAAAATGCAAATCCGCCGTACTTATGCCGAGGTCGACCAGCTTGTGCAAGTACAAGTCGAACTCTTCACGTCTTTGGGGAAAAACTGAACATATTACATCCCTAAACAACCCAAAAGCTAAAACAAACTCAGGGAAAGAAAATAAAGTTTTTTTTTTGTTAAGCCTAGGGTCTCGTGCCTTCATGACAACCGACAAGTCACCAAATGAGTAAGACTTGTTGTCGATGACATCCTGTGACGCTATGAGCAAGGACACCAGGTTGACATCTCTGCCCTCCAAGATGTCCTTTCTCAACATCAGAGGAACTAGATGGGCTGGCATGATTATGGTACTGGTGGAGGCTGAGGGCTGGTTAGCATCCATAAGAGTATTACTCTGCACTCCAACACTCGCAATGGGGATAACAGGAGGAACGGCAGCCGAGGAGGAAGCACCAGCAATCGCAGCGACTTCCAAGACCCCGAGCCTAATAGGAGGCTACAATTTTCTTCTTTAATTCGGCCGTGGTTTTCGGGATAGTCCATGTTCTTAAAGAACTAGGACTTACTGAATCCCCTTGCCTGGAGGGGGAATCGTTCCTAGCCGGGGTACTAGGTAAAGATAGGTCGTCACCTTGAATGGACTTGTTTGACATTCTATGTAGGAAAAGTAGACAACGTGTAACATTGTGTTAATGATATGTGAAGCAAAAATGGTGGACTGGCAGTAGCTAATGCCAAGTGGTGAAATTGTATTACCAGGAGGTGAATTTGATTAAATCTAGCGCGGAGCGGCGAAAGAGGCTTTAACTAGGAATTGGCACACAGGCGTAAATGCTGGGGAGAATGCCTCAGGTGATCGATAACCGTTAGGCAAAAAGGTTGGGTGTGACAGGTGACTTACTATAACAATGAGCGAGGCACTAACTATGTTTTGGACCGATGGGCGAATGTAACTCGATATTGAGAGTGGGAGTAGGCCACGCTGGACCACTGATTATGGCAGAGAAGCCCAGAAAGACGTACCTAGTTAGGCCTAGTGTATAGCTAGAGAAAATGCCAGTCCAGGTTACTACATTACTATAGGGGTATCTAATTTAGTAGATCATTACATACCTTGGTCAAGCAACTGTGTATATGTGAGGTTGGAGCGGGAACAGGAGTATCTACTCCTGAAACTTGAATGACAGATGGGGTAGCGGGTAAACAAATACCTGGGACAAGACCTATGAGCAAACTAGACCTAATTATAGCCATAAACAATAACATGTATTATATTAAATAAACAGTTGAAACAATAGGCACTTAGCCTATGCAACTTTTGCAGGCTTGGGTGGAATAGCGTCAGAACATATGTGAAGACAAATGAAGCAGTGGGTAAACTGATACGTGGGACAGGACCTATGGATAAACAAGATCAAATATACTCAACCAAATGATATGTATATCAACGAAAGTTTAAAAATGATAGCCACTTACTAATAAGTCAAGTGGCAAGAAAGTCCTATAGAGTCAGCCCTAGAAACGGAAACTCTTGCAGGCTTGTGTGGGTGATCGTCAGAACCTATGTGGAAACAGGACTAAATCAACTACCAAAATAAGAAAGCAGCACTTTTTCTTTTAAGTAAGCAAAGCTTTAACCACATACCAATAGTTAAGATGAAAAAACACTTGAAACTTCTGATTTGGCTAACCAGTTCAGGAAATGTTGAACCTAATGAGGCTGAAGTAACAGAAACAAAATACAGGATACCTTTGAATCTGACCGTAAAAAATTTAGGAGCTAAGACAGACCCCTTGACAGCATATATTCCTGACTGAAGAAACCATACCTCAATCAGGAATTTTTTACAAATTCATACATAAAGCATAGTATTTTGACAAAATAATTACCTAGACAGGCCACAAGGTGGCGATAACAGCTTAAATAACTTGTAAATTCCATATACGAAAAGCTGAAATTCAGCCGAATGAGGGGAAATGACAGCAAAAGTCCTTACCATTAATTGTAAGACTGCTTTGAACAAGCCGAACTGAAAGTGCCGAACGCGGCACGAAATAGCAAAATACAAGCGAGCAGTGTTGCAAGCACGTTTGGGGTTAGCTAAACAGTTTGTGCCGATATTTTTATTTTGAGATTGATAATACACTGCAATACCGGTGCCGGGATATGTATGGTGTATGGATAGAGGCAGGAATAGGGAGCTACATGTCTGCTTCACTCTCCTGACTGAATCTACAGGGGAGCAACACATGCAGCCAGCAACTCCCAGACTGAGAAACAGTCTACAGATCAGGTAAATGAGGGATGGGGGGTAGCCTACAGATCAGTTAAGTGAGGGGGGAGCCTACTGATCAGGGAAGTGAGGGATGGGGGTCAGTCTACAGATCAGGGGAGTAAGGCATGTGGGGGCAGCCTACAGATCATATAATTGAGGGATGGGGAGACAGCCTACAGATGAAGGAAGTGAGGTATGTGGGGGCAGCCTACAGATCAGGTAAGTAAGGCATGGGGGGCAGCCTACAGATCAGGTAAGTGAGGGATGGGAGGCAGCCTACAGATCAGGTAAGTGAGGCATGGAGAGACAGCCTACAGATTAGCTAAGTGAGGGATGGGGGCAGCATACAGATCAGGTAAGTGAGGCATGGGATTGGGGCAGCCTACAGATCAGGTAAGTGAGGGTTGGGGGCAGCATACAGGAAGGGTCAGCAAGGAGCAGGAAGGGTTTGCAAGAGCAGGAAGGGTCTACAAGGAGAAGGAAGGGGCTGCAAGGAGAAGGAAGGGTCTGCAAGGAGCAGAAAGAGGCAGGAAGGGACAAAAGGAGCACAAAGGCAAAGGGGCAGAAAGAATCAGAAGGAGCACAACGGTAAAGACGGAGAAGGAGCAGAACGGAATAGAAATGAGCAGGAAGGGGCAGCAAGAAGCAGGAAGGGTCAGCAAGGAGCAGGAAGGGTCTGAAAGGAGAAGGAAATGTCTGCAAGGAGCAGAAAGGGGCAGGAAGGGACACAAGGAGCAGGAAGGGTCTGCAAGGAGAAGAAAGGGTCTGCAAGGAGAAGGAAGGGGCTGCAAGGAGAAGGAAGGGTCTGTAAGGAGCAGAAAGAGGCAGGAAGGGACAAAAGGAGCACAAAGGCAAAGGGGCAGAAAGAATCAGAAGGAGCACAACGGTAAAGACGGAGAAGGAGCAGAACGGAATAGAAATGAGCAGGAAGGGGCAGCAAGAAGCAGGAAGGGTCAGCAAGGAGCAGGAAGGGTCTGCAAGGAGAAGGAAATGTCTGCAAGGAGCAGAAAGGGGCAGGAAGGGACACAAGGAGCAGGAAGGGTCTGCAAGGAGAAGAAAGGGTCTGCAAGGAGAAGGAATGGGCTGCAAGGAGAAGGAAGGGTCTGCAAGGAGCAGAAAGAGGCAGGAAGGGACAAAAGGAGCGCAAAGGCAAAGGGGCAGAAAGAATCAGAAGGAGCACAAAAGTAAAGTAGGAGAAGGAGCAGAAAGGGCAGCAAGGAGCAGGAAGGTAAAGTAGGAGAAGGACCAGGAAGGAGAAGGAACATAAATGAGCAGGAAGGGACAGCAAGGAGCAGGAAGGGACAGCAAGGTGCAGAAAGGGGCAGCAAGGAGCTGGAAGGGGCAGAAGGAGCACAAAGGTAAAGTAGGACAAGGACCAGAAAGGGTCTGCAAGGAGCAGAAAGGGATCAGAAAGAGAAAGGAGCAGAAGGGCGCAAAAGAAGCAGAAAGTAGCAGAAAGGTAAAGGAGCAGAAGAAGACAAGGAGGAGAGAAGACAGCGTCAAAAGAATAAGAAGACTGTGTCAAATGAAGAAGAAGAAAAGGAGATTGGAGCAAGAAGGACAAGTGAAGTGATCCCTCCACTTCATTCTGGACACCACATCATAAGGCTTTGGTACATGGGCCTGGCAGGGAATCTTTGGACCTTCTCATCTCCCTAGGTAAAATAAATCTCAGTGTTAATATGTCTTTTATTTACTAAGTGTGTCAGGAAGCACAGAGTGCCGTTGGATAGGGGTTTCACTGATTAGCTAGAGCGGTCAGCAGGCACTCTGAGCCAATCAGTAGCTGCCATTCATAAAAAATTAAAACATTTTTATGAAGCTGGGTACTAGCGATTGGCTTAGAGCGTCAGTGGACTCTAGCCAATCAGTGGCACCCATGCCTGATGTCAATCTGCACTTCCTGACACTCCGTTTCAGAAGCCGAATACCACTGAGTGACGGAGATCTGGAGCTGGAGGAAGTCTTTGGGGTTAAACAATTTGAGAGAGGTTTAACACCGTAAAGGAAAGAGAGCACCCAGGGGCCTCCTGGCATCATAGCATTTTCATTTAGATGAAGTTATTATGGTGACCAGAATGTTCCTTTAATTTGATTAAAGGAACACTATGGTGTCAGGAATACCATAGTTGTGAAAACGCTATAGTTGTGAAAACTTATAATTATGCCCCCCCCCCCCCCCTGGAAAAATTCCTGCGGACGCAGACCATGATAGTGTGGGCCAAAATTCAGAGTAGAGTTTGGGGAGTCAATAACTTTCTGTTTTTTTTAAATTCTTTCTTTTATAGAGAGCTTAAGTCTGCCTCTTTTTTTATATTTTTGAGAGTAATAAAAAATAAAAATTACAAATAGAAATATAAACACCAGAAAATATGAATATAACGGAAGTGCATGAGGGGTATTAACCTGTGAACTTGCAATGTTATACTTCATCCTGAAGTATGTACTCTCAGGGCCGCCCTTAGGGGTGTGCGAGCTGTGCGGCCGCACAGGGCGCCATTCAGCAGGGGGCGTCGTGCCGCCGCACAGCCGGACGGAATTAAAAAAAATAATAATAATGTCCGTCGGGGGCGGAGCTTACCGTGCGGCGGGGGCGGAGATAAAAGCGCCGGAAAACTGCTGCAGGGGAAGCAGGAAGGAGTCCCTGCTTCCCCACCAAACAGTCACCAGGAGCTGCACTGCCTCCACAATGAGTGATTGTCAGGTGAGTGTGACTCTCTGCCTGTGTGTATTACTGTCTATGTGTGTGTATGACTGTCTGCCTCTGTGTGTGTGTGTATGACTGTCTGCCTGTGTGTATTACTGTCTGTGTGTGTGTGTGTGTGTGTATGACTCTCTGCCTGTGTGTATTACTGTCTATGTGTGTGTATGACTGTCTGCCTCTGTGTGTGTGTGTATGACTGTCTGCCTGTGTGTATTACTGTCTGTGTGTGTGTGTGTGTGTATGACTGTCTGCCTGTGTGTATTACTGTCTGTGTGTGTGTGTGTGTATGACTGTCTGCCTGTGTGTATTACTGTCTGTGTGTGTGTGTGTGTGTATGACTGTCTGCCTGTGTGTATTACTGTCTGTGTGTGTGTGTGTGTGTGTATGACTCTCTGCCTGTGTGTATTACTGTCTATGTGTGTGTATGACTGTCTGCCTCTGTGTGTGTGTGTATGACTGTCTGCCTGTGTGTATTACTGTCTGTGTGTGTGTGTGTGTGTATGACTGTCTGCCTGTGTGTATTACTGTCTGTGTGTGTCTGTGTGTATGACTGTCTGCCTGTGTGTATTACTGTCTGTGTGTGTGTGTGTGTGTATGACTGTCTGCCTGTGTGTATTACTGTCTGTGTGTGTGTGTGTGTGTATGACTGTCTGCCTGTGTGTGTCTTTGTGTATGTCTGTGTGTGTGACTGTCTGCCTTTGTGTGTCTGTGTGTGTGTGTATGGCCGTCTGACTCTGTGTGTGTGTGTGTGTGTGTCACATACAACCAATACACGCATATCACACACTGTTAAAGGGACACTCCAGGCACCCAGACCACTTCTGCTCATTGGAGTGGTCTGGGTGCCAACTCCCACTACTCTTAACCCTGCAACTGTAATTATTGCAGTTTTCTATAAACTGCAATAATTACATTGCAGGGTTAACTCCACCTCTAGTGGCTGTCTACTAGACAGCCACTAGAGGGAACTTCCTGGGTTCTAGCACAGGAAACCTGTGCTAGAGCGTCGCTGGACGTCCTCACGTTGTGTGAGGACCTCCAGCGTCGCTCAAAACCCCATAGGAAAGCATTGAAATATTTTTTCAATGCTTTCCTATGGGGAGACGTAATGCGCATGCGCGGCATTTCCGCGCATGCACATTAGGTCTCCTCGGCCGGCGGGCGAGATCAGTCTCGCCCACCGGCTGACGCAATCACTGGGAGGAGCGTCGCGGAGGCGGAGACAGCGGCGAGGGACATCGTCGCTGTCCCAGGTAAGTGACTGAAGGGGTTTTCACCCCTTCAGTAACCGGGGATTGGGGGGAGGGAGAGGGACCCTCCAGTGCCAGAAAAACGGATCGTTTTTCTGGCACTGGAGTTTCCCTTTAATACACCCATTACAAATATCACACATAGCATACATATCACACACAGTCATCACACCTACTACACACATACACAGACAACACAAACATTACAGCATACATGGATGACGGGGGGGCGCTGTGAAGATTTTTCGCACAGGGCGTCTAAATGCCTAAGGCCGGCCCTGTGTACTCTGGTCATAGGTGGGGAGGCATTAGGGTACTAAGGTGCTAGGGTACAAGGCGCCCTATCGATAGCTTGCGGCCCGGGACACCAATTACCCTTAGTATCCAAAAAGCATTCGGGAGGCCGTCTTGGTCATTTGGCATGTCAGTGGGAAGGTGGAGTGCTGCCACCTGCTCTGATAACTAGGTGAGTGGTGGGTGGGGGTTAAGACATGTGCAGGTGGTCATGTCGTATCATGTACGTCTCAAGTGCCTTGTTAAGGATTTCCCACTAATGCCCGGTAGGGAAGTGTTACAAATAAAATAAGGAATATGTTGTCAGTGGAAATAGTAGTACTGCTCATTAACCCCTGAGCATTGAAGGGGGGATGGGGAGTTAGGCACGTTGTGTACCATTACAAGACTTATAGATGCTAAAGTACTAACAATGATTTTTATAACATCGAACACAAAAAGATAAACTGAAATGGTGGTAATATGACTGGTATAGGACTCAGTCCAGTACTGCGCTCACAAACGGGTGTCTATCCTGACATCGGCCGGTATCAGCTACTGATCGTGGGATGAATGGCACCACCTTGGAAATGTCCCAGGAACATCTCGGTCCGTCTGATGGGTCTGTGGGTAAGGGGAGGCCTAGCTTTCGGAGGAAAGTTGCTGAGTCTTCCGCAGAGGTGAGCTGGTGGGTGCGACCATCTTTAGTAGCTAGCAGGTTCGTGAGGGTCCCCATTTGTAGGCGACTCCTGCTGTGTGTATGGTTTGAGTGACTTGTCACATTGACCATCTCCAGGCGAGGGATAAGGTGTTTTGTTCTTTACCGCCTCCTGGACCACTGACTTGTCTCGCAGTAGGAGGAAGTGCACCAGCACATCACGAGTGGCTGCACCAGGAGCCCTGCCAGTTTTGGTGAGTTGGAAGCAGCCATCCAGCTGGATACATTTTGCAGCCTTTTAGTGCTATTAGTGAGGCCAGTAGGTGACGCACAAAGTGCGGCAATTCGTAGTTATCAACGGTTTCGGCAATACCCCTGATTTTGAGGTTGTTGCACCTCTTTGAGGAGATTGTCTAATCTTACTTGTACAGCTGTGTGGGCTGCTTGTAGTTGGTGGATCAGCTCCTTGCTGCTCTTTTGTTGTTGGGCCATGGTGGAGACAGTTTCTTCAGTTGCCTGCACCCTTGCTGTAACCACTGTAATGTCTGATTATGTCAAGGTTGGCATTAAAGAAGGCCCGGATATTATTCACATCATAATAATGTCTTCTTTTGTGGCTGGGGCTGTTAGGTCCTCTGTTTGTGGGTGGCCACCAACCCCTCTGTATGGGGGATGTCGTCAGGGGCGTCCATTACCTTGTCCTCTGAGGAGGAATAAGGAAACTCGAGTGGCGCCTCCATTTTGGGCTTATGCCATGGCTGCAGAAGGTTGCTGATTCTGCAGGAGCCATCTCCCACTAGTTTTTGAGTTTCTTCACCTTCTTCCCCATTTTATATGGAGTCGTAGGGTGGCTTGTCAGCCTGATTCGGGGTAATTGAGCTCCGTAGGATGCGGGTATGTGGAGTCGGGAGTCAATAACATTTTAATTAATTACCCAATTCCAATTATATTACATACAATGAATGCTTAATGCATGGAGATTTGTTTGACTAGGTATGAAAGATATATTTTAAACGAGTTCCATTTTCCACCTCGCAAAGTCAGCTCTTTCGATGCATTGTCTATAATATATTTAATGTTTGAGGCTCTAGCACTTGGATTTCGGCACGGATATTCTCCTTGAACTGCTCAAGTGTTTGCAGTTTGTTCAGTAAGTAATCGGGTTCTGAAAGGTCAGGTGAATAAAACTCCAATATCTATTAATAAAAAAAAAATATTGTACAGCGGTATAACGTGCTATTATAGTAATATATATGCAATATATTCACCTTCATGTTAATGAAGTTAATAATAGTTCATGTTAATAGTTCTATTGATCTTAAAAGTTGCCATTTTAAACCTTGGCTGAGTAACATCCCCCAAAGGAAAGTTTCCTTATTTAAGAATATAAAAGAATATCAAAAAAGGTCAAATATTTAAAGGCTATTGTGTTTATTAATAAAAGTTGTCTATAATTAACTATGGCACATCCTTATATGTCTCCCTCTCCTATTTTCGTTCACCGTGGTACTCCCCTTTTGCATGAACTGCTCACAGAGCCAAAAGATCTTAATAGGAACCCCCAAATGGAAAGTAGTTGGAATACATTGAACAAAAGATACCAAAAATACCAGGCGACCGGATTGGCCGCGGTGGAAAGCACAGTGGTGTATCCTGGTTTTGTGCTGCCCTAGGCAGGACAAAACTCAGATGCCACATTTAAGATGGCGTCCTGGCCTGTCTAGACAGAGAAACAGAGTGACGTCACTGACAGAATGACGTCATACGTCAGCTACGTGATGATGATGATGATGATTGGATGGAACCAACTAGGCAGCATAAGGGCAGACCTAAACAAGAAAAAATGCGCATGAAAAAGGAGCACTGATGCTGTTATAAATCGGAACTTATAGAACTAGTATTTTATGTGGTTTGAGAAAGACCCAGCTGAGGTGGAAATGCGTCAGTGTGGGATTTTATCTTTTACTTTGTGGACTCCATTTGGATTTTATTGTTTTATGTTTCACTTCACTTGTTTTACAATAAAGTTTTAACCACTTATGCCGGAGGTTCTTATGGTCCTTATTGTGGGATGTGAAAACATCAGCAACAGTGGTAAGTGGTAAGCTGACAAGCTTGCATTGACTCAGCAGTATGTGAGCAGTATGTGAGTTCCATAAATCCTTACGCAAAGGTATGACTACTATGTTATGAAGTGCAAAAGCATTAATAATAAAAATATATAAAATAATGCTGTTATACAGAAGAAAGCTAATGAACCATCTACTATCAAGGAAGCAGGTAAAAGGCCAAGGTGTTCAATTTAAAGATCCAATAAGATTCTCTTCTCAGCAGGTTAACTTGTCTGTAACCTCCTTGTATGGATATGGGGACATGGTCAATGACCGTGACATAGAGCACATATATATAAAATTGTTTTTTTGGGGTGTTTGAACTATTTTCTATCAATTTAAAATAAAATTAATAAAACTATATTAGTAGTTACTCTAAAGTATTGCATATATTTAAAGTGCATATCAGTAAGGAGTTTGTTTTGGCACATATCACTCTGTTTGTTAATGCATTCGATTTAAAATGCCCCCCAAAATGTGGTAGATAAAAGTTGGAAATACATAATTACATTACATTATATGCTTTCTAGCCATTGTGAATATAGTAGGCAACAAATGAGTAAGGCTATATTTTAATCTGGTGCAGAGGAAGTGAGAATTCTATGCCACTGGCTTTATGCTTCTTAACTTTTCCTTATCAAAAGAAAACCATGGATCCAATGGTGAAATCCTCAACAAGGAGTCCTGGAACCTACTATGACCGGGAGTCAGAAGAAGAAGAAGCCCTTGGAGTATGTACAATTTACAGGTTTACTATAGGTTTACCATTTTATATGCAGTCGTTGGGTGGCTCGTCAGCCTGATTTCTACATGGCCGTTTTGTAGGGTTATTATGCTCTATTGGGCACTATTATCTAGTCCACCCCTTGCATTTAAAAATACCAATAAATCCTATAAAACTTATCTTGAATCCAAGGGGAGAAGCTGTGCGTGTTGACGACAGACTTACATTTTGCACAGAATTGATATTCGTTCTGGGCTGTCTAAGTCATATGTGCTGTGGGGTAACTCGCCCCCAGCACACAAGTGCAAATGTCTCTAAAAGCAGAAGTGGTCATCGTGGTTGGAGTAAGTTTTAGCTACCACTTGAAGCTTGAAAATGTTCTGTTAACGAGAAGTTTATGGATAACCAAGTCTAGATACAATCCTCCTTACATGTGTGAATTGCTCCTTGTTTACTATCAACTCCTCCAGTTATCATATATGTTATTTAACAGTATGCAATCATGTGTTGTATCCTCAGGAGAACTTGGTATCCTCAAATGTAAACTCACTATTCCAACACTCATACACACTGCTCTGACTGTTATATATAGTCTCAACCTATCTATAATAAGCAGACCTGCAGAGGTTACATATTTCAGCAAAACTGACGTGGTTGGGACTCTGTCGACAAGAGTTTATATTGTTTATACCGAGACATTGTAACCAACTGGAAACATGTATCACTGAAAGACCACTTTCTGCTTCCAGTTTAAAATACACATCAAATATAAAGAAAAAAGTAGTGTTTATTCTCCAAAATATTTTCATACCATATATTAAACTAACTCAACAGAAGTGACCACAGTTTATTCCTTCCATGAATGTTTAAAACACCTTCCAGCTCTTTCAGAAACATGCCTGTACAATGGAAAATAATAATAATATTTTTTTTTGTGGCTGGACTGCTGAGCCAGCACATTAAGTTTGGCTTCAACAAACATAATTCTAACATGGGATTTAGGCTGTTTTTGTACTTTATTTCTTATTGTCTCATTTAGAAAATGCGAAAACAGAACAAATTTGACATTCATGATTTTGTTTAAATCAGTACTGGTGTTTAAGGGGTGAGCACCTGGCAAAGTAAGCGGCATAGTTGGATAATTGTACATGAATGAGACAATTTCTAAATAAATTGTGAAAATATAAACATTCCAACACTGTAAATCCTTCCAGGATTATTATGAACAGCCAGTGTATATTAGAATGACTTCTGGACACAAAATAACATTGCAACAGTCAAAGAGAAAATTGATGGAGTATTTAAAGTTTGTTTTCTTTTACCAAATTGCAATATTCTTACAGCTTGCAAAGGGTATAATTATTGCTAAGCAGTATTAAAGCTAGATCGATTAAAATAAAACACGTTTGCTAAAAGACGCAAAGTAAAAATGCTGGTTGTGATTTAAGTTCTTTGAAATTGTGTTTGTACAAATGATAAAAATACTGTGAAATATACTAACCTAGCTAGGAAACATGATAATGACAACCACTGCATCCTGAACAAAGTAAAAAGCAGTCTAAAGGAAGAAGATAAATGCTCATTCAATTACTTGCATTTAAGTCACACACATATACATTCTATATAGTAACAATTTTCTTTACCTCACTCTGACTAGATTCCCCAAATGTGAGGCTCTACGTCATGACTACACTTTGGCAATCAGCCCTGAAAGAATAACATCACACAGAGTCTATAAAATATAATCAGAAATCTTGCTGAGGTTCCACAAAACTTCAATCTTGCAGAAGGGGCTTTTTTTCAACTTAAAAACAATCCCATACCCAGAACTCTAGTGAATAATAGAGAGATGGATTAACTACAAATCAATTAACCCCTTAAGGACCAAACTTCTGGAATAAAAGGGAATCATGGCATGCCACACATGTCATGTGTCCTTAAGGGGTTAATTAAAAAAATAATATTGAAAAATAAACTTATATTGGGTTATATACTGGCCAGTTAGCCACAATTAACTACTGTTCACTGTACTACCACTCCATGCCTGCTATGAGAGGGAATTATAACTGCTGAGACTCAGAATAAGTGTGAAATACATGTATTGCTCTTTATAGTGTGAGACTAATGATTTTGTTGATGGTAGAGTAAATAAAAAAGGGCTCTTTTAGACCAGCCTTGTTGCTGGGAGCTTAGGGAAAACTGAAATAAAAAATGGAACTGTAGCAATAGGGAACAAATTCTCTTCTTCCAGCTATTATGTCAATTATACATTGCCATGTATTCCCAGGAGGAAGGATTCCCCAACTCAGTGGATTAATCTTATAAAAGCAGACATTAGGGTGCTAGAATAGGCCCTGCCAAAAATGAGGTACATTGGCATTGTGACAAGCCATTTTGTATTTTTGCCAAAGTCAGGTGTTTTTAAAGACTAAAATACATTCTGTGAGCTTTGGTTGGTGTTTAGTGAGTAAGTGCACTGGATCTTATTTGAGTTTCTCACTTCTGGGTGGTATATTTTTTTCTCATTCTCTGGTCTTCTACCAGAGGCCTGGGAGTCTAAGGGTTCTGCGCAGTATCTTGGTTATTCCTAAAACTGCACTTTTCTGGACAGCTCTGTTAGAGCCACTCCCCCGTCTTAGGAGTCACCGCCCCGAGTGCTCCTTTCAGTACTTCTGCCTTCACTTTTTACATCCTCTCTAACTCTTATTTCAGTCGTTGGTATTTGTCTATCTTTTCATGCTCCTTCTTTTTGATGTTATAGTCACTGGGTATTGCTACATCCACCACAAATGCAGTCTTCTCTTTCTTGTCTACCACCACAATGTCAGGTTGGTTGGCCAGATGTTTTGTTACACAATCCCAGCAATTTGGTTGTGTCTCTCAGTGTATGCTGTTCCTGCTAACATCTTTCAACTCGCCACTGTATTGGATTTTTCTCAGAGGCCTCTTTGCACAGTCTGTGTTGATAGTTATTTGATGTAATGAAGCCCATGGAGCAACACAGGCGGAGAGTGGGCCTTGACAGGGCCAGAGAGTTGGCAGGTGAAGTTAAGGTCAGGGGGTGGGTTCAAATTAATATTGACAGGGGGGGGAGGAGAGTTAGGGTTTATTTTGTGATTTCCCCCTCTTTCACCTAAATCTCACTTACTTGTTACTTGTCCCTCCCACCCTCCCCTTTTTTATTTTAGGATGTTCCCGTTTGGTCACAGCGGCGGGAATAGGGCGTGGGCTAAAGAGGATTTAGGTGGAATTGGAAGTGGGCAGGCCAAGGTCTAGGCTGGTGTATGCCGGAGTGGACAATGGTTGGTAGGTTCAAGCTCGTTGGTGGCTACGAACCTGGGGGTGTAGGGGTGTCTGGGTACACCCCTACAGTTAAACATATGGTTTGGGGCCTCGTTGGTAGGCCAGGTGTTAAAATGTTATACATTATTTGGAATGTTTATTATTGTTATTTGGTAGGGTCATTGTCGGGGGTATTGGGCAAGAAGGTCGGACGTAATTAATACTTGGGACAATGACCCTAAATTGTTAAATTGTTTAATTTATATTTAATTTAATAAAGCTGTGGACTTTATACTGCAACAGAAATTTGTGTCCAGGTGTCATTTTATTACGGGTTTAGCACATGCTGAATAACGACTGTGCACATGTCATGTAAAAGAAATCAAAGTTTTTTTAAAATTAGTTTAACTTCCGATGTATACAGAATTAAAAAATGTCCTTTTATTCACACAGGGTTTTGTTTCACTAGCTTCAGTGTTACAGTTTATATAGCTGATTGCCTTATAATGATATCACATATGCTCATGTTTTCTTTAGTGCAAGAGTGGGTACTAAAGCATCAAACAAATTGGGAAAACCCTTAGTGGGAAAATAAAGGAGTGTAGATTTTAAGATTGGGGAAAAGGAGAAGACAAAAGGGGTGATGAAATGTTGGTGCTTAAATGGATAATGTGTATACAAAGGTGAGAGGAAGCACTGAGAAAGCGAATGAGGAAGGGTGATTCCAACATTCTTATATGAGTGATCAATAGTTGGGATTACTGAAATTAGGAGGAAGTAGCTGCTAAAATGGGGAAATATAGTTGCTGACTTGGTGAGAAGGTGGGTAATTGGGGGTGTGGATTGAGAAGAAGTTAGGTGTTGATATGACAAATCTAGATTTTAATATTGGATATGTGGGTGTTATTATCAGAGATAAGCAATGTGTGGCTTCAGCTGAAGAGAAGAATGATGTGATGAGCAAACGATATTCTTATTTAAGGGGTATTGATATGAGATGGCAAAGAGACAACAAAATTCTGAATTTAAAAATATGGAAGTTATTTTTATCTTGGGATGCTGAGGTGGAAGAGAAAAGAAAAGTGAGTGGTAACTAGAAAAATGAGTGATTGGATTGAAGATGGTTAATGAGGGGACCACAAGCAGGAACATGGCCAGAGAACCATTAGTAATAAAGATGGCCATTGAATGAAGAAAATTGTGCTGCTGATTGCAGGTGATACTTAGACAGTTTTCCAGCAGGTGGCACCAGTAATCTTGTGACATATTGCAAGTGTGCATGCTGGTAAATGTTTTGCAAGTGTTGCAGGTGAACCAGTGCAAACTAGCAATGGTATTATTCATATTTACTGTACATGTGAGAGATTGCGAGTTCACCTTTTACAATATCCACCTGCAGCGACGATCCAGCATCAACAAAAAAGTGAAAGCATTTCTTCTAGCAATCAGTAAGCAGGTCTGAGTATCCCACACACTCTCCAAACAATCATTCAGAAAATAATGTAATCCACAGATGTCACACAGGCAGTGAAGGGATTAAACAGGCAAATATTTCTGATCTGATGTGCAAATATTTAAGGCATTTGCAAAAACAATTCAAATGCGCTTTAATAGCTTTAGCAGTATTTAATTGTATTACCATCTTGGTAGCTGGTTTTGTGTGTACTGCAGCAGCAGCATTTTGCTGGACAGATATCATGCCAAATGCTAAAAAAAAAAAAATCTGCACAAAGAAAAACGTTCTCTGATAGAAATCTCAGTTAAGTAAGTCTCATTTAAACTAAATTACATTCAATGCATTAGATGTGTTGTCGTACCTAAACATGCAGGGAAGTGGAAACCTACAAAAGGCAGATTCAGAAGACATATTACTGAGCCTTGGAGTGGCTGGTCTTAACGTATTAATGCAGCAAGAAACAAGGTCAAGATAGGCCAAGGTCAGGAATACAGAAATAGTCAAGTCAAGACAAAGCCGGGTCAGGATACCAAAAAAATCACAAAGCCAAATACGAAGCCGGGTCAGCAAGGCACGAGGAGGACTGCGCCGGTCGGTTCAGAAAAGTAATGCTACAGTATGTTCATGACTTCTCTGCTCACTGTATGCCACTGATTCTCTCCAACCTGTCTCTCTTTATTCTCATAAGGTTATTCACTAAACTGAGAATTGTTGGGAATTCAAAGTGAATTTTTTATCTAAGGGCCTGACTGGGAATAAAAAGAAGCCCTAGTAAAATGTTCATTCCAATGCTAACACTCCACACAAATACACCTCTGTCAGCCTCAACATATAGCAACCTCTATTCACCCTTCAAAACTCTATTACCATCCTGGTAGCTGGTTTTGTGTGTACTGCAGCAGCATTTTGCCGGACAGATATAATGCCAAATTCAAAAGGGAAAGAAAATCTGCCTAAAGAAAAAAGTTCCCCAACTACCCAATCCTGTTACATTTACCTTCTCTCACTCTGCCACACTCACTGTATCACATTAATCCACCTACTCCTGTCACACTCACCTTCTCTCGCACTGTCACAAGCACCACCTTTCACCATGCCACACTCACCCTATCACATTAACCCTTGTAATTTTGTCATACTCATCCCCCTAACCATGCCCTACACACCCTGGCACAGAAATCTCCCCTAATCGTGTCACACTCACCTCCCCTCACCCTGTCACACTCACTGCCCAACTCTGTCTCATTCACTCCTCTGGCCATTGCACACACCTTGCCACAGTTACCCCTTTAAAAGGGCGGGTTCCAGGTGAACAAGCAAATGCTTGCCCAAGGTCCAATCAATATTAAAGACAGTCCTGCTTATATAACATTAAAAATTAGCATGGGGAAAGAATTTGGATGCACACCCTAATAAAACGTGCTGTGCACCCTTATAATTCAATGCTATCTTACTATGCTTTCTAACTAATAGAGGGATGTGCAGCAATGTCCTGTTTCCCAGCACTCATCTAGGGGGCACCACCCTCTCCCTCTAAGTAGCCTAGTGGAGCAATAATTGTCTTCTTTTAACAGTAGGTGACTGCTTTGAGAAACAGTGTGCCTGAGCTAAACTTACAAAAAAAATTAAAAAAAATCCTAATAGCCTCATCCACCAACTGTTGAATTCCAGGGCTAAAGAGCCACATCTGGGGATTCAGCTCCCAAAGTCCCCCTTGCAATGTCTAGTACGGAATATATGCTAGGTTACTGTCAATTACACTTTTTATTCCATGGAAAACCTGAGCCAATAACACAAATTATAATAGAGACTTTACAGACGGTAGCCATACATTTCAAGGTTTATACGCCATATGTAAGTGTAATGTGCAGATATTCAGGTCACCAGCAGTGTGGAGTTAATCTAACATTTTACACTGATTTAAAGTCACAAGGTTATTCAAGTTGTCTCAAGTTGTTTTCATTAATATGTCATGGTTGGTTCAATTAACCTTGAGAAAATTCACAAAAGAACATCAGCACTATGTTATACTATTTAAAGGCATAGTGCATTGACCTGGCTTTTCCAAAGTCTAACAGTATCACATTTTTATTGTCTCCGAGGTTGACAACAGAAACATAATTATGTATTTTCTTTTATCTATTAAGGCCATTACTCAATACCTTAAATTAAATAACCAATTTAAATGAACCAGCACAAAACATAGCTGACAGTATTTAATGTATTGTACAATGTATGGTGAGTCTGTTGTTCTCATTGCGTATTTATCCTTTCCTGCCACCTCCAGATGTTCAATCATTTCCCCTCATTTCCCTTCTTTCACAGTCCTTGACCTTCCTCACACTGGATGATACTTGCCTTCCCTTCATCTTTTCCTTTCCACCTGTGGCCTTTGGCTCCCTCCAGCATTATATTTATTATCTACTTCTCTTTCCACTATGATGAACTCCTTTTGTTTAGAAAAAAAAAAGATTAGGCTATTATTATTGATGTTTTTACTTTTTGATGTTTAAGATTTATGATTGCAAATGCATACGCTAGATACTCTTAACGCTAACTTATTACATCACTGGTAATACTTTTTTTTCACGAATCATTGAAGTAAATCATTAGTTGCATCATTATGTGTCAACTTTTCTTCTAGGGGGTTTTAACAAAACTCTGTTTTTGGTTAAAGTAACCCTTTGCTGGCATTGTTCCCCTTGTTAAATAGAAAGAAAAAGGAGAAACAAAACCGTAAAGAAATAACTTTGATATAGTGTTCTCCACCAATCTGACACCTGTCATAGACAGGCATTTAATCCACTGCTTCTCAATGAGAAGTACTTGTGTTTGGTGACGCACAACATGAAGTCCTTCAAAATTTCCATTGGCAGAGAAAAGGGACAGAATGTATGCATTAACATCACTTCATCAAGATTAAGTGGTTTCAGAGTGTCCCTTTAATAATATTCACCCTATTTTAATACACTTCCAGCCTGTTACAGCATTTCAAGCACACCTCCCAGTTATTATATCTCATACACACAGCCTGTGACCACTACCTCACTTCCCTGTCACTTACACACATACACACACCATGCCACAAAACCCACTTCATCTCTACCTACACACACATACAAAAACAAGGGTCTCTTTCACCCTTTCACCTCATAACATACCATCACCTCACTTTCAAATCACTTTAACAAAACCTCTATGACACATATTTTCTTCACCTAGCGATTTACACCCACCATCCTGACACATTCACACACAACGTCCATACTTCCATCCAGTCACACTTTGCCATTCGGCCAACCATCCATCCCCATACTCTAAAATGGTCATATGCTCCTACCCAACCCCACCTCATCAGTTATATCCACTTACTCTGTCACATTCACACATATGGCCATCTACCTCCTCCCACCCAGTCACATATTACCATCCATCCACCAACATAGTCATAGTTACATAGCTGAATAAAGACTTGCGGCCATCAAGTTCAGCTTTCCTCACATTTGTTTTTTGCTGTTGATCCAAAAGAAGGGAAAAAAAAACAGTTTGAAGCACTTCCAATTTTGCAACAAACTAGGAAAAAAATTCCTTCATGACCCCAGAATGGCAGTCAGATTTATCCTTGGATCAAGCAGCAGCTATTACCCTACATTGAAAAATTATATCCTTGAATATTCTTGTAACGGACCCTTGTCAATCGATGCTCCTAGTGCTTACCAAGGACCATTAGCACCGCACAAGACACCATAAGCACTGCAGATCCCACGAACCGCCGCAATTTGGCTGGGAACTCGTCGTCCTCTACCCACACCGGACCTATGACAAGGCTACAGGTTCCAGTGGGTGACCCTCTCTTCCTCCAGAGAGTTAAGCAGTTATTGCTCTTAAAAGAGCTTAGTGATTATAGCCCAGGGGAGTATAACGAGTATAGCAATCCCCCAGTTTAGATGCAGCCTTTTCCCCCACACATGAGACAAGACTGCATGTTGAGGGTAAAACAGGAACTCAGCAGAACTGAGGATTTATTGTCTTTTATACAGTTTTCCTCACAAGGTTACCAGCCACGTGGACCTTGTGGAGCACAGGACACAAAGTCACAAAACCAATCAAAACAGTCTTGTACAGTTAGACACTCCCAGATAATGTACACAAACCCTTCCCAACTGCTTGTGATATAATTAATGAAGACAATGGGCTAACTCAATTAACTCTAAGCAGAAAAAACATAAATTTGTACAAAATACATATCCCCTGATAGCCCCCGATCTAGGTGAACAATATATCCGAAAATCGCCCAGATTGGTTCAGGAGTTCAGGAATTTCCTGGAAGTCTTATTTTTGCCCCACCGTGCACATGGTCCCATGCCCAAAAAAGTTTCATACACCCAACGACAAAACACTGCTGGACAATTTAAGATGGCCGCCGCCACATGTTTGAAAGGGGCATTGTGCTAAGTCGCAATATGCACAAATAGAGTTTTTAAATGGAAATACACCCCAGTGGCTATAGTCACAGGGCAAGAGGCTGGCAAGCAGACCTCTCCAAAACCCAGTGGCGAGGTTACTTTTGCCACAATTCTGTTTTTGCAAGTATGCATCTAGTTGCTGTTTGAACATCTGTATGGACTCCGATAAAACCACTTCTTCAGGCAGAGAATTCCACATCCTTATTGTTTTTACAGTAAAGAAACCTTTCCTTTGCCTTAGACGAAATCTTCTTTCTTCCAGTCTAAATGCATGACCTCGTGTCCTATGTAAAGTCTGGTTTGTAACTAGATTTCCACACAATGGTTTGTATTGGCCACGAATATATTTGTATAATGTTATCATATCCCCTCTCAGGCGACTTTTTCAAAACTAAAGAGGTTTAAATTTGTTAACCTTTCTTCTTAGCTGATATGTTCCATTCCTTTTATTAATTTTGTAGGCCGCCTCTGCCATAATATCCTTCTTTAGAACAGGTGCCCAAAATTGCACTGCATATTTAATATGTGGTCTTACCAGTGATTTATAAAGAGGCAAAATTATATTCTCAACTCGAGAATGAATGCCCTTTTTCATGCATGACAATACTTACTGGTCTTAGCCACTGCTGATTGACATTGCACATTGTTGCATGGTTTGCTGTCTATAACAATTCCCAAGTCCTTTTCGTGTGTTGTTATCCCTAATTCGCTTCCATTAAGGGTATACATTGCTTGTGCATTCTTTATGCTGAAGTGCATAACTTTGCATTTTTCAACATTAAATTTCATCTGCCATTTGAGGGCTAATCCCCCAGTTTATCTAAATCCCTCTGCAGCAAAGTAATATCTTGCTCACATTGTATTACTTTACAGAGTTTTGCGTCATCTGCAAACACTGAAACATGACTTTCAATGCTTTTTTCAAGATCATTTATAAACATATTAAATAGAAAGGGTCCCAGAACAGAACCCTGTGGGATGGCAATTGCCACCTATGTCCAGCTTGAAAATGTACCATTAATGACAACTCTTTGTACTCTATTCTTAAGCCAATGTTCTACCCAAGAACAAGCATTTTCATCTAGACCGATTTCCTTGAGTTTGAACAATAATCTATTGTGTGGAACTGTATCAAATGCCTTGGCAAAATCAAAATAGATCACATCCACGGCAACACCCTGATCTATACTTCTACTTACTTCTTCGTAGAACGCAATCAAGTTAGTTTGACATGACTTGTGCTTCATAAAACCGTGCTGATTTTTGCTGATAACATGTTCTTCTTAAGGAATTCTTGAATATTATCCCTTAATAACCTTTCAAATATTTTCACAGCCACAGAAGTAAAGCTCACAGGTCTATAATTTCCAGGCAAGGATTTTGAACCCTTTTTGAATATAGGAACCGTCATGTTTACTTTATAATCATACCCCAAACTATTTATAGTCATTCATGCAATCACATACACAGAACTTGCTTATATGTATATACAAAGGTATGGGATGCACTGAGGGACCTGGCCTTGGGGCAACAGAGAGGCTAAATCTGGTTCTATGTGTATGTTTGTGCATCACTGAGAGATATTTAAAATGCTCTCAATGCACTGCAAAAATGTACTACTCATCGTAATAGCATAGAAACTGTCCATAAACAGAGAAATACTAAGGGAGAAAATAGTCAATTTGGATGAGGAAAATGAATCACTTTTTTTTTTTTATTATTATTATTATTTTTTTTAATTCTTTATTTTAGGAGTGCAGAGTTAATTTCAAGCATGAACAAAGACTTGTACATTACACTATTTCACAGGAAGCAGTATAAGCATAGGAAGTCAAGAGATGCTGCACTTTTTTTTTTGGTTATAGCAGGATAGGTACATTAGTAATACGAGAAATGCTTCAGTAGTGGTATTCAATGTACGTAACAGTTGATTGTCATACTAAGCTATGATATGTAGAGTTTGATCTTTTCATATATATAAGCATGCTTAGTGATTTAGGTCATTCTTTAGGCTAACAAGGGTTAATAACAAGAATAGCTCAATGCTAGTGAAAGTAGCTAGGTCATATACTATGGTTTTGTGTGATGGCGTTGCTTATCCAGGATTACTCCCAGGTTGTTCACCTGGGAAGGCAGGACACATGTTACAAGTACAGGCAGAGTGGGGGAACACATAATTAACATTATGTGTTAAATCTTTTCTGTTGCAAGTTATGCGTGTGTGAAGGTTGTTTAACGCTTTCTGTATTTTTAGGGTGCCATTAATGCTAGCATTTTTGTGTGTTAAAATGAAAAAGATACATGCGGTAAGCTATAGTCAAAGGCTCAGTCTATAAACTAAAGCATGTTAAGGCCAGGCAGCAATCTACAGGTATAATATAATATCACCCAGGCTGATCGAAAGTTCATGAGTCTGCACACGCTTCAGGAACTGTCGGCATGGTGGGTCCGATGCTTCGTGGGTGGTAGTGGACATATGGTCGGCCATTGCCTGCTCCAGCATGTCGGCGTGACCCGGTGTTCGTGTCCTTTTAGGCTGAGGTTCTAGCGGTGTCTCTCCAGGTGCGACTCTTGGGCTTGCCTCTGTTGGGAATCGAGAGGAGAGTGTTCTCCGAGACTAACATTGGGTGTTGCATATTCTGGCGTGTCACTGTGTGGCCCTCTTCGCTCGGCGGCAGGGTCGTGAGTGTGGAGCGGAGTCCCGGCATACTGGTGCATTCGCCGCTTTGGGTCCGGTAGGCCTCCGCTGCTGCTCGCCTTTCTCGTGGCTGGTTACAGGTAGGAAATCGTTTGGTGAGCTGCGAGGAAGTGGAGCCGCCAACTCCTCTGACTCCCTGGGCCCATTTTGTTTGTTTCATTGGGTGTTCTGAGCTCCGCTGTTATGCGTTCCCTTCTGCTGACTTCGGGGCACATGTCAGCCGCCATCTTATGTGGTGCGGTCGGGCCTCGAGTGTGACGGTGGCACCTTTGTGCTCCGGCTGCCATGCCCCCGGGTGAGGACCGGGATCACCCCCCCGGTCCATAGGGGGGAAACAGGGCCGGGTCCGCCCAGGTTCGAGCCCCAGGCTGGGCGCTGTGTGGCAGGATAGTGGTGCGGTGGCCGTCCGCCCCACTCACCGCCGGAGAAGGCCCCAGTTGGGACATCAAAGTTTTCTCCTCCAGGGGACTGTAGCTTGATAAGCCAGCCTCTCCCTGGCTCCAGCAGGCCTTCTGCTTTGGGCATTGTAGTTGTCGGTCAGCTTTTGGCGAAAGATCCGTTTTTTTTTTTTGTCATATTTGGTGCTGTGTAGCAGGAGCTTCTTTTGCCTGCGACCATCCAGCTCCAGCCCTGCCCCCACTTTTTTATTATTTTGATTACATTTTTCTGTCATTTTGTGACATATAATTTTCCTTTAACGATCTGATGATCATTTATTATTTTGATGATTGCCCTTATTAAAGTGACTAATTGTCAAACTGTTAACTTTTTAAGTGTTCACAGAACTTTGCTATTAGTCCTGCACTATATCTTGAGACTTTGTAGTCCAGCACTATATCTTGAGACTTTGTACTTTCCTAACATCACAGATTGTCGATTTCAAGTATTTTTTTTTTTTCCATATGTAATTTTTATTTTGAGAATGTATAAAGAAAGAATGGTGGGTGGTGGTAGGGGTACAGAAAGGAAAAAAGGGTGGGGGGGTAGGAAGGGGAGGGGGAAATACGGTGTTACAAAGTGGGCTGTGCCCTCCGAACATGACATGTATTTATTCTTAACATATGATTAACTATAGCATTTCAATATTCACCTTTGCATCAATACGACTTATGACATAGTGTATGAGTGGTATGCGTCAAGTCAGGGTCTTCTGCGTCCTGTCAGGGTCACCCCCTTATTAGGTAGTCATACGGATTTAGCATTCTGGTCATGTATAATCCTACAATAGTCTGCAGAGGTAGGTGTTCTGTGTACGACTAAATGGTATATGGTTAAGTAGTCGTGTGGTAGCCTCTAACCAATAGGGTGCGTCAAAGCATGAGGAAGTATGGGGAATCCCCCGATTCTGCTATGTGCGTTAGAGAACATATCTCTCTATCTTCTTGTAAGTTATCTGGTTACGTTGACCTCTCCCATTCTCATGGGGTCTGTCTTGTGTCTCTCGTTATGCCTATCTCCAATCTTGATATACCCCTTCGCGGCCTACCTCAACAGTCAGTATGAGGAAGGGCCTAGGAGATGGGCATGTGCGTCACTAGGTGGAAAGTATAATTAATCCTAAGTGGGTGCGTAAGTGGCCCATTCTCTAAGATCTGTCAGTGGCACATGTTTTCAAGATCCCTAATTGGGTGGTTTAAGTCTAGTAGTCACTGTCGGCAAAGAGGAGTCATGGAGGTGTTTAGTGTGAGATTGTTTAAACCATAATGTCCAATGTGCTTCCATCTCCTTCCTTTTATCCGATGAGTCCGAGGAGAAAACTTCGTACCGGTAGTATTGGTACGTTTTGTCAATCAAGTCTTTGCGGGTAGGGCAATATGTACTCTTCCAATGGAGAGCTAAAAGATTTCTGGCTGCTAAAATGATGATTATGGCCATCTGTTTGTTGGCTTTTGTCCATGTATCTGGGAAAAGCAGCATAAGGCCAATTAGCGGTGTGAAATCATGGGTCATCCCTGTTCCCTCCTTTATCTGTTCTCTTACAAGTGTCCATAGTGGTTTGACCTTTCTGCAGTTCCACCAAATGTGAGTCATATTTCCCACTGCTTCATTACATCTCCAGCAATTGGGTTGGATTGTAGGGTAAATTTTAGCTAGCCTTTGAGGTGTAAGGTACCATCTGAGTATCAATTTTTTATGAGCCTCTATATGGGAGAAGCATGATGTAGTACCTCTGAGTGCGTTCAGTGATTTGAGCCATTGGTCATTTGTGAGTTCAGGTAGACCTTCCTTATTCCACTGTTTTCCATATTGAAATGAGTGGGGTTTATGTCTGTCCATTAGAGCTTGGTAGCACAGGGACAATGTTTTTGGTTTCAAGGGTGCGGATAAGCATCTGTGGAGGAGCAGTGTTTGATATTCTTTTTTAGGATTGAGCTTATGTTCTTGGAATTGGACTTTGTTGTCGAGCAGACTTTTTATTTGCAGGTATGGGAAGATAAATGAACTTGGCAACTTATACTTCTGCTGTAAATCCGGAAAAGGGGATATTGCTGCGTGGGTGCATAGGTCCTTGATATAGCGAATTCCCAGTTTCATCCAGGGTCTCATGTCAAGCCATGGTGAGACTGCTGCCAGTGCAGCTATTGGAGCCATTGGGCTAAACTTCGTATTATCTGTATATTCAGCTTGTAAATTGTCCCACATTTTTATAGTGAGTGCGGTAGTGGGGTACATCCCAAGCATAGTCGGTCTATATTGTTTCGGTGTCCAAAGGGCATTTAGTAACGGGTATGGGTCTGTAGCTTCGTCTTCCATATGTGCCCATTGAAAGGTGTTCTTCGGAGCGTGTAGTCTAATGGCTGCTTCGAGGATGGCTGCCTTGTAATAAGTGTGCAGTTTGGGCAGTCCCAGGCCTCCCTCTCTCGGAGAGGTTTGTAGGAGGTGTATTGGTAGACGAGGTTTTTTTGTGCCCCAAACAAATTTATGAAGCGTAGTTTGGATTTTCTTAAACCATGTAGTCGGAATCTGCAAGGGTAACATCCGGAAGATATATAGAATTTTGGGGAGTACCATCATTTTAATGGTTTGGATTCTGCCCAACCAGGATAGCTGTACTTTCTTCCATTTCTGGAAATCAGTGATGCATACATTCGGTAAGGGGTTATAGTTGAGTGCTATCATTCTTTGTTTGTGGAGGGCTAATTTCACCCCAAGATAAGTGATGTGGTCTAGTCTCCATTCAAACTGGTGTGTATGGCGGAGTAGCTGAGCGGTATGTGACGGTAGATTAAGTGGCAATGCCTGAGTCTTGGATTTGTTGAGTTTGTAGTAAGAAACCCTGCCATAGGACGTGAGAAGGGAAAGGAGCCGTGGCAGTGAGGTTTCGGGGTGGCTGAGGGAGAGCAGGATATCATCCGCAAACATGGCTAGGCGGTGTTCCGTGTCACCGATTTGTATTCCAGAGATCAGTGGATCTTGTCTTATTTTATGTGCTAGTGGTTCCAGCGACAGAATAAATAAGAGCGGGGATAATGGGCATCCCTGCCTCGTGCCATTCGTGAGATTAAATGGTGCCGAGGTAAATCCCGCGTTAGAGACTTGTGCGGAAGGCGACCCATATAGTGCCATCATTCCTTGTATAAGCGCTGTGGGAAAGTTGTATTTTTTCAGGACAGAAGTCATGTATGCCCAGTTCAGCCTATCAAAGGCTTTTTCCGCGTCTAAAGCCAGTAGTAAGCCTTCTGTGCCGTGCGATTCCATATGTGACAGTATATTCAGGATTTTTCTAGTATTATCGCAACCTTGACGTCCTTTAATAAAACCAGATTGGTCGTTGTGCACAATTTTGGGTAGTATCTTGGCCAGCCTGTTTGCGATCAACTTGGCATAGATTTTGGTGTCACAATTTAATAATGAGATCGGCCTGAAGTTGGAGCATTTAGTGGGTGTTTTCCCGGGTTTTGGCAGCGTAGAAATATGGGCTTGTAGCATTTCAGGGGGCATAGTGCCCATTTGAAAGCAGTGATTGAACAAGTTAGTCATGTGTGGGGCGAGGACGTGACGGAACGTCTGGTAATAGGTATTGGTAAAGCCGTCTGGGCCAGGCGATTTGTGCTTTGGTAGTTGAGCAATGGTCTGAAGCACTTCTTGTACTGTAAAAGGCTGAGTTAAAGCACAGCACTCTTCTGTCGATAGTTGCGGAAGGTGAACGTCTCGTAAGAAGTCATCAACGTCATCTTGGTTGGGTGCAAGCGAGGCATTGTCATTGGCTATGTTATATAGTTTGCTGTAATATTGTTTGAACTCTTCTACTATGTCTTGTGGATTGGTAATTTTGTTTCCCTCCTCGGTTTGGAGGTAGGCTATTTTTGAAGCTAGCGTACGTGCTTTAAGTTGAGCTGCTAGGAGTTTCCCAGCCCTGTTTCCTTCCTTAAAGAATTTGTGTTTCATCCTTGAGAGTAGATAGGTAGTTTTTGCTAGTTCCATGTCTTTAAGCTGGGCTTGAAGTTGAAGGATTTTAGTGGTGGTGTCATGTGAAGGCGCTCTTTTGTTGATTTGGGCGAGGGCTGTCAGTTCTGTTATTAAGTTAGTATATTTTGCGTTGCGTTGCTTTTTGTTGTAGCTGGCGTATTTCAGAAGTTGTCCTCTGAGTACAGCCTTATGAGCTTGCCACAGCGTGTCCGTACGTATGTCGTCGGTGTCGTTAAGTGTGAAATAGGTCTTCATATCCTCTGTAAGCTGCGTAATTAAGGTATGGTCTGTTAGGAGCGTATCGTTGAGGCGCCACGATCGTCTGCCATGTGTGGGGTAGCTTGTTTTGATCGTCAGCATGATAGGCGCATGGTCTGACCATGTTATGGCACCGATCTGTGCATTGTCGACCTTCGTGATTTGGGAGGTGGGAATTAAGAACCTGTCGATCCTCGAATAAGAGGCATGGCTTAAGGAATGAAAGGAGTAGTCCCGTTGTTGGGGATTGAGCGATCTCCATACGTCTAGGAATCCATGGTTTTGTAGTGTTGTGTTCATGAGGGTAGTGGTGCGTAGTCGTTGCTTAGCTGTGTGTTTGTTCACTTTGTTTGTGGAGGTGGTGTCTAGAGTTGTGTCTAAGAGGCAGTTCGTGTCTCCCCCTATGATTATATCGCCGAATTTGTGGGCAACTGCGAGTGTGCATATTTTATCCATGAAATTATGTTGATCATTATGAGGGCCATATACATTAACCAGGGTCATTTCTACATTATTAATCAGGCATAGTAATATTAAGTATCTACCCTCTTTATCCGCAAACTTTTTGACTAATTGAAAGGCTACATCCTTACTTATCATTATCGTTACCCCTCTTTTCTTTTTTTTGTAGGTGCAATGATATCCTATTGGGAAGCGCTTAGAGGAAAATTTCGGTTGGTGGTGGGATTGGAAGTGTGTCTCCTGATAGAATGCTATTTGGGCATCCTGTTTTGCTGCTTCTTCCAAGGCTAGCCTGCGTTTATGCGGTGAATTTAGGCCCTTTACATTTAGGGAAAGGATGTTAAGTGTCATTAGGACATTGGATTTGGAGCTTAGCAGTTAACTGTTGAGTCACCGTAAAAAGTGATAGATTGCTAGTGGTTAGTTGGTGAGATATCAGAGTATGTCTTGCGGGGCACACTTTGTGAGCGGAACTAGGATCTAGTAAGAGATAATCGAGTATAAGGCCGCTATAGGTCCACCGTGGGAAGGGGGATAGAGTGGGGGGAGGGGGGAAACATGGGATAAAACATAAACTATATACAAAAACATCGTCTCCTGTATGAGACGTGATCGTTAGTCGATTAATAGGCAACATAGCCCATACGTGGGGGAGAGAGCCCAAATCTGGTGCTCAGATAAACCCAAAGTGGGAGGGAAAAAATACCTCATTTGTGTCCCTTGATCGCATTCACTCATATTTACTGTGAGGGAAGTGTTATGTTGGGCTGACGTTAGTAAAGTGGTTGCGTCGGGATATTGAATATTTATGTAGCTTAGTGGCTGAATGTGTGCGACTTCTATATATCAATTAAATCACTTAGCTGTATTTGCGGTAAACCATGTGTGCGTCAGTTTCATCGGGGACGTATGAGAGGGTGTCTGGTTCGGTGTCTTGGTTGTGGTTACATCTATTTGAATTTCCCAGTCGTGAAGTAACTTTTCCCCATCTTCTGGTGTGTTTAGATGATGTTCCACGCCATTGCGTTTTAATATGAGCCGCGTTGGGAATCCCCATTTGTATGGTATATTTGCTAGGCGAAGTGCTTTGGTGATTTGGGTAAAGGTTTTGCGGGTCGCTAAGGTGTTTGCTGATAAATCCGTGTATAGTTGGATTTTGTTGTAATCGCCCGGCAGTGGGTGCATTTTCCTAGAGGCTTGCATAATTTCTTCTTTTGTGGTGTAATAATGTAATCTTGTTATTGTGTCTCTTGGGACTGATGCAGGCAGATGTTTAGGCCTGGGTAGACGGTGGACCCTGTCTAAGAGTAGGGCCGGAGCAGGGATGTTGGGCAGTAGCGTTTGGAACAGGGCCCTAGTATAAACCCCCAAATCCGCAGGGCTCACCTCCTCAGGGATGCCGCGGATGCGGATATTGTTCCGCCGGTCCCTATCTTCATGGTCTGCCAGTTTGTGAATAACTGAGGTGAGTTTGCTGTTTAATGCATCATAGGCGGAAGCCATGCTGTTGTGGGCAGTTATTATTTCGTCCGTCTTTGTCTCTAATTGATCTGTCCGCTCACCTAAGCCCTTGATGTCTGCCGTGATATTCTCCGCCATTTTAGCGAAATCATGCTGTAGTGAGGTTCGCAGATCTGTTAGCATCTTTTGAATTGATGAATCCGTGGCAGGGATTGGAGTCGCTGATATGGTAGTGTCGTCGCTTCGTCCCGAACTCGAGGCCGGTGATGTGGGCCTAGCCGCGCCATGTTGCGCGCTGCGTTTCGGCGACTGCAGGGCCAGAATTTGTAAGTCCGTTGGTTTAGACTTTATTTTCTTTGTCGACCTTTGCGCCATCTTCTCTTGAGGTCGGGCACCGTTAAATGGGGTAGTATAATTGGGTTTTGCTCGGCTATTTGCTGTGTAAAACGGGCTCTCTCAGGGAGCTGATCGCCTACACGTCCGTTCCGTTCAGCGGTCAGGCCACGCCCCCGATTTCAAGTATTTTTAAATATATTTGTCGAACATGTTATCGAGAATAGAGATGCCACCACACATCAAAGGGGAATGCTTCCAGGGTTACAATAAAAGTCTGAAAGGGGGAGCATACTGATCTAAAATTACTTCAGGGGTGGGTAAGTCAATTATTTTATCTCTGTAATAAAATGAAGGATGAAGCTCAATTAATATTTTTTTATTATAGACTATGAACAGAAAATAAAGTAAATAAAGAGAAAATTATGAAAACAACAAGTAGCAGCTTTTTCTACATATATTTGATTAGCACAAAGTATAAAAATAATGAGTGCAGGATTTTGGTATTTTTCTATACTATTTAGGAGAAAGATGCCAATTATTTGTATGCACTGGACTCTAATTTAACGAAATAGAACTTACATATTCCATTCAGTTTGCATAAGAGTAAGATGGAGGAATTTTTACAGAAAGCAGTTGCCTATTCATAGTACATAGAAATGCTACAATACACACAGGAGGAAGAATAATAATATGATGGTTGGTGACCAGCACAGAATTGCTACAGACAAGAACCCTTATAGAGACACTGTAGCCACTGGAACCATTTCATCTAATTGGTTATAGTGTCTAAAGCCCTCTGGCACATGCTCACCATTCAGTGTTAAACCATCGAGGAGTTGTAACACTGAAAAAAGGTTTCTAGCTTCCCGTAGCCCTGCCCCAACTGGAGGTATGGCTAAGGCAGATATTACACAGTTCCTTGCAACTATTCTGATTCATAGCTGAAATCGCACTGTGATAGGCAGAATGCAGTCAGATAACACTCCGAGCCAATCACAGTCACCCATTGCTTCTCAGGCTAATGCATCCTTATTACCCAAAGCAGCACACAGGGGGTGGGTTGCTCAGGACTCTTGTTTAGAATTAGGACACTAAAAATATTTTATTAGTGAATGGAAGGATAGCAACCGGTGACTCCAGATGCTATAACCACCTCAACAAGAAGAAGTATTTATGGGTCCCACAGTGTCCCTTTAAATATTACCAGGAAATAATAAATTGGAAAAAGAAGGAAACAGATTTTGTTTTGTTTTTTTTTAAAAAAATTTTTTTTTAATTCAGGTTTTCTGTTATTTTAGATTTATCTTATACGTGGTAGCTTCAACACAAGCATTAGTATGTAGAAAACCATGTGCAAGCCAAAAAACTTACTTCTGACCTTAATAAATGCTCCATGGACTTAATCTTGATTATTATTGAAGATGTAAAAATTGATATAATAATTGTCAGTTAATGGGTTGCACAGTTGAAGACGTACAACTATTTCATGCAATACCTCCTGATTAAATGCAAAGAGCCAAAATGGGAAGAGTGCAGTTGGATTACAAATAATACAAGTTACAGTTAGGTCCAAAAAATATTTGGACACTGACACAATTTTCATAATTGTGGCCACTAAAATGGATTTGAAATAAAATAACTGAGATGCAATTGGAGTGCAGACTTTCAACTTTAATTCAAGGGGTTGAACAAAAATATTGTATGAAACGTTTAAGAATTGCAAACATTTTCTTACACAGTCCCAGATGTAAATGGACACATTAGCACAATTATAAGTAAAATGTAAATTTTGAATACTTTGTCAAAAATCCTTTGCAGGCAATAACTTCTTGAAGTCTGGAATATATGGACATCACCAAACCCTGAGTTTCATTTTTACGATGCTTTGCCAGGCCTTTGCTGCAGCTATCTTCTGTTGTTATTTGTTCTTGGGTCTTTCTGCCTTAACTTTTGTCTTCAGCAAGTGGAGTGCATTCTCGATTGGTAATTAATTTGGCCACTGCAGAATATTCCAATTATTTGCATTAAAAAAAACGCCTGGGTTGCTTTTTCAGTATGTCCATCTGTGAAGTAAATCGCTTTCTAATCCACTTCACTGAATTTGGCTGAATCTGAGTAGACAATATATCCCTGTACTTCAGAATTCATCCGGCTGCTTATGTCTTCTGTCACATCATCAATAAACACTAGTGACCCAGTGCCATTGGAAGCCATGCATGCCAGCACACTGCCTCCACCGTGTTTTACAGATGATGTGGTATGCTACAGGTCATGAGTCATCCAAAGCCTTCTCCATACTTTTTTTCTTCCCATCATTCTGGTACAGGTTGATCTTAGTTTCATCTTAGTTTCAACAGAATACTGTTGCAGAACTGTGCTGGCTTTTTTAGATGGTTTTTGGCAAAGTCTAATTTTGCCTTTTTATTCCTGAGGCTTATGAATGGTTTGCACCTTGTGGTGAACCTTCGGTATTTTGTTTTGTGAAGTCTTCTTTTTATGGGAGACTTGGATACGCCTACCTCCTTAAGAGTATTCTCCAATTGGCTGAATGTTGTGAAGGGAATGTGAATGTTGGAAAGGATCCTACAATCTTCCAAATCACAGCTAAGTTTAAATGCCACTATTCCATACTAATTCTTCTTGACCGCTCTTTAATCACACGGTCTCTGTAACACTGTTCTCTCGTGGTTTTCCCCCTAGCTCTCCCAATGCTCATTCAGTGTCTCCTTTTTCTGAAGATACCTCCTCCCTTCATCCTGTCTCAGGTGGAGTCCCCCAAGGCTCTTGGTTCCTTTCTATTTTTGTTTTATACTGCCTCTCTTGGCACTCCTATAAAATCATTTGGATTCCACTACCACATGTACACTGATTACACCCAGATATATCTCTCCCCCCGGATGTAAGCTCGTTTGAGTAGGGTCCTCATTAATCTACTGTTTCTGTAACACTTTGTGCTTGTCTCATTTATTGTTAAATTTCCCCTTCTTATAATATTGTAAAGCACTGTGGAATATGTTGGTGCAATATAAATGCCAATAATAATAATAATAATAATAATAATAATAATCCACCACTGTTGTTTTCCGTGGACGTCCAGGCCCTTTTGTGTTGCAGAGTTCACCAATAATTTGATTTGGCAACTCCTAATGTTACTGCTATTTCCTGATGATGGATTTTGTTTTTTGCAGCCTAAGGATGGCCTTTTTCACTTGCATTGCTAGCTCCTTTGACCGCATGTTGTGGGCTTACAGCAGCATCTTCCAAATGTGAATGCCACATACTGAATAAACTCCAGACCCTTAACCTACTTAATTGATGAAGAAATAATGAAGGAATAGCCCACACCTGTCCATGAAACAGCTTTTCAGTCAATTGTCCAATTACTTTTAGTCCCTTGAAAAAGCCTTCCTCCAGTTTGGGTGTCAATACCCTCAAATGAACGCTGAGAGACTGCACTTGTAGCCTATATTCATTATTTAACCGTAACTTGAATTTATTTTGGTGCACAACCGAAATAACAAAACTTGTGTTAGTGTCCAAATATTAGAGACCCAATTGTATATAAGTGGTTAAGAGGAGACAAGAGCCAATAATTGTTTTATTAAATTTTTACTGTTGAAATATTTTTGGGCAAGCTTAATACATCATACATATAACATCAAGAAATGTAGACACTGTAGGAACTCCAAGGAATGGCACGAAATATATGAGACTAAAGAAAAAACAAATATGTACCCAGCAAGTTCCCTGAGAATGGGTGAACTAAAAATGCCATTTAGGGATATTAAGGTTCAAACATTAAGCATACAGCAGTAAAATAAATAGGTTCCTGAAGACAATCACTATCTGGTGACCCTGGGATGAGAGGGGAGATATAGAGATAACATAAAATCATCTTTCAAAGAAGTAGAGTGGGACTTCTCTGTCCGCACCATCTTGGGCCTCTTGGGTCTGAAAAGTAAGTATCCGATATTGAGGGAAAATGTTCCGTATAAGAACTTATTCTTCTAAAAGTGCTTCCCCGTGTTGTTCAGGCAATTGCCTCAGGTCTATTCACATGAGATAAGCTAAAAAGGTCACTTTCAGGAGAGTATTTGCAGAGCTCCAGTTAAGCAAGTCGGCTCATGATAACAGTAGCTCTACCTCACCAGAACCCAAAAGTTAAGAAAGGGACCCAGAAGGAGGATCTAAAAGCCAAATATACCTACATAATATTTGACATCAGGTGAGGGTACAACAAAATAACAACAATTGACAGACAAAGACTTTTAAACACCAACAGGATCAGAATTAGTTAAGTCTTAAAGTGACTAAATAGTATATATTTTGATTCTCGCACATTTTCAGATGGCAAAATACAACCAATCTGAATGGAAATTTCATTTCACAGAAAACAACTGTTGGAAAGTTATCAAGTAGTAGTTCTGGATTAAATAACTGAATACATTAGAAGCACATGGTCTCTGTAGATGTGTCGTCTTCCTTATAAGTCCCTTTGTTAAACATTTATTCTGTTTGCTTTAATTTCCAGTGCACAGCATTTGACTCATTCTTACCAACAGTGGAAAAGAATCTAGATACATGTTTAAAAGATTATTTAGCAAACTATGTCCACAAAGATTGCCAAAGAAATACCTAATGTGCACAAACAGGTCATTGTTAGTAACTCGTTTCTCAAGGAAGCAATTATTGCTGTAATTATGGAATATATATATTATATAAGTGCACAAAGTTAATTGCAAAGTTAAGGAGAATATATCTGAGATAATTCTAATATTGTTAATGATCAGATGGCACAAATGTTTTAAACATATGAACTGTACCTTTAATAATTAGACTTGGTAAATCAAGGCTAAGTGTGCTCACTGAAACATTGCCAATCAGTTATGATTTCAAAAAAAGGATCACTGAGGCATTTCCAGATCTATTTCTATTATCTCATCAGCATTTGGCTGCCGTGACTTGTATTTTGTAGTGCATTATAAGTATATACATGGTCTGGTTGTTTAAAAGTGATGTGAAGCACGCTTCTATCTAATTGATTGCTGAGTAACGCACACCTTTGTTAAGTGTTCGTTTTTTTTTTATGGATATATATATATGGATATATATATATATATATATATATATATATATATATATATATATATATATATATATATATATATATATATATCCATTATAGAAATGTGATCAGCACTCACAGTCTTTTGAAGTTAAAAGTTCAGTCTTTATTGAAGATACCTTAAAAAAAAGATCAACGTTTCAGTCCCCATCCGGGACTTTCATCAGGATCAGTCATAGTCATCAAATAAAACATTAACATTTATATAGGGGAGAAATCAGAGGAAATTGACTTACCCCAGGTGCTGTGACTAATACCGCTAGCGTTCCCAAGTGCAGTGTGCGCATGCGTTTACAGAGCCCCGCCCTCAAGTAACGTACCGACGTACCGTACGTTTCCATGGTAGCGGGAGTCAATACTAATCACCAAGGAGACAAAAGCAAACATCTACTGTGTTATAGGAGATAGGGGAAAAGGCTGAACTTACGGCAAGTGCTGCCAAGATTATATCAGACACAAAACATCTAACATCTGAGATATAGCAATATCGATGAATGGAAGAAAGGAACAAGAATAAAAATAAAGAATAATTACTAGACTTAAATGTTCAAATACATGTGTGTAGACAGTGCATTGAGATTATTGAGATTATTCCGCATCATAATTATACCATTGTGCATGATATTATGGTTAAAGTGCATAATTTATAATTAAAGTGCATAATTTATAATTGAAATTTATGATAAAAGTGCTGGACTTCATAAAGTGCAAATATTAATATTATTAACCCCTTAAGGACGGTGGGCATTCTAAATGCCCTCTGCTGCCTGAAAATAGTATAATAAAAGATTTAAAAACAGGTTAAAATAAAATGTATACTTAGATCATATATATATATTTATTTTTTATATATATATATATATATGATCTAAGTATATATATACACACATATACATACATACATACATACACATGCACTGTATATGTGTTTACATAATTAGGTCATTTCATTAATTACAATTTGCAGGGACCTGCCTGACAACCCAGGCTGGGGGGGGGGGGGGGTACTGTTACTCGGGAGACTTCGCTGAACACAAATATTGTCAGTGAAAGTTTTTTGCATTTTTCACACACAAACGGCACTTATACTGACAATATTATTGCTGTGGTACTTTTTACTGTTTTGAAACACAAATATTTGGTTACGTTGCCTTTGAGACCGTATGGTAGCCCAGGAATAAAAATTACCCCCATGATGGCATGCCATTTGCAATAGTAGACAACCCAAGGTATTGCAAATGGGGTATGTCCAGTCTTTTTTAGTAGCCACTTAGTCACAAACACTGGCCAAAATTGGTGTTCAAAATAGTTTTTTGCATTTTTCACACACAAACAGATATTAATGCTAACTTTGGCTAGTGCTTGTGACCAAGTGGCTACTGCAAAAGACTGGACATACCCCATTTGCAATACCTTGGGTTGTCTAATATTGCAAATGGTATGCCATCATGGGGGTAATTCTTATTCCTGAGCTACCATACGGTCTCAAAGGCAACGTAACCAATCTGGCGAATTTCAATGTGAAAAAACAGAAAACATGCTATATTTGACCCTGTAACTTCCCAAAATACCATAAAACCTGTACATAGGGGGTACTGTTTTACAAGTGAGACATTGCTGAATACAAATATGTGTATTTTATTGCAGTAAAAGCAAACAGTTCATTCTTATTAAATAATGTTTCATGGCCAAATATTTGATGTTAAACGAAAGCCCTGTTCCCCCTAAATAAAATGATATATAATAAATGTGTTAAACTTCATATTTAACTGTTAAAAAGAAAGTTCCTGTTCTTATGTCTCTACCTCAGCTTAAATATTTATTACAACCTGAGTTTGGCGGCTCTATTTCTATTATGAGAAAAAAAAAAAAAAAAAAAAAATATATTTTTTTTTTAAACTTAAATAGAAAAACGTATCCCCAAACGATTCCCTAATATCTGCACACTCAAACCTTAGTAGTACATTCCACTGCACACCAATCTTCTTAGAAAATGTACATTTATTTGCAAAACATATAAAACATGGAAATACAAGGAAAAAAACACCTAGAACAGTCCTCATATGCACCAGTCCAATATCATATAGTATGTGAAGGTTAATAACAACCTGCTCTGTGATCCTAGTCTGCCATATTATGCAGTAGATCCCACTGCGAAAAAAATATATAACAGAAGCTTGGACAAAATTATAAAAGAACGGCTGCTGTGAGAAGGGGGAAGAACCACATAGAAGTGACCAAGGAAAGACCGAAATGCCCTGAACGCTTTACAAGCACGGTGCTTTCTCCTACATAAAGTATTCGTCTGAAACTCCTGGTGATGGTGAGTACCGTCACAGTGCAATAATGGGTGCTTAAAAATATAAGCATTTTTCAGTGTGTATGGAGGCTGTGTGAGTCAGAGACAGGAAAGGTGTGCCTATGGCTGCATAAACAAAGTGCTTTAATTGCTAAATGGCAGTGAATTGAGCAGTGAGACTAAATAAGCATGACCTGTACCACTACTACCACTACTTAATTAAGCTAAAGTTGTTTTAGTGCTTAGAGAATACTGTAATATTATGTTTAAAATAAGTGTAAAGTAGATATACGTGGTTAAACATTTCTGATGTCTAACAGTAAAGCTGTTTTGTTTTGGGTGGTGCCCATTATTAATATAATAATTCAAAGTTTAAAGTGTACTATTATGCTACAACTCTGCATATTTTTTTAAGTGGCTACTAAAATGGTGCTATGTTTTGGCAAATGACCGTTAAACTGCATAGAAAACCCAGTCCCCCTTATACTTCCCAGTGGTGTTATGCTGTATGCTACATGTATGTCTACTCTATTTTCCATACTGTAACATTAGATCTAAGGGACCAATGAAATCTCAACAATATTCTTATGGCTCACGCAGGGTTGAATTAAATGTGAATTAAACCCTGCTCACACAAAACCGTTAGGATGTTCCATGCAGTCCTAATGTTGTTAAAGTCCACTCAGTGGAGCATAGTATCAATTATTGCCTCCTTTGCTGACATAATCAGAAATGATGATCTCAGCCAATCACATGCTTTCCGCTAGGAAACATTGGATTAGCTGAGAGTGTCAATTCTGATGACCTCAGGAGGCGGATAATTGATGACCCAAGGAGGCAGTTAATTGATTATTTTAAGTAAAGCATATTACTGCAATTTTTAAAAAGCAAATGAATAATAAAAATTTAGACCCACTTACATGTTCAAGAGCCCTGAATCAGGCTCTCGTTTGACCGCAATGTGTCTATTAACTAGGGGACACCACCTCTGCTTTAAAGATGGAAGATGGACTCCAGCAGAAATGTTAAACATATATTTAGTGAAAAATAATACAAAAAAAATAACTTAATGAAATAAACAAAATAAAAAAATATGGCCATTGTGACGGTAGTAGAAAATATCCTCGTCAAGCATTCCCTTCTTCCCATAAAAGTAAAATCACCCAATATTCCACAAGTAGAAATATCCCTGGAATCGCCGAATAATCCACACATGAGCCAAAACTTAATGCTGGAACAAGACTGATTTACTGGCACACAGAACTCACAATTTATGCAACACAAAACTCCTCCTCTGGGCCAGGCTAGATAATTGAGTTTTAGCAATATACATAGCTCAATTACCGTATATACTCGAGTATAAGCCGAGTTTTTCAGCACATTTTTTGTGCTGAAAAACCCCAACTCGGCTTATACTCGAGTCAATGTCTGTATTATGGCAATTTACATTGCCATAATACAGACAATGGGGGCTGTGGGGGCTGCAGAGAGATGTTACTTACCTCTCCTGCAGCTCCTGTCAGCTCTCTCCTCCTCCGCCGGTCCGTTCAGCTCTTCTGTCAGCTCACAGTGTAAATCTCGCAAGAGCCGCGGCTCTCGCGAGATTTACACTGGGAGCTGACCGAGGTGCTGAACGGACCGGCGGAGGAGGAGAGAGCTGACAGAAGCTGCAGGAGAGGCAAGTAACATCTCTCTGCAGCCCCCACAGCCCCCTCCTACACAGTGCCCATCCACTGGACCACCAGGGAAGGAGAGCCCCCCCTCCCTGGCCAGCTAGCAAGCAGGGAGGGGGGACGAAAAAATGTATATATATTAATAATAATAAAAAAATAATAATAATAAAATAAATAATAATAAAATAAAAAAATTATAATAAAATTGTTTTATGAAACAAAAAAATATATTAAAATAATAATTAAAAAATAAAAAATGCCCACCCCCCACCAAGGCTCTGCATCACACACACACACACACACACACACACTGCATTCATACACACACACTGCATTCATACACACACTGCACTCATACACACACACTGCATTCATACACACACACTGCATTCATACACACACACTGCATTCATACACACACACTGCACTCATACACACACTGCATTCATACACACACACTGCATTCATACGCACACTGCACTCATACACACACTGCACTCATACACACACACTGCACTCATACACACAGCATTCTCATACACAACACTACATTCATACACACACACTGCATTCATACACACACACACTGCATTCTCATACATACACACTGCATTCATATACATACACACTGCATTCATATACACACTGCACTCATATACACACTGCACTCATACACACACACTGCATTCTCATACATACACACTGCATTCTCATACACACACTGCATTCATTATATACACACACTGTAAATAAATATTCAATTAATATAATTTTTTTAGGATCTAATTTTATTTAGAAATTTACCAGCAGCTGCTGCATTTCCCACCCTAGTCTTATACTCGAGTCAATACGTTTTCCCAGTTTTTTTGGGTAAAATTAGGGGCCTCGGCTTATATTCGGGTCGGCTTATACTCGAGTATATACGGTATCTGCTGGCCAGAACATTTACAGTTTAACATACTTTTTACATAACATTCATAACTATAAAACCATACATCACATTCACATAAAAATTACATATTCACAATCAATCCATTCAGGTGAACAACATATTAAAAAATGGCATGAATCAGACCAGGGGTTCAAAAGTTAGTAAAAGTATATTTTGGTCCCTGGCTGGCAGCATGGCAACTGGTTTAAGCAGATTTTATAGAGGCCTCTATCCTGGAGACAAAGGGGAAAGTAATTCAATTATCCAGGGCTAGAGGCAGACTCCATTAACCACATGGTTACAAAAAGACATAAAACACTTTAAAATACATTCATTCTTGACATTTGGAACCGAACAATATAGACCTTAAAATAGCAGGGAGAGAATTAAACTGAAGCATATAGGCAATTGCATAAAAGTCCTTCACAGCCATGAATAACTAAAAAAAAAAATAGATAAACACATAAATATAAATATAAAGTGTCCACAGGGTTTACTATAGTAATAAAACTTTATTGTTTTTGCTATAGTAAACCCTGTGGACACTTTATATTTTGTATCTTAGAAGGGGAGGGGTATTGTCAAGACTTACCTCTTTTCCCTCAATGCTCCAGCGTACTGAGGTGCGGCTGCTAAAATGCTTGCATGCGTGAATGCTAGGGGAGGGCCGTAACATTCGAAATCTGATTGCGTCCTGTCCGTTAATGATAGACACCTGGAAACATGCACAATCATTCCATGCCACGGGACAGCTCTGTGGGTGCAGCTGGAACATATTACCTTCCATGGCAACCCCAGATTATGGACAGCCTATACACCAATAGGGTGATAAGGAGGTTTGTCAAAATAGATCTGTCTATATTTTGGCACCCTATTTAAAGTGTCAGCTATCATTGCTCAGTTATCCTGTGCTACTTCCCTGCAAACTCCCTGCGTTATTTCTGCTCTCATGGATTACCCAACCTTTGGCTTGCGCCCTCCACTTCTGAAGATTTGCTGTCTGGATATTTGACCTTTGGACTGCCTGACCTTGCCATTGCCTTGCACTTACCAGATTTTTTGCCATGGACTTTATTTTCTTATTTTTGTCTACCTCTGCAAGTGCTGTACTTCGGGTTTCGTACTACTTACTTAACAGTTACACCGCTAGATATAAACAGTTACACACACACATAAATGATGACGTATGTACTTTATATGATATTGTAAGCTATCATTGTTTGTCCACCTTTTGTGGACAGGTGACTTCCCAGGGTTTTGTAGGGCCAGACCGGGACTCCAGCTTGGTATTTGCATAAGGAGAATCACAGCAATGTCATGTGAGTACAAAGTTCTAGTGGTCTGGCAAGTAGCCCATTGCCTGGCAGATCTACAGTGCCGTCTGGGTAGGGAAGATATGTCCATCTTCCCATCTGGATCACATAACATTTCAAGTGAGCTCTCCTGCCTTACAGTGTCCTTTACCAACCCAGAGTCCCACTCTGACTCCCTCCTCTCCTCCCTACCTCCGAGCGACTCGGTATAAGCTGGGAGGAGTGGCCAGGACTGTCACTTCCTCCCAGACCCTGACCTCATCACAGGGGACCCGATCACGCTGATAAAGCGCCGCAGCGCTGACTGGGCCACCTGGAAATACTTTGCCATCGGGTGACCCTAACAGCACGGGCCACCTGATGGGCCCCTGAATGTTCAGCCACAGCGGTTGTACCACGCGGGCCGGGGAATGATGGGCCAGTTGCTGCTGTGACCCCTGCGACTGCAGTAGTTCTGCCACTGACTAAAGTGTTAGGAATATTAATGTGTATTCTTACACCTTAGTGTCCTTGTTCCTATTAAGATAAGTGCCTTTCATCTCCCAATCACTAAAAATTAAGAAAAAACTCTTTCTACTTACCTTTTTCCAGAGCCGAGGCTCCATCAGTGCCAATTATCTTTTCTCCTCCAGCAGAGTCATAGAAGAGGCATGGCCTTCTCCATGATGGTCCAATCCAATTATCCTCATAGAGTGCATCAAATGTCCCCATAGGAAAGCATTGAATCAATGCTTTCTTAAGGGGGCTGCATTCACATGACTAAGTTTAACTCGGCTTTTGCAACAGGAAGCATCTCTATTGCCTAGCAGTGTTTTACACTGCAGGGTTAAACCGACATGACCCATGCACCAATTCAAATTCATTACGATAAAATGACATGGGTTCTAAAGTAGTCTTTTAGAAATGTAGCAGGTTACATCGCAATACAGATAGATCCAGGCAAAGTCAGGGCAAAAATTGTTTAATTTCTCCTTTTCTCTGTATGCTTTCTGTATGCTGAATGCCAGGTTCAAATGACCGCATTTATAACAATGGTAGGGAGTTAAAGGACCACTATAGTGCCTGGAAAACATACTCGTTTTCCTGGTACTATAGTGCCCTGAGGGTGGAGAGGAAGGGGTTAAACTTACCTCTTTCTCCAGCGCCGGGCGGGGAGCTCTCCTCCTCCTCTCCTCCTCTTCGGCTGAATGCGCATGCTCGGCAAGAGCCGTGTGCACATTCAGCCAGTCTCATAGGAAAGCATTTATAATGCTTTCCTATGGACACTGGCATCTTCTCACTGTGATTTTCACAGTGAGAAGCACGCAAGCCCTCTAGCGGCTTTCAATGAGACAGCCACTAGAGGCTGGATTAAACCAAATATAAAAATATAGAAAAAAGGGTTAACCCTAGCTGGACCAGGCACCCAGACCACTTCATTAAAGGACCACTCTAGGCACCCAGACCACTTCAGCTTAATGAAGTGGTCTGGGTGCCAGGTCCAGCTAGGGTTAACCCATTTTTTTTTTATAAACATAGCAGTTTCAGAGAAACTGCTATGTTTATTAATGGGTTAAGCCTTCCCCCAAATCCTCTAGTGGCTGTCTCATTGACAGCCGCTAGAGGCGCTTGCGTGATTCTCACTGTGAAAATCACAGTGAGAGCACGCAAGCGTCCATAGGAAAGCATTGATAATGCTTTCCTATGCGACCGGCTGAATGCGCGCGCAGCTCTTGCCGAGCGTGCGCATTCAGCCGACGGGGCAGAATGGAGGAGGATCGAAGGCAGAGATCTCCCCGCCCAGCGCTGGAAAAAGGTAATTTTACCCCTTTTCCCCTTTCCAGAGCTGGGCGGGAGGGGGACCCTGAGGGTGGGGGCACCCTCAGGGCACTATAGTGCCAGGAAAACGAGTATGTTTTCCTGGCACTAGAGTGGTCCTTTAAGCTGAAGTGGTCTGGGTGCCTATAGTGGTCCTTTAACCCCTTAAGGACACACGACATGTGTGACATGTAATGATTCCCTTTTATTCCAGAAGTTTGGTCCTTAAGGGGTTAAGGTGGATGTACTTTTTCACACCACACAAATAGTGATTTGTTAAATATAATGATAAAATATTATTAAAAATCCAGGGAGGTCACAGAAGATTTGGACAGGAACAAAGACATCTTGCATCATAAATTATGCAATAATTATATATCATGGTGCTTAAACTGTCCCTTTAACAGCAGCACAAACCATTTTCTATACACACTTTACATAGTCAAATACTAGTTCAACCAGAGAATGTATAATTCCAAATTAAAAAAAAGATATTTAAAGGTCATGCATGGGTTATATTCTCAAATTTCATATTACCACAGCAGCATAAATAGTGTAGTGTTGATTCTTAAAACTGAATTCTCTCACTCATTTTCTGACATATGAAAACTCATCAACTGGACCATACTCACAAAGGCACATTCCTATGATTAGATATACGTTGGCACATATGCCTATGTTGTCCTACACCCATACTTTTTTTTGTGATGAACAAATGCAGGACTCACAACTGTCCTAACATGAGCAATATAGCTCAGATTTTCAGATCCTGTCCAGCCATCCAGACCAGGAAACTGTCCCCAACATGCATAGTGTGAACACATCATTAGACGCAGTGTTTAGTATGGCTCTAGGATCCTGCAGAGAACACTCAAACAGTGTTCCCTGAAGGGTCTGTCCTTAGATTATAGCTAGGCAGCTTGGCATCCATTCATGCCAGGTGGACCTGCCAGTAATTCGGGTAGACCTATCCCTTTTCACAGGCTGTGTCAGAGGGGAGAAACAAGCCACCACTTTTATATTTCAGTATATAGAAAAAGGCTGGAGCTGGGTCTTTCCTTGCTCTCCCCCTCCTGTAGTTCCAGCTCCTCCTCTATCCCATGAAGCGCTCTCTCTATAGGTGGGAGGAAGTAACTGTTTCTCACTTCCTTTCAGGTGCCAATATTACAGGGACTCATTCATGCTGTTAAAGGGCTGTGGCATGTGACAGTGCCTCTGCTCAGCAATGCCCATGGAGTGGCCCTAATTGCATGGCGCACCAGCAGTAGTTACGCCACTGTTCCAATGACTCCAAACCTATTCCTCCTTCTCCATTCTCTCTTCATTTTCTCAACCTTCCTCTTCATCCTCCAATCACTGCTACAGCCCTTCCTAACTCTCCAACTTCCCATCACTCCCCACAACCCTCCCTCACTCTCCATCCTCCCATCATTGCCCCAGCCCTGCCTCAATCTCCATCATTCCATCACTCCCCACAACCCTCCCTCACTCTCCATCTTCCCATCACTCTCACACAGTCTTCTCTCTCACCACATTCCCTTATTACGCCACACATATCTCTGCCTTCCTTTACTCACTCCCACCCATCCCTCCATTCCCACACCTATGACTCCCACCCATCCCTTCCTCTTTTCCCATTAGATTATCACTTCCCATTAGATTATCACATCTACCCATCCCTTCCTCTTGCGCCATTCCCCTATCACCCTCGGCTGTCCCTTTCTTTATGTATGTGTTTATGATTCTGCGTATGAGTCTGTATGTGTATATAAGTCTGTGTGTGAATGAGTTGCTGTGTGTGTATGAGTCTGTGTTTGTATGCTAAAATATATTTTAAGATACTGGTCAATTATTATAAAAGTTTCTTCAAGTCCTCTTAGGGGTTATGTCTCATTAGCGAGTTTTGCCTTTTAGCTGAAAACAGCGAGGTGCATTTTTAGTGTAAGCCTCACCTAAGAGGTTTGTCTTGTTAGGGCAGATTAGCTTGCATTTTAATGGCAATTGGAGTGCTACTAAAACCCATCTGTTTGTTAAATTTGCATAGGGAATAGTATGCAAGTAACTTTTTTTTTTACTTTGCAAAATGCACAAATTATAGAGAATCAGTCTGCAATATTTCATTAAATACAAAGCCTATTCTCAGAAGCAGATAATTAATACAACCAGTGCAATTTGTATTTATATTATGACAGCCTACAGTACATGAAAAAAATCTCATACTGGACACAATGATATTTTATGCTGCATGTTGTATTCTTTATTTTGTGCGTTGGTGTGTGTGTAGCGTTGTGGATTCCACCATAGAAGGATTGCCTTTGACCTTTAGATTTATGATCAATGTGCATCTGGTGTGATAAGAATTTTACTTTCCTATAAGGAAACACATTTCTTACATTTTTGAGCAATCATCTGTAATTAATGTGACTTGTGTGAAATATTGATTTCTATATTCATAGCAGTTAGTAGAAATTTGAAGTGACCACTGTTTACAAATGAAGAAACAATTAGCTAAGCTGACGACAATGACTGCATCATCTAACTTGCTCAATTGTATGAGTAAGAGCACTCATCAGTACTGGCACAATAAGCCTGCAAATTGCTTCCATACTTTGGAGAGGATATGGCTTGTTTTAAATGCAACGTGAAGAACACTTGCTGGAGTTAACTGATCTTTTCATTGATTTATAGTTTCCTTAATGCACACAATCTCATTTCAGTTTTTAATCAACCATTTTACTGGTCTAGACAATCACATGTGAAATTCCAGCTACAAACATGTTCCTTAAATATGTCAATGCTATCCAATGTAAATATATGCTATCTCCCACCCAGAGGTATAATAATTTATCAGTGACTAAACATTACATAAATGTAGTATGCTTGCTCTATCATGAATACAGATGGGTGCCTTTAGAATCAGTCTAATTCAACTAAATAGAAAGACATGTAACCATGAGATGTGCTTTTCAATTCTTCCCTTATTCTCTCCTTTATATCCCAGGCATCCAGCGAAAATAAGTGCAATACGTCAACATCATCTGATTCATGGGTGTGGAAAAAAAAACACAAGGCAAAAGGAATGTAAAGAACTTTGGAACTCACAAAACATAAATATATGATATAATCCAATGCTCTGCCTTAATCTCTGTAACCAATGGTCATTTCAAAAAAGTGTCTAACATATGCAGCATTTACACATTTTGAAATTACTGTCTTAATCCAGACACTGTTTGGTCATTTTATTTTTTAACATAAGATCTTGGATTGATCATTGTCTGCTCTCTTTATTTTCTAAATAATAAGCTAACATGTAATGCGGAACATTGCTTAGTTGCGCCAAGTTCTGGACTGTAATACTTGGCTTCAACTCTGAGATTTGACAGCAAACAGCTGTAGAAAAGCACTGATATAGAGATATGTACAGTTGTATATACATGTACACTCTTTAGAAATTAGCTAGACCCTTTTTTTGAAATATGGTATATATAGCAATTGTCCACGTTTTTTTTTTTTATGTACAATGTCTAGCTTGGCAACTTTTCTAGCTTGGCAACTTGTCCTAGATTTTTTGTTTTGGATAATGAAACATAGTTTAATGAAAAACTATCTAACAAATACTATATCTGACACATGGGCATAACCACAAATGTATTCAAAGTCTAAACAATGTGTCTGTTGACCTTCTCCACTGCAAAACCATCTATGTAATTAACCAGCTTTACCATGATAGACTCCTGACTTTTTTTTCCCTTGTATTTCCTCTACTAACTATGACATGCTACACATGTAATATGAGTTAGATTCTTTTGGTCCCATGTTGTTATTGTTTTAATCGGCTCCTTTAGCTTATGTGCACTTAAAAAAAAAAAAAAAGCACTATAAATATGTAGACATTTTTCCCTATGTGGCAACAAGAAAAGAAGTGTAGTACTAATTTTAAAGGTTTTAAGGTGTCAAGAATACTTATCCGATTTGTGGATATTTCTAATTTAACCTGAAGTATAACAGCCGGTGCATAATCGATATTTGATTCCCAGTTTCTAAAAATATAAAACATACAACATAGTGCAGACCAAATAAATCAGGAATAGGAATAAAAGAAGAATATGTTGTGGACACTCACAAATGAGGAGCTATATAACCTAGCTCGGGTGGGGTTCACATTGGGTCAGTTTAAGCAACCAAACCATATAGGAAGTGAATATCCAGTCCTAGATGAAGTAAATGAAGTAGTAAATAGAGTAGTAAAATTACAACCCTTGTTATTAAATTGTAATAAAGCCAAATGAATACTTACAAACATAGAGCCCCTATGGCTCTGTAGTAACATATTGTGCAATTAAGGACTACACTCCCTCTTTATATAGATGGTACCGGCAACCAAAGCAAAATAAAGTTCAATTTATTAATACACTTTAAAATATACAAATAAAAAAGGAACACTGTCCGTATTAAAAGTCCCAGAATGTGTTTTACGACCTCAAGTGGCTTCCTCAACAGGGTAAGAATTCAAGTGTCCCTCTTTTTGCCAGATCGTTTTTATATACCCCCTTAATAGGGGGAGAATCAACTCACATGAAACTGCCTTGGCATCACTTCAACTAATTATGGAGTTTACCGTGGTCCAAAATTAGTAAACCATGTGTTGTATGTGGCAACTACTCTCACTCGGAGTGTTCTCGGGGTCCAAGTTTCGTTTTGGAAAACTGACACCATAGTGAAGGTGAACTCCGCCCACATTCTTGGACGCAAATGCTTCTTTGCTTGTCAGACCACGTTGTGGAATTATGACATTGCGATTCAAACCTCATTTGAGTGATTTCTTCAATTCCTTCCTTATGTTTATCGCAGCTAATGTATTATTGCAAAATTCAGACACATCATGATATATGTGTGCGTGGAGACAAAAGAAGACAAAGAAACAGCATAATATAATGAACAAAAAACAATGTATCATGATGTGTCTGAACTGCTCTCGGTAAAACAGCGTACAGTGGTATTTAAACTCCCCACTTGTAGGCCATCCCTCTGACGGTAGTTGCAGTGTAGGTCATATGCAATAAAAGAAGAGAAGAAGACCCATAGTGCTCTCCATATATGTAAGTATAAATAATAGAAGGAAATGAACTTACAATTTAAAGAGCAGATGGACCCCTCTATGTTTCAGGTGTGTGTGGAACAATCCCCACCTAGGATTCTTTTGATGAATAACCTGATGTGTCAGGTGATGAGATGTGCCAGGTATAAATAAAATAAATAATAAAAGTATAAAAGACTGACCCAAGCATATAGGTAGTCTAAAAATATTACTTTTATTTAAACAAAATGTAAAAACACAATGCGTTTTGCCCGATTAGGCTTTTTAAAGTGGAGTAAAACCTTTTTACTCCACTTGAAAAAGCCTAATAGGGCGAAATGCGTTGTGATTTTAAATACCATGAATGTCCATATTCTGGCAGTTGGCAGCAGCCAGAGGCTCTAGGGCATATTGCAGAGATGAAAGTGGACACCCCTGCCTAGTCTCATTGTTGATTGAGAAGGGTTTCGATATGGACCAGTTCAGCACTGTACAATGCTTTAATGGCCGACAGAAACATTTCTGGGAACCCATATTTGCATAAAACCCCCTCAAAAAATTTCCAATTCCATCTGTCGAACGATTTTTCTGTGTCGAGAGAATGTAGGATCCCCTCTGTATTTACCCTCTGCATAGTGTGGAGGATGTTTAGGACCTTCCTTGTGTTGTCCGAGCCCTGTCGTCCCGAAACAAATCCCACTTGATCATCCATCACCAATGATGGTAGTAGGGATTTTAAGTGCAGTGCGATCGGTTTAGCAAACAGCTTCACATCCACGTTTAGCAAGGAAATGGGGCGGACATTTTCGCATTGTGTAGGTGGTTTACCTGGTTTGGGAAGGGTAATGACCTGAGCGGCTAGGAATTTGCTGGGGAGGGATCCCTCCTTTATGGCTTTATTAAATACAGTCACGAGGTATTTGACTAATGTAGAGTGGAAAGTGGAGTAATGTAAGTAGGTGAGACCGTCTGGTCCCAGGGCTTTAGCTTTCGGTAGGCATTTTATGCATTGTCTGACCTCATCTTCAGTAACGAGTTTGGAAAGTGATTCAATGTCCGCTGAGGACAGTATTGGCAGGTAGACTTTGTCTTAGTTAGAGTCGATGCCGTCTTGTGTCGGACTTGGGGTGTTTATGTCGGCTTTCAGTTGTACAATTGCCCATAATCTCCAAATTCATCACAGATTTGCTGAGGTGTTTTAACTTTATGCCCTGTTCTGGTTAATATGTGATGAATTCTAGAATGGGCTTGCTTCTCTTTCAGCCTTCGTGCCACCAATTTACTAGCTTTGTTACCCTGAACGTATGAAGAGGCTTTTAGGCGTTGTAGGTTGTATCCAAATATTTGTCTGTTTATGTCTATGATTTTGGCTTGAATGTCTGCAATTTTTTTGTGTAGTTGTTCTGACGGGTTTATTTGATTCTACCTATGTATTTCATGGAGTTGTAAGTTCCACGTGCGACCATTGGTGTTTTTATTTTTTTAAGAAGGAAGCTCTTCTCAGTAGGAGCCGTTGTATTACTGCTTTGTGGGCTAGCCACAATATATGTGGGTCAGTGTCGGGTTGGTCATACTTTTCGAAGTATTGGTGTATTTCCGTTTCAATATGGTGTTTGAATGTGGTGTCAGAGAGTAAACTCTTGTTCTGTTACCAGGGAGTTCGATGTTTGTACTCCGTGTGGTCATGGAGAGTTAATGTTACAGGGTGTTGGTCGGACCAAGGTGTGTGTCCGATCTCACAGTCTCACCTGTGGTAGGGACGACCAATGTATGAGGAACCCATCTATCCTCGAGTACGTGTTATGCATCCGAGAACAGTGTGTGTACTTTCTGTCATTTGAATGGAGCGCCCTCCACATGTCGTATAGACCCTGAGTTGTTATTTCTGACACCAAGTGTTTGCATTGTTTATGTAATGCTCTATAGTTTGGTGTGTCAGGGGATATGGCCATGTCCATTGTAGGATTAAAAACGTGGTTGAAGTCCCCACAGATTATTGGCGGCCCCAACATTTTGTCCATGGTCAGCTTGAGTACTCTGTGTAAGAACGGTCTTTGGTTTACATTAGGTGTATATACGTTCAGTATGGTGTATTCTCTATAATTGATCAAGCAAGTCAGCAAGATGTATCGTCCATGTTTATCTATGATTTTTGTATGAATAACCACTGTCAACTCTCTGCTCAGTAGTATAGACACCCCCTTGCTATTATGAGGAGTTGTGGCATGTATTTGGAGAGGAAATCGAGATTGGTGTAACTCAGAGTGATCATTTGTGCGATAATGCGTCTCTTGGAGACAAATTATATCGCCTTTAATTTTGTTGATCTCTCTCCATAGATTATGTTGTTTGAAGGGGATATTTAGGCCCGTTACATTATGCGAATATATTTTCATTCAATGGGTGAGTTAAACAAGGGGCTTTAGTCACCTTAGTCTTATCTTGTGGAGGGAGTATTTCATTTTTTTTTTGCCTTATTGTTTGTGTGTGTGTAAAACAAGTGTTCACTGTATGAACTGTTAAGCAATATTGGAATATCCAAATATCATGTTTTGCCCTTTTAAACAAAATAAACAATTTTAAGAACTTGTACAACAACAATGTAAACATCAGTATGTAATTAATTTGCTACTAGTATATTCACTAGCGGTGAGGAGGTGAAGGAGGTGAAGGAGGTGGGTCTAGTCCCAAGGGATCGTTCCCCTCTCCCCTCTGCTTTATGTGGTCTATTTGGGGTTTATTACATAGTACTGTAAGGTGTATTGTCATAGATTGTCATGGGTATATGAATCCTTTAACCCGTGACACAAATCACAGTGGTTTGGCAACTTTGTAAGACTCTCCTCTCTCCCCGGAGACGGTTATGTTGCAAACCCGGTTAGAGGGAAAGGGAATCCTATTGATGTAAGTGCAGTACTGCCGTAAATGATTATCTTTAACCAAGAAATGGGCCCTTTTGTATTATTCGTGCCTTAGCCCTGGATGGGGGGAAAAAGGCCCCAACAAATGTTAGGCCCTTTGTCATGTGAGGATGATCTCTTCTAACCTCTTAGCGAGACAACGCACGTTCCAAGAGACGTACCAACCAAGTGGCGTGGAACCCTGTTATTGGAACATTTTTCTAATTTACAACTAATACATTCCCCAATTCTAAAAATAGATATTATTGTTATTATATATTTTTGTCAGTTTTATTTTCTTTCTTTTTTTTGTCTTTTGTCGTCTTTTTTTCTTTTTAAACTGCCTTTTATGTTGGAGTGGTAGGAGACTACCCTCTCATAAGGGAATATGTGCAGACTAGGGCTGCGTAATGAAGACCCCTGACCGACAGGACAAACAGTGTGTTAAGCAATATGTGAAACATAACAAGGATAACCAACCATATCTAAGCAATGGCAAATTATACAACTCAAACCCTGGTGTGGAGCTTGCATTGCACAGGAGTGACTCCTCTGTGTTCTTATGTCTGGAGTCTTTGTAATTGTGTTGACCAAACTAAATCATTTATTCAAAATGGATTAGCTAAATACTTTGAATAATAAGGAAACATAAGCTACAAAAATTCTCCAAACATGGAAATATTATATTCCATCTTTAGATTCTTCTTTTCAATCAAAAATTATTGCAACCCAAACTATATAAATCCAAATGTGCAGAGTATACCCTCTATAAATAGATCTGTTACCAGTCCTTAAAGGTAGCCAGGCTTCATGTAGAAACATTATTGGGAGATAAGGGAAGTCTAAAAATGATACTTCTTTTATAGCAATTGTATAGGACTACATGAGTCATAGCCAGTCCATCTGTCACATGGCGCTCCGATTCAGCGGACTGCCATTTTCCCAGTGTCATTTTGCTACTTTAGACTCTCTGGCAAGGGCCACTGTCCCTACGCCTCTTTTAATTTTCAACCTTACATGGAATGGTTCTCTGGGGAACCAGCTGGAGATGCACAGAATCTGACAAAGCTGCTACACTTTTCTTTCTTAACATTCTTTAACAATAGCCAAGTTTTTGCTGTGGGGGAGATGGGGGTAGCGGGATGGGAGAGTTTGGCAAATTGAACAATGTTTTTTTTTGTTAATTATGTTAATTAATGAACTTTATTTTCTAGTTTTAATTTGTAAAACTGCCAAAGAATATCACTTGCTGAATCCAACTGTGAAAATACTAGCTCTTTGACTGCCTTCTCATATAAAATAACATGTGAATTACAGATGCGTGTAATTTTACCATTAATAAAAACGTATTTTCAAAAAACACTAATCACTGCAGTGGTCATGGTGCCTCGCCTCTAGTAATCTTTTAAGAGCAGTGGTGACTGGTGATAGTGTGCTAAACATTTGGGTTTTATCTGAAAATCTAATTCAGATTGAAATTTCCAATTTTACTTTGTGGATAGTGCAAGTAAAAGCAGCTTTCATTTTGAGCCATCCTCATCTGACTTTCTTCAACTGAGAATTATTTAGAATTAAGTTGAAAAAAGCCAGACTTTAGTGAATGGATCCCAGTGTTTTGCATAATGTAGGTTTATGTAGGTATACATATGCATATATATTAATGTTGTATAAATTGGTCCCAGCAGCACCCGTATAATGTTTGCATGTTTAAGTGACTGCAGGCTTCATGGTTTCTTATGTATATAAACAAACCAACTCCCTTGATTTTGCACCTCTCCCTGTCATGGGTGCCACCTTCGATAGCCCTATTAAACCTCCCAAAGAGCCCCAGGAGGAGGATTTCCATCAGATTGCTAGAACAGGATCTGGTAAAATCGGGCATTGGCATTGTGGCACAGAGAAGGATTTAGAGCCCACGGGCCGGCCCCTAGGCAAGTTACCGGTTTGGGGCCCCCATTTAATTTTTCACATAGGGACATAGGGATAGTTAATGGGATCAAGCAAATTCATGGTTCAGGAAACTGAAACATCGATTTTGGTTTATTTTTATGTCAAGCTGATTAAAAGCTATGTTTTATTTTTACAAAGACCTGGGAGTGCTACCTGGATGTATATATATAACTTTTGTATATATATATATATATGTATGTCCATTTCCTTTACTTAATTTTTTTGAATTAGCATTTTTTTTTTAAATTTATATATTTTTTTAATTATTCATTTTTTGCATTACCATGAAGCAGCGGGCGCCCTGCGGCCGCACAGCTCACAGATGGCCGGCCGAGATAAAAAAAAACTGCGGCGGGGTGGGGTTTACCGTGCGGCGGGACGGGGCTAAAAGTGCTGTGTAACTGCTGCAGAGGAAGCAGGAAGGAGTCCCTGCTCCCCCAACAACCATAATCCAGGAGCTGCATTGCCTGTCTGCCTCCACAAGGAACAGAGGTAACTATGTGTGATTGTCTGCCTGTGTGTGTGGCTGTCTGTGTGTTTGTCTGCCTGTGTATGTGTGGCTGTATGTGTGTTTGTCTGCCTGTGTGTGTGTGGCTGTCCGTGTGTTTGTCTGCCTGTGTGTGTGTGTGTGTGTGGCTGTCTGCCTCTGTGTTTGTGTGTGGCTGTCTGTGTGTTTGTGTATGGCTGTCTGTGTGTTTGTGTATGGCTGTCTGTGTGTGGCTCCCTGCCTCTCTGTGTGGCTGTCTGCCTGTGTGTTTGTGTGTGGCTGTCTGCCTCTGTGTTTGTGTGTGTGTGGCTGTCTGCATATGTGTTTGCGTATGGCTGTCTGTGTGTGGCTCTCTGCCTCTGTGTTTGTGTGTGGCTGTCTGTTTATGTGTGGCTGTCTGCCTCTGTGTTTGTGTGTGGCTGTCTGCCTGTGTGTTAGTGTGTGGCTGTCTGCCTGTGTGTCTGTGTGTGGCTGTCTGTGTGTGGCTGTCAGCCTGTGTTTGTGTGTGGCTGTCTGCCTGTGTGTTTGTGTGTGGCTGTCTGCGTGTGTGTTTGTGTGTGGCTGTCTGCCTCTATGTGACTGTCTGGGCAGACTAGATGGGCCGAATGGTTCTTATCTGCCGTCACATTCTATGTTTCTATGTCTGTGTGTGTGTGTAGCTGTCTGCCTGTGTGTTTGTGTGTGTTTGTCTGCCTGTGTGTCTGTGTGGGGCTGTCTGCCTCTTTGTTCGTGTGTGGCTGTCTGCCTGTGTGTGTGTGGCTGTCTGCCTCTGTGTTTGTGTGTGGCTGTCTGCCTGTGTGTTTGTGTGTGGCTGTCTGTGTGTTGCTGTCTGCCTCTGTGTTTGTGTGTGGCTGTATGCGTGTGTTTGTGTGTGGCTGTCTGCCTCTGTGTTTGTGTGTGGATGTATGCATGTGTGTTTGTGTGTGGCTGTCTGTGTGTGGCTGTCAGCCTCTGTGTTTGTGTGTGGCTGTCTGCCTGTGTGTTTGTGTGTGGCTGTCTGCCTCTGTGTTTGTGTATGGATGTCTGCATGTGGGTTTGTGTATGGCTGTCTGCCTGTGGCTGTCTGCCTGTGTGTGTGTGGCTGTCTGCCTGTGTGTCTGTGTGTGGCTGTCTGCCTGTGTGTGGCTGTCTGCATGTGTGTTTGTGTGTGGCTGTCTGCCTCTGTGTGACTGTCTGAGCAGACTAGATGGGCCCAATGGTTCTTATCTGCCATCACATTCTATGTTTCTATGTCTGTGTGTGCGTGTGGCTGTCTGCGTGTGTGTGTGACAGGGTGTGTGGGAAGGGGAGCAGGGGGGGGGGGCTGTGAAGATTTTTCGCACAGGGCGCCCAAAGGCCTAAGGCCGGCCCTGGGTGGGACCTTGAGAGAGCTGTGCATAAACAAATGCCAGCAAACCTCAATGAACTGAAGCAACATCGTAAAGAAGAGTGGGCCAAAATAACTCCACAACAATGTGAGAGACTAATAAAGTAATACAGAAAACTAAACTATTACAGTACTTCAAGTTATTTCTGCTAAAGTTGGTTCTACAAGCTATTCAAGCATAAGGTGTTATTAGTTTTTTCACACATGGCTTCTCCATTTTGGTTTTATTTTTGTTGAATAAATCATAACAGGGTGTAATATGTTATGTGTTGTTCATCTGTATTTACCTAATTTTGAAACCTACTAGGGATGTGCATGGGGAAAAATTTCGGTTATGTTCGGCATTCCGAAATTCGGGACTTCGGCGATTCGGGAGTTCGCCAATTCGGCTGTTCGTCACTTCAGCACGTTGACACTTAGGCAACTTCGGAATTTCGGCACATCAAAACTTTGGAATTTCGGCAACTTCGGAACTTCGGCATTTCGGAATTTCGGGACTTCGGCACTTCGGGACTTTTCTTGCAGCCGCTAAGTAGAAAACTCCCTAATTCCCACAGTATTAGGGAGCTATCTACCAAAAGGCTGAAAGATCTAAATTGGTCTTTCAGCCAATTTACTAATACTTAGTAAAAATTACTTAGTATTAGTAACTTTTGCCCCTACTCGCTGTTAAGACCTGCAGGGGAGATGGTGCTGCGGTCCCTTGTTCCTTTTTCAGCTGCTGAGTATAAGTGATCATAGCTCCAGCAGGGGGTAGAGATGAATACAGCTTCACGACAATCCTTCCCAGTAGTTAGAGTATCCTTTCCCCAAACATGAGCCAAGACTTCATGAAGGGTGTAACAGAACTAAAGCTGTATTGAAACAGGCTGGCTTTTATGGGGGTCCTCATGCAAGAGGACCTCCCAAAACAAACAAACATATCACCAATCACTGTACAGTATTTTCTTACTACACGCCCCTTCCTCTGCCTGGAAGATAGTGAGATAAGTTAAAGGTTAAATCAATTATCTCCAGGCAGAGGGCACACATTTTACCCAAACATTGGAACACCCCTTTCCCCACAAGGTATCCCCACAAAATACATATCCCCTGATAGCCCCGATCTGGGAGGCAAACATATCCAAATTTCACCCAGATCGGTTCAGGGGTTCTTAAAAAGTGTGGAAGTCTTAGTTTACCGACCACACACGAGGCTCCTGCCCAAAACAGTTCCACGAATTCAGTGTGTGGGGTCGGTCAATTGGGGAAAAAGGCAAAAGCGGTCAAAAGTACCGAAAATACCCTCCTGGCTCATAGGAGCGATTGTTCCCCTGGTTCATACGGATATAACTACCGAATGCCGCTCTTCTGGGTGTTCGGCAAGTGGGAGAACCGGCCGTTCGGTAGTTTTCAGCGGTACTTCGCACGGTCGAGTGTCCGATTTTAGTTCCAGACACTCGACGACCAAGTCCCGCTGACTCGCCTCGTGCGAACAAGATGGCCGCCGTTTTCTTTTCCTCGTGGCGTTCGGCAATACGAACAACGGCCACCCAGGGAACACTTAATTGTCGGTGCTTCAGATCACAACAAGCCAGGAGGGAGGTCGTGGTTCGGTAGATGCAAACTGCCGAACGGATAAACTACTATAGGCAGAAAAGGGAAATTAAATACACAAAACATAGAAGAAAAGGTTAGCTGAGGTCTCTTTTCTTCACACTCGCTATACTGCGAGAGGAGGCATGTTTATTAAACATAGGGTGGGGGCCCTAAAGTAAAATGAAGGGGGGACCTATTGTCCTCCCCCATACACCACCCTGAGCGGCAGGTTGGGGCTCTAAATATCGATAAGGGGGGAACCTATTGTCCCCGCCCGGCCCCCACCCCTGAGCAGCGGGAACCATAAATCTTTTACAAAAAAGTACATAAAAACATTCATACACAATATCTATAAAAAATATTCATACACATAGACACAAAGACTTCCCCCCCTCCCTCACGAGAGCTCATCATACTTCCAATTTCTATTACTTTTTTCAGATGGTAATCTCATTACCTTTACATTTGTATTAGTTTTTCTTCCCAAGTTGACCATAGGCTCAAATTATCATCCAGAGTCCTGCAGTGATCCTTTTCCATCTTAATTTGATAGATCATCTGTATTATTATCAACTTTATATTAAAGACGGTATTTCCCTTCCAATTTCTAGCTATTATTATTTTACATGCTATTAAGCAATGAATAATTAAAAATTGATTTATTTTATTTAATTTTGGCCATTGATAATGTAATAGCATTGTTTCTGGTTTTAGAGGTATTTCAACACCACAAAGTGTGTGGATGATAAGTTGAGCCCACTGCCAGACAGCAGTCACTTGTCTACAGGACCACCACATATGAATGTAGTCTCCTTTTTCCTCTCTGCACCTCCAGCATTTCACATCCTTGAATGAATCAAATTTAACTATTTTGGTTGGGGTCATATACCATTTGTGAACTAGCTTAAAGTGTGTTTCTATTAATATAAAGGAGTGGACAAATTTACTGATTTTTTGTATATTGAATAACCATTCATTTACTTCTATATTTATTTTTAGTTCCATATTCCATTTTTTTATAACGTTGGGGAGGGCTAAGTCCTCCTTTTGTTCCAACATTCTGACACACCTAGAGAACATTTGCTTTATTTTATTCTGATGTAACATTGGTTTTAAAATTTCATACATCTTACCATCTTTTACTATCTCAACTTTCTCCAGAAAGTGTTTTACTCTAAGATAGGTATATACTTCATTAACAGGAACCTTAAGCTCTTCTATCAATATTTTATAGGGTTTAATTTTGCCCTCCTTAATTAGTTCTTTTATTGTATTTATTCCCTTTTCCTTCCATGTTTTTAAGGAGATGTTCTCTATGCTTGCTTCTATTATGTCTATTCTTTGAAAATCAAATATTTTATTGGTTAAATCAATTTTCTTCCTTATCTTTTGCCAGACTGGAATAATCTGGCCTAGAATATATGATCTAAAGAAGTTGTCTTTTTTTATTCTTCCAGACTAGGTTTAGGGAGTCGCTTAATTGACTTGATTCTATTTCTGACCACCACCATATTTCCTCTTTATTTTGATTTATCTGGGTAGTCATAGCATGCATTATGATCCCTGCTTCATAATATTTTCTTATGTTTGGATATCCCAAACCTCCCTTCTTTAGTCCTTTTGATAATATTCCATTTTTAATTCTAGGTTTCTTTCCTTGCCATACGAAACTAGAAAAGGAAGTATTGACCATTGTCAGCCATTCATTCGGGATGCTTAAAGGGATCATTCTAAAAATGTAAATCCATTTTGGCAGAACGTATGATTTCAAGATATTAATTCTTCCTCCCCAAGATACTTCTATTTTTCTCCATTCTTTCAAATTCTTATTAGTTTCTTTTAAGAGGTCCATAAAGTTTGTTCGCATAATATTTTTTGGATTTTTACATATTTTTATTCCTAAATATGAAAACGTTTTTACTTTTATAAAGTTATAGGTTTTTTGGTAAAGATCTATTTCTTGACTTGATATATTATTGTATATAGCTATTGATTTTGTTTTATTCAATTTGTAATTTGATACTGAACTATACATTTCAATTTCCGCCATTGCGTTTACTATTGATGTTGACGGGTTATTTAGAAAAAGAATGGTGTCATCAGCATAAAGGGAAATTTTAAATTCTTTCTGTCCTACTGTATATCCCTTGATGTTTTCATTATTTCTGATTCTGTTAGCTAATACTTCTATTGTCATTATAAACAATAGGGGAGACAGTGGACAGCCTTGTCTGGTTCCGTTGTTCAATTTGAACCAGTCTGCGCATATGCCCGGGCCAATTGTTCTCGCCATTGGATCTTTATATAGCGCCAAGATTGCGTCAAACAACCATCCCTGTATGCCTATTTCTTCTAAAGTAAGCTTCATAAAGTCCCAGCTGACCCTGTCAAAGGCTTTCTCGGCATCTAAAGACAGGATCAGCATGGGACTTTTTTTACGCTTTGATGTATCTAGTGCATCTATCAGACGTCTGATGTTATTGCTTGACATTCTATCTGGGACGAACCCTGTTTGGTCAGGATGAATGATTTGATTTATTATTTCTTTTAATCTACTAGCCAAAATAGAAGAGAATATCTTTACATCTACATTTATTAATGATATTGGCCGATAGCTCTGTACTTTTGTTGGGTCTTTCCCTGGTTTCAATATAGGTAGAATGTTTGCTTTGAGCATTTCTTCTGGGAATCTGCCCTTTTTAACTGCAGTATTAAAAGTGTTTTTTAAATGACCTATCAGTTGTGATTTCATTACTTTATAAAATTTGTTTCCAAATCCATCTGGGCCTGGGGTTTTGTAGGTTTCTAATCTGTCTATTATTATATTAATCTCTTCTTCCGTAATTTCTTTATTTAGCTTTTTTACTTGTATTTCTGTTATTTTATTCAATTTTGCTGCTTTAATATATCTTTTTATTTTTTCTGAAGAAGTGATTGTTGATTGACTATATAAATTGGCATAATACTCATTGAATGCTTTCCCTATGTGTTCTGGGAGAAGGGAGATGATATCATTAGTTATTATTTTGTCAACCTTATTTGATGTATTTTTTTTTTCAACATGTTCGACATGATTTTGTCTGCTCTATTAGATTTATGATAATATCTAATTTTAAGTTTATGCATATTTATTTTAATTTTTTCATAAATTTTTTCCTGTATCTCGGATTTAATCTTCTCTATTTTTAGCTGATTCTCCTTACTTGGTTTTACATTGTTTATTTTATTTAAATTATATAATTCAATGTAGAGATCTTGTACATTTACACCTTTTTTTTTTCTTTAATTTATTAAGCATTATGCAATGTCCCCTTATTACTGCCTTAAATGAACACCATAAAGTATCATTCTCCACTTGTCCGTTATTATTTTCTTCAAAGTAGCAAGTAGTCATTTTATCTATATAGTCTTTATATTCTTTTTCTGCCAGTATTGATTCATCTAACCTCCAGGTTGTATTCTTACAGCACTTAGATCTATTACTATTTAATTCCAGGCACACGCTATTATGGTCTGACCATATTACTGTTTTGTTTTCTATTTTATGTATTCTTTCTATCAGTTTTAAATCCCCAAAAATAAGATCTATTCGAGAATACGAATCGTGGGGCCAGGAATAAAATGTAAACTCTTTTACTGTGGGATTATTGAGTCTCCATATATCAAATAGACCTTCTCTTTTTATCAAATTACTAAAGTTCCTTGCGTTTTTTAATACTTGTTTATCCCAATTATTATTATTTTTTCAGAGAACTTATCTAATAATGGATCTTGTATACTATTAAAGTCTCCTGCATATATCTTTATTCCCACTGCTACTTTCTCAACCTTATTTAATATTTTTCTCAATAGGCATACGGGATTTTTATTAGGCAAGTATACATTGATTAGGGTGAAAAGTTCATCTTCTATTGTGACTACTAAAATAATATATCTCCCCTCCAAGTCTGTTTCCATATATTTTATGTTTATTTTTAGATCTTTTGCAAAAAATATTGCTACTCCTCCTTTTTTTCCCTCCTCTCTAGAGGAACAAATTTTTAAGGGGAAGGACCTGCTATTCCATCGTTTTTCATCCTGTTTACGCCAGTGTGTCTCTTGTATCATAGCAATTTGAACCTGTTCTTTTTTTAAGTAATCTTGGAAAGCTTGTCTTTTTGGGGGGATATTTAAACCTTGAATATTTAACGTAATTATTTTAACCATTTTCCGAAGATTTTTTTGTTTTAATTAACCTACTGAGCTCTCGTGAACAATACAAACACTTGACATTACAATACATAACTAGAATATCTACAAGTATCTTCAACACTTGGAGTATATTTCCACTCATTCCAAGACTCTAAAAAGAGTCAAAAAACACTTTTCTAAGTGGATCTTACTATCCACTAATAACCTTTTCCAGGTTACAGCAGGGGAGGCTGTTTCTCGGGTTTGGAGGAACCCACCTGAGACTTTTCATTTTCCCTTTTCCTCTCTCTTCTCAACACTCATCACTCCCTCTCTTCCTACTGCTCTCTAAAGTATTTACTTTTACTCTGCTTCCTTTCCTTGAGGAGAGAGATAAGGGGTCGAAAGAGGGTGAGGGGAAAAAAAAAAAAAAAAACCGCTCTGGAGATTATCTTACTTTTTCTTACTAGATTATTTCCTATTTCCCTCTTTTACCTTATTTTCCTACTAATCTAGAAAAACTCGTCTCTTTGTTTCTTTAGTCGTTTAGACCCTTTTAATTTATCGCTGTTGTTCTTATAGCCTTTAAACAAAACAACACTTCTATATTGCTATTCTTCTCTTCTATTCCCATTCCCCTCTCCTTCCCTCTCCTTCCCTCTCCTATATACATTTAATTTTCACACCTCTCATTTTTTTTTTTCCCTTATTTTCTCCACCTTATATTGTATTTCAATAATCTTTTAATTGGTATACATCTTTTGTGATTTAAAGTGCCTCGTTAATTTTATTTCTTTCTAATTGTTTTTGTGCAGATTATATATCTGAGTGTTCCATTTCCTCTTCGTTAACTTTAATGTTTCTTATTTAATATCGTGTGTGTTACCTTGCCTAAACCTTAATTTAGTGAAAAAAAAAAAGTGACCATTTATAATTTCTCTTCCCTTTACTTTTCCCTCCCTTCACTTTCCCTTTTAGCTGTGGTTTCCATCTTATGCTATCCCAGTGTATATCGCAATATTTTTATCATTAATTTTATTTCTTTCTATCAATGTGCAAATTGTGTTTCTGAGTGCACCATTTTCTCTTCTTAAACTTTGATATATCATACTTAATATCGTGCTTATCCTTACTTAAAAAAAAAAAAAAAAGGTTTAAGTCTAGAAGTTTTTTTTTCTAGTTGATTTCTTCTTTTTGAGTACAGTCTATTTTATGCTTTTAAATATTATGTTTTTAAATATTTCAGCGTCCTTTAGAAGTTTCTAGATGTCTTTGGGTCAATTGATTTTTTTCTTCTTCTGTTGATCTCCAGCAGCTTCCTTCTTCCCTCTTCTTTCCCTCTCACTCCCCCTCATCTCTCTTCCCTTTTTTCTTCTTCTTTCCTTCTTTATTAAGTTATTTCTCTTTCTTCTTTATCCATTCTTCAATCTGGGATGGAGTCGTGAATATCTCAGTTATTCCTTCTGTGATAATTTTTATTTTACAGGGGTAGATCCACGAGTATTTGATGTTTGAATTTCTTAGTGTATTTGTAACTGACATGAATTTCTTTCTTTGTTGTCTAGTGTAGAAAGATACGTCCTGAAATATCTTGATATCGCCAAACTTTTCTATATTAATCTGTTTTTTTCTAAATGCATATAATATTGCTTCCTTAAACTGGAAGGACTGAAAATGGATTATTATATCTCTCGGTGATTGTTGAGGAGCTGTTCTAGCTTTGTTTAAACGATGATATCTCTCCATTTTGGTATTTAGGGTCAGCAAATCTAAATTGAGTGTTACCCATAGAGTATCCAAGTACTCAGGTATTTTATCTTGTGTTACTGCTTCTGAGACATTTCTTAATCTCAATTTTTTTCTTCTTGAACGGTCTTCTAAGTCTCCTAGTTTTCCTTCTATTTGTCTCACTTGCTTATTCAGCTGATCATTTTGTTCTTTGAATGTTCTGCTTTCAAATTCTAAGGCAGTGATTTTGTCTTCACTTTGCTTTAGTTGTTCCAATATTTCCAAAAATTGTTTTTTTGTCTCAGCTGTATTTTTATTAAATTCAGCTGTTATTACTACCAATTGCTCTTCTAAGCACTGTTTTAGAAAATCTGCAGTAATATAGTTTTCTGTTTGACTGGACAGGCTTTGAATTGATTCTTCACCTTTTGATGAATATATATTTGAGATATCAAGATTTTTTTCTTCGTTAGGTTTTTGTCCTGGTGAGAAAAAGTTTATGGAGGCTTTTTTTTTTCTAGTTGTAGATCTTGTTTTGCTGCTTTTTTAATGGCAGCTTTTCCTGATGGCTTAGTTGCCATGCTCTCTCTGCCTTTGTTTCACTCTTCACTTATTTCTTTTCTTCTCCTTTCTTTTTTTATTTCTCCTTTTTTTTTTGAAGGTTTTCAAATAGAGATTATTCAAAACTATTTCTTTTCCTCTGGTGATTCTAATTTGTTAGTTAACTCTGTGGTTTGATAAATAAAGTTTTTTTTTTTTTAAAGTTTTTTTTCCTTTTACCCCCTTTTCTCTCCCCTATTCCGTCCTAAATAATAATAAAAAATATTTTCGATGTCAGTTTTTCCTCCTCTCTTGATCTTCTCTCGGTTCTACCCCCGTTCTACAGTTATATAAAGAAAGAGGAAGTACTTAGCTTGTCTTCTTTTTCCTTCTTTTTAAAGCTGGTTGTATGCTGTTAATTTTCTAGGCGTCCTTTAACTCTTAAGGCATCCTAGGGTGCTGCTCCTGTTCGCGCTCACATTGATCGAACCGGTAAATCTGTGCACTCTCCCACGAACTCACGGACTCACAATCACAATCGGTCTGTTTGCTCTCTGTCAGCACTCTATTCGCTCTCCTGCACCGGACTCGACCTGTCTTCTTGCGACTCCCACGACCATTACAAACGGAGCACCTTGCTTCTATCGCTGCCACAGAACGCCGCGTTGATCCTCCATTACGAGTTCAGCCTCCCCGCCTCAGGATGCGTGCGTACCACCGCCCACTTCTACGTCATCACGCAAACTCCCGTCATCAAGCCGAATCATGCTTTCTTTACTGTGTGTTTCAACTCCTTTTTTAATGTTTCTCACATGTTCAGAAACTCTGACATGGAGACATCTAATTGTCCTCCCTATGTACATCTTATTGCAAGGACAAATTAATAAATAAATAATATTCTTAGAGAAACATGTCAGTTGGTTCTTATTGTAAACTCTTTATTAGTAATTTCATTCGTATTCTTTATGTGTCTTTTTTTGCTTGTTGTTTCCCTACAAGCAGAGCACGTTCCACACCCATAAAAACCTTTACTCTTTGTCAGGAAATTGTCATTCTCGTTCTGATGATTTTTTAAATTACTATTTACTAAGAAGTTCTTAATATTCTTGCATCCCATATGTACAATTTTAGGTCTCACTGGTAATACTTCTTTAAGAATTGGGTCATCTTGCAGTAAATGCCAATACTTATGAATGGCGTGCCATACTTTCTTATTATTGGCCGAGAAATGACAGATAAAAGGAATATTAAATTTATTATCTTCTATCCTTGTTTTTTTCTTTTTGTAGGTTAATAAATCTTTTCGTTCTAATCTTTTTATTTCCTCTCTGCTCTTTTGGAGATCTTCCTCCTTATATCCTTTTTCTAAAAATTGTTTTTTGAGTATCTGAGTTTATCTTAGAAAGTCATTGTCTTTTGTGCAATTTCTTTTCAACCTCATAAACTGGCTCTTGGGTGCATTTGTAAGCCACGGAGCATGGTGACAACTGGTTAAATCAATATATCCGTTACAATCCACTTCTTTGAAATAATTTCTTGTACAAATATTTCCCTCTTCTATAAAAACAGTGAGATCCAAAAAATGTATTTCTATTTTGCTTTGGGTAGAGGTAAGATGAATTCCCCAGTCGTTTAAATTTAAAAAGCTTAAAAAATTGACCAAATTCAAGTCATCTCCCTTCCAGATAAAAAATATATCATCAATATAACGGCGATAGGTGACCAAGTTCGCAACAAATTGACTATGTAAAATAAATGTCTCTTCCCAATACGCCATAAAAAGATTTGCGTAACTAGGTGCGAACTTGGTCCCCATCGCCGTTCCATTGATTTGCAAATAAAAACTATCTTTAAACCAAAAAAAATTGTTGGTCAAGATTAAAAAAAATGCCTTCCTTGATAAAATTAATCTGTTCTTGTTTAACTTACGTCACAGGTAACTAATGTGTAATTTTCTTCCGATTTAATGTCTCCTAGAATCTGCAGGATATGGATTGTATCCTTCAGATACGTTGGGTCTTAGTTACCACCGGTTGGAGTAAGACATCTATGTATTCCGAGACCCTCGATGAGATACTCTCTACTCCAGAAATTATAGGTCTACCTGGTGGGTTAATTAAGTGTTTGTGCATTTTTGGTAAACAATAAAATACTGGAATTTGGGGATTTAAAATGTTCAAATATTTAGCTTCTGTGTCTGTTAGGATATTGTTTGCTAATCCTTCATTAATGTATCCTTCAAACTTAGTTATAATTTCCTGACTAGGGTTAGATGTTAGTTTTTTATGTTTTTACATCTGACAAGAGTCTTTCGGCTTCCCCTACATATTTCTCTTTAGATAAAACTACTACCCCTCCCCCCTTGTCTGCGGGTTTTATAATTAAGTTCTCATTCTTTTGTAGTTTCTTTAGGGTTTTTGTCTCTACTTGTGTGAGATTTTTCTGATATTTGTTTGTGTGTTTAATTTTTTTAACCTCTTTCATAACCATGGTCTCAAAAGTTTTGATCTCACTTGAGATCATATTCCTTGGAAAGAATTTTGATTTGTCTTTGAAGTTACTATGGATATACGGGGAGGTAGTGTTAGTTTCTACTGAATCTTTGTTATAAAATAATTTTTTCAAACATAATTGCCTAGTGAAGCAGTTAAGGTCTATAAAAAATTCAAATGGTTTGAAATCTGCAGTTGGAGCAAACTTCAACCCTTTTTTTAAAATCTCAAGTTTGTCTTGACCTAATTCTTTATCTGAAAGATTGAATATACCCTTAGTATCTATATCCGTCCTCATTTGTCTCTGTTGTTGTTTCTTTCATCTTTTAATTCTCCCTCCTCCCATGATCTTCTCCTTTTGCCCGGTGAATCCCATTCCAGTGATTCCTGGAGTTGTTTGAATCTGGGTTGGACTGGGCTCTTGCGAAAAGGAGAAGATTTGGGGGAGGTACTACTGTGTTCTAATATTTGAAAACGATTATAGGTAACAATATTGTGATCCCTATCTATGGACGGCTTGCGTCTTTCCATACGGGGTCCCTGTTTATTCCGTGGGAAATTCCTATTCTGAAAATTTCTTGATGGACTCGCAACTATTCTGCTATAACTCTTGGTGCTGTCCTCCTTTCTTCCATCTTGTCTAGATGTATTGGGCTTACTTGTAATAGTTGTTACATTGTGGTCTTCAACTCTACTTTCTTGTTTTTCATTCCCTCTATTTTCATAAAGTCTTTGGTTGGATATATAGTTTCTCCTTCCTCCTATTTCCCTATATATATGGTTGTCTTGATTATTATATATTTGATATTGATATCTCTGTGGACCTCTATACCCTGTGTTTCTTTGTTGATGCATTCTTGGTTGGTAATGTCTCTGTGGACTTGGGGATCGTAATCTTGTCTGTTTTCTCTGGCGGCTATGTGTCCTCCCTCTATTGAATTGATTGGATGTATTCCAATTATCCAATTTAAGTTGGAAGTTATCACTAGGCTGTAATGTAAACACTGCATTTTCTCTGAAAAAACAGTGCTTACAGCAAAAAGCCTGAAGGTAATAATTCTACTCACCAGAACAAATTCAATAAGCTGTAGTTGTTCTGGTAACTATAGTGTCCCTTCAAAAAACATTTGATCGAAAAACATTGTTTTTAAATGCTACTTCTAAAAGCTCAAGTTATGAAAACATGCAAATGCATTCCTTCTTTTATAAACAACAAATACTTCTTTTAGTTTTGTTTTTTGTTTTATTTTAGGGATAGATTTGCTTTTGCAACTAACTTATTATTAAACACAAATGTATAATAAGTTACTTTTGAAATTATTCCTGTAAAAGTACATCAGAAAGGAAATATGTTTAAAAATCCACAGGGATATTAAACATATGAATAGAGGAGAAAATGCTAAAAAACTATTGTTTTTGCATGTGCATGTGATTATAATATATCCCTTGTGATTTTGTTTATGTGGGAAATAATCAGAATTATCAGGATTATTTGACAAGGATAGATTATGCTTAAGATTCCAACTCAATAAGTTTACACTTCTGCACCTATTATAATTTTCTTTCTATACAGTGGGACCTCGGTTTATGAATTTAATGCGTTCTCTGGAACGTTTCTTATTGCGAACATTTTGTAAACCGAAACGCGGTTTCCCATAGGACTGCATTGAAAACGAATTAATCCGTTCTGGAGGTCAGATAATAGTCAACATGAGCTGGCATGGAAACCAACCCACAATGAGGAACACACAATAAAAGGCATGCAAACAACAGAGCTCAGCTCCCTCCCTTTCCACAGCTTGAGAAATGCACCAAAAAGTTCCCAAACAACTGCAAACAATTTCTAGAATGGCTCCAAAAATCGATGCAAAAGCCGCTCCAACACCTCCATACTCAACGCCATGTGCTACCCACAGGCTCCAGCATGCAGGGGCAGTGCTATAAACTTGCTTTGCATTGCGAACAAAAATTGTAAACCGAGGCATTATTTTCAATGGATTTTCATTTGTAAACCGAAAATTATGTTAACCGAGGTGTGACAAAATGGCTTTTGTCACTGGGTTTGCATGTGACAAACTGCCCTGCCCCCCTGTCTCTTGGAGGAGCCGGATTGCTAGCCTCTTACCCTGGGATGCTGGCCCGTTAAGTCATGGGGTCTTAAGGCACTGGGACAGAGCCCTCTGTCTCTGGATCACATCGTTCTCCTTACTTGCTTGGATTGTACATTTCCCCTGTTACACTCGTATGTGGGTTTGTGCAGTTTAACTTCCATTACAGGTGGACTAAGGCTGTTCGTACCGACGAACAAACTGCCGAAGGGCCGACCACCCAGGCTGCGGAGTGTGCTGCTTGTTAGCCACCCAGAAGCTGCGGTTAACCGCAGCTTAATTGTCAAACGCCTGGGTGGCCGGCGTTTGTTTGCCGAACACGTGGCGGCGGCCATTTTAAATCGCCGAATACTCAGCGGTAGTTTGTCGTCGATGCTCTGGAACTCTTTTCGGGTACATTTGCACGGACAGCTGGTGAACTTAAACTTTACTCGACGTTATTGAGAACTGTGTTCGTGGGATCTGAGCGCTATTCGCCTATAATATGCGCTCAGATCCAAGCTATCTGGGGGTGTGTGGAACACGGGGACTTCGTTCAGCGAAACATGAGTTATTGATTTTAATACAGTTTTGTTAAAAGGTAAAAAGCACATGTTTCTCTCTGCCCGGAGATAATTAGGTTCTCTGCAACCACTTAAGTTAATTATCTCCAGGATAGAGAGGAGGGGTAAGTTAATTATCTCCAGGATAGAGAGGAGGGGTTACACTCTTCCTGTGGGTGTGTGTAATATTTGTAAAGTACAGTGATCGGTTCTGTATATTCTGTTTCAGTCTTCCACAAGGTCCCATGTGGGAGTGTCCTTGCTGGAAGACCATCATAAAAGGGCTGCGTTTGGCCATCAATAAACACATTCGTTTTATCCCTTCATGAAGTCTCGACTCATGTTTGGGGAATTGGGAGCTATAATCACTACTTCACTCTTTTCAGCTTCGATTTCGGGAGACGCTACAAGGATCAGTGCTGCACGGATAGCAGGATCCTTTACACGAGGTGTTTGTAAACCGAGGTCCCACTGTATATGTAAAAGCCAGAGGACATAAATATTTTCCATGGTGACTGTTATATCATGTATAAAGTAATAGTAATTAACAATGGACTATGATATTGATAGAATGAAAATCAACTGTTCTAGATGCTCATTTTACCCTAAGATAGTTTAGCCATCTGTATTGATGTTGACTTTCCTGCTAACTCTATAAAATCTCCTAGCAGATTGGAAATGCAAGCCACTTCACTGTATATTCTAGAACATGGGTAGGCAACCTCCGGCACTCCAGATATTGTGGACTAAATCTCCCATAATGCTCTTACAGCCATAATGCTGGCAAAGCTTCAGGAAGGATGCAGTCCACAACATCTGGAGTGCCAAAGGTTACACTTTTCTAGAATCTCAACTCACAAAAAGTGTATGCGCTTAGTGGATTAACCCCTAATTTAAATGATCAGGAGTGTCCAATAAATACCTTTATAACATCAATCTTCAAGAAAATAATAAATCAGAATATAGTAATAAAGGGTTCGGAGGTATTCTGAAGCAGGGGCTTATATCCTACAGACCCAATCCAGTGTAACAATGCATCCTTGTTATTCAATAGATGGTAACAATTTCCAAATACCTTAAAAGACACAAAAGGATCCAAAATAGTGTAACATTGTTATAATTAAAAAACAAAACAAAAAAAAACACCTTTTCCCACTAGGAACTCTTACATTAAAATATTGTGGTTCTTGTCTCCAATAACCACAGTACAGCACAATGATAGACAGATAGCAGTGCAGTGTTATCACTTGGTTCCTCTGGTACCTGGGACTGGTTGGTACACACAAGCCGAGGTTGAATGCTCTTCGCCCGGAAGAACGTCAAGCTATGATGTCGCTATGCAGTCTCTAAGTGCCAACAAGCGCTCGTGTATTTACAAGTTTCACCCGCTTTTTCAAGAATTGTGTTTTCTATGAAATGCGCTCTCTTATTGGTTATAATCAGTATTCTAGAACCTACATAAAAAACAACATGCAGTTAATGTAAGGTAATGCAAAATGTGATGAGATTGGTCTTTAGTGATTTAATTATGTTAAACCTATTGTTCTATAAACTTTGAATGGCATTAGCATGATATCTAAATTTTTTGTGTTGTGCTTTTTGATCTCTTTACAGGTGAAGGAACTACAGAAAAAAACTAATCTTTCATTGTATATTACCTTATTTATAACAAAACCTCAATTTTCCTTTGCATTTGATCATTCTGTTCAAAACCAGATTGCTATATTTACACCTCTTCAGATCATCCCAAAACCGATTTTTTAAATAATAAAAAAAAAAAAAAAATTTTAAACTTGCCAATCAGTGGGAATTCTTAATTCACTTAGGGCATCTTCTCCATCAGAAAATTGTTGTCAAAGTAAAAAAAAAAGAATTGATTGCTAGCTATGAAAAGAATACAATATTTTCAATGTTTCCCTTGGAGAAACCGCTAACTTGCAATTTCCATGATCAATTACCACCGTAATGGTCAAAACACCATAAAGTACTTCAGTACTATAATTTCTCCTCCCCTTCTTATGGCCTATGGCCTGGGAGTAAGTACAAATGACCTGTTTTTTGTAAAAAATATATATATATATATAGTGCTCCACTGCCAAATGGCCAAGTGGTTTTTATCTGATATGATGACATGAAACTATGATTGTTTGGCCATAGGTTTAACATATGGTGCTGTATGCCTGTGAGGTATAACTTAATGGTGTTGTGGGATAACTGTAACTGTAAATTTGAGGTGGCAAAAAGATGAACCTAGTAACATTGTCATAGCGAAAGGGTGAGTGATGTTATGTTCCAGTATGAATCTTTTAAATATAACAAAAGCTCTATCGTAGGTTCTTCATGTGTTGGCCAAGAGAGCCAGTTTAGACAACTTCTGGCTGTGTTGTAAAAGGATATCTAATCCATGATCAGGTTCAAAAACGAGGAGGTGGCTGTGGCTACTTGGGTGGTCATGGGCAGGGCTTGGTGAAATGCCTGGAATTTAAATCGAGACAAACTGTCAGCCGCAATATTATGAACCCCTGGTACATGAGCGCATGACAAGAAAAATTGGTGACAAGCCGCTAGCCAGGTTAATCTCCTAAGACATTCCATGATAATTAATGATGATGAGCGACCTTTATTGATAATGTGGCATGTGGCATTAGGCTTGGTTATCTGAATAACACCATACCGAATAAAAACCCGACCACAAATGACCCAAGTCCTTCCTATCGTAGGAAGACAAAGGGGCGACCTACTTTATCCTTCACAGTTTTCTCTGTTCTACCAGAGGTGACAGGAACAGGAACATTGGGAGAATCCTCAACTGTATTGGGACAGAAGATAGTTGTATGGGCGGTAGATGAGCAGGACGCACAAGCTGGCGTTTTTAGACCTGCAAAATGTCTGCAGAAAATGTCTGTGTCTAATTTACTCCAGTTTATTCTACTTCCGAATTGAGTTAGAGCTGCAGACACATTTGCTGAAAATGACCTATGATATTCATAGAAAGCCGTACCTCCACTAACGTAAGGAATGGAGGCCGTAGAAGTAAATTAACTATTGGACTCCTAGGATCCTATTTAGTCAGTATGTTCTTAATTGGATAGCGAGGGGGAGGAATCTACCAGCTTGTGCATGTATAAATCGAACTCTTCTCTTCTATTTGAATTGACAGAGCATTCCACATCCCTATATATGCCAAAGGCTAGGACAAATTCAGGCATGGACAGTTTCCTGTTTAATATGGAGTCCCTAGCTTTAATCACAACTGATAAATCCCCATATGCGTAAGTCTTATTCTCTACGATATCCTGGTAGGCAATAAGGAGTGATGCCAGGTTAACATCTTTACCTTACAGGATATCTTTTTTAAGTTGAGATGGGATCTTATGAGCAGGATTAAAGTCTTGTAAGTCTAGTTTCTCCAATCTGTCCTTAATTCTTCCCATGGAGGCCATAAGTGATGACAACATGGAGTGAATATCTGTTGATTGAGAACCACTCGGACCTTCCCCTGCATCCGCATTATCTGTAGATGTGCATAGTAGTCTGAAAAGTTCAGCTTTCCTAGTGGTACCTGGGTTCGGAATCTGTAGTTTCTTGAGTTTGGTTGTAATGCGGGGGATAGTCCAGGATCTGATAGATGACGGGCTAGCCATGTCACCTCTACATGTAGGTGTACCGGATCTAGCCAGAGTGCTGGGCAGAGATAGCTCTTCGCCACCTCCTTGTATGTTAAACATGCTAAATAACATAAAGATTACAATTAGAATACCTTATAGTTGTACTGGCTTGCTAGCTAATGCCAAGTGGTGAAACAATTATACTAGATTGGTGACTGGTCTAGATAGATACCGTTTGGTGATCCGTAGCCTATTGATATAACCGTTCTATGGTGAGAGGTTAGGAAAATGACTGAGATGTATACTGCATAGTTCGGTTCTAGTGAGAAGGAAGAAACAGGAAGTATATAAACCCTGTGTCCCTTACCATCTTGCTAGGCAGCAATTAAGTGCAAAGGATATCTATTGTTGTAGGGTAAATTTAATAAACTGGATTTAATGTGTATAATGTATATAACCATAATAACACCATGTGTGACATAGAGGCGTGTTGCAACTGGGTATTTCAGAATACCTTATAAACATTTGAGACATAGGGAGATCAATAACCATCTAAAATGTGCTAAAACAATTTAAATAGCTATTTAGTATGTATTTTAAACAATTGTACCTATTATGAGAAAGACCACTAGAGGTCAGTATTGCAGATTGATTTAAACTGAAAGCGGTAATTTTTATGCAAACCTGTGCACGAAAGCACTATCTGCCACAGGCTTTCGTATAGACTATACAAGAGATAGTGAACCAGCTTACGAACGTATTGACCCCTGTTCGGGAGTTGGAAATAAAAGCTGAAACCATGCGCAACAAATAAAAAACTAACCACATTCAGGAGATTCCACAAAATTAATCAGTGAACAGTGCCATAAGAAATATGAGAATATAGCCATATAGAGATAGACCTGACCCGTGATGACGCCGTGGGACTGCGACTGTGGGTCAGTAGCTAACAGTTTTGGTGAGTTCCTGGCTATGTCCTCGGAATTGTCTGTTTGGAGGAAGCTGTTTGGATGAGGAAAGCCGCGGCCCGTGACAGGAATGAGCAGGAGCAGGTGAACCACGTGGAACAGGTAAGTTGCAGGATGGCGACCTGCATGTGACCCGGAAGTAGTCGCATGCAAATCGCTAGACCTCGAACGGTGTGGAGTAAGGTAAGGGTGCTCCTCCCACAATTACAGGCCAATCGGCCTTAAAAAACAAAGTATACTTGGCACTCACCCCTTGTAGTATGTAATTGGAAAACTTGCCTTGGTGCAACCTGCGTTTATATATAGTTTGAAGGAAAAAGGGTGCACTCTCCAGGTCTTTTCAATGTTGTTTATTAAATAATTACATCAATTCTGTCCCACTCGGGACATAACTTATGTCATTATTTAATAAACCACATTTAGAAGTTAAATCACATAAAAAAAGAAAGCAACTTTAGTTATTTGAAGAGAAGAGTCATTTAAATGTAGTGAGAATATGCACTTTTATTACCAAAAATTTTAATTCATATCATGATCAGTTACAACCAGAATGATGATATCCAGACATATGTCTTTAATTATATGTGATTTATTTTAAAAGGGATTTTGAGTGAATGTCCGGAACTGATACTCCCAAACAGAAGACATCTGGTCAGAAGTCTGTTATTATATGTGATCCAGTAATAATTGTCTATTTTCACTGCTGTTTTACTTAATTATTTGCAAACATCTTGAGCACTGATACAAGCCTTTAGGAAAATATAGTATTAGATGTTTTAAAGTTGTGGGCTAACTTAAGAATTCACTTTCACATCAACAACCCAATTTAAGTAGAGATTCTAGGTTGATGACACCTTCCATCTCACATTTAGTCGATTTAAACAATAACTTATATGAAAGGTATATCAAAGTCCCTATCTCTTGCTATATGCCTGGTACAGAAATAATTTTTAATCTATGGAATTGTCACAATCTATCTATTCCAAAGACACAATACAAGACCCATGGAATACTATCAGCATTTTCAATATATATAACAGTAGGCACAATTTTTCGTCTCTGGAATATTATTAGTGGCTTTTGTTATATGACTCTTAGCATTGAGCCTGACTCCTGACTCATAATTGTCAATTAGCATAATAAAATGGCCCAGGGTTTGCTAAGCAAATGTATGAAACATTCCACATTCAAATGTAAGGTTTCACACCTGGCCAGTGGATGTTTGGCTTCAAAGAGAGGGACCTAATATGCAAATATTGGGATCTGAAAGATTTCACATTCCTGTAGCAAGCAAATTAACCCTACCAGTGCTATAATCATCAATTTTATAACAAGACACGGAGGCTCATATTGCATAACCCTTTCTTTACTGTCCACCAATAGCAGCAAAGAATACAAATATAATGAAAAAATGAAGAACATACATTAACATAGGCCCCTTCCCGCTCAGGTCCCGGTATATTAGGCAGCACTTTCCTTCCATATCCCTCTTTCTTTGCTGCTCCGATCAAAGATAAGTACATGTCACTTCTTTCAATACTGTTTTAAATGTATTCTCAGTATTATTAGTTGTTTACTCTGTATAACCTTTAGCTATCGTTATTATATTCTTATTATTGTTATTATTATTATTTTTTATTAGTATTTTATTAATATTTTATTAATATTGTATTATCATTATTCTATTCTGATTTACCTTCTTGCTTCTTGCTTTAATTGTTTTTCCTCTCTGCAATACTTGGTAGTTGCTATTGTGCCCAGGGTCCAGACCCCCTTTATTTTCTCTTACTCTCCGTTTTACTTTCTTCATTGCTTTTTCCCGCATCGGCGCCATTTTGCGCACGTTTTTCTCAAGCTGTCTTTTTCATAGTGCACACACACCGCTCACCGTTCGGCAGTTAGGGCCATTCGGCTGTTTTGCCGCGTTCGCCTGTTTTCTTGCAAACGGCCCATTCGGCAGTTTTGCATTTTGTCCTATACTCACCTTGTATTCACTTAATTCACCTCTTTTAACCGAATGTTTGGTTTTTTCTTTTATTCACCTTACTTCATTTTACGGCGAATCTCGCGAGATTCTCGGCAGCCATTTTCTAACTTCCTGTCTTCTTCCCTATTCCCTGTCAGAGTGTGCACTGGTCTGGGCCCTGGTGAGATCGCTTTTTTCTTTTGCTTGTTAGTACTTTGGGTGACTAACCCAAAACTGTTCCTTGTCAGTTTTCTTGAGATTTATTGATTCACTAATTATACCCACTCTATTTAAAATGCCTAAACCCAGACTAAATTCTGGTTCACCTCCCTCTGGGGAGTCTGATGCCCCACTCAGCAGGGGAGAAGCCCCTGTCACCTCAGGTAATTCACCTGCTCGCTCCGACAGAACTACCCACTCAGATGGGACTCAGTTCTTAGCGCTACAGCGCTCAGTGACAGACGCCATTATGGCAGCCATGGGGTCCATGTCCTCTACTCTCTCCCACACCATTTCCCAGGCCCTCCTGCCACGTCCTTTGGACGAGCGCTACTCGGGCTCCACGACGCCTCAGCCGCGTCCTCCTGTGGACCCACCGGGAGATATACCCAGGAAAGCTACCCACAAATCTAGATGTCCCTCTGCCTCCAGAAACACCATGACTGGCGTACCTTCAGTCGCCCCTGAAAGCGTGTCACAACCACGCAAGAGAGCCTTTCCGCGCCAGGCAGAACGGGTGCGGCTATGGAAATGTGCCAGAGCACAGGTAGAGAGCGACTCCGACTCAGAAATCGGGTCAAGTGAGGAGGCTAGGATTGAGTCTGACAGCGACTCTGAAGCGGATGCCGCTCATTCAGGTTTTGACCTCCTTCCCTCTGCCCAGGCAGAGACGTCCGGAAGCGAACCAGGGACTAGGCACTCCGCGACCGCGGAGTCCGCCCTTGTGGATCCGTCGGGCGTTCCACTCTTCGACCCGGATGATTTACACCATCCGAGATCGGCAGAGTGGCTCCCGGCCGACCATGTTGCCACATATTTAGAGAAGTGGGTGCGACACCCACTTAGTAAAGCGGCACGCAACAAATTGAGGGCAGAGTGTCCAAGGCCTGTTGTGCCTAACAAAGTTTGCGACACTCCCGAGGTAGACCCCAAGATGACCCAATTCCTTACCAAGCTAGGCTGGAATCCCCGTAAAGGGCTCGAATCCGCCTTAAAATCCTGCCAGGATAAGCACCTGGACATATTTGGCCCATTGGCTAAACTTTTTGATTTGGCGGAAGACGCCAGAGCGGAAAACCGCATGGTTGACCCTGAAGACCTCCGTGGTTGGGTCCAGAGAGCAATCTGTATTGCAGGGAACGTTAACACCTCATTATCTATTGAGAGACGTAAGGCTATCTTATTTAAGATAGAGCCCAAATTGGCTAACCTCGCCCTAACGGAAACCGGTAAGGACGCCCAAGGCCTCCTCTTCGGCGATTCCTTTATAAAAGACCTGGGGCGTTTTGTTGGGGCATTTACTGCCCTGGATAAGGCTCAATCCTCTATGAGGCGAGTTTTCCAGGGACGGGTCTCTACCAGGGCCGGCAGATCCAGGAGCCGTCTGTCCGGCCGGAACTATTTCCAATCCCGTTGCACGGGACGAGGCTCCTTTCACCAACGCTCCCAATACCAGGAGGCTAACACCCGCCCCTCCTTCTTCACATCTCGAGAATGCCCGTGGCGATCTAGAGGCTTCCGAGGACAACCTGGTTCAAGACGACCCTACGGTGAGTTACCTCAAGCCTCATGTTTTTTCTCATGTTTATGTAGGGGGCAGACTCCGACATTTTTTGCCAGCTTGGTCACAAATTACCTCAGACCCCTGGGTACTGACTACCATTCGAGGGTTTCACATAGAACTGATAGACAACATCGTACACATTCCCCCTCCTCGACCGATCTGCTTTTCACTCCAGGATCGCAGACGGATCGACATGGAGCTTTCCACCCTTCTTACCAAAGGGGCTATAGAAAAAGCACCTCCCGAACCCACAGGGGTCATAAGCAATATTTTCCTAGTGGAAAAGAAAGGCGGACAATTGAGGCCTGTCATAAATCTGCGCCCCCTCAATGCCATAGTCCGATACCGCCATTTTAAAATGGAAGGTATTCACCTATTACGGGACCTTCTCCTTCACGGAGACTGGCTAGCAAAGCTAGACCTCAAGGATGCATACTTGACGGTGCCGATTGCCTCGGACTCCCGAGACCTCCTACGCTTCCAATGGCAACGCGAGACTTGGCGGTTTACATGCCTACCCTTCGGCCTCTCCTCAGCACCGTGGTGCTTCACAAAGCTACTACGCCCTGTCATGGCATGGCTACGCTTCGTATACTTAGACGACATACTCCTTATGGCTCAAGATCGCTCCACTTTCCTTGCCCACCTACGGCTGGCCATAGACCTCCTTTCCCGCTTGGGCTTCGTTATCAATTGGGAAAAGTCATGCCTAACCCCCGCCACGCGGATGGAATTCCTAGGATTCCTCGTGGACTCAAGGGAGGCGACTCTGAGCCTGCCAAGGTCCAAGATTCTCGCCATACGCAAGGAGTTACGCAGAGCCCTAGTACGGCCCCAACTCACCCTGCGACAGCTGGCACGGCTCATTAGCCTACTGGCCTCATCTATACAGGCAGTGTTCCCGGGCCCACTCCACTACCGGGCACTGCAGCGCCTGAAGATCGCACACCTGAGAACCGGTGCGTCTTACGCAGACCAGGTGTCACTGGACACCGAAACGAAAGACGAACTGCGTTGGTGGATTCTCAACCTGTCCGCATGGAACGGCAAGGCGATCTTCGGCCCGCAACCGGAATTCACAATCGATTCCGATGCAAGTCTCCACGGATGGGGGGCCCATTGCGACGGGATATCTACAGGAGGTCGTTGGTCGGCAGCCGAGTCACGGCTACACATCAACGCACTGGAACTTCTGGCAGGCTCCTTCGCCATCCGCAGCTTCGCGAGGGACAGAGCCCTAACCTGCATCCGTCTACGCATGGACAACGTCTCGGCGGTGAGATATGTCAACCACCTGGGGGGTACACAATCAGCAGTGTTGGCCACCCTGGCGAAGGACTTTTGGGAATTCTGCCTGGAACGGAACCTGATGGTTCACGCGGAGTATCTACCTGGTCTGCACAACGTCCAGGCAGACTGGGGGTAACGTTATTTCTCAGACTACAGCAACTGGAAGTTGGACACGGAGGCGTTCTCCAGTTTATCATCTCTCTGGGGTCCCTTTTCTATCGACCTCTTCGCTTCCCGACTCAACACCCAGCTATCTCGATTCTTCAGCTGGAGACCAGACCCGATGGCGGAGGCAGTAGACGCCTTCCTGCAAGACTGGAACGGGGACCTCCTATATGCCTTTCCACCGTTTTCCATGATTCCACGCTCCCTCCTTCAGACCCGCAGACACCGGGCAGAATTAGTCATGGTGACCCCATTCTGGGAAACCCAGTCTTGGTTCCCCCAGATTCTCGAGATGACGATGGACTACCCACGGCTGCTACCGTCACGCCACAATCTGCTGCTAGACCCGATGGGACGGTGTCACCCGCTCCGGTTGGACGGCTCCCTTCACACCTGGCAAGGCGGATCTCCGGGGACCCTGGGAAATCCAAGGAGTTTCGGACACAACTAGATGCCTGTTGGCGGAAGCATGGGCCCCAGGAACTAGACGAGCTTATGGGTCAGCTTGGCGAGCTTGGACTGGCTGGTGCATGGCTAGGGACGCGGATCCCGTTTCGGCCCCTGTAACCATGGTCCTGCAATTTTTGACGTCCCTCTTCGAGGCGGGGAAGGCTTACATGACTATCAACCTTTACAGGTCAGCCATCTCGGCAATTCATCAAGGTTTCGATGGATGCCCAGCGGGTCAACATCACTTGGTGTGCCGGCTCCTCCGGGGCTCACGATTCTCCCGACCACCCAGGCCTCCCTACTCCACGTCATGGGATGTGTCCATTGTACTATCCTTTATCTCGTCGTGGCCCGCTAACTCAGCACTCTCCCTGAAGCAACTTTCTGCCAAATTGGTTTGCCTGCTCTGCCTCGTATCCTGCAAGAGGGTTTCGGACGTTAGAGCCCTGGACTTCGATGCCAAGTCATACACCCCGGACGGGGTCACGTTCAACATCAGTCGCCGGACAAAAACCTCTATCGAGTCGGTGTCCTATCCCGCTTTTCCTACCTCTCCAGCATTATGTCCCGTGACTTGCCTTCGCGAATACGAAGATCGTACCAGATGTCATCGTTCACATGTATCCCCACAGCTGTTCCTGTCCTTTCGACCACCCTTCCGACCGGTCTCTAGCACCACATTGTCACGCTGGGTGCGATGGTTATTGGATCAGGCAGGCATCGATACCACGATCTTCGGCGCCCATTCGGTCCGGGGGGCCTCAGCATCCTCGATGATGACTGCAGGGGCTCGTCTGGAAGATATTATGAGGACAGCCGACTGGTCTAGGGAATCTACCTTCCGTGAATTTTACTTTCGCCCGGCCCCACATTCTTTTACGGCTGTAGTTAATCAGCTTTAAACTTGCAATATGAGCCTCCGTGTCTTGTTATAAAATTGCATGATTTTGCTATTACATGACGAAAAGTCATGATTTTATTAAAGACACGGAGGCGAGTATTGTCCCACCCACGTTTATTATTCATGTCTCCCCACCCTTTTTTCGTAGGTTGCAACGAGTCACATCGAATATTTTGGTACGGTAAGTGGGGCCATGTCTCAAGGATAGGTTTATGTTATGATAGGCTTACTAATCACCCTAGGATGTGGGTTTGTATTCATTTGGAATTTTCTCCTCAGTTGGTACCTGACAATAGTTGCAATTATCGATCTTAACCTCTCGGCTCCTGTCTCTTTATGTTTTCACAGCCTAATCCAACAATATGGCATGCTGTTATCCAAGTTGAATGGACTCTTCCCGCTGATAATCTCTGGTCCTACAGCTCATCTGGTCGTGCTTCCCTGTTGTGAGACTCTCTTATTTGGACTATTGGACTCTGTTCTTGTTCTTGTTCGGACATTGTTACAAGGTCGCATCTTCAGAAAGAGGGATATGGAAGGGAAGTGCTGCCTAATATAGCGGGACCTGAGCGGGGAGGGGCCTATGTTAATGTATGTTCTTCATTTTTTCATTATATTTGTATTCTTTGTTGCTATTGGTGGACAGTAAAGAAAGGGTTATGCAATACTCGCCTCCGTGTCTTTAATAAAATCATGACTTTTCGTCATGTAATAGCAAAATCATGCAATTAACAATCAAGTCATGCTACCCCAATTAGTTAACCATTTCATATATCATTGGGTTTGTTAATCGCAAATCACATGTTTGGGCTTTGATGCCTGGGACTTTACGTTGCTATTTTGACATCATTTATTTCCTACTTTAGCTTTAGACGGGCAGATAAACACAAAAACAGATTGAAAATGACAATTAAACACCACAGCTTGTATTAGCCTACAATAAAAGTCTAAGTGAATAGAATGGACATTGTTGTCATTTTGGATAGTTTTAATGGTGTGTATAGTAATAATAAAGGTTATAAATATAGCCGCAAGCATCAATCATGGTGGCCAAACAAATATGCCTCGATAATGCACATTGCAGGTAGAGAGTATGACATATAGGGTTCAAATCAAAAGATGGTAGAGCATACTGTTGACATTTATAATGGCACCAATTTGAAAGAACGTCTGTTTTGATTTTATGGTTATTTTAATAATTTATTTACACATTTGTGACAATTTAAAACGAACACATGGCTGGTTAACCAGTAGAAGTGCATAAGACAAAGCACACCATGATTTAATATATGAGTTTTTTTTGTAAGTAGTTTTGATTTAACAATTATTTCACACATGCACAACTGATGGATGCCAATGGTAGGTACATGTTGTGCCATCATATGTTTGAATGTTATGATAACTGTGGTCACATCTGGGCTCTGTTAATTGATCTCTTTTGCAGCAAACATTTGCATATATGAAATGCTGAAATAAAATAATGATTAAAAAATTCTGCCTTTTCCTGGTCTTCATTTACTAACACACTCAGCTCTGATTTCAGTGTACATACATTTTTTTTATTTACTTTTTTTTTAACTTATGTATTTAAAGATCTTTTTGGGTTTGGTCTTTGGCTATCACTTTTTCATTTTCTAGTTTTCTTGTCTTACCTTCCCACTAAACCACATTAGTTTTAATTTTTTTTTTTTTTTGTATTTACTACCCATCTGCAGGGCCGGACTGGGGATACGAATCAGCCCTGGAAAAAATCTCTGCCAGCCCCATAAATCATTGTGCTATGTAGTGTGTATTGGTATATTTATTATTCTAATTCAAAATATTAGTCCTTTCAGGGTAATTAAATTATATAGTAAAGCATACTCACATGCAGACACAGACAATCTTACTGATGCACACAAATAGACTCATTGACAGACAATCTCAATGACACACACAGACAAGGTTACTGGTACAAACACAAATTTAGTACAGACAAGCTCACTGATGCGCACACACTTTCCTTACAGACAAGCCCATGGACACACACATGCTCCCTACATAAGAGCTCACTAACACACAGATTCACTACAGACAAGCTCACTGACACACACATGCTCACTACAGACAAGCTCACTGACACACATATGGTCACTACAGACAAGCTCACGATAACACACATGCTTACTACAGACAAGCTCACTGCAGACAAATGCTCACCACAGACAGGCTCAGACACACCCATGCTCCCTACAGACAAGCTCACTAACACACATACAAGCTCACTCACTAGCAGGCACACACACAAACACAAACTCACTAGCAGACAGCCACACACAAACACAGACAGGAAGATAGCCACACACAGACAGCCACACACACAGAGACAGTCACACACAGGCAGACAGTCAAACACACAGTCAGACAGTCACACACACACACACACACACACAGGCAGAGAGTCACACACACAGGCAGTCAGTCACACACAGGCAGACAGTCACACACACACACACATACACAGACAAGCAGACAGTCACACACTCACAGGCAGACAGTCACACACTCACAGGCAGACAGTCACACACTAACAGGCAGTCACACACACACACACACTGACCTGCTTCTTACCTCCACATCGCTTGGAGCTCCTGGAGACTGGTTGTTGGGGAAGCAGGGATTCCTTCTTGCTTCCCATGCTGCAGTTACCAGGGCCCCCGTTGCCCGCTAAGCTCTGCCCCGTCACCCACTAAGCCCCACCCCAGCGCATGCCAAGCTCCGCCCCACCACAATATTTTTTTTTTATAATCCCGGCTGACCATGTGCGAGCTGTGCCGGCCCCCTGCTCCCATGGGGCCCTGTGCGGCTGCACAGCTCACACATGGCCGGCTGGGATTACAGGACCCTAACCAGTGATGAATAGGGCTGTCAGCCCAGCCCAAGGTGCCGCGGCCCACCGGGAAATTTCCCGGTATCCCAGTGGGCCAGTCCTGCCCTGCTCATCTGTATGTACTAAGAAGTATATAATTCTAATATTTGTTTTAAGATATTCCATTTATCCATAGTGTTTCCTTTTTCACTAAAGAGTTTATGCCAGTCAATGAGTTGTGAAACTGGCATTATTTAATTGAAATTGCTTTTTTCTAATTGTTTGCTTTCAGTATTTAGTAATTTTAGCTTTTAGCATTTGCTTTATTGAGTTTATTTCAAAAGATACCATATTCTGATCACTATTTCCAAAGTTCTCACTTTCTTGCATATTTGATAAAATATCAACATTGTTTGTTATAGCCAGATCCAAACAAGCATCCTTTTTAGTTGATGCTAATATCAATTGTGAAGTGAAAGGTACCATTTAACAGTTTCAAAAACCTGATTTCCCTAGCTGAACTACTAGTCCTATCTAATTATTTTATTTTAAATCAGTTTTTATTGTATTTGAGAATATACATAGGAAATGTAATGAAAGAGAAGGCACACAGGTCTTGCTACGGATAATGAAATATATAAAGCAATACCTTAAATATCACAACTTTAAATTATAACCGAAGCTTTACAAGGAATATATACACCCGGGGACATTTTCAGATGATATATCTTTCGTGATAGGGGGAATAGCTTGCATTTAGCATAACCAAGTTAACCTTCTCCCCTGACTCGTGGGTATCCTCATCTAGATCTGTCCATACTCAGGGTGCCAAGTAGCCAATAATTAGGGCTTACTAGGAAGGACAGAAGAGAAAGAAAAGGTGGGTAGAGAGATAGATAGGAAGTAGTAATTGCTCACAACCTTCAGAGTGGTTGAACCTCCCCGGATACCTCCCCAACTTGGGCTACAGTCACATATCACAAGTCACGCGCCATGTACACAAGCCATGGTTGTCCTTCTATCTAAATTTATGTCCCGGTAATTACAATTTCAAATAACTAGTGTTGCTCAGATGTGCAGTTTTACTAATTTGCTCTAACAGCTATTCTTTTTAATCAATATCAACACATATAATTATGTATAAAAATAATGTATAACATATATTCCAACCAATAATGGATTTCCCTTCTTTTACACTTTATATGTCCAGAAGGTTTCCACAAACAGGCATCCTATTATTATTCAAAGGTATCTGTGCAACATAGGTTTGGATCAGATAACCTGGAGACTATGCACATGTACATTCTGGAATTATGTATACCATTCTACATGTTTTATTAGCTATAAAAAACAACCCTAACACACTGGAGCACATCCCCTTTTGTGATTTCCTTATGAATACACTACATATCCTTGGCCTGGCCTAACTTATTGACTGACTGTATACTATACTGTTTTGACCTTAGCTTGTTATTTGTCGATTCTATTTGCTATTTTGCCTTCTCTATGTTTAGAGTTAATTCTAGTCACTCTAAATAATTGGCAGATTTTAAAGTGGCTCTGTCACCTCAAACTTGTATTTCTCCTATTTCCTTTTCTCTTCCTCCTTGAGAATTAATTTTTTTTTAAAAACCTATTTCTCTCAAAAGACAAAATAGGCACTACTTTGGTATAAAGTACTCAAAAACCGGAGTGTGCCGCTTCCCCAATCTTCATCTAATAAATGTGTTAACTGTACTCAATCATTTGCTGGAATTCTTAAGGTTCCTGATGCTGGAATCTTAATTCCATATTTCCACACTAAATATGATAGACAAAAACGCAGTCACCACACAAAGTATAAAGTAAAAAGTAAAAACATTAAAATTCAAGTGCTGGTGTATTTGTTTAAAAAAATAGGTATACAGTGCAGTGTCGCAACCACATAACAGATGAAAAAGTAGAAATGCAGCTCTAATATATTCTACATTCAAACTGCAGCAAATAGGAAGGAACAGAAACATCTAACTATACACTTCCTCAGTGATAGAATATCAAAACAATTACCGTGCTTTTTAACTCCAGGTGGGGCGAGGAACTCTTCTCTCCACTATTTATTGGTTCAAAGGGTCTTCCTCAATTATTGTCAAATGAATTAATGTAAAGTAAATTTGTTCATTGGGCTTTTTAACAGCTCAGCATATAAACCTGCGGGTGCGTGTCCTTATACATTTTATCACTACCAGGGTTGGATTTTTAACAGCTCATCCTATAAACCTGCGGGTGCGTGCATATCTAGACTAACAATGAAGTCTCTCCCCTGTTAGGGCAACCATAGGGCAACCATAGGGTTGTTTATATCTCGAAACCCATACGGTGGCCGCACATGCACAAAGAGACCTTTATGCTTCCTCAACTCTCTGGAGTTTTCTCCACCCTTACTAATAGGATAACTTACACGATTGGCCCATTCCCGCTAGAGGCAGGGTTTTACTACCTTCAAAATGCCGATTCTTTGTGGATGTCTTTTCAGCTCTTAAGAAAGGTGGTGTTACCGCCGAAACGCGCGTCGGGCTGCTGATGCATACAGTTTGCTTTTAATTTCACTTTGTTTTTTTTACAATGATATGACTTAGAAACTCTTGGATCTTTAGTTCAAGGGGGCTGCCTCGAAGCAGCAGGGGGTGGCTTAGCTAGCATCAGTATAAGCACCGGAATGTAAGCTTTCTATTTTCATCTGATCTGCTGGCTCTCCCCTCTCATTTGATGTACTCCTGTTGTCCACATAAACCGGAATATTCTCTACACATGGGGGCTACTTTGTAAAAGTAAGGGGGTAGGTATAGACAGCTTTAGGGTTTATATGGCAGTGCGTCTGTCCGACGCTTCACTTGTCTTTTTTTTTCCCCTCCCCTATTAACAATCCACCTATTAAGACCTTTTGAACTATTTGTATGTGGAGTGAATACATTTATTATGGCTTTGGCTTAAGTATAAAAATGTTACCACTTATATTTAGATCTTAAGTCTATAGGTCATCCCCTTGTATCGCTGAACAGACTCTCTAGAGAAGTGGTTCCGAAAGTGTGGGTCGCGACCCACTGGTGGGTCGCAGGGTGATTCCCAGTGGGTCGCGCTGACTCCACGGCCGCCGGAGAATCGGGAGTCAGACTGACCAGGAAGGTGCCCGGCGGCATACAAGGCTCCCTCCAATCAGTCTGCCCAGCACCTCCGGTCTGCAGCTCTGCCGGGTGCAGAGCTGCAGACCGTGTGATAGAAGTCTTGCGAGCACCCAGAGCGTTACCATGGCAACACTCTGGGAGCTTGCAAGACTTTTATTACCTGGTCTGCAGCTCTGCACCCGGAGACCCACCGGACCACCAGGGAGAGACACTGGACTACTATTGAATTTATTAAAGGTATGACACAGCCCCCATACCCTGCCCCCCCAATGTAACCCCTTCACTCCCTGCCCCCCTCCCCACAACATAACCTCTTCACTCCCTGCCCCCCCCACTGTAACCCCTTCTCTCCCTGCCCCCACACTGTAACTCTTTCACTCCCTGCCCCCTCCCCCACTGTAACCCCTTCACTCCCTGCCTCATCCCCCACTGTAACCTCTTCACTCCCTGCCCCCCTTCCCCCTTCCCTCACTGTAACCCCTTCTCTTCCTCCCCCTCCCTCACTGTAACCCCTTCCCTACCTGCACCCCTCCCCAACGGTAAACCCCTTCACTCCCTGCCCCCTCCCCCCACTGTAACCCCTTCACTCCCTCCCCCACTGTAACCCCTTCACTCCCTGCCCCCTCACACTGTAACCCCTTCACTCCCAGCCCCCTCCCCCCACTCTAACCCCTTCACTCCCTGCCCCTTCCCCCCACTGTAACCCATTCACTCCCAGCCCCCCACACTGTAACCCCTTCACTCCCTGCCCTCCTTCCCACAATGTAACCACTTCACTCCCTGCCCCCCCACTATAACTCCTTCACTCCATGCCCCATCCACCCACTATAGCCCCTTCACTCCCTGCCCCTCTCTCCCCACTGTAACCCCTTCACTCCCTGGCCCCCTCCCCCACTGTAACCCCTTCACTCCCTGCCCCCCTCCCCCCACTGTAACCCCTTCACTCCCTCCCCCCACACTGTAACCCCCTCACTCCCTGCCCCCACACACTGTAACCCCTTCTCTCCCTGCCCCCCACACTGTAACCCCTTCTCTCCCTGCCCCCTCCCCCACTGTAACCCCTTCCCTACCTGGCCCCCTCCCCCCACTGTAACCCCTTCACTCCCTGCCCCCTCCCCCCACTAACCCCTTTACTCCCTGCCCCCTCCCCACATTGTAATCCCTTCACTCCCTGCCCCCCACACTGTAACCCCTTCACTCCCTGCCCCCTCACACTGTAACCCCTTAGCTCCCTGCCCCCACACTGTAACCTCTTCACTCCCTGCCCCCCACACTGTAACCCCTTCTCTCCCTGCCCCCCACACTGTAACCCCTTCTCTCCCTGCCCCCTCCCCCACTGTAACCCCTTCCCTACCTGGCCCCCTCCCCCCACTGTAACCCCTTCACTCCCTGCCCCCTCCCCCCACTAACCCCTTTACTCCCTGCCCCCTCCCCACATTGTAATCCCTTCACTCCCTGCCCCCCCACACTGTAACCCCTTCACTCCCTTCCCCCTCACACTGTAACCCCTTAGCTCCCTGCCCCCCACACTGTAACCTTTTCACTCCCTGCCCCCCCACACTGTAACCCCTGACTTGTTACAGTGTGCTTGCGTCTAGGATATAGAGGAGGACATAGCTCCCATAGCCGAAGTTAACACCCTATGGATATGACCTGTCATAGTAGAATCCAGAAGAGCCTGAAATTCCTCAGAAGGCATCAGCCCACCATCCTCCGGTGCTGGAGTATGAAGGGGTTCTGGTGTAGGGTAGGATGGCCCATCAGCTCCATCGCCTGCAATGTCAGGCGTGTGGTAGCCCAAATAATATATATAGGGGTAATGAAAAAAATATAGCACAGGCCTTAAATCTGTCACCAACTGCCATTGGGGAGAGAAAAGTCAGCACTACAGCTGCCCACTCACAGTAAAGCCTTGATAGGCAGGCATCAATCAGCCATTACAGCAGTAAGTAGCGTGACAAAGGGCCACTAAATTCCAGACAATTATATTGGGACACTAATCACTAGGAAGAAAAACAATAGCATAAATGGGTTGAGTAACTCAACTTACAGTAACACAGTAAACAGCTAAGGGGAACAACAAGGGGAGTAAAGGGAGTAATAAGTACAGCAGCCCAGATGCTGCAAGGTTATAGATTAACAGCACAATTAAGTGAATTCAATCAATACAATAAATCACTACATGTAGGGAAACAAAATTGTACTTTGCTGGTCTGAGGGAGCAGCAAAGAAAGAGGAAGCTTACTACTGAATGAGACCTCTAATAGACCATCCTGTGTTATGATTGGCTTCCCTGTTCCTAGACAGAGTGTTATTATTGTTTATATACACAAAGGTTTTTTTCTCTCAATCTTTGCTGGGAGCCTCCGTGTCATTAATAAAATCAACTGTTTAACCCATTTAAAGAATTTAAGTGTCTGATGCACCACTTTAAGTTGGCATTTTTCAAAAATTTCCTTTTTCTGTTCCAAACTTATATTCATACTTAGGACTTCACACTTAGAAGTATTTACTTTAAAATTTGAGAAGTAACTATATACTTTCAGTTCCCTAAATACAAAATACAATGATTTTAGGGGTTTCGTAATGGTTAGCATGATATCATCATATGCGGCTAATTTCAACTGTTCCTTTTGAAGAATAATACCTTGTTAGGATACAGGGTTTTATAATCTTTATTAAGAATTTTTTTAAATGTTTTATACAAGACAACATAAGGCTTGTAACAATATACAATACACAGTATACTAATATTTGTGCAGGTAAGCGGTACATAAAATACATTAAACTTTCATGCATGATACTAAAATAATTTATATATCTGTTCTATTCAAGATTTACATTACACAATAGTATCCGACTGGGCCATCATATTTGTTAACAAACCTACACATAGATAATAACCACCACATACGGAGAAAGAAAAAAAACATGGATACAAACTACTTATCTCTTACTTGCCGAGAGAGAGATAATACCAATCATCAAACTTTCCCTAGTTAACTATTATATAAAAACTACACTTTTAAATTTCTTGTTGCTAAACCTATCTGGGGATACAAAGTTATATTATCTGCTTTTTAGTGAGTTCTTTAAAATGATCAGACTTTTTATTTAACTCCACCAAATATTCTACTAAAAAAAACTCTTAATGTTGTGAATGAGATTAAATTTTAATTATTTATTCCCAACATATATTCCATAAAGATGATTTCTTACTAAAATTATGTGGACTAAACATTTGCTCCATTTAGATATGAAATTTAAGTTGGTTTATTACCTGTGACCAAGTAATAAAATTCACATTTTTCCAATTTCTGGATATAACAATTTTGGTAGGTAAAAATAAGTGAGTTATAATTAAATTATTCCCTGGGGTCATAGAAGGTCAGTTTAAATGTAGTAATGCTATTTTTGTAGTAGGATTCATTTCAAAATGTATTTAATTTTAAAATAAATTTGTATACCATATTTGTATCCCATATTTATTTTTATTTTTATGCAGTTCTACCATACATGAAGGTATGTGTCTGTTGGTAACTCACATCTCCAACGTAAATGGTCCTCTGTAGGAAACATCCTATGCATTTGTTCTAAGACTAAATACCATCTATTGATTACCTTAACATGAGATTCTAACATATTTAAAGAATGTGTAATTTTGGAAACTTTTGTCAAGGTAGATCCCCACTCTATCATTTCTATGTTAATATTCAATTATTTTTTTTCCAAATTTCCAATTTTATTAAATGTGCTGTTATAAAACTCTTTACCTTCAAAGGTTAAATTGTTCTTTTGATGGTATATTAAATTCATTCCTCAGTAGGGGAAAAGATTTAAGTGCTCCATTTTTTAATAATTGAGATATCTTGTTTATCCCCACTCGTTATCCACTTACTTAAATTTAGGTCACAGACTTCTTGTTCAATAAATTTCAGATCAAGATGGGTTGGAATTTTGTTTTTAATCTTTAGCGTTGCTTTGATTTTTCCCAATTTTTTAAACAAATTTGTTACATTTATTTGGGGATATTGCCTTTTCCCTATCAATTTAGTGCTCCAGACCAGATCTTCTAAACGTATAACTTCCCTTGCGTTAGCCTCCATCTTATACCATCCTTCATTGCTGTTATTACTGAATTGCAGTCTATAAACATGTAGTATTATAAAGGTTATATAATTATTCTTTATAATAGGATATCTAATACCTTGTTGCTCATCTTCTGGGCTAAGGTAATCTGACTTAATCTTGGTTCTTTGCCTTTCCATAAAACTCTTTTGAATTATTTCAAGCCAACTATTAGAGATATTTAATGTAACATTTAAAATAAATAATTTCATTTAGGTATAACATATGCATTCACTACATTGACGCTTCCCCAAAAAGTTATGTCTAGATTCTTTTCGTTATTTTAGCCATCTATTAGTATTAAAATTTTTGTTAAGTTGTATCTGTAATTTTATAAGATGTCCTCTAATCACTGCTTTAAAAGCGCACCATAGAGTGGTAGGTGAAATTTCTTCAGTGATATTTTCTACAAAATATCTGTTTATATTATATTCAATTAATTTCTTATTTCATTCTAAGCTAAGTATGCTGTCATTTAACACCAGGTATATGTTTCTTTTGTCTTTTTGTTTGTTCCAATTTCACATACCACTCCACTATGATCCGTCCAAGTTATTTCCTTAATATGTATTTTTACTATTGATTCTATGAAGGTGGGATCTGTTCAGATCATATCCAATCTAGAATAAGAAATATGTATTCTTGAAAAGTGTGCATAGTTAAAATCATTAATATGAAAGATTTTCTAGTTATCATGGAAATTAAATTCATTCTTGATTTTATTTAAAAATTTGGCCTGTTTTCTTCTACTTTTGCAATAATTTTCTTAAATAAGTAGCTGGGGATTTATTTGGGAGATATATGTTACATAGAATATATAGTTTTTCATTTATTTTCCAAACAACTACTAAGAATCTACCTTCTGGATCAAAAAGTTTGTAGAGTCTTCAACATTTAATTTTCCCCCAAATTTTATAGCTACACCACATTTTTTTTTGTTTTATCTTAAGCATGAATAATGTTTGGGAATCTCTTTCCACCCCAAGTTAGCCTCTCAGATTGTCTCCAATGGGTTTCTTGGAGGAAACCTAAATCAATTTGTTCTTTAGTTAGATATTTATATAATAAGGATCTTTGTGTTGGTAAGTTCCTTCCCTGGATATTTAATGGTATCATTCTAATCATTTTTTCACTGTATCTCCTCTCTCTCTTTTCTGACATATCTCTGTACTATTTTAAAAAAATAATAATTTAACAAATACACGTAAATACAAAAACATACATCTAAAATCAATTATGAATTTACATCCCAAAGTATGCAAAGGCTGTTCCATCCACATATCAAGGATACTTCCACAAATCCTGTTAAAGAAGTACCTCTTTTCACTATATTGTCGAAAGTCCTAGTTATAATTACTTGTTTTTACATTAGTTTACAAACAAAATAATAATTCTATTTTTTATAAACATTTATATCTTTAACCCCTTAAGGACACATGACATGTCTGACACGTCATGATTCCATTTTATTCCAGAAGTTTGGTCCTTAAGGGGTTAAACTTATGTGAATTATATATTGTTTTCTAATGATATCTCTAAGGATCCAATAGTGGCAATTTCCAAAAGTGACTATAAGTATATTTTACTTAGTGCAGTATAGAAATCTAACATTAAATTTATGTATATATTTCTGTATTCATTTTATATATATATATATATATATATATATATATATATATATATATATAAAATATATATATATATATATATATATATATATATAGATATATACACATGTGATTTATATTCAATCTCCTCATAGTATCCCAAAAGATCCTTTATTAACATTTTTTAATCTATAACTATTAATTTACTTAGTGAAAAAAAACCTAACTACAGTATACAATAATCTATTCATTTCTTTATATGCATTTTTCACTCTTCCCCTTACTTGTCTAAGGATCTAATAAAATCCATTTACTATCTGTGAGTATCAATTTGCTTGGTACAGAGAAATCTAACCTTACACTATCTATTAACTCTTTTTATGAACTTTTCACTTTCCCCCTTTGATTAATGCATATATTTATGTGCTCATTCTTAATTATGTTTATGTTTATATTATAGTGTATCTCTATACTTTTGTCATACCCAAGTGAGAAAAAACAAACAAAAAGCAGAAAGACTCATTCTTTTCTTTTTTTTTTCTTTCCAAATTAAATATCCTACAGTCATTAACTCTCTCTCTTCGCCCTCACTATAGACTGGTATTCCTTCTCTTATTCTTTCTTCCATCTTACTTTTCTTCTTCTTTCTTTTTTTTTTTTTTAAATTCAGCAAGGACTTTATTAATTCTTTATCTTCTTTTTTCAAGAGTTGAATGAGGAGAGTTTAGTAATGACTGATTTCATCCACAACGAAGCCGTTTCTAACGTGGAAAATTACATTCTTTCTCCTTTCCAGTAGAATCTTAGAGATGCAGGAAAACTCAAATGGAACCTGATATTGTGCTTTTTGAGAAATTCAGTTATTAATGAGATTGATTTTCTCCATGTTCTCGTATGATAAGAAAGGTTCTGGAGAAATATTATATTTGTTTAACCGGTATTCTTCAGCAGATTTTCTCATCTTGCCTTCATAAGTTTTGCTTTGAATTGCGCTGAACGAAAATGTACTATAACGTCTTTTGGATATTGTGTGGAAATATTACTTGGCTTGTGTATTCGGTATACTCTTTCTAGCGAGCAATCTAATATTGACATATCTGAAAGTAGTGCTTTGAATAAGCCATTTAAATATTGTTCGATTTTCTCTGCCTCGATTTCGTCAGGTATTCCATGGAAGCATAATTTTGATCTTCTCGATCTGTCTTCAAGTTCCGATATTTTTTGTACCAATCTGTTAATTTTAATTAAGTTATCTGTTGTTTTTTTAAGGGACATATATTGTTCTTCAATGAATTTGAACTCCTGTTCCATCGTATTAATTGCTTCTGTAATTTTTTTTATGTATCCTGTTAAATCTCATTAAAATTAGATAACATATCATTTCTCAACCCTTGTATTTTTGTCTCCAGTAATTGCTTTAGATGTTCTTGTAAACAGTTAAAATCAGTGGATTGTGACACAATGGGTTCTGCCCTCACTGCCAAAAATGAACTTTCTACTTCAATTTGTATATCTGTTTCTTGAGATTCTTTTACCTCCTTAGTGATCTCGGACGTATAAGGTATGTCCGACAGAAAATTGTCGTTAACGACCTTGGACGTACCTGATACGTCCGTGGCGAATTAGAGCGCTGGAAGCGATCATGATCGCTTCCAGCTGCTCTGATGGTATTGCAGCGATGCCTTGATGTCGAGGCATTCTGCAATACCTCCCTCACTGCCGGGCCGCTGGGTGATCGCTGCCCTGGGGGGATCACTCCCCTGGGGCGATCACTTCCAGGTTGCTCCATGTAACGCCCGGCAGTGAGGCAGAGTATCGCAAGCCATCAAGCAGGCCTCCAGTGCTCTGCCTGTGCTGAGTGCCTCAAGGGCCTCAAGGCACTCACTGAAGAATATAATTTTTAAAAAATAAAAAATAAAAATTAAAGCCTGAAAGTCTCTTTTCGATTTTTTATGATAGTTTTACTTCTTTTTTTTTTTTTTTTATCCGCTTTACTTTTTTTTATGCCATTTCAGGAGGAAGGGAAGAAAAGGAATATCTTTAAAACTTTTCTCTTTGTTCCAATGTTAGTTTGCAATGTTGTTGCTTAAAGTTTCTTTTAAACCTTTTTGTCAAGGTCTCTTTAAAAAAAAATAAAAAAAAAATCAATAGATGTTACTAAAAGAATAAAGTTTCTCTCTTCTCTCTCGTCTTCCCACTCTCCTTCCCCTCCTCTCTTCTCCTTTTATTTTGCCCTTCTCTTCTTCCTTCCTTCCCTCCCTCCTTTTTTTAAACTTTTCTTTCTATTTGTTTATTGTGTTTTTTTCCTTTTCCTACCCTTTTATGGTTTTCTTTTTTTCCCCTTTTCTTGCTTCCCTTTTTCTCTTCTTTTTTTCCCTTCCTTCTCTTTTTGCCTCTTTAATTTTCCTTTAAATAACTCTTGATTAGTACATAATAAAATGTATCTAGTATACTTCTGAAACCAGTTTCAATCAGTTGGTTTTAACTCTCTCGCTTCTTCTTTTGAATCCTCCTTCTCCACTTTTTCCCTTCTTTCTCACACAGAATTAACTAATATTTGCAGATTTTTAGGTTGTATTGGCTTTAATTTCACTTAAATTAATGAGATAGAATATGCAGAACAGAAGCAGGTCAAAGATGAAAGCAGACAAATATATACTTAGCTTGCTCTCACACTATTCTTTACTTGAAATGGTTTCAGCTCACTGGTATGTTGATTTGCTGATTAACAGCTTGCTTCTAACTAGTTATTTGAGAACTGCAGCAAGCAGCTTTTACTTCTTTGTTTAGTTTAATTGAGCCCTTTATCAGATCTCCCAATGCAGGCTTCCGACTCTCGACCCCACTCGGCTTCCGCTCCACTTCACTCGACCTCCACTCTGCCCAAGCGTTTTTTTTGCAGACTCAGTCCCGTGCCTCGAACAGGTAATTTTAAGTAACTTTAGAAACTTTTTTATTTTTAGAAAAGTCCCCCTGTCGAGACAGTAGTGCGCTCATTACACCTCCAGATCACCGGGGTTCCACACCACCAGAACGCAACAAAACACTGCCAGGCCCACGTGTTCAAATGCAGTGCCGAACAGATCCTTCAAACAGCCTCAGAGGATACTTGCATCGCCTTAACCAGGCCTGCCTACCTCTTGTGTGTGTCACATCATCACGCACCACCTTCATTCTGTTAAATTAATTATTTTCTCTTCTGCAGGAATATTGGTTAAAACCGAACACACATAAAGTAACACTGATGCAAGCAGAGTTACAATACTTAGATAGACACATTGGTCCAGGACATGAAAAGCCAGTGCAGGAAAGAATCAAAACTATTTCCTCTCTCTGTATACCAGCACATGATCTCTTGAGAAATAGTGAATCTTCTTTTGCACCATGGACAGAGGAACATCAGAATGCATTTAAGGTACTTAAAAGAGCCTGACAGGTTACACCTGCTCTAGCGAAAACACATCCAACTGCACTATTCGCAATTCAAGTGACCTTTTACAATTGCAGCAAGGAATATGGAGAATAGCTGGATATTTCTCTAAGATTATTTCCTTGATTGAAAGAGGGTTAGAAGTTTGTGCCAGACATTTGGTATGAGTTCCTAGTGCTGTAATGGCAACTGAACACCTGTGACATTAGTGGACTTTATTCTGCAATCACCACAAACACCTTTGAAATTACTTCTTGAAAAGGGAATTCCAGGTGTTTTGCATCAGAGATTTTTCCAATGGTTCACAGTTCTATCGCCAAAGTAGATTAAGGTAGACTATAAGGCAAAGTTTCTTCCTTTTCAGAAAGGAAGAAGTTTAATGTGATGAACCTGCATTTGTTGATGGGTCCAGGTTCTATTCCAAAGGGAGGAAAAAGAAGGATATCCCCTAGTGATATAACAGAACACTTAGCTAAATGGTAAAGAAGTGGTTTCAAATAAAGTGTTAGCACACACAGAGACCCTAGATGCTTTATTTAAAGAGTACAGGTACACCAAAAAGGTAATGATGTACTTAGTGAAGAGAATTAAATAGTTGATAAATTCACTAAAAGAGCAGGTAAAAATCCAATGCAGTCAGAGCCTATGCCTGTAGCAGTGGTTAGAAAAGCTAACACATAGCCTCCATCTTTTGCAGAAGAACAGGCAAAGGATTCATCTCTTGCGGCTTCTTCGATTGATCCAAAACCTCAATTATTTAATGAGAAATAAAATAATAATATATACTGTTTTTATAATAACATAAAACAGTATAATAATACACTTTACGCATTTCTCCTTGGACAGGATTTATCAAAATTGTTTTACAGAGTGAATGGGACCTGTGCTGCTTAAATAGGATTAGAATTTTGAAAATAATGGTTTTGTGACATCATAGTCACGTGACCAATTAACTTTTTTTTTTTACTCCAACAAAAGGGTATCTGTCTGGATTAGCTAGGGATCCAAAAAAATAGTGGACAGGTAACTTTGTTTAAGAAGGATAAACAGAGCAGTAGCTTGCTCTACCGGGAAAAACTAGAATAACACATAGACTAAAATAAATAAAAGGGGCAGGCACTTAAACAACTTCTAGCAATAATAAATAATGTTATCTATGCATATATGCACAGACAATGCTAGATAAAAATATATAATTTAGGAGAAAAACAGCAGCGTAAAAGGTTATAGAAAACACAAAAATAATACTAAGACAAATGGAGTACATGGTTGTAACTGATTCTAAGAGCATCTGTATGAATACCAATACAAGTATAAAGATTAATAACAGATATGCAAAATATACATAATACAAATATAATGACAAATGTAAAGAGTACAGTATAATAAAAATAAATAAATAACATTTGTAAAAAAAAATTCTCTAACACTATAATAATTACATAAATAAAAATCAGCATTAAGACCAGTTGGAATTAGTGTTTTTAAGAGTCCTAGAATTTTTGTAATATTACCACCAAGCCATGGTAACGTGCATACATCAATAGCATAGAATTTTAAAAGTTTAGGGTTTTTATTGTGCATTAAAAAGTGTTTAGATACTGTATGGCTTATATAACCTTTTAAAATGTTTTTACAGTGCTCCGCTATTCTAATTTGAAGACTTCTGGTATAATTTCTTATTGTGTTATAAAAAACATTTTTTACCGATTTTTTTTTTCATGGGCAAAAGTGTACTTTTTTCCCAAATTTTTTTTAAGTGTACTATTATACTGTTTTATATTACTATTTTATCTTTTATCTTTGATTTTATTGTTTTTTCAAAAAAAATAAAAGTACTTTTTTAAATATATATATTCTTTATTTATACTCATCCCTTCGGCATGAGTGAACAAAATTAAACAGGTACACATTTGCATGAAATATACAATTTTGAAACAACATAAGTGTGAATGGCTGTGTTTGATGCACTGTGGTGGACTAGGCAGTGGGATGAGGATTTTTTGAGAATTATGTTGTGGCCTATTTGTGATCCAGGTGGTACCTACATTTACAGGCCCTGCCACGGGTAGGAGGTGGGCTATATCTGATGTGTGTTTCTCTATTAGCTAAGCCCCCTATAGATTGCTGCGGTATTGCCGATATGTAGAGAAGAATGTGACGTTTAGTGTTGAGAGAGCTACTTATCATGAATTCTACAATTTCCCTTGACCTATACAGAGTTAGGCGATTTACATGAATGCGGTGGCCTAGAGTGGCTATCTGTAGGAAGTCAGTGTTTTACACCTCTGGGCTTTGCCGTCTGTATGTGTCTATGTGCTCTAGTAGAGAGGTGTGTGTGTGTGTGTGTGTGTGTGTGTGTGGGGGGGGGGGTGATGGAGGCCTGGTAACCTATACGATTCCTGGTGGGTTGTGCTAGCATGAGCGTGTATCAAATACCTTGACAGGTGTCAAAACTGTTAAACTCTTGGGAACCCCCAACTGTAAAAAGTTATAAATAAAAGTACTTTTTTATTGGACCTGATCTTCTGCTGCTGAATCTTGACCTATGTATCCTTGGTGGGGATAATACCATGTGTCTAAATTAGCCGGAATCTTGGTGCATTAGGGAGCAGTAGGCTATAAGGAAACATGCAGCAAGTGGCTCAGTCGAGCGGTCAGCCTATTCCCATTGTGGGTATGACATAGTCCAATCTGAGAACACCAGTCTGCTGGCCCAGTGCCAGATATTGGGGGGGCGAGTGTTCTTGTAGATAGTTCAGCGGTTGTGCAACATGCCACGATCCCTGACGCTCCTCCGCCAGCCTGGGCGACCCACATCCTCGCTTGAAAATGCCTTGTTTCACCAGGCAACCATGCGGCCTCCTTCTCTGGCGGTGCCAGTGCGGTCCACACCACCTGAGGCAGGACCCAGAGCCACTCTTCAGGCGTGGTGATAATGGAGAGGTTTCATGGGGGGTTTAGGTGCTGCATGTAGTATGGGAAGCAGAAAATACCTGCACTGCAATTTGTGCCAGAAGGACTCAAAGAGGCTGTCCAGCAGGAGCAGCAAGCCAGGCTTCTCTTCTGTACATGTGGTCCCTACCATGTTGGGTGCTTCAAGTATTGCGGCAGCATGAGTGTCGGCTGCACCACCGGTCCCCTGCAGAGGTAAGGAGCCCTCGGGGTCGGGACCAGGATAACACCTGCCAGCCCATTAGGGGGCGTAACGTGGCTGTGGTTCCATCAGGCAGCACACACCGGGTTGGGAGATCGGCCGCCTCTCCTTTCCACAACATCCGCTAGGCCTCATAAACGATTAGGCAGGAATCATTGCAGATGACCACCGAAAGCAGTCCCAGCTGGTCAACCAATGCAGGATAACAGGCTGCCCCTGTCAGCTCGGGATAGACAGCTCAAGATATCGGCGACTGGACTAATCTCAAAATTTGTGAGGAGCTCATAAAGAACATGTCCAGCCGCCATTACAGTCAGGCCCTGCTTTTTATTTCTCTTTTATATATACATGGAGAAATTTCCACATCACCTATATCGTAGAGTGGGGATCATACCACTTCACGCATTAGTTTTGGAGCCAATATGTACCCTCCATAATATGTGAGTGTACACCTATCTACATACCTACCCCTGCTTATCAGCTCTACATAGTACACTATATACTTTTATTTTGTCTTTTACTTTTTATGAGGATACCAATTGCTGTAAGGAAAAACTGAGGAATCTGTACCACAATATATCCATAGGCGGGGATCATTCCGTCCAGGCGTGCAAGTCAGAGCTGTATTTTTCTGGCCTCGTCTGTCTTTTTTTTCACGTCATCCATTGTTCAGGACTATGGCCGAGCCCCAGTGTGTTGCGATGGATCACCTGGTCGCTAGTGCTAGTTTGGTCAGTAATTTATTTTGTGCCCAGGGTTTGTGTTTCAAGGGCTTGGAGAGCAGCCACAGCCAGGGGTCCCCTTCGATTATCTTATAGTGGTCTGGAAAAAAGGGCCAAGTGTGTGTAAAAAGTCCCAGAATGTGTTTTCTGGTGTGTTTTGTGCATATATTGACGTGATAGAGTAGTTGTTGGTGCCAGCTTGGCCGGAGAGCATGATGAACCTGCCCTGGGGGTCTATGATAATTTAAGAAAAATTTAAATATACTTAAAGCAGCACTGTCATGCTGAACTTACCTTTCCCCAATCGATTCCTCTTCTCTTCCTCTGTCAGGATCTGTTCTTCATTCCTTCCTGTCTGCGCTAGTTTTCTTTAAAACATTAGACAAAGTAGGGACTATTTGTCTTATGGAGGTTTCCTACACCTGACCATCTATGACCAGCGGAGGAGCAACGCGTGCTCCGTTTTCCCACAATTCTTACCTTTCCTACGTAATCTCGGGTTGCTTCTAGTCAGTATTGCCGAACATCCTATCATTTTAGACAGAAGCCGTCAAAACTACAGAATTTCATCCTAACAGACTGAGAACAGTTTCTTCATTCATGTTAGGACGCAGTTTGGGACTTTGTTCGGATCGGAATTTCATTAGAATGAATGAAATTCCGATCTATTCGTGCCACGGCTGCATCTTGCGGCCGCTTAGTAGATAGCTCCCTAATTCCCACGGTATTAGGGAGTTATCTACCAAAAGGCTGAAAGACCAAGATTGGTCTTTCAGCCAAATTTACAAAATTTCTAATTACTAATACTAGTATGCCTCTACTACTATACGGCAAGTAGGGGCATGTCTACTAAAAAGCGAGCATTAAAAAAGAGCCCCCTAGTGTCCCCCCTCCCGACCCACTACCCGTGCCATGCAAGTGGTGCTATTAAACTCAAGGGGGGGACCTAGTGTCCCCCCCCCAGCCCCCACCCATGAGCGGCGGGTGGGGGCCCTAAATGAAAATGCGTGGAAAGTTATGGAATCCACAGAAATGTATTTATTTTTAAAATAACTTGTCTCTGACTAGAGTCTGAGAATTGTTTTCTCTTGTTTGCTAGTTATATCCAACCTCCCTATAAAGTGTTAAAGGGACACTCCAGGCACCCAGACCGTTCTGCTCATTGGAGTGGTCTGGGTGCCAACTCCCACTACTCTTAACCCTGCAAGTGTATTTATTGCAGTTTTTCATAAATTGCAATAATTACCTTGCAGGGTTAACTCCACCTCTATTGGCTGTCTACTAGATATATATACACTGCTCAAAATATATATACTATATATATATACACTGCTCAAAAAAATAAAGGGAACACTTAAACAACACAATGTAACTCCAAGTCAATCACACTTCTGTGAAATCAAACTGTCCACTTAGGAAGCAACACTGAGTGACAATCAATTTCACATGCTGTTGTGCAAATGGGATAGACAACAGGTGGAAATTATAGGCAATTAGTAAGACACCTACAATAAAGGAGTGGTTCTGCAGGTGGTGACCACAGACCACTTCTCAGTTCCTATGCTTCCTGGCTGATGTTTTGGTCACTTTTGAATGCTGGCGGTGCTTTCACTCTAGTGGGAGCATGAGACGGAGTCTACAACCCACACAAGTGGTTCAGGAAGTGCAGCTCATCCAGGATGGCACATCAATGCGAGCTGTGGCCAGAAGGTTTACTGTGTCTGTCAGCGTAGTGTCCAGAGCAGGGAGGCGTACCAGGAGACAGGCCAGTACATTAAGAGACGTGGAGGAGGCTGTAGGAGGGCAACAACCCAGCAGCAGGACCTGTGCAAGGAGGAACAGGAGGAGCACTGCCAGAGCCCTGCAAAATGACCTCCATCAGGCCACAAATGTGCACGTGTCTTCTCAAATGGTCAGAAACAGACTCCATGAGGGTGGTATGAGGGCCCGACATCCACAGGTGGGGGTTGTGCTTACAAAGGAAAAAGACAAAAGGTTAACCGTCAGTATCTATATAGCACACAGTACCTTAGATTTACAAGTGTACCCTTATAAACACTCAAAATTCAGTGACAAGAAAAAAAGAAAGAAAATCAAGGTACAAAATATTGTGAATCACCAAAGTGATAATGTATGAATGAATATAATACAAACTGCAGATGTGTAGAATTATATGGATTCAAAATAGTATCTGCAAAAGATATATAAACACTACATAGGGTAATATTGTAAGAGACCACTGAGAAGTATGGGTGGTAGAGAACTCACAAGATTAAGCAGAAATCAGGCGTATCTCCCTCTAAAATGGGGAACTGGACAGTATAGAAGATCTCCAGCGTTGAATCTCAATATGAGATGATGACAAATCTTCTAATGCACTCCAAATACAGAAAAGAGAATAGATAGTGCAGATGGTATAAAAAATTAACAATTTAATTGCATATATTGCACTTACAATGTATCAGAGTAAAATCAGCTTTTCTCCACACTGGGTGGTATTTATAAGCAGCAACTGAACCAATCAGGATGTGGGATCAGGAACAGTAGTAGCAGCACCAAACAATGTACAAATAAAATAAAATAAAAGTTCGGTATAAGAAACAAATAAAACAATTCCAACGCGTTTCGTCCTTCTGTGGACTTCCTCAGGGATGTATGACTGTGATGGGGGTAGGATTCCTCTTACCCCCTTAACGACGCTAGACGGTTCAGGACCGTCATCGGCATTTTTGCGTTGCCGACCGACGACGGTCCTGAACCGTCCTAAATTTAAGAGGTACTTACCCGATCGCCGTCGTTCCCCCGGCGGCGATCGGCGTTGCTCCCGTTGTGGGGAGACTGCCTGCAGCCCAGACAGTCTCCCCATGGCGGATTAGGACCCCTGTGGCCATGTGATCGCCCAACAGGGCGACTACATGGTCACAATAGGTGTCCAAGTATCTGCCTGCAGGGGGACTGTCTGTGCTGACAGGCAGTCTCCCTGCCAGTGTAAAATCAAAAAAAAATTAAAGTTATAGTGAATAAAAAAAAAATATTATATATGTGTATATATATATATATATATATATATATATATATATGATATATAGACATATATTATACCTATATAATATATGTCTATATATCATATATATAATGTCATGCTAAGTTTATTTTTATATTAATATGTACATATATTAATATAAAAATACACGTATTATTAAATTACACACATATATATATAATATATATAATAACTATATATATTGTATATATATTATTATAAAATACAAATAATAAGTAAATTAAATTAAATTAAAAAAAAAAAATAATAATAAAAATTTAAAAAAAAATTATATATCTATACGAAATTTTATTCTAACTGTATTTTGATATTAATATATATATATTTATATCAAAATACACTTAGAATGAAATTGTATATATATCTATGTATATATAAATAAATAAAAGAATACGAACTATTCATATGTCCATATACAAAATTACATAAATAATTATATAAATATACATGTAGACTTCAAATATATAAATATGCATATATATTTAAATTCTACGTGCGTATTTATGTAATATTTTTACATAATTAAGTAATTTTATTAATTGCAATTTGAGGGACCTGCCTGCCAACCCACGCCGAAATTGCAGAGAATTTAATTTGCTAGCACTGTATTTTACCCTGTAACGTTCTACGACACCCTAAAACCTGTACATGGGGGGTACTGTTTTACTCGGGAGACTTTGCTGAACACAAATATTAGTGATTCAAAACAGTAAAACATATCACAGCGATGATATTGTCAGTGAAAGTGACTTTTTTTGCATTTTTCACACACAAACAGCACTTTTACTGATGATATAATTGTTGTGATACATTTTCCAGTTTTGAAACACTAATGTTTGTGTTCAGCAAAGTCTCCTGAGTATAAAAGTACCCCCCATGTACAGGTTTTATAGCGTTTTTGAAAGTTACAGGGTCAAATATATGGGTCAAATATTTTTACATTGAAAATGGCCAGGTTGGTTACGTTGCCTTTGAGAGCGTATGGTAGCCCAGGAATGAGAATTACCCCCATGATGGCATACCATTTGCAAAAGAAGACAACCCAAGGTATTGCAAATGGGGTATGTCCAGTCTTTTTTAGTAACCACTTAGTCACAAACACTGGCCAAAATTAGCGTTCAATTTAGTTTTTTACTTTTTTCACACACAAACAAATATGAACGCTAACTTTGGCCAGTGTTTGCGACTAAGTGGCTACTAAAAAAGTCTGGACATACCCCATATTGAATACCCTGGGTTGTCTGCTTTAAAAAAAATATGTACATGTGGGGTGTTATTCAGCGATTTATGACAGATAATAGTGTTACAATGTCACTATTGATACATTTTAAAAATGTATGTTTTGAAACCGCAATATCCTACATGTACTTATAGCCCTATAACATGCAAAAAAATAGCAAAAAGCATGTAAACACTGGGTATTTTTAAACTCAGGACAAAATTTTGAATCTATTTAGCAGTTTTTTTCATTCGCTTTTGTAGATGAGTAAAAGATTTTTCACATAAAAGTCAAAAAACATGTATTTTTTTCAATTTTTCATCATATTTTTTCATTTTTTTAAAATTAAATTACATGAGATTATATAAATAATGGTATGTAAAGAAAGCCCCTTTTGTCCTGAAAAAAACAATATATAATTTGTATAGGAACAGTAAATGAGAGAGCGGAAAATTACAGCTAAACACAAACACCACAAAAGTGTAAAAAGATGCCTGGTCGCAAATGTACAACATCGCAAAAAAAGTCCAGTCCTTAAGGGGTTAAATATCCTTCAAATCATCTTCCAAAAGATTGCCGGTGTAGGCGTGCGTTCCACTGTGGAACGCAAATTGCTTCCGCATGACGTCATTTCCGGTATTCCGAACAGATCGAAAAAAATAGTATACTTGGAAAACAGCAGCTAAACCTAGCTATAGCCGTAGTGGAACAAATAGCAATATCATAAAACCTATTTTATACATATATAAATGACTAAGAATGACTCTAAGAGTCCTTCAAATCTTCAAAGTTATCGTCAATATGGGTGTGCGTTCCACTGTGGAACGCAAGTGACTTCCACATGATGTCACTTCCGGTATTACGAACAGATAGGAAAAGATAGAAGAAAGGCAATCTACTTTAGGAAACAGCAATTTAAACATAGCTGAAGTGGTAGTGAACAAACATCACCACCATAAAACCTCTTACATACATATATAATTAGCTGGACAGTGAGCATATTAGAAAAAGTATATCTCCTTGTATATTGATTGTATTTTATATAATTTCTCAAAATTAATAAAGAGTAAAAGGAATTCATTGCCAATAAATATAGTAATATATGGAAATGGATATTAATTTGAGAATATAAAAATTTGAAGAATTGTAATATTTAGATATTTAAGGAATTTTAATATTTAAAGAATATGATATTTAGAAATATCATAGTCCTTCAAAATATATAATTAATGTGGAATGAATAATCTACTATATAAGCTCCTCCAATGAGTTAAGCGATGGACTACCAGAGTATACATTTTGAAAGGATTAAAGAAATAATTAAAGAGATATATAGTTAACATTGATTATCCTAAGATGCTCCATGTCTTACAAGTTCGGATAATGTAATATTATATAATTTCATCATAATAAGAATATGTTTTGGTGAACATTTCTGCAATGAGAGACAACAATTAGTCATCAAATATAGAAATATAATAATAATAATAATAATCATAAAAAGAAAGAGAAAAAAGGGGGGGGAGGAGGGAAGAAGGAAAAGGGGAGGGAAAAGGAGGGGGGAAAAAAAGATATCAAATTAATCCCGCTAAATCTATCTCTTGATTTAAACCAAATTTTAAAGTTTTTAAATTCAAAATCCACTGGGCCTCCTTGGTGTTTAATGAAGTTTCAATATTCCCTCCTCTCCAGTGTCTCTCCACTTTGTCTATTCCAATGACTATCAGTGTTTCCCATTGGAACTGTGGACAGTGAGCACAGTGTCTGGAAACACTGTGTTCTAATTTTTTGTTCCTTATGTTTTTGAAATGCTCTAATAACCTCACATGTAGTTTTCTGATCGTACGACCAATATATTGAGCTCCACATCCACACTGTAGTAGATACACCACATGGGTAGTGGAGCATTGGATGAATTTATTGATCTGATAACTCTGTTGGGTGTATGTACCTAAAAATGTATCTGTACTTTTTTTCTGAAAGAAACAAGTGGAGCACTTCCCACATTTGAAAAAGCCCTTTAATATTTGGTTAGAAAAGATTTGTGTGGGTAAAGAGGAGATATTTTTGTTAGTGGGAAGGATGCTAGGAGCTAGTTTGTTTTTTAGATTATCCGCTTTTTTGTAGATTACAGTAGGGTTATGTGGTAGAATTTTATTGAGAAAAGTATCTTTTTTTAAAATATGCCAGTGTCGATTAATGATGTTTTTGATCTCACGAGCTTGAGAGTGGTATCTGGTGATAAAAGCAAAATTAAATTTATTCGAATCTTCACTTTTGTTTTTATTTTCGTTAGACAAAAGTAATTGATTACGATCTCTATCTATTAGAGAAGATTCTGCTTCTTCAATAGTTTTTAAATCGTATCCCTTCTCTATGTATCTCTGTTTAATAATTTTAGATTGAATTTTGAAGGTTTCTTTGTCTGAGCAGTTGCGCCTTAGTCGTGTTAGTTGTCCTTTTGGGACATTTTTCAACCACATAGGATGGTGTAGACTGGTGTGATCTATGGCCGTATTACAGTCGATGTTTTTGAAAAAGGTTTTTGTCTTTAAAGTATTGTTGTCTATATAGATAGTCAAATCTAAAAAGTCTATCTGTGTGGGGTGACAAGTAGAAGTGAAGTTTAAGTTGTAATCATTATCATTAATATACAAAATAAAGTTATCCAGACTGGTCTGATCACCGTCCCATATAATGAGGACATCATCTATGTAGCGTCGCCACAGAACGAGGCTCCCCCCCAGCGTCTGGCCCAAAGCTACACATCTGGATTCCCAATGGGAGACGTATAGATTGGCGAAGCTGGGGGCGAACCTCGTCCCCATGGCGACACCACATAGCTGTAAAAAATATTGGTCATCAAACCAGAAAAAATTCCTTGTGAGGACAAAAAGCATACATTTGATCAAAAATTCAATTTGTTTCTTGGAAATGGAGGAATGTTGTAGCAGAACATCCTCTACAGCCAACAAACCTTTCTGATGAGGAATACTCGTGTAGAGAGAAGATACATCTATTGAGGCCAAAATATAACTTGATTTCCATGTTACAGATTGTAGATAATTTAGTAGATCTTTGGTATCTTTAATGTATGAAGGAATTTTTGATACATACGGTTGTAAAAATAAATCTATGTAGGCTGAAAGGTTACAGGAAAGTGAGTCGATGCCGCTAATAATGGGACGGCCTGGAGGGTGTGTGATGGACTTATGAATTTTAGGTAAAAAATAGAAGCATGCAATTTTGCAATGGGGATTGTATAAAAAGTTATATTCTTTTTTAGTAATTATACCATTTTCTAATCCAGATTTTAAAAGGATGTCTAGTTCTTTTAAAAATGATACAGTTGGATCTTTATCCAAACGTTTGTAAGTAACCTCATCGTTCAGAATTTTATAAGCTTCTTCCATGTAGTAAGTTTTAGACAAAATGACCACACCACCCCCTTTGTCTGCTTCTTTAATTACTAGCTCGTGATTGTTTTGTAATACTTGTAAAGCCTGTTTTTCAATCTTGGTGAGATTGCATGGCAAATATTTATGCTTTTTCTGTGATGTCTCTATCAATCTGTCAAAATCCTCCTGTACAGATTCACTAAACACCTCTAAATATTTGCTGCGATCTGACCAAGGATAGAAATCAGATTTTGGTTTTAAATTGGAATGTTGTATCGACTCCTTAGGATCAATTTCTGGAGCCTGTGTCAAATGTGGATTATTTGTATTTGTTTCTTTAAACGAATTTTCATTTTTAGTTCTCTCAAAAAATCTCTTTCTAGTTAACTTTTTTAGAAAAATTTGGTTGTCCAGGAATAACTGAAAAGGATTGGGTTTATTGGAAGGGGCAAATTTTAAGCCCTTTTTTAACAATGATAATTGACCTTTGTCTAGAGGAATCCCAGATAAATTAAAAATTCCTTCAGTATCATTAGATATTAGTGTTGTCTGTGGGGTAGAGTTTGGTGTGATGTTTCCCCCTGGTCTTCTACCTCTATGTGTGGTCTTTTCTTTGTGGGTGATCTTAGACTCGTGAAACGATTTTGTGTGGGAATGGTGTATCTTGACCTTTGTTCTTTTTGGTCTGGCTCCCTCTCTAAAAAATCGTCCTGTTGTTTATATGTGCGACCATAATCTCGTGAAGGAAGTTTATTTGGGAAAGATTTCTGTCCATATGGGGAACTTCTTTGTTGTTGTTCATATGATGAAATTCGTTTTCTATATGGTATCCTAGTCGAATGGGTTTTTTGGATATTATCATCCTTATTTTGTCTATAGTCAAAAGGCCTTCTAACAGAAAAATCTTTTGTATAGCTCTTTACATGTTTATCAGATTTTGGCCAGTCTTTTTGGCAGCCTGTTCGATAGTCGTCCTGATCCCTTCTATATTTAGAAGATTTTATATCTGAAACTTTATCGTCAATTATTTTTATGTTATCCTTTAATTGTTTATATTTTACAGCTTACAGCCCAACACCGTGCAGGACATTTGGCATTTGCCAGAGAACACAAGTTTGGCAAATTCGCCACTGGCGCCCTGTGCTCTTCACAGATGAAAGCAGGTTCACACTGAGCACATGTGACAGACGTGACAGAGTCTGGAGACGCCGTGGAGAACATTCTGCTGCCTGCAACATCCTCTAGCATGAACGGTTTGGCAGTGGGTCAGTAATGGTGTGGGGTGGCATTTCTTTGGGGGGCCGCACAGCCCTTCATGTGCTCGCCAGAGGAAGCCTGACTGCTATTAGGTACCGAGATGAGATCCTCAGACCCCTTGTGAGACCATATGCTGGTGCAGTTGGCCCTGGGTTCCTCCTAATGCAAGACAATGCTAGACCTCATGTGGCTGGAGTGTGTAAGCAGTTCCTGCAAGACGAAGGCATTGATGCTATGGACTGGCATGCTCGTTCCCCAGACCTGAATCCAATTGAGCACATCTGGGACATCATGTCTCGCTCCATCCACCAACGTCACATTGCACCACAGACTGTCCAGGAGTTGGCAGATGCTTTAGTCCAGGTCTGGGAGGAAATCCCTCAGGAGACCATCCGCCACCTCATCAGGAGCATGCACAGGCATTGTAGGGAGGTCATACAGGCACGAGGAGGCCATCCACACTACTGAGCCTCATTTTGACTTGTTTTAAGGACATTACATCAAAGTTGGATCAGCCTGTAAAGTGTTTTTCCACTTTAATTTTGAGTGTGACTCCAAATCCAGACCTCCATGGGTTGAAAAATGTGATTTCCATTTTTTTATTTTTGTGTGATTTTGTTGTCAGCACATTCAACTATGTAAAGAACAAAGTATTTCAGAAGAATATTTAATTCATTCAGATCTAGGATGTGTTATTTTTGTGTTCCCTTTATTTTTTTGAGCAGTGTATATATATATATATATATATATATGCGAAGAAAACACAAACAACTTTAATTAAAAGGCTTTCCAATACCTGAGAAAACCTCGCTGCCACCAGGCACTACAAATAAACCTGGGGAGGGAGGGATAGGGATGGGTGTTTTGCTAGATGGTTATGCTCATCCCTAGGAAAAAGAAAGTTTGCAGGTCATAGATTCCTGCAAACTCTATTTTGTCCCTCCCGGAGGCATAGGAATGCTAATGTATGGTCAATCTGCCCATTGACCAAAGAGTTAATGTAGTGTAATGAAAGATCCACATCCTACGGATGTGCATGGGCAAAAGAATTTCGTTTCCGAAATTCGGGTAAGTAAAAATTTTTTGTCTGCTTTGGCAATTCAGACCAATGGCATTCGGCTCGGTTCGGCACTATGGAACTGCCGAACATCGTCACTTCAGAACTAATTGCACATGTCTACTTTACAGTATATATCCTATATAATAATTGGCTAAGGATGTTTGTCCGACGCAGTCATGCGCAGTAGAGACTGCGCAAGACTGCCTGGGGCGAACATCCCATGCCAGGCGGCGAGGGAGCAAAGTACTTACTGTGCTCTTGCAGCACAGCTCCCTTACACGTCCTTCAGCGTCCGCTGGCAGCCATGGTGTGACGCGTACAGGATATGATGTCATTGCACAAAAGGAATTAGCTTATTGGTCAAGATTCCTGTCATCATTCACGTAATTTTCCCTCCCTCTCTCTTGTTTTGACACTTTTCAGATATCCGAATCACTTCGGCACTTTGGCGCTTTCGAACTACCGAACTTCGTCGTTTCGAAGCTTCAGCGCTTCGGCACTTAAGCATTCGAATGTCCGATTGGCATGAAATTTGGATGAATGTACATTCGGAACGGAATGAATCACACATGCCTACCACATGCCAAGTGGAAGTGTATCTTACAGTAAAAGGACGGCAAACTGATAGCCCTTTTAGCAACCTGAGGTAAAGGGCATCTTGGGTCAGATTAGGGATTAGAACATTTAATGCAGAACCATATGTCTTGATTGTACTGACAGAGGGTGAGGAATTCCAGAACTAAGGGGATTAATAGGAAAGGGAATTGAAGGAAACTCCCCATGCTTTAAATTCTTCGGTCATCTGTTTGTATCTTACCCTGGTCCTGCGCCATAATGAAAAATGAACTATGTCTAAAACCCGGTCAGACAGAAGCGGATAAGTTAAAAGCCTATCGGGGCTGCGATCCACATAAGTTGGGGAAGCTTGGTTTAGAGATCAATGGTCCCCAGGAAGCAATCCGCTGTCCAACCCAATGGTACTTTTGGTCCCCTGATTAGAGGTTGTATCAGGGGGTATCAGGGGGTACCATGGCCTGGAGGTCCAGATAGGATACACTAAAACCAGATTGGACACCATGTCCCTGCAAAGTTTCTCCAACACCTTCATCAGAATAGATGGAGGGGGAAAAGTGTAAAGGCCAGGAATGTCCGTCCATTGGAAGGATATTGCATCAATCTTCCAAACCCCTTTTGCCCAAGTCCTGATTACAAATTTGGGAGTCTGAGCTGAGGTTTGGGATGCAAAAATATTTATCTGTCTCTTGCCCAATCTGCTCTTTATCAGCTGAAATAAGGCAGTCTTTAATTGGACTGTAGCCAGGGATAAATGCTGGCAGGACAGTTAATCTGCCAGCTTGTTTGCCTCTCCTGGTACATAAACTGCCCATATTCAGACTTTGTGTACTAGAGCCCATGACCACAGGTCCAGAGCCTCTAGACAAAGACCTTTTGACCTTGTGCCACCTCCGTGGCTGACATAAGCTACTGCTGTCCTGTTGTCCTATTGAACCATGAACGACACACCTAGGGAGTTTAACGGAACAAGGCCTTGAAGGGCTAATCTTATTGCTCTCAAGTCTAGCACATTTATTTGAAGAAGCCTTTCGTGAAGCCTCTTATTATGCCTTGGGCAGAGAATGCACCCCATCCCTTGGTAGAAGCATCTGTGGTCAGGGTTAACTTGAAAGGCCCTTCCAAAAGGGGGCAAGAAAGTGGAATTGCCCACTCCAATATATTGTTTAGCTCTTTTTTGACACTCTTGGGAAGGACCACCCTTGACTCCCACAGGCCACTGTGTCTCAGTTGGTCTCCTAGAAACAGCTGGCTCGTCTGCACAGCAAAGGGGAAGCATCGTAACCCGGTGTTAAAGCTATCAACCTTCCAATAGCCTTTGTTAGTTCTCTTAGAGACGTATGTGCTTCAAAGCTGAAGTTAAGTGAGTTAGATTTTTTCCCATTTGTCTCGGAGAACCCCCAATGTCATTTTCATAGTGTTTAGCATGAAACCCAGAAATAGGATATTCTGAGTGGGGACCAGGATGGATTTCTGCAGATTTATTATGAATCTCAGATTCTGCAATAGGGGCATTATGTAATCTATCTGCTGAACAAGAGAATCTACATCTTCATTCAACAACAGAAGGTCGTCTAAATAATAAAGGATTAGGAAACTTCTTTGTCTGACGTGGGACATAAGAGCTTTCATTATACTGGAAAAAGTGTAAGGTGCATTGGATAGGCCAAACACCATTACAGTCCAGTGACATATCTGTTCCTTCCAGTGGAATCCGAGAAAGCGCCTGTGCTTCATAGCGATAGGAACTGAATGGAAAGTATCATTGAGGTCTAATTTTATGCAGAAATATTTTCTCTGCACTCGGCCTGGGAGGTCTGTTAAACCTTCAATCCTGAATATTTTCCTCTTTAGGAAAGCATTCAAAGCCTTGACATTCAGTACTGGTCTCCATGTGCCGTCTGATTTTGGAATGAGGAACAGGGGACTGGTCCAACTTGAAATTGACTTATCTGTCAAATCTATTTTCCCTTGACCTAATGCAAGGGAAAGAGAGGCATCGAGAACTGGATTTACCTCTTTGTACAGAGCTTGTCTCTGGAAAGGAAACCCAATGAGGGGGAGTTGTAAACTACTATTGCCTGAGGATCTTGACTTTCCCCCATGATGACAGATGTGGGCTTGCTGAGAAACTTCCCTGGATGAACCTGTAACCCTGTTGGAACGACCCTCGGTCCGAAAGGGCTTCTTGTAACTTGGAAAGCTCTTCTTTAAATCAGAGAGAGATCTCCTAGCCTCATATCTTCCTTTCACTTCTTGTATAAAAGAAGGGCCAAATAGAAATGAGTCTTCTAAATAAGGAAACTTTTGGGATTTAGGGGCCAAGTGAGACATTCCTGCCTCGTGCAGCCAGCGGGTTCTGCAGATGTTGGAAATATAATTGAAGGATTGACCAATAATAAGCACAGCTCTGCTGGAAGCTTTCAAAAGTGCCATCTTAGAAGCCAATAACACTGGTAGAGAAGGGTCATGAGAGGATCTCTCCCTCTCTGCCTTATCCAACATAAGCAGAAGGGGTCCAACAGCATCCGCAATTATGAACTGTATATTGCAAAACGTCTGATCCATGGGATCCCCATAAACACTGCTTCCTGTAATGGATAACAGTGCTGGATCAATTTCAGGAGCCATTAGTGCATGAATGTCAGGGATACCATCTAAGGAGGAGATTATCCTCTTTAACTAGCGGGGATCTAAAAGCTAGTTTGGCAAAATTCCTGACTTCCGACTCTTGCTTGATGGCCCATCTAGAATGGAACAATTTTGAAGGGAGCACTTTACCTAAAAGGCTCACCCTAGCCATCTGAATGTTGCTCAACTTCCCTAGTTCAGTGGAAGCTGCAGAGCGAACCACTTTCTCAGACTCCCAATCAATCTCAGGTGATCCCTGTCTGGAACAGGACCGGCTTAGGGAGGATGAATGAGCAAACGCTCTTGAGGAGGACGGTGGGGGACTGACAACACTGAAACAAGTTTTATCCCTTTTGTGTGAAAACTGCTCGGAAATCTTAAATGAGAGAAACACACGTTTGGCTTTTGGAGGTACTGACCCTTTAAATTGTCAACTACTTAAATGAGAGTGAGGGGAAGAGGGACCAAAATCATGTTCATCATCAGAACTTGAAGAAGATGAAAGGCAGCCTTTTTTTCTTTTACAGGTGACTGGGACCATATCCTCCTAGGAAGATGAAGAGACTTGGTCCCTGGTAAGGAAGGCTCTTATGGAACCTTCTAACATTGATGGGGCTGTGTCTAGGAGAAACAAACACCATATGTGTGGCAGACACAGAAATGGAGTCCTCTATCAACGTTGCCATTTTAATAATTGAGGTGGTAAGGGCTGCCGCGAGCTGCACAGCTGTCCTGTTCACCTGATTGGCTAGAAACGCTGTTGCTGTGCAGAAGCACAGCACAAGCATTTTTAGCACGGCAAAATATTTCTCTGGGAAGCTGCCACATACCCACTAGCTTTGCTAGGTGGTTATGCTCAGCCTTCGGACAAAGAAAGTTTGCAGGTCATCGATTCCTGCTGTAACGGACCGTTTCACTTACAAGAGGATAAAACCCAGTTTAGGCGATAATCCCCTTTTTCCTAGACCAGCAGCTACTGCAAGCACCAATCTCGCGGACTGCAAACTGTACAAATCTTCCAACTCCCGAACTGGAAACACACGAAACCCTGGAATAGCTGAACAGGAAAAGCATATAATCCGCTTACACTCCTGGCAGTCAGCATACAATCCAATTCCCCCAAAAACGAGATGACACATCGGTTTGAAGGTCAAGCAGAATCTGAGGTCTGGAACACCCAGCCTGGTTTTTATTACGGTTGTGCACATACAGGACACACCCAGGGGGAGGCATAAAATAACCAATCAAGTAACAGTACAACCCACACATCCCCTCCCCTCAGATAAGCAGTTAACATAATTTATTACATACAGTAAAAATACAGTTTCCACACATACTCTGTAACTTTAAAACCATACATCACATTCACATAAAAATACATATCCACAATCAATCCATTCAGGGGAACAACATATTAAAAATTGGCATGAATCAGACCAGGGGTTCAAAAGTTAGTAAAAGTATCTTTTGTTCCCCCTGGCTGGCAGTATTTTAACCTGGCTCAAACAGTAAAAGTAAAACATCCCCACAACGCATCCTGGTTTCCTTCCTTCTGCCCTGGAGATAATTGGAGAAGTAATCCAATTATCTCCCAGGTCAAAGACAAAACTCCATTACACATGTGGGGACCTAAATACAGGATTAGGTTTTAAAATATATAAAGTCACTTTTATTACACCAAACACAGACATGTAACATATCCCCAGATAGCTCAGGTCTGCGTGCACGTTATTAGGTGAATGGCACGCAGACCACACAAATACAGTTTAATTGCCATGGAGCCAAAGTCTTTCCCATAGTCTTTCATTATATGAATAGGCTCCATGGCATAGCTATCTGGGGGTATCACTGCTCACACAGGGCAAGTACCGAATGGCCCCACTGTGTTTAAAGGGCCAGAATGAGTGACATGCACTCTGTTAGGTCCGAATACGTTTTGTAAAAGGGCCCAATCTCCCAGGGCCATAGTCCAAAGGCAAGAGGCGGGCAAGCAGCCCCATCCAAGGGCACGTGGCAAGGTCGGTTTCGCCACACCTGCAAACTCTATTGTCTGCCCACAGAGGGGCAAATTGTGGGTATGTCATTAATGATTCTCATAGAGAATCACTGGAGCATGGCTATTGGTGGACAGTCTGGCTGAAATACAGGAAGGAGGGAAATATGACATGCAGTCACATGACGAGAAGAACATCTGATCAAAGTAAAGATTAAAACAGGTACTTCTAAAGCTCTCTTTTACACTATTTAGGGGAAAAAAGCAATTAGTGACAGTAGGTTTACTGTTAGGGGGACAAAAAAGGATATACATTTTTTTTACCTATACAGTTCCTTTAACCCCTTAAGGACACATGACGTGTGTGACACGTCATGATTCCCTTTTATTCCAGAAGTTTGGTCCTTAAGGGGTTAAGCAACTGGATTTCTAAACAGCAAGTTGGTAAACTGACAAACATCCCAAAGTAGGATAAATGACCATGTTGGGACAAATATGAAGAACAGCAAAGCTGGACATATTGTTCCCCTGTTCGGTTATTTCAACTTACATTTGGCAAATTGATTGTTAAATCTGTATTTAGAGACTAATGCCCAGCATACAGTAGAGTTCGATAATTCTGCATGAAAATTCACTGTTTATTCCACACACTGTAAAATCTTTCAGATATATGAAAAAGAATAAAAAACATATATGGAGAATAACATATTCTACTACACTTTTCAAATATGTATACCTAGATATTATATTAATTTCAAATATTAAAGTAAATGCAATTCCATTTTGATCATGATACAGAAAGAAGGGAAAAGATAAGGAATATTTTACTGGGATGTATTCCATGTATTCGGCAAGACACACTTGTCTGTTTAGTCTACAGATGGCTACTCATAGATCAGACAGACATTTTGTGAATATGGAAAGTTGGAAATCCCATAGAGGCAGCCAGCATCCTCAGCCAAATATAACTTCTGAGAATAGCAGCATCATAGATAACGAAAATATGGGCTATATCTAAATCCTATTTTAATATATATTTTTAATTGTGCATTTTATTTGCAGTTACCAGGCTTGTCAAGTAGTTCACTGATGACAATTTCTGTGGGAACAATATTTTACCAAACAGAATGTTTAATTTGCATTAGTCATTAGCATGACCCTGGAAAATACGGTTTAATTGCCCTTAGTCATTAGCATGACCCTAGAAAATACTGAAATACTAGCTCTTGGTCCAGATTGATGTGAAAGAATAGTGAAGAATCAACAAACATCGGCTTGAATTAATACATTTGACTTAATCTTGTGTCTGCACAGAATCAGTCTGTCAAGTTTTTAGTCTTTGGTTTATTTTTGTTGAGGGGTAAATTCATTTCAGATATTTACATCTTTCTCACTTTTTCATATTAACCTCCCTGGCGGTATGATTATGTCAGGAATTTTGTACCAAAAGCGGTACCATTTTTTTGCATTTGAATTACCCGCCCAGTTCCGCCCCCATGAGCCTCTGCGGCTCACAGAGACGGAACCAGGAAGTCAGATGGAGGCATCCGCCGGGGCTCTCACCGGCAATCACAGCGCGGGGACATCACAGCGCAGGGACAAGGAGAAGTTAACCCCTTCAGGACGGAGTCAATAGTGCACGTTCTGATCAAAACAAAACGTAAACAAAAACTGGAATTTGCGCTATATGTCTGTTCACCCGTAGTTCCCCTCTTTCAAATTATATGCACCCACACTTATTATATATCATTTTGTTCAGGAGAAACAGGGCTTTAATCTATCATTAACTATTCATATATGGAACATCATTTATTATGAATAAAAGTAAAAAAAATGTGAGAAAATAAGATTTTTTTTTAAATTTGCATTTCCGTCTGACATTTTAACTGTGAATGTCATAATACTGTTTTACTGCAAAAAAATGCACATATTTGTAATCAGCGATGTCTCACGAGTACAACAGTACCCCCCATTAACAGGTTTTATGTTGTTTTGGAAAGTTACAGGGTCAAATATAGAACATTCCATTTTCAAATTGAAATTTGCCAGATTAGTAATGTTACCTTTGATACGGTGTGGTAGCCCAGGAATGAGAATTACCCCTATAATGGCATACCATTTGAAAAAGTAGACAAGCCAAGGTATTAAAAGTGGGGTATGTTTAGTCTTTTTTAGTAGCCACTTAGTCACAAACACTGGCCAAAGTTAGCGTTCATATTTGTTTTTGTGTGAAAAAAGCAAAAAACAAATATTTGGCCAGTGTTTGTGACTAAGTGGCTCCTAAGAAAGACTGGACATACCCCACTTGCAATACCCCGGGTTGTCTACTTTTGCAAATGGTATGCCATAATGGGGGTAATTCTCATTCCTGGGCTACCATACGCTCTCAAAGGCAACATAACCAATCTGGCAAATTTCAATGTGAAAAAAATGAAATGCAAGCCTTATATGTGACTCTCTAACTTTTCAAAACACCATAAAACCTGTACATGGGGGGTACTGTTATTCTCGGGAGACTTCACTAAACACAAATATTAGTGTTTTAAAACAGTAAAACATATTACAACAATAATATAGACCATAAAAGTGCAGTTCGCTTGTAAAAAATGCAAAAAACGTCACTTTTACTTAAAATATCATCGTTGTAATACAATTTACCAGTTTGAAACATGAATATTTGAGTTCAGCGAAGTCTCCCGAGTAAAACAGTACCCCCTATGTACAGGTTTTATGGTGTCTTGGAGAGTTACAGGGTCAAATATAGTGCTTGCGAATTAAATTCTCTGCACTTTCTCCCTGTGTTGTCAGGCATGTCAATCAAATTTTAATTAATCAAATCACATAATTACGTTAAAAGATTATTTAAATATACATGTAGAATTTTAATATATATGCATTTATAGGTATTTAAATTATATACTAATGTAATCTTTTATGTAATTATATGTATTTATCTATATATATATATATTTGCGGTTATTTGTATTTTATATATATATAGATATATATAGAATGTCATTCTAAGTGTATTTTGTTACCGATATATATATATTAATAACAAAATACAGTTAGAATGAAATTACATATGCATATATAATTTATATTAAATTTTGTTTCAATATTTTATTTATTTATTTTATTATTTTATTTATTATTTTAATTATATGTATTTATATATATTTAATTTATTTTTACACTTGTCTTTTATTTTTTTTTTATACTTCCCACCAGCAGGGGGATTGTCTGATATTTCAAACAGTCCCCCTGCTGGCAGATCCACAGCCAGCTATAGAGGGCCATATGATCGCTCTTTGAGAGCGATCACATGGCCCCCGGGGGCCTGATTTGCCGTGGGAGGGCTGCCTGGGCTGTGAGGCAGTCCTCCCGAAGCGGATCGCGGCGGAGGTAAGTACATCTTACCTCCGGGGGCTGTAAGCTGCCAGCTCTGTTATCTACCCCGAGCGTGACTCGGGGTTATCGCTTCTGGCAGCGAAAATTAACCCCGAGTCACGCTCGGGAATACCACTAGCCTAGTTAATTAATAAGACTTGTCATAAATGAAGCTTTGGCTGTAGGATGCGACTGCAATCAATTTGTTAGTTTTGAAAGTAATTATTTTCTTTAAAGGGACACTACAAATACACAAAAATAAATCCTGCCAAACCCCCACTACTCCTGGGCAGCAGCAATGATCCTAGTACAAATCAACCCCAATACATACAAAAAAAAAGAAAAACAACAACGAAAAGAGTTACTTGCACACAATCCTAAATCCTTGTGCATGTTTACATAACTAGAGGATTTTAGTACCATTCCAATGGCTATTAGATGTAAACTCCCCTGTCACGTCAAGGCAAACCACTTAGGGGAGTCCTACACTAGCAATTTACCTTGCTACATTCAGCCTTAGGTAACAAAAAATCTCTAATGAGACAGAGAGAGGTGTTGGGGTACATAAAGCAAAAGTGATTTATTGTGCTTTTTTTTTATTATTATTATTTTTTTTTTATTTAGACATTTTACAAATAACAATACTTCCATTAAGAATTTATACTTCTATAGATATAATATAGTCAATATTCGATTCAAATAATTTTTTTACTTGGAAGCTAAAGACATATACAGAAAATATAATATAATATAATAGAAACATAGAATGTGACGGCAGATAAGAACCATTCGGCCCATCTAGTCTGCCCAATTTTCTAAATACTTTCTTTAGTCCCTGGCCTTATCTTATAGTTAGGATAGCCTTATGCCTATCCCACGCATGCTTAATATATTACATTACTAATAACACATACACTATACAAATTTACAATAAATTACAATGCACACCATTGCAACATAATTGGAAATTTAGAAAGTTTTCCTTAGTAGGGTAGGAGGAGCTCTAAATATGACTCAAAAATTACCAATGTCCAAGGTATACACAATTTAGCTAATATTACTTCAAATTAATACAGACTTACCTATCTCATATTTCCTCTATTAATTAATTCAGAGCATTTCAACCAGACAGATACTTTTGTGCTTAATTTTTGTTTACTCAACATCAACTCCATCTCTATCTGAAACTTGAGTTGATTTTTTACTTTCTTCCAGGGGACGTCTAGATCTTTTTTCCACCATCTCGCAACAACTATTTTAACAGCCAAAAAAAGGTGTATAAGAATTAATTTTGATTCATACGACATAGGTGGCCAATTTAAATGTAACAAAACAACCTCTGGGGAAATTCTCAACTCGAGTTTTAGATCTATAGATATAAACTTGTGTTTCCAACCAAAGATTTCTCAGTTTATGACAATCCCACCACTCCCACCACACCAATCCCAACAATATCTGGAACAGAAACTGGTCCCCAGGGGTCTTCGCCCCGAGATTCTATTACCAGACAAGATCCAGACGGAGGAGCAGCTGAGCGAATGGAACTCCATTCTACTTGACTGCTCCTCCAAATTAATGGACTTTTTGGTTAGACTCGAATCTACAAATTTTGAAGCTATCAATTCTAAACTTAAAAACGACATTGCAATAATCAAAAACTACAAAACTGACACTCTATACACCCAGATGGAGAACAAATTACAACAGAATATTACTAACTTTAGACACCATCTGAAAGTTAAGAAACACAACAAATTTCAGAGGGACTTTAAGGACTTTAAAAACGGCAGAATTTTCAGACAATCCACAAAGTACCAGAGACGACAGTACAACCAACGTGGTTCTTCCTCAGGTGAAACTGATTGGTCCGATCAGGACCAACAACCTCAAAACAGACGAAAATCTCCGTATAACCGCAGTATTGACCGCCCACGAGACACAAGTGCCCATAAGAACCCTAACAACAAGAGTATCCTGAAGGCTACGGCAAGATAGTCTCGTTTCTAGACACTCCCATACCTACAGACGTCACCAACCCTCAGACGACCAACTCCGCACCTAATCCTTTTTTAGACCAGGACCAGCCCCGCCAACAACGGGGCCGGTTAAGAGACAGGGATCGGTGGGCATACAAGTACCAAAGCCGTACCCAGAGACAATAATGCCCAATAAAGTGATTAATCTATCCGACTTCCACCTTGAACAACATCACCTCACGCTACTTAATAGAGGATTATCTTTTGTGCCCACTCCGAGCTGTGATAAGTTTAACTGGTCAAAGGACCTTAATTTGTTTGGCCGCAAATTAGCTCTTAACATCCTTCATGCTAAAAAGGATCAAGTGCAGGCCAATGAAATGGGTCTCACCCTTGAGGACTTTGAACTTGCAAAAACCCTAGACTCACTTCTAGTCGAAAATGACATCTCAAGACCTTTGACTGACTTGAAACCCTCAAGCTACTTTACCCCCAACTTTGTGGACACACCCCACGTGGACCTCTTTATCCAAATGTCACTGAAAGAGCTAGAAGCCACACCCAACCAGGCCCCAGCTCTGAACAACCTAAATTTCATGGAACGTAAGGCCTTGAAAGACCTCAAACAATTGGAAACGGTGGTTATCAAACCCGCCGACAAAGGGGGGAACATAGTCCTCATGAATCGGCCAGAGTATGTGGCGATGTGTATGGCACACCTTGAGGACCCATCTCACTATAGGGCCCTCCCTTCTGACCCTACCAAGACCTTTACTGATGAGCTTGATACACTCCTTAATGACGCCTTGACTAACAAAATAATCAATAAAGATGAATTTCGTTTTCTTTTACCCCACAAAAATCCAACCATTGCCACGTTTTACTGCCTACCGAAGATTCACAAGGGCATTCGCCCTCCACCGGGTAGACCTATCGTCTCTGGCAACAACTGCCTAACAGAATCACCAAGCAAATTCATTGAAAAGATTCTCCACCCCTTGGTGGAAACACTACCATCCTACCTACAGGATACTAAATCCACCCTGTTAAAACTTCAGGACCTAATAGTTCCACCCTACACACAGCTAGCGAGCCTTGATGTCGTGGCGCTATACACCAACATCCCTCATGACAAAGGCATTAGGGCCTGTAGGCACTTCCTGGAGAACACGGCATATACTGACCCTCAGACGAACTTTATCCTCAACATGCTCGAGTTTGTCCTAACTCATAATTATTTTATATTTAATGACAAGTTCTACCTACAAGTCTCCGGAACTGCTATGGGGACGGCCTGCGCACCGACCTATGCCAACTTATTTTTGGGGTGGTGGGAGCAGTGTGTTGTTATGACACCACAGTTCCGCCACTTCCATGACTACATCATAAGTTGGCATCGGTATATAGATGACATGCTATTAATGTGGTCAGGATCCGTCCCCCTATTCCATGAGTTTGTTAGGCTACTCAATGACAATGACATAAACTTAAAACTCACGTGCGTCATTGACGAACATGAACTCGTCTTCCTAGACCTGAAAATTTTGCTATCATTGGATGGCACAATACAGACCGAATTGTTCAGAAAAGCCACCTCGACAAATAGCTTACTACATTGGGACAGCCATCACCCATTTAAATTAAAAGCCTCCATCCCGTACGGCCAGTACTTGCGCGCCAGACAAAACTGCTCGGAGGACCAGGCATTCTTCAATGAATGCCAAACACTAAGGTCCCGATTTAGAGAACTTGGCTATCCAAACAGGGTTCTGAAGAATGCTTTCCATTGTGTTTGTCTCATGGACAGGAAATCCACATTAGCATACTACAGGCCAAAACAAGACCAAAAATCTCCACGCTGTATTGCCACATTTGACCAAGGTTGGTCACCAATGTCTAAGATCCTCAATACCAACTGGCCTATACTTCTACACAACCCAATACTTTCGAAGGTTCTAGCGGAATACCCTCCACTGACAGCTCGCAGGCCCAGGAATCTCCAAGATCAACTTGTCCGCAGCCATTTGGTAACTCCCCCTATCGCCACAAATTGGCTAACAGGGACAAAAGGCACCTATAGGTGCGGACACTGTAAAGCCTGCCAGTATGTTTTACCATCGAAACTTGCTACTTCAACACAAACCCATGTCTCCGTTGAGACCAATGCACTGGTGAACTGCAATACCACAAAAATTATCTATCTAATTACTTGCAGCTGTGGCATACAGTACATTGGTAAAACGTTCCAACAGTTTAAACGGAGAATTCTACAACATGTAACTTCAGTTAGAAATACGCTGACACCCACTCCAGTAGCGAGACATATACAAAACTTTCATGGAGGCAACCCGCAGAACCTCACCTTCCAAGCCATTGAAAAATTACTCCCAAATCCAAGGAAGGGTGATTTTAACAAAGTCCTGCTGCGCAAAGAATCCCAATGGATTTTCTCGTTCAAAACCTTATCACCTCTGGGTCTGAACGAGGAATTTAATTATACCCCATTTATCCACTAGGAGATCACCCCATTTGAGTAGCCGACTCTGTTCTGGCGGGTCTGTATGAACGCACCGACCCAACGGCGGGTCCAGGGACCATGGTATACATCTCCGAAGTTTCCCAACTCCATACACAACTTACTTTAGCTTACCCAATAATGGCCACAATAACCCTAGCACGCATTCTAGGTGTGGCATATGATTACTATTTCTTTCTCCATCTCGATGTATTGATCAAACAATACTTAGCTCATGGGGATTGTCACCCTGATATCCGGTGACCCTCATGCTACACAGCACCAATTATGTCTGTTCTGGAAATTTACATGCACACGATTATCCCAACGTCATGACTATCTCCCCCAACATGGGTAATCCATTCCTGTAGATACAGTCAACCAAAGTATATATTTCCTTTTGGTTATCCCCTCCACCATTGTAGTTTGAGAGGAACTATCATTCTGATCATATATGAAGGTGTTAGAATTTCATCCCGAGATTAAGAATGCACTTCACTACTTTTTGAGCCTTTCCGGGCACCGTATTTTGACTCCTCCCCCTCATCCCCCCAGGAACCAATCAGGGGCTTGAGCTGGCTATTTAAGCTTTACTTACCCGGGAAGTCTTTTCCCCTGACGAGCCTGGTACACACAGGCGAAACGTACGTCGAGACAGACAGCTGGGAGACCATACCCGACCCTGTCAAAACGAAAACCGACTAAAAGACCGACTTTGGGTGAGACCGTCAACCGACCCACTGAACCTTAAAGCTGGGTCACCACTACCTAACGTTCATACCGATTCCCCTTTTGGGACTCTCTCCTCTACTATTATCGCACACATTACCCGATAGGGTTAGCGGCACATCTACAATTAAGGACTGCACTTTCCTTCTCTATATACCTCTTTCCTATACCTGGTGCCCATGAAGGCATCATTCTCTTTTACCCTATATCCGGCTCGATTAAGCCAGCTGGTTAAACAAGTAATTCTTGCTAGGTAACTGATGACGATTTTTTCAGCCTCAACTTTACAACCCATGGGGCACAGGTATAGGGTCTAGCACATACGATTTGATACACACTCACTTCTTGTGCCAGTGTACCCACTCTCCTTGTGGATACTTTCCCATGCGCACGGCTGACTACTCTATGGTAACTAGTTGCATCTCGGAGAGTGGCCCACCACGCACTGCTTCTCCAAGCAACTCGCCTCACCATCTGTAGCCCTGCGACAAACATTAGACATGTGCAGATGAACTTTGGTAATATCTGCAACCACTGAAATAGGTAATACCCCATCACGGGGAAACCTTCTCTCTAGCCTAACGGGTATCAGTTTGCAATCCAGATAGCAAAGTAGGACGAACTGATCCTACTAGCAACTGACCTCGGTAGTTTAAGCCCTAACCCGCTACACTATTTCTTCACAGACGGACCCCGTGACCACTTGCAATAACTGTAACAGGCAGTGGTGCACGGAAGTATCCAGACACATTAGGCTCCGACTGTTAACTCAAGCACTGTATCCGTATAGACGCACTTTGTTATACCTGTAGACACTCTATACCCAGTAGTGTACAAACGTACTTTGTTACCATTGCAGACATTTCACATGAAGTGATACACTGGCTAATTCAACTCGGCTGTTCTCTCATTGGAAGAGGAAGCACTATCAATACTGCTCTGAATAGTTCTTGTCACTTATTATAGTGAATTGACGAAACATCTCTTGTACACTGAGGTATTCAGCCCTGCTGAGCCCTTACTTCAGTACCAAGGGATCTGACCCGCTCTCAGCAGGTCTCTCACTACTGGAGTACCCTGTTGCCTGCACCCTTTACCCAGTACTGGATCTAGGTAGTGGTTTTATATTAGGTGCTTTGCACCTTATGTATTTGTCTCCCCTCCCTCTTCCCCCCTTGTATATAGTTCAGTTTGTGTTGTGTGTTGTTTTCACTGAATAAAGTTATCAATTTTAACTGTTCATTTACGATATATGGTGTATATCACCATACTCCACAGGACAGACCCTGCTCTTCTCTTGTTCTCAATCCCACCACATATGTCCAAAATTACCTCTTGCAAACCCACATCTCCAACATACAGGATTTATTGAAGGATATATTTTATTTAATTTATCCGGTACTAAGTACCATCTATTTAGAACTTTGAAGTGTATTTCCAACAAATTTGACGAGTGTATAGTCTTCATAACATCCATCATTGAAGAACCCCATTGTTTCAGATTTATATCAATATTTAGATCTTTTTTCCAAACAGATATAGCTGTTGGAATTATATCTTTGACACTATCTTTGCTCAATATTAAAGCATTATTGTGCTTTTTTAAAGCTAAAACAGGCATCAGGATCAGGGCTCACTAGGTATCTCTGGTCCCCATAATCATTTCCCTTCACCCTGCATCTCTTGGGTTAAAGGAAGAAGAAGACAACTTGGGCCCTTACTCAGTTTTGTCAAGTTCCTGTAGAATATGACACTGTTCTATGCTTCCACACTGACAGCGTTAATGAAAAAGTTTTCCCTGTTGGAGTTACTCTGAAATTTGCTGTTACATGCACTTTTTTTATTGGCAGACTGGTAAAGTATGTTTTGGTGGTTGAAATCAGCTGCAGTAGATGTTATTATTGAACAGTCACTAAACCGTGAATCTTGGAAGCTTTGTATTTTGAGGCTGTAGATATCTACAAACAAAAACAACTGGTAGCAGATATTTACTGAGAATGTAGAAATGGATTCCTCCTTCATCTTTTGTTTTTTTTGTGAATTGACATGGGAATTATAAATTTTTTAAGCCAAAATATTTAGATGATCTGAAATTTAAAAAAAAAAATTGGGGGGGCGGGGCCTGACCGCCGATCGGATCAGACGCACCTCGTCTGAGCTCCCGCGCCAGAACCGGAATATCGGTGCCAACAGCGATCCGAAACCAGCCACAGCCCTAACTCACGCACTCAAACACTCACCAGCTGACGGTGAACACGGGGATACCCCTCAAGTGCCCGCTCGGTACCAAAGTAACCCGATTGAGGTCTGCGGCCTGGGAAGGCTTGAGCTGGAGTGAGACTCCCCCAGTTCTCCGATCGACGCTCTGCTGCCCCTCTCCCCCCCCTCTGGACCGGTGGGGGTGATCCCGGTTCCCATCCTGCTGACCTCCCTGATCCTCCGAAGAGCTGAGGCAGGGTCGCAAACCCCGGCGAGGACACCGGGGGTGCAATTAAAATGGCGGCTGCCACGAGTACTCCAGTGCCGGAAAGAGAGGCTAGCACTATACACCAACGCTTAGATGCTCTCTTCAATGCGTTCTGGAGAAAGCTGGATAGCAGACGGATCATGCAACAAGCACCACTACCTACCAAGCCAAATCAATCGCCTCATACACTGCCTCACCGCTCCAGTGACAAAACCACTGCACCCAAGATACAGAGGGACAGAAAATGGAGGACCACAAAACCTGGCTCCCAGCACACGCGGGCCACGCACCGGAAAACAACCAAGCTTCCCAGCATGCGAAAGACAGCACATACAGCCACAACCAGCCTGCCACAAACAGACAGGACTGCAGCACGGCGCCTGCCTCACAAGGCTAGCCGGCCTCTGAAGCCACACAGAAGAAGCTGCCGCTCCTCCATAGCCGGGCTTCCACAGCGACTCCTGAATGCAGACCGTTACTTGGGAAAGCAGCAAGGCTCCACCATGAGACTCTCAGGGCTGGGAAGTGCAGAGCCCCCGCATGGCATTGGATGACCTCGAGGCTGAGTATAGGTACCATGGTACCCCAGCAATGCACCCCCGGTGCCCACACCCTGAGCCCAGACCGACCCCAGTTTAACCCAATGCGCTACCATGCTCTAACCCTCAAATAGCCATAACGAGACTCAAAGCCTGATTTACCTTGGGGGCCTCCAGGGAAATATACTCATCTACCACAAGCTAAAGTCATGAAGGACAATCAAACACTGGCACTGTTTTCATATTCACGCGTATGCCTCATGCTATATTATAAAAATGTGCATTGTTTTTTTCTATACTATCCTGCCTATTACATAAAAATGTGAAGCTAACTAGAGAATATATTCAGCAAATTTTCTCCCAAGCGTGTCCTGATTGTGCAGCCATGTGCATCTAACATTTTACTTTCTTTTATTGTATACTGCAGTTGCAAGCGAGGCTTTAGATAACAACTTGTCTACTAGACAATCTCCCTCCTGCTGTCCATAGAAATGTGTAACACGCTTACTGTATCTAACTGCATAGTCTAAGCCAGTGCTCCCCAACCTTTTTATCGCCGCGGACCGGTAAACATTTGATAATTTTTCCGTGGCCCACTTGTTTTGATTTAATAAGACAAAAAAAAAAAAACAGTCACATATATTAAAAAAACACGCAGACACATACATAGTCAGAAAATCACAAACACAGTCACATAAAGACATAGACTCAAAATTGTGTGTATGTGTGTGTGAGCGGTGCAGTGTGTATGTGAGGGTGGCAGTGTGTGTGAGAGTTGCAGTGTGTGTGTGTATGGGGGGCAGTGTTTGCGGGGCAGTGTGTGTAGTGTGTGTATGGGGCAGTGTGTGTAGTATGTGTATGGGGCAGTGTGTGTAGTGTGTGTATGGGGGCAGTGTTTGCAGTGTGTGTATGGGGCAGTGTTTGGGGGCAGTGTGTGTATGGGGAAGTGTGTGTAGTGTGTGTATGGGGGCAGTGTTTGGGGGCAGTGTGTGTAGTGTGTGTATGGGGGAGTGTTTGTGGGGCAGTGTTTGTAGTGTGTGTATGGGGCAGTGTTTGTGGGGCAGTGTGTGTAGTGTGTGTATGGGGGCAGTGTTTGCGGGGCAGTGTGTGTAGTGTGTGTATGGGGCAGTGTGTGTAGTGTGTGTATGGGGCAGTGTTTGTGGGGCTGGGTGTGTAGTGTGTGTATGGGGGCAGTGTGTGTAGTGTGTGTATGGGGGCAGTGTGTGTAGTGTGTGTATGGGGCAGTGTTTATGGGGCAGTGTGTGTAGTGTGTGTATGGGGCAGTGTTTGTGGGGCTGTGTGTGTAGTGTGTGTATGGGGCAGTGTGTGTAGTGTGTGTATGGGGCAGTGTTTGGGGGCTGTGTGTGTAGTGTGTGTATGGGGCAGTGTTTGGGGGCAGTGTGTGTAGTGTGTGTATGGGGGCAGTGTGTGTAGTGTGTGTATGGGGCAGTGTTTGTGGGGCTGTGTGTGTAGTGTGTGTATGGGGCAGTGTTTGTGGGGCAGTGTGTGTAGGGCTGTGTGTGTAGTGTGTGTATGGGGAGTAAGGAGGGTAGGGAGGCTTTTTTAAATTTATTTAATTAAATATAATATATTGATGTCCCCCCTCCCTTCTTACCTTTACTGGGAGGAGGGGGGACATTTCTTAGTCCCTGGTGGTCCGGTGGTGGTGAGATGAACTCTAGCCCAGTTACAGGGCTAGAGTTCACTCTCGCGAGATTTGGAGCGTTGCCGTGGTTACCGCGGCAACGCTCCAAATCTCGCGAGAGGAGGACCCGGAGGAGCTGCAGGTAAGAGCTCCTGGGTCCTCTCTCCCTCCCCTGCCGGCTGCCAGCACCGTGCCTGCGGACCGGGGAGGGAGATCTCTGATCTCCCCTCCGGTCCGCAGGCACATTGCAGGGCTGGCACTTGGGCAATGCCAGCCCTGCATTAGCTGGCAGGCTCGCACACCCCTGGGCGGCCCGGTACCGTTTGATCCACGGACCGGTACCGGTCCGCGGCCCGGGGGTTGGGGAACACTGGTCTAAGCTATCATATCACACTTATTACTTATACCTAGTGCCGGCAGTACCCTCCCCAGCTATCCAACCTAGCTGCTGTATAAAGAACTGCTTACACTACACCAGAAGATCGGTTTGCCATGTTAACGCCAGTAAAGCGAAGTTGTTCATTGTATAACCTGTTTTGTGCCAGCAATTACTTTTACTTATGTGACTTATAGATCTTTATATGTCTGACATTAGCAGCGACAAAAATGTCACCCCAAGCGAGCTATACTACCTTAGTTAAAACCAAAATGTTTAAAGCGTGTTTTTGTTATAATTAGAAATGTACGAACTCTCATCCTCTCACTGCATAGGCAAAAAGTGAGATTTCACACTAATAACTCAATGGTTAGAATGCTCTTGTATGTACGTTCTCTGCACGAGCTATGTTTTTCCGCTTTTGTCCCTCTCCTACCTATTTCTGCATGGCGCGTGCATTATGCTAACATCTTGAAACTAAACGTCAACCTAAACTATCGTAATCCTATAATAACTATAAAATGTGCCTGTATAACGTATGCCATGACTTGTAATACTCATGTTTACCTATTTTACTGGATGTCGCTGTTGTGGCGCATACCGGCCACCTGTTTATTCTGTGCACACCCAAAATAAAGAATTTAAAAAAAAATAAAAATGTTTTGCCTAAAATGTGCAATTCTTTAGCCAATAATGGTGCTTTTAACACAATAATTAACCATGTTAATCAATTTTATATCTGAATTTCGTGCTCTTAGGGCACTATCAGTGTTTTAATTATGATTATGATAAGTGATTAATTAAGAACATCATACCCTTGTTTAATTTTGCAAATGATAACGGGTATCTATCAAAGCATCACAACTCCAGCAACACAGTCATAGACAAAGCCACTCCAACTCTATCAACCTCTATCAACAAACACTAAGGGAATGAAGACCTGTCATATAAAGGATCCTAAATTCCCTCTAAACCACACCATTAATGGGTCCATATTTCTTTCTTTCATATCCATTTCTTATCCTTAAACACATAATTTTTGTTTAAGGTACCTTTTTAGTTATTTTTAGTTTGATTATTAAAGAGTTCCATGAATAAACTATTACAATTCTCCAACAACAAGAAAATAAAGAATCAAACATTTTCTAAAAAACCTTTTCAACAGCAGTGATCCAGTTTTTCCAGATCTGTAAGACTTACTCGTGACATAGGTGCTCTGCATGCTTCACATAGGCAGTACTCTTATGCAAATGTTTATGCAAGGCTGATTTATTTCATGCTGTAATCCATTATGTGCCACTATTTCAATGTTATTACCAAACCAAAGAAACTAGCCTGTATCAGTTACAAAGTAAAATAAGTAAAACGGTAATTTTTGAAATTGTTTTTAAAAGACTTAGAAGTCAATGGATACAGCATGCCACATCAATCTATACCTCGGCTCAGAAGAGAGTTATAGAAACATTATTTCTACATTATGGGCTTGTTTATATACAGCCTCTGTGTATTCCAATAACTTGCTTTGCTATGATACATAAAACAAATTGCAACCATTATAATGTGCTGACTCCAAATAAGCTGAATAATAAATATTGAATATAACCTAAATCGTGTCATATAAGAATAAATATAATACATATCCAGAAAACTAGAACAAGTCAAACAACAATATACAGGTAGCGCCAAGAAAAAGACTCCAAACGCGATAGTATATAATAATAAGAACAATAAAATCAATAAGAGCAATAAAAAACCCACAGGATATAAAAATAGTCCACAATAAAACTTAAAAGAATAAAAAATACCAAATGGTACAGCACAGTCTCAAAGGTGGCAACAGATCTTCTAGTCCTGGTATGGGACTTTCTTGGTAGCTTTGCTTAATAGCAGAATATGAAAAGGAAGCAAAAACAGAGGCAAATAAATAGTGCAATATGGTAGTATGTGGTAGGACAAATGACACTTAGATAGGATGTCAACTCACATATGGTAGAGCTATAACCAGCTCTTGGTAAAACAGCATGAAGTGGTATACAATCCCCACTTGCAGTTTTGGTACACAGTAAAATGATGGTAAATCACAACTGGATAACGATGAGGTAGATCATCTGGAATGACAAAAAAATCATCCGTTAGTGCTCTCAATATACATGGGTAAGTATCAATAAGGTAAATAAAAAAAATACTTACAATAGAGTGAGCAGACTAACTGCTCTATGTATCAAGCCTGGGTGGTATAATCCCCACCAAGGATTTCTTTGGTTGGTTGTCCACAGTAGGTGATGGGTCCAGATGTCAGGTAAAAGTATTAAAAAAAAAAAAATAAGTTCTAAAAATATATGGCTAAAAGGCAGATAGTGAGGTAGCCAAAATACTTTATTTTAACAACAGCATAAAAACCAACAATATTGTTGTTTGATTAGGCTGTTAGAGTAGGACCTGCCAAAGATGGGGTACATTGATGTTGTGGCAGGCTTATGCAATGTATGATCATTTAATGTAACTAAACCCCCATTATTTTTGTCTAGATTAGGTAAACCGAAGATTGAAGTGTGGATAAGTGAGTGCACTGGATCTTGTGTATTGTATAAATTGGCCCCCATTTTAGCTGGATGTTTTGTAAATCATATTCCTATAGTCAAGTTGAGTTTACATAGTTAGACATGTGTGAACAGCCACAACATTAAAACCTAGACATGTACAATTAGTTTCGTTCCAAATGTAAATTCGGATGAATTTTGGCATTTTGGATATTAGAATTTCAGAAGTGTCGAACTGAAGCAAATTGCCGAAGTGCTTAAGATTTCTGAAAAGTGTCAAAACAGGAGAGGGAGGGAAAATTACAGGAATGATGACAGGAATCTAAGCCTAACCCTACCCCTAACGCTACCCCTACCCCTAACTCTACTCCTAATCCCTAGCCCTAACCCCCTACCACTAACCCTATCCTTTACCATAACCCTACCCCTAATCCCTAACCCTACCCCTAACAGTAACGATACCCCTACCCCTAACCCTTACCCCTAGCCCTACCCCTAGATGTGAAAGTGGTTGTGGTGGTTAGGGGTAGGGGTAGGGTTAGGGTCAGGGTTAGGGTTGGTGGTAGTGGTAGGGGTAGGTGTAGGGTTAGGGGTAGGGTTAAAGGAAGGGTTAGGGTTGGGGTTAGGGTAGGGTTAGGGTTAGGGGTAGGTTTAGAGAATTGCCGAAGTCACGAAATGCCGAATTGCCGAAGTCACGCATTTTTGAAGTCCTGAACCGAATATTTTGCCCATGCACATCCCTATTAAAACCACAGACCGGTGAAGTGAATATTGTTAATTATATTGCTACAATGTCACCTGTATATTATGTAGCAAGTGAATAGTCAGTTCTTGAATTTCATGTTTGAGTAGCAGGAAAAATATGCATGAAAAGCATTGTGTGACATTGACAAGGGCCAAATAGTGATGGCTAGACGACTGGCTCCAAAAGGGCAATTCTTGTGGGGTGTTCCCGGTATGCAGTGGTTAGTACCTACTAAAGTGCAAGGAAGGATAACCAGTACACTGGCATCAGTGTCATGGGTGCCAAAGGCTCTTTAATGCAGATGGGAAGCGCAGGTTAGTAAGTATAGTCCGATCATAAAAATAGCCGCTGTAGCTCAAATTGCTGAAAAAGTTGGCCAGAAACTTGGCCAGAACTGTGTCAGAACACAGTTTCCTGCTTATGGGACTGCATAGCCTCAGACTAGTCAGAGTGTCCATGATTACCCCTGTCTACTGCCAAAAGCATCTTCAATTGACACTAGATCATAAGAACTGCACCATGGAGCAATGGAACAAGGTTGCCTGGTCTGATGAATAAGGTAATTTTTTAGATCAGGTGAATGGATGCGTGTGCATCATTTACCTGGGTAAGAGGTGCCCTCTGGGAAGAAGGCAGGCTGGCAGAGGCAGTGTATGCTCTAGCAATATTCTTCTGGAAAATCTTAGCATTGATCTGGATGTTATTTTGACACGTATCACCTACCTAGAGATTATTTCAGACCACGTACACCCCTTCTTGTGTTCCCTTATGGCAGTGGCTCTTTCAGTAGGCAAATGCAACCTTCCACACTGCAAAAAGTGTCAAGGAATGATTTGTGGAGAATGACAAGGAGTTCAAGGTGTTGCCTTGTCCACCACATTTCCCAGATCTCAATCTGATTTAGCATCTGTTGGATATGCTGGAACAATAAACATGATCCATTGAGGCCTACCTCGTAACTTTTAGGACTCAAAGAATCTTTTCCTCAGGTGACAGATACCCCAGGTCACATTCAGAGGTCTTTTGGAGTAATACCTCGATGCATCAGAGCTTTTTTGACAGCTTGAGGGGAACCTACACAATATTAGGCAGGTTGGTTTTAAAGTTGTGGCTGATCAGTGCATCTATTAATATCTTTATCTATATAAAATAAAGAAAGTACTTGGCATGTATTGTTTCAGGTTTTCAGATTTTCTTTGCGTGTGATATCTGTGGGTATTTCACAAGCGATGAGGTCATGTAGATATATAGCAAGCTCTTTACTCAAAACAAGGAAAGCAATATGAAATACAGAAAAGCAAACCTCGATTTAGGTGTGAGACTAGAGATGTCGCGAACATAAAATTTTCCGTTCGCGAATGGCGAATGCGAATTTCCGCAAATGTTCGCGAACGGGCGAACCGGGCGAACCGCCATAGACTTCAATAGGCAGGCGAATTTTAAAACCCACAGGGACTCTTTCTGGCCACAATAGTGATGGAAAAGTTGTTTCAATGGGACTAACACCTGGACTGTGGCATGCCGGAGGGGGATCCATGGCAAAACTCCCATGGAAAATTACATAGTTGATGCAGAGTCTGGTTTTAATCCATAAAGGGCATAAATCACCTAACATTCCTAAATTGTTTGGAATAACGTGCTTTAAAACATCAGGTATGATGTTGTATCGATAAGGTAGCATAAGGGTTACGCCCGCTTCACAGTGACAGACCAAACTCCCCGTTTAACGCACTGCAAACAACCGCAAACAGTCCATTTGCACAAGGTTGGATACCAAGCTAGCCATGTCCCGTTCCTTGTCCTCACTGATGTCATTGAAGGTCTCTTCCTCCACCCAGCCACGTACAACACCAAGGGTCCCCGAAAGGTGACAACAAGCCCTCTGGGACGCCTGCTGTGTTTGGTCTTCCACCTCCTCAAAGCCACCTTCCTCCTCTGACTCCTCTTCTTCAGACTCCTCTCTCTGCGTTGCCTCTCTCTGCGTTATTATAAGGTGTGTTAAGAAGTACTATTCCTATCAGTTTAATCCCTGTTGCGTCCCCTATCAGGGGACGTGTATATGGCATCGATTTTAGGAACCGGGAGATGGAAAAAGAAGCTTGGTTGGTCCTCCTACTTCAAATTTGGGGCACTGCGCGTGTAATCTAATGTGCCACCAGATAGGAGTGGTGTGTTAAGTAGTACTATTCTTATCAGTTTAATCCCTGTTACGTCCCCTATCAGGGGATGTGTATATGGCATCGATTTTAGGAACCGGGAGATAGAAAAAGATGCTTGGTTGGTCCTCCTACTTCAAATTTGGGGCACTGCGCATGTAATCTAATGTGCCACCAGATAGGAGTGGCGTGTTAAGTAGTACTATTCTTATCAGTTTAATCCCTGTTACGTCCCCCTCATCAGGCCTTTTTTAGTCGAATGTATCGCCCACTGTCAGTCCCTTCGGCATCAATCCCTCATTCATCTTAATAAAGGTGAGGTAATCTAGACTTTTTTGACCTAGGCAACTTTTCTTCTCAATGACAATACCTCCTGCTGCACTGAAGGTCCTTTCTGACAGGACACTTGAAGCAGGGCAGGCAAGAAGTTCTATTGCAAATTGGGATAGCTCAGGCCACAGGTCAAGCCTGCACACCCAGTAGTCAAGGGTTTCATCGCTCCTCAGAGTGTCGATATCTGCAGTTAAGGCGAGGTAGTCTGCTACCTGTCAGTCGAGTCGTTCTCTGAGGGTGGACCCCGAAGGGCTGTGGCGATGCGTAGGACTTAAAAAGCTCCGCATGTCCTCCATCAACAACACGTCTGTAAAGCGTCCTATCCTTGCCGGCGTGGTCGTGGGAGGAGGAGGAGGATTACTTTCACCTCTTCCCCTGTTAGATTCCCGTTGTGCTGTGACATCACCCTTATACGCTGTGTAAAGCATACTTTTTAATTTATTTTGCAAATGCTGCATCCTTTCCGACTTGCGGTAATTCGGTAACATTTCAGGCACTTTCTGCTTATACCGGGGGTCTAGTAGCGTGGACACCCAGTACAGGTCGTTCTCCTTCAGCCTTTTTATACGAGGGTCCCTCAACAGGCACGACAGCATGAAAGACCCCATTTGCACAAGGTTGGATGCCGAGCTACTCATGTCCCGTTCCTCGTCCTCAGTGATCTCACTAAAGGTATGTTCTTCCCCCCAGCCATATACAACACCACGGGTACCAGATAGGTGACAACGAGCACCCGGGGATGCCTGCTGTGGTTGGTCTTCCTCCTCCTCCTCCTCAAAGCCACATTCCTCCTCTGACTCCTCTTCCTCACAATCCTCTTCCAGCGTTGCCGCAGGTCCAGCAAGCGATGCTGATAAGGCTGTTTCTGGTGGTGATGGTGACCCCAACTCTTCCTCTTCATCTTCACGCTCATCTACAGCCTGATCCAGCACTCTTTGCAGGGCACGCTCCAGGAAGAAAACAAATGGTATGATGTCACTGATGGTGCCTTCGGTGCGACTGACTAGGTTTGTCACCTCCTCAAAAGGACGCATGAGCCTACAGGCATTGCGCATGAGCGTCCAGTAATGTGACAAAGAAATTCCCACTCCGCAGAGGCTGTCCTAGCACCCCGGTCATACAAATAGTCATTAATGGCTTTTTCTTGTTTACCCAATGCGCAGTGTAGGTGATATACCTGCACTGACCATGCTTTGCAGACCAGGTATCAGTGGTCAGATGGACCCTTGCCCCAACACTGTGTGCCAGACATGCCATTACTTCCTTTTGCACAATCGAGTACAGGTTGGGGATTGCCGTTTGTGCAAAGAAATTTCAGCCGGGTACCTTCCACTGCGGTGTCCCAATAGCTACAAATTTTTGGAACGCCTCAGACTCCACCAGCTTGTATGGTAAAAGCTGGCGGGCTAAGAGTTCAGACGAGCCAGCTGTCAGATGCCGGGCAAGGGGGTGACTTTGTGACATTGGCTTCTTACGCTCAAACATGTCCTTGACAGACACCTGACTGTGGGCAGATGAGCAGGAACTGCTCAAGGCGAGAGACGGAGTGGCGGATGGTTGAGAGGGGGCAAGGAGGACAGCAGTGGTTGACATGGCTGAAGATGCTGGACCAGCAGGAGGATGGTGGCTTTGAGTTTGTGTGCTGCTTGTACTCATGTGTTGATCCCATAGGTGTTTGTGATGTGCGATCATTTGCCTTTGCAAAGCAGCTGTACCTAGGTGGGTGTTGGACTTCCCACGACTCAGTTTCTTTTGGCACAGGTTGCAAATGGCATCGCTGTTGTCAGAGGCAGACACACAAAAAAAAGCCTCACTGCTAAGCTCTGCAATGACGGCATTCTGGTGGTGGCAACAGCATGCTTTGATTGGCGTGCTGTCTGGCTGACCCCGGGTGCCGATACATGCTGTCTGACTGTGCCACTAGCTCCTTGCGACGACCTCTCCCTGCTTCCAACTCGTCTCCTCCTCCTCTCTGTCTCCCCATCTGAACTTTCCCCCTGTTCTTCTTCTCTTCTAGCTGGCACCCACGTGACATCCACGGACGCATCGTCATCATCAACTGCTTCACTTGTATCTGACAACTTAGCAAAGGAAGCAGCAGCGGGTACAACATCATCATCATCACACCGTACGTCCATGTGTGTAATGCTGCCTGACTGAGACATATCCCTGTTATCTACATCCTCTGGCAATAATGGTTGTGCATCACTCATTTCTTCCAACTGATGTGTAAATAACTCCTCTGACAGATCAAGTGAAGCGGCTGTGGTGCTAGTGTTGGTGGTGGCGGCAGGCGGGCGAGTGGTAACTTGAGAGGTGCCCGAAGCTAAGCTGGAGGAGGATGGTGCATCAAGGTTCCGAGCGTAAGCTGTAGAAGATTGGGTGTCCTGTGTTAGCCAGTCAACTATGTCCTCAGAACTTTTCAAGTTCAGGGTACGTGGCCTCTGAACACTGGGCATTATTCTAGGGCCAAAGGGAATCACAGCACCACGACGGCCCCTGCGGGGTGGCCTGCCTCTGCCTGTCATTTTTTTTCCGATTAGTGGTACTATGCGTGCAAGCTACTGTGACAACAGATATGAGTGGCACTGTGCACTGGCAGAAGTTGGCAGAGTAGACGCTGTAGGCCTGACACACACGCTTGCAGACAACTAACTGCTATTCAATCTATTACAGACAAAATTGTATTTTTTTTTTTTAAATGTACACTACTGTTACACCAGATATGAGTTGCACTGGTGTGACACTGTGCCCTGGCAGGCCCTGAAACACACAAGTGTGAAGGAAACTGACTGCTATTATTTCACAGTCAAAAAAGGTTGTTGTTTTTTTAAATGCAAGCTATTGTGACACCAGATATGAGTGGTGGCACTGGGCAAGTGGGCAAAGTATACGCTGTGAGCCTGACACACATGCTGGCAGGCAGGCAACTGCAATTAGATTACACAGAAAAAAAAAAGCAGACTGATGTTCTAGCCCTAAAAATGGCTTTTTGGGGTGCTGTCCTTACAGCAGAGATCAGATGAGTCCTTCAGGACTGTAGTGGACACTGAATACACTAGCCTAGCTAACGATTTCCCTATTAAATCATCAGCAGCTACACTGTCCCTCCTCTCACTAAGAATGCAGCTTCTGAATGAATCTAAAATGGATGCTGTCCAGGAGGTGGGAGGGTCTGCTGCTAATTGGCTGGAATGTGTCTGCTGACTGTGAGGTTAAGGGTCAAAGTTTACTCAATGATGACGAATAGGGGGCGGACCGAACATCGCATATGTTCGCCCGCTGTGGCGAACGCGAACAAGCTATGTTCGCCGGGAACTATTCGCCAGCGAACTATTCGGGACATCTTTATGTGAGACTAGAGAAATACCAAAGGTTACAAACCAAAGCGGTAATCCTGTAAGTTCTCAGGTAAATAAAGGAAACTATGAGCCAGGTATCAGTCCAGAAACAACATCATAACAAGCCAAGGGTTATCTTAGAAGTGGTGTCCAGGTAAGCAAAGTCAATGCCAGGTATCAAGCTGGCAAGTACATAACACAGAAACTGTTTTTTTTTTAACAAAACAATAACCTAATGCAAAGGCCCAGTACAAACACTTTTAAATAGGGAGGCTTTGCACACTATTGGTTCAGTTCCTTATACCACAGGATTACCACAGAAAAATAGCTCCTGAGTTATGCTACATTCAGGGCCGTCTTTAATATTGAATGGACCCTGGGCAAGCATTGCTTGGGCTCCCTGGACCTTGCCGCCATCAACTCCACCCTCGCTCCCTGCCATGCAATCAAGCCCTCCACCCCAACACAGTGACGGACTAAAGTAGAAATAGCCCTGGTGCAAGAATTTTTTTGGGCCCCCCAATCGCAAGGGTGGCAAGAAGGTAGATCCCTATCTGTCGTGCAACTCCAACAATGCTTTGACAGCTGGGGATCTTTTTTCATGCTTGCAGGGTTGTATTTAGCACTGAGCCGTATTGGTGTGTTTGAATGTAAGCATGTTTTTGTATGGAGTATGTATGTGTGAATGTTGGGGTGTGTTTGTATGTGGCGTATGAATACAAGAATGCATTTATGTGTAGTGTTGCTTTTTGAATGTAGGGATGTGCTTATATATTATTGGTATTTAACACCAAAATGTGTGTGTTTGTATGTAGTGTTAATGTTTCAATGCAGGTGTGTGTTTGTATGTAGTATGGAAGTTTGAATGCAGTGGTGTATTTGTATGTAGTGTTGGTGTATAAATGATGAGATGTATGCACATACACTGCCACATACACACTGTGATACACATACACACAAATACACACTGAAACACATGCAGATACACAAATATACATGCTGACACACTCGCAGATACAGACACATAAACTGACACAGATACAAACATACACAACCTGACACACATGCAGATGCTCAGACACACAGATATACACACTGACTACATACAGATACTACAGATACACACACTTATGACACACAGATACACATAAAGATGCAGACACATTGTCAGGGTGGTAGTCCGGTGCCCGGAACCCAGACACAGTGTCCAGGTGGCGGGGCATGGACCGGGACCCATAATGCCTGATGAAGTGGGAGTCTTCAGCGTGGAGGTGGATTAGCAGGGTCTGGTGCAGGGTAACCGCACGCCCCCTGGTGTTGAGCACCAGCGTTTGTGCAGCCACAACCAGAACCCTGATTCAGCTTCTGCGGATCCAAGGAACTAGGAAATAAGCAGACCTCCCAGGAGCTGTATAGGGAGGCTCTGCAGCAAGGGTGTATCCAGTACTAGAAACAAGACAAAGCTAGAACAGGCACCAAACATGAAAACAGGACATAACTAGTAGAACCCAGAACCAGAGAAGGATAGGAAGCTAAACCCAGAACATGACACAATACATAAGGGAACATTAACTAAACATGGGCATGACGGGACAGGGCTGAACATGGACAGGTATATACAAACTAAGACACGACAAGATAACATAGGCAAAACAAGAGGAGAAATAACTAAGTACTACATATGGAAATCATGGGGGTTTAGTCACACTATATGATCATACATTGCATAAGCCTGCCAACAACGCCAATGTACCCCATATCTGGCAGGTCCTACACTGCCTAATGTATGCTAAAACAACCACAGATTAAGAACACATATATAGCACTTACCTGCAAGAAAAGACAGAAGCTTTGAGCCGCTGCCTGCAGGAACTCCAACACATAATGAAAGCTGGAAACATAAGGGTGTGGCACATAAAACAAACATTTAAAGGAAACCTGGAGACTGGGAAATCCAGGGACGAACTATAGGAATGAACCCAGAAATCCCAGCATAAAGAAAACCAGACACAGAATAGAAAACCAAAAACCAAGAAATATTAAACAAGAATAGCAAAAGGAGTACTGGATACCAGAAGCCATTACCAGAATGATCCGCAACCAGGAACAGAACGTGACATAACTCCCCTCTTAAGGAGCGAACTCCGGACGCTCCAAACAGCTCCCAGGCAGAGACCAAGAACAAAAGCGGATCCTGCAACAAAGTCCTCTTGACTTCCACGAAGGCAAGGATCCCCCAACCAAAAGGTCTCCTGCATAGGAACCACCAGAAAGGAATGTCCGGATGCTCCCAACAGCTCTCAGGCAGAGACCAGGAATGGTGAGCGGATACTGCAACGAAGTCCTCTTGACTTCCACGGAGGCAAGCATCCCCCACCGGAAAGGCCTCCTGCAAAAGAGCCTCCAGCAATGAATGAAGATCACCACCAGAAAAGGAGTATGTCAGCAAACAGGAACGAGGCATCACAAGAGAACACCAGAATCGACCAACGAACAGCTTAGCAGATCGACCCCCTCCAAAACAGAAAACAGGAATGTGGAAGTCATCTCCAGCAGACTGGTCCAGATACAGAATCTCTTGCATGCCGGAAAAACAGGAACAAAAGCAGAACAAGATGAAACCTGCAGATACAGGTACCCTTGAATGCTGCATAATCCAGACTGAACAGGATACAGTCAGGCCAGGCAAGCAGGGCAAGACAACCACTGAGGATACAGGTACTCTTGATGCTGCGAAATCCAGGCAAGACATGACACAGATAGAACAGATCAGGAAAGCTGCAGGGTCCACTCCACGAACTCCATTGTACTTACGGCCATATGTCAGGGTGGTAGTCCGGTGCCCGGAACCCAGACACAGTGTCCAGGTGGCGGGGCATGGACCGGGACCCATAATGCCTGATGAAGTGGGAGTCTTCAGCGTGGAGGTGGATTAGCAGGGTCTGGTGCAGGGTAACCGCACGCCCCCTGGTGTTGAGCACCAGCGTTTGTGCAGCCACAACCAGAACCCTGATTCAGCTTCTGCGGATCCAAGGAACTAGGAAATAAGCAGACCTCCCAGGAGCTGTATAGGGAGGCTCTGCAGCAAGGGTGTATCCAGTACTAGAAACAAGACAAAGCTAGAACAGGCACCAAACATGAAAACAGGACATAACTAGTAGAACCCAGAACCAGAGAAGGATAGGAAGCTAAACCCAGAACATGACACAATACATAAGGGAACATTAACTAAACATGGGCATGACGGGACAGGGCTGAACATGGACAGGTATATACAAACTAAGACACGACAAGATAACATAGGCAAAACAAGAGGAGAAATAACTAAGTACTACATATGGAAATCATGGGGGTTTAGTCACACTATATGATCATACATTGCATAAGCCTGCCAACAACGCCAATGTACCCCATATCTGGCAGGTCCTACACTGCCTAATGTATGCTAAAACAACCACAGATTAAGAACACATATATAGCACTTACCTGCAAGAAAAGACAGAAGCTTTGAGCCGCTGCCTGCAGGAACTCCAACACATAATGAAAGCTGGAAACATAAGGGTGTGGCACATAAAACAAACATTTAAAGGAAACCTGGAGACTGGGAAATCCAGGGACGAACTATAGGAATGAACCCAGAAATCCCAGCATAAAGAAAACCAGACACAGAATAGAAAACCAAAAACCAAGAAATATTAAACAAGAATAGCAAAAGGAGTACTGGATACCAGAAGCCATTACCAGAATGATCCGCAACCAGGAACAGAACGTGACACACATATACTGTCAGACATACGAACACAGATACATACACTGGTAGACATACTGATAAATACACTGACAGACATACTGGCACACACATACACTGACCGACATACCGTCTGTGAGTGTATATATATGTGTATCTGACACACATACAGATACACACACTTACTACATGCAGATGCACACACTGACAACAAACAGATACACTGACACATATACTGTCAAACATACTGACACACAGACACATGCACCGGCAGTTATACTGACACACAAATACATAAACTGACAGACATACTGACACACACATATACATACACTGACAGACATATTGACACATACACTGAAAGACATACTGACACATATACATACACTGACAGACATACTGACACACACACACAGACACTTACACTGACAGACATACTGACACACAAACATACATACTGACCCTCACACACATTCACATATACTGACATAAATACTAACACACACAGACAGACACACACACAAACACACTGACACAGACAGGCATACTAACACACACAGACAGAGTTCTGACACACACACAGACATACATACTGACACACAGAGAGATACATTTTGACACACACACAGACACACATACTGACACACACACAGACATACTGACACACAGACAGACATACTGACACACACACAGACATACTTGTAAAATTTTAAACCCACCCTACAGTTTCCTACCTGGGGTCCAGTGTGGTGCACAAGGCTGTGGGAGTGAGGAGCCCCACTCCTCACTGCCGCCTTCTCCTCCTCCCTCCTGCGCGGCTCCTTCTACCCCCTACCACACGACTCCTCTCTTTATGGGAGGAAGTGACTCGCAGCTGTCACTTCCTCCCAGACAGCTGCCAAAAAGCAAGGGGCCGGTCTCGCTGTTTTTAGAGCGTGACCGGGCCCTTGCTAAAAACAAGCCCACCGGGTGGACCTAAGTGCATAGGCCACCCGGGGGACCTACTTAGTGTGTGGGGCAATGAGGGGAAAAAAATTATTGAGGGCAGCGGGGCCCTCAGGGCAGTGACTTTGCCCCGTTTGCCCCACGTCAAAGACGGCCCTGTCAACAATTAATCTATAAATCAAATTAATATAACCCGTACAGGTGGCAAGAAATTCAAACAAGTTTCTGAAATCTTTCTAGGAAAACAGGTTATACAAGTGACATAGAATGTTAATAGGCAGAGGTTGAAATTAGAAAACAGAGCCAGACTGAGCATGATGCTTCCTGGACTTTTCAATCCTCATTTCATCAGGGAGCTTGGTAACTGGCATTATTTGATCAAATAAGAAATCCATAGATCTGGTCCCTAAACAATAAGTGATTATGAGCTAGCATACAGGTGCAAAAATTTGTCCAAAACAGTCAAGCCTAACATTCCCAATTAAAGGGTCCTGTCCCACCTTCCCAAATCGCCTCAAAAAGTGTAGCACATGCACATCATAACACATGCTCAGGACCCAGCAGACGGCAATGAAACAGTGCTCCGTGCATTTTCTGCTCTTGGTGGGCTTACCTGATTGTTTGGTAGGCAGCCTAGTGTGACTTAATCCCAGGCTGACCTGCAAATTCTCAGGGCATTACAACCCCCTTTCCAGCTGTGTCCCCTTTGGATGGTGCCAGTGATATGATTTGTGTACTGGCCTGCCCCTTATTAACCCACCCACCACCGTTTAAAGAGATGAAAGGACCACTATAGGCACCCAGACCACTTCAGCTTAATGAAGTGGTCTGGGTGCCAGGTCCATTAACCTTGCCTGCTGTAAACATAGCAGTTTCTGAGAAACGGCTATGTTTACTTTAGGGTTAATCCAGCCTCTAGTGGCTGTCTCATTTACAGCCGCTAGAGGCGCTTCCGTGCTTCTCACTGTGATTTTTACAGTGACAAGACGCCAGCATCCATAGGAAAGCATTGAGAATGCTTTCCTATGGACTGGCTGAATGCACGCGCGGCTCTTGGCGCGCATGCACATTCAGCCGATGACGACCGAAGGGGGGGAGGGTCCCCAGCGCAGAGGGAGCCCGGCGCTGGAGAAAGGTAAGCGTTTAACCCCTTCCTCCCCCTTCAGCCCGGCGGGAGTGGGACCATGAGGGTGGGGGCACCCTCAGGGCACTATAGTGCGAGGAAAACAAGTTTGTTTTCCCAGCACTATAGTGGTCCTTTAAGATGTTGGGTGGTTTGCAGGATGGATAACATTTTCTACTCCTTCCAAATCATCCTCTTTGAATCAGGTGAGTACCAGCCAAGCATTCAGTACTTCTATGCTTTTTTTAAGCCATGGTCTTTCTGTGATAATACACAGAACATGGCCCTCAATGGTCTTTCTGTGATAATACACAGAACATGGCCCTCACTACCATGTCTGTTCTATAATAGAATGTTTAAATTAATTCTTATCAAATCTGCCTTGTAATTTTTCATATATGTAGTTATTCCTATAATATGATTATATAATATGAATAAATAAGTTATAGGAGTAAGCAGGACCTCCATTGGGCGGTCTGGGGTCCAGACATGAACTCAGATCTGCTTGGGGACCTTTAACACTATGTGATCTGGTTGGAAAGGTAGCGATATCTCCCCAATCTGGACTGCATTTACCAGCTGCAGCAGCTCAGGCCTTTGCCATACCATAATAACTTTTTTGCTCTCTCATATGGCAGCACTGTGGATATGTGATTACACTTACGGTAATTTGCTGCCAGTGAATGTACAGAGATTCACGAGGAATAGGGAGCTGACCACCTGGTTCAGTCCCCTCCAACTGGTCCCCAGGAAAGACCCTATTTGGCTACCAAATTGTATGCAAACAGAAGGGTGACTAAAATCTGCCTTTGTTAATGTATTTCTGTATTCATTGTTATGGCAATGTGCATTTAAGTGCGTATGGAAACGTATATTGGTGTATAGGAAAATGAATTTCAGTGAACCTGCGTGTCTTGAAAGACAATCTTAGTATGTGTTTGCAAATGTATATCTTTATGGTTGTTAACAGGAATGTTCATCTGTAACTGGCAGCGTGATGCTGAATAGGAATTATCAGATGCTGAACAAGTCATTTGGGGGTAGGATAGATCATAATATTTTTGCCCAGTCTTTTCCAAGACATCATATTACAAGAAAAAATGAGCAGTTACAAGTGTCAAATAGAGCCCTGTCATAAGCAGTATTTTATGGACACAGCAGGATTTCAATTTCCAGCTTTCTACAAGAGACGTTTCAACTGAAATGCAGCTACCAGAAACATAATTACATCATGAACATAAATATTTTAGAAGGACATAAAAAAACACTGCTGGGAGGGTAGGTGAAGAGTAGACATGCTCATGGAGCAAAATGGAAAAAGTTGGAAAATAAATACATCAACCATGATAACTAAATGTAACCTCCCAAGTACAACTATAAATATCCATTAAAGTAAAAACAAGTAGAACTAGAATCTACAGTAACATTCTAAATATTACACACATGTATAACACCCAGACAATATATGTATATAAACTCTCCTTAAAAATATATGATTTTTTTAAATCATATAAGAAAATGTATAAATTGGGATTTTTAGACCTTTAGGATATACATAGTTTTACATATGCACTGCTTCCAATAGAAACACTGGTGATGATATCAAATTGCCTTCAGGATACTTACAGCGTGTTTCAAGGCATTCTGATCTTCTACTGTTCACATCTGGCAAGAACAATAATTGTTTTAAGGTTAAATATATAGGCAATTACAAAAAGGTTCATAGAAGCCTCTCACATTATCTTAAAATAATAACAATACAAAAACAATAGGTTCTCATTCTGGCATAAAGTTAATGTACTCATAGGCAAAGGGCAGTTGCAGCCAACAGAAGAGTCCAGAAGAATGATCATTTTAAAATTAATAGATTTCTTTTAATGTAGCCACCTTCCTGGATATAAGTAACGGCAGGGCCTGACCGCTAAGCAGAGAAGTTGCATTCAGCCTGAGCTCCATGCCATCAGCTGACTTTTAAGCTTTTTTATGTTTATTTGCTGGGCTACGAAGGCTTTCTACTTACCTTATTCTTCAGTGAGCTCGTGGTTCCAGGGTTAGTGCATCACTGAGTTTCTCACTTTTGGCTGTTGGGCAGTTCTGCAGCCGATGTGGTGGAATGGGAGTGGCGGCCGATCGCTTAGCCTGTAGTTCCCCTGGAATTCCTACTAACCCTCCCCCTCATTGGTGAGGGTTATCCTAGCACAAGCAGTATACTTGGTAAAGATATAGTAACTTGCTGACCAAGCTTCACCAGTGAATGCAGACCTCCATACCTTCTTATGCTTATGATAGCACTCACTGAAACTCATCCACAATCTTGACATTGTTGGAAACTACTTCACCAGCTACAATTAAGAGTCCAGCTCCCATTCTACTTCAGGTTGGGAGACCACTGCTTAAAACTTTAAAATGTAAACAACACAAACTATTTTTAAAAATGTTTTCAAGAATATGTATTGCACAAATTTGTTTGTTAGAAAGAGTACCCTCAAGGCCCCATTAGAGATTACAATGGAGTCTAATAGGCCCTGGAGAGGGGTCTCTCTAGCACCTCAGACCCCCTAGCATGTGCACCTAGCCAGTCTTTTCCCCTCACTTTGGTGCCCTTCTTATGCCCCCTCCCCTACTGTGTCTTTTTGCCCCCTCTAACTCTGTGCCATCTTTAGCCCCCTCACCTTTTGTGCCCATCTTTGTCCCCCTCTCGGGCCCCCTTTAGTCTCCTCCCCTCCTCTACCCTCTTTAGCCCCCCTCCTCTCCTGTGCCCTTCTCTGTACCCATCCTGTTCTCTCTTTATAACCCCTCCCTTCCTGTTCCCTTCTTTGTCCTCCCAACTGTGCCCTCTTTAGCCCCTGTCCCCTCCTGTGCCCTTTTTTGTCTTCCCCTGTGCCCTATTTAGCCCCACTTCTCTCTTGTGTTATTTTCCTGTTCCCCATTTTCCTGTGTTTTCTATTTATCACCCTCCCTCCTGTGCACATGTGTGTCCCCTGTGCCTTATTTAGCCCCCTCCCCTCCTGTGCCCTATTTTGTCTCCCCTGTGCCCTAGTTAGCCCCCTCCCATCCTGTGTCCTTTTTTGTCCCCGCTGTGCCCTATTTAGCACCCCTCCTCTACTGTGCCCTTTTTTGTACCCCTGTGCCCTATTTAGCCTTCCCCTACTGAACCCTTTTTTGTCTTCCTTTGTGCTTCATTTAGCCCCCCTCCCCTACTGTGCCTGCTAAGGCTTACCTAGGTGGGTGGTCCGCGACCAAAGAGCCTCTGCTTCCTGTACCCAGTCCGGCAGGAAGCAGTTCTGTGCTCACAGTGAGCACTTCCTGTTGGACCAGGTAAGGGAACAGAGGCTCCTCTACAGCAGTCGGCCTACCCAGCCACGCTACATTTTGGGACTGGTAGGAGGGGAGCGCTGTCCAGTGCACTTCCCTCCTGATGGTCATCGGGAGATCGCACCCACCGATGGCTGGCACCTGGGGTGGACCGCTCTTTGCATAGTATGACACTGACCCAGAGTCAGGTTCTTTAGTAGAATACTCCAATGTTTTCTTAGAATCTTAGTTAATAATTTTCAGATGCTGCCCATTAAATCTGGAAATGAAAGAAAACTGAATAAAAAAATAACCCAAAGCACAAAAGAATAAGTTTGCATATAAAAAGATTTATTCATACAGTGATTCAATAAAAATAGTACAAGACAAGTGCAAAAAGCAACATAGGCATGTAAACATTAAAACACAAGTCCATATAAAGCATATCAAGTATAGAGATAAGTGCTTTGTTGTAAATCCCACAAACCCATAATAATATAGGCATACTAACCCAGAGCAGGAGATACAGCAACCCCAACATTTCCACGTCTAGCCTCCTTCAAGGGATATCACAAAGACTTTGGTCTATGTTCTCATTTATATACCAAGTAAATTAGTAGCCTAATTAGAACCAGAAGTTGTCAAGGATAAATCATCCTTTAATTATGTTCAGGGGAACCCAAATCAATCCGAGCGTTTGGAGAAGCAATAAGGCACATGACACATGATAGTTGAGAATCCAGAAGAATTGCTTCTAGCTTTGATTGGGCGAGATCAGCTTTATACAGTAGAGGATACATGCTTGCGTTCAAGGAAAGCAATGTAAGAAGAGACATATTTTCAAATGTCAAAAGATAAGCAGTTTGCAGAGCAGTATAAAAATACATTAGGGGCCAATACAAACCATTGTGTGGAAATCTATTCACAAACTGGACTTAACATAGGACACGAGGTCATGCAACAATAAGGATGTGGAATTCTCTGCCTGAAGAAGTGGTTTTATCAGAGTCCATACAGATGTTCAAACAGCAACTAGATACATACTTGCAAAAACAAAATATTCAAGGATATAATTTCTCAATGTATTAACTTCTTGATCCAAGGATAAATCTGACTGCCATTCTGGGGTCAAGGAGGGAATTTTTACCTAGTTTTTTGCAAAATTGGAAGTGCTTCAAACTGAGTTTTTTTGCCTTCTTTTGGATCAACAGCAAAAAACAAAGTGAGGAAGGCTGAACTTGATGGACGCAAGTCTCTTTTCAGCTATGTAACTATGTAACTATGTAACTCCAGTGGGGGCTAGTTTTTGTAAGAAAGAGAACTTAATGTAGGGCAAAGTTTAAGCATAAAGCATTACATGAGTCCAAGTTAGCCAATTTTAATATAGGCTAGCCATTAATGACACCTACAACCTTGAAATCAAGGTGCATCCCTTCACAACGTGTACAGGGAGCTAAACATAAAGCAGATAGGGTAACCTCTCATGTAAAACTACTTCCAGGTTCGCACAGCGTCATCACGCACACGTGGCGTGTGGCGTGTGCATACTGTTTGATGTAGTTACTGCCCATATTCATCACTGACAACAGCGGTAATACGAAAAAAAGACTGAATAGGGGGAGGATCCCTAGAGTCAACCTAATAGTCTACATGTAGTCTCCGCTATAATATATGTCTCCCTGTTCCGATGCATGCGCAGTATCAAATGTCATTGTGTATATATATATATAACTCAGTCACTTTGTTAGTACGATAATCCTAATGGGCCAAATTATTTAAAGACCTAATAATACTTATAAATAAATCAACTCTTTCACTTTGAAAGATTACAATTTAGATATAATAGAATACATATTATAACAAGACCACATAAAAATATCCATGATGATTTATAATAAAGATATATATGTCCTATACAACCCAGACATCATCAATCAATTAAATCCCATTTCTTAATTATCCCAACAGACTTACATAACATAGTAATGAGTGAAAAAATACACAAATCCCCATAACAATATCTGAGTCAGTAATATAATATAATATACATATTTCCAAAAGGAAAGAAAAAGCAAGAAATACAATGCACAGCATATATGGGGCCCCATATATAATAATAAAACATAATGAGTAAAAAGCAATCAAAACCAAATAGAATATATATAATCCAAAATAAATAATAACAAAAAATAGAAAATAGAAAAAGAAATACATCATAAAATTGAAAAAGTAACCAGATGAGAGTACCTGGAGAACCAGACAGAAAAAATAATAAGAAGAAAAATAGTAATAATAACAGAAAAATAAAAAATAGAAAAGTAAATAAATAAAAAGAATAAAAAAAAAAAATCACAATCTTGAATCACAGGAAACCGAGCAGGTAATCAACCTGTCCTTAGATCCTGGGTTCGGGAAAGTGAAAAGGAAAAGATATACCGTATATACTCGAGTATAAGCCGACCCGAATATAAGCCGAGGCCCCTAATTTTACCCCCAAAAAATGGGAAAACTTATTGACTCGAGTATAAGACTAGGGTGGGAAATGCAGCAGCTGCTGGTAAATTTCTAAATAAAATTAGATCCTTAAAAAATTATATTAATTGAATATTTATTTACAGTGTGTGTATATAATGAATGCAGTGTGTGTGTATGAGAATGCAGTGTGTGTATGAGTGCAGTGTGTATATGAATGCAGTGTGTGTGTATGAGAATGCTGTGTGTATGAGTGCAGTGTGTGTGTATGAGAATGCTGTGTGTATGAGTGCAGTGTGTGTGTATGAGAATGCTGTGTATGAGTGCAGTGTGTGTGTATGAATGCAGTGTGTGTGTATGAATGCAGTGTGTGTGTATGAATGCTGTGTGTATGAGTGCAGTGTGTGTGTGTATGCGAATGCTGTGTGTATGAGTGCTGTGTGTGTGTGCATGAATGCAGTGTGTGTGTGTATGAATGCAGTGTGTGTGTGTATGAGTGCTGTGTGTGTGTGTATGAATGCAGTGTGTGTGTATGAGAATGCTGTGTGTATGAGTGCAGTGTGTGTGTATGAGAATGCTGTGTGTATGAGTGCAGTGTGTGTGTATGAGAATGCTGTGTATGAGTGCAGTGTGTGTGTATGAGTGCAGTGTGTGTGTATGAATGCTGTGTGTATGAGTGCAGTGTGTGTGTGTATGAGAATGCTGTGTGTATGAGTGCTGTGTGTGTGTGCATGAATGCAGTGTGTGTGTGTGTATGAATGCAGTGTGTGTGTGTATGAGTGCTGTGTGTGTGTGTATGAGTGCAGTGTGTGTGTATGAGAATGCTGTGTGTATGAGTGCTGTGTGTATGAGTGCTGTGTGTGTGTGTGTATGAATGCAGTGTGTGTATGAATGCAGTGTGTGTGTATGAATGCAGTGTGTGTGTGCATGAATGCAGTGTGTGTGTATGAATGCAGTGTGTGTGCATGAATGCAGTGTGTGTGTGTATGAGTGCAGTGTGTGTGTATGAATGCAGTGTGTGTATGTGTGTGTGTGTGTGTAATGCAGAGTGTGATGCAGAGCCTTGGTGGGGGGTGGGCATTTTTATTTTTTAATTATTATTTTAATATTTTTTTTGTTTCATTACATTTTTTATTATTATTATTTTTTATTTTATTATTATTTTTTATTTAATTATTATTTTTATTTTATTATTTTTATTATTAATATATATAAATTTTTTCGTCCCCCCTCCCTGCTTGCTAGCTGGCCAGGGAGGGGGGCTCTCCTTCCCTGGTGGTCCAGTGGATGGGCACTGTGTAGGAGGGGGCTGTGGGGGCTGCAGAGAGATGTTACTTACCTTTCCTGCAGCTCCTGTCAGCTCTCTCCTCCTCCACCGGTCCGTTCAGCACCTCGGTCAGCTCCCAGTGTAAATCTCGCGAGAGCCGCGGCTCTCGCGAGATTTACACTGTGAGCTGACAGAAGAGCTGAATGGACCGGCGGAGGAGGAGAGAGCTGACAGGAGCTGCAGGAAAGGTAAGTAACATCTCTCTGCAGCCCCCACAGCCCCCAGTCTGTATTATGGCAATGCAAATTGCCATAATACAGACAATTGACTCGAGTATAAGCCGAGTTGGAGTTTTTCAGCACAAAAAATGTGCTGAAAAACTCGGCTTATACTCGAGTATATACGGTATATAGAGATGTGCATACAATGATCCAGAAAGGATTGTGAATCCCCTAAACAAAAGTCAAGAATAACATAATTAAAAAATAACTAGTGACCAAGGTCAATTCCTACATGAAAATATGTATATATAACAGCCATGTTTGTATGTTGGAGGATTCCTATGGCGTATCTTCAATAGGCTGTACAGACAGGACTTTAGACAAAGGTTGAGCTTGATGTCTGTTACCAGCCCTAACACTTCACAGTTCTTCAAGACATCAACACCCATAGTGTATTTTTGTGATTTAATGTTCTCATGCCTATGCTTCTGTTTGCTCTTTTCTTGTACTACTTTTATTGAATCACTGTATGAATAAATCTTTTTATATGCAAACATTAGCTGGTGGGCATTGGGTTATTTTTTATTGTGTGCATGCATCTGGTGGGGAAACAGATTCTTCCCATGAAACACCCAACACCCTTTTTTACCACACTTTCACCCATATAGAGGTTAAGCGCTCACTATATAAGTGTGTATGCAAATGAAAGAAAACTGAGTCATAATATTCTCCTGGTTCACTCTCTATGATTCACTAAAATACTATTCCTGTCTATCTTACCAATATCCTTAAAGGACCACTATAGGCACCCAGACCACTTCAGCTTAATGAAGTGGTCTGGGTGCCAGGTCCAGCTAGGTTTAACCCTTTTTTTTTTTTTTTATAAACATAGCAGTTTTAGAGAAACTGCTATGTTTACATTAGGGTTAATCCAGCCTCTAGTGTCTGTCTCATTGACAGCCGCTAGAGGCGCTTGCGTGCATCTCACTGTGATTTTCACAGTGAGAAGACGCCAGCGTCCATAGGAAAGCATTGAGAATGCTTTCCTATGGACTGGCTGAATGCGCGCGTGGCTCTTGCCGCGCATGCGCATTCAGCCGGTGACGGAAGAAGAGGGAGGAGAGGAGGAGGAGAGCTCCCTGCCCGGCACTGGAGAAAGAGATAAGTTTAACCCCTATAGTGGGGGCACCCTCAGGGCACTATAGTGCCAGGAAAACGAGTATATTTTCCTGGCACTATAGTAGTCCTTTAATAATCTTTTTTAAACTATATTCTTGTTGAACTTTTTATCTACCAATCTGTTTTGGACAATTTTTGCCTGCTCCTTAAGTCTAAAAACTTTAAACAATTTAAATGAATTCTGACTTTCTGGCATTTTAGAATCTCTTGAAGCCATGATTTGTAATTCCAATTTTTTAAATGTATGTAGCCATTTCTGTATGTAGCTTTGAAGTAACATTTAGATTTGACATTACTTCCCTCCATATATAATGTTAAGTCAAAAAAATCATAAATGTATTATGAAAATGGAAAATAAAATACTGTACAAACCCCTCAAAACTACCCTCCCAAATTAACATGATGTTGTTGATATATCTACACAATTTCACCAGGTCCTGCCCACAGTCACGATGAAACAAAATATAACGGTCTACATAGATGTGTATATATAAATAAAATCTAAAGGAACTGCACTCAATCAATGAGCAAAAATTGGGTGCAAACAGGTACTAGCACAATCCCGCAAGGTTAAATCCAAGTTAAGGTTCAGGCACTCCAGTGCTCAGCACGGCAAATGTATTGGAATACAGCAATGTTTCCACCACTCAAAGGGTTTTTGTCAAGCTAACACTCGCAGAGAATACAAAATGAAAAATTAACAGATGGTAGTCACTAAATCTGCAACCCGAAAGCATTGGACTTGAACCCATGTACAAGACAATCTAATATTATAAATGAAGCTATTAGGTAAATAAACCTACATGGCTAAATAGGCTGCAAAATAAAAATAAAATTAAAAAGATTAAAAATAACTTTATTAAAGGTATATTAAACTATAAATGAAACTAATAGAATATGAAAATATCAGCATATACAGAAAAAGTGCATAAAGTGTTGACTGACAAATGTTAGTAATAAATGGGGGTGGCCTTTGGCTGAATGAGAGAAGGAAAAACCTTATAGCTGAAGTCTTAGAAACTAAATGATTAGATAACATTATCTAATATCTAATAATATAAAAACATTATTCGATAACAAAACGTAAGCCCCATATGCCTTTTTTCTGTAATGGTTTAGTCTGACTTAAAGGGATACTGTAGTGCCAGAAATACAAAGCTGTATTCTCGGCACTTCCGATGCCTCGGCCTCCCCCCTCCCTTACGCCCCCTCCTACCCGGTATATAAAGGGTTAAAAACCCTTTATTTACTTACCTGATCCCAGCGCCAATGTCCCTCAGCGCAGGGTCGAAGCTATGACCCCCTCCTCCATTCCACAACAAGCAGGATCTAATGCGCAGAGGCAGCAAATGCTGCGCACATTAGACCTCCCCTTCTATGGGGAAAAGTCTGACGGTGGAGGTCCTCATGCAGAGCAACCAGTATCAGATTCCAGGAAGCCCTCTAGTGGCTATCTGGTAGACAACCACTGAGAGCAGACTTAGAGCTGCAATGAAAACATTGCAGTTTCTCTGGAACTGCAATGTTTTATATTGCAGCACTAGGTGCAAAAGGGTCACAGCACCCAGACCACTTCAATGAGCTGAAGTGGCCTAGGTGCCTACAGTGTCCCTTTAGAGGAAATTCAGCCCTTACCAGTTTATCCCTTAATGAAGGAGATCTATTGAAAGCCAGCATTGGTTTATTGGCAACTTCTGCGATATCTGAATTGCAATCAGGCAGAACAAGCCAATGTTTGTCAACAATATTTTTTTTATTTCTGAGGAAAGAGTATCATACCATGTAATTAGTCTAATTAGTATCACTTTACGTTTGGCAGAAATATTTCCTATCAATTTAAGTTCTTAACTTCTGTTTGTTGTTTATTCAGTAATGTTAGGGGATATCCTCACATGTTGAACCTTTCAGTCATTTCTGCTAATTGCCTATCTGCTTTTTCTGTATGTGAGACTAGTCATTTCCCCTCCATATTGGCTTTTAGGAAGAGTTCTAAAAGTGCAGAATCACACTTTATGCAACAGTTTTCCAAACAAACTCGTTTCAAGTCTGTTGTCCGATTTAGCGACTAAAATGTCTAAAAAGTGTAAAACTTCTTAATCAACTGTCATGGAAAATTTATAGAGCTTCTCCACAACACCAGCAAGTCATCTGTGTAGCGCCACCACTTGGTGACGAAATGTCTAAGTAATTCCTTTTGATAGATGATATTTTCTTCTAATTCTGGCATAGAAATGCTACAGTATGTTGGGGCTACATTGGAACCCATGGAAAGGACCTTCAGCTATAGCTTAAAATCTTCCTGAAAATGAAATACCGTATTTATCGGCGTATAACACGCACTTTTTTCCCCTGAAAATAGGGGAAAAATCGTGGGTGCGTGTTATACGCCGATATCCCATAATTACTTACCTGTCCTGAAGCGTGGGCCGGCTTCACAGCGCGCACCGCGGTACAGGAACTTTAATTTCATGTTCCGGTTTCCGGCGGGACTGAAAGGAAGTGTGCACAATAGTGTGCACACTTCCTTTCAGTCCCGCCGGAAACCGGAACATGAAATTAAAGTTCCTTTACCGCGGTGCAAGCTGTGAAGCCGGCCCACGCTTCAGGACAGGTAAGTAGTTATGGGAGGGGAAGTACACTATGGGAGGGGAGGAAGTACACTATGGGAGGGGAGGGGGGGAAGTACACTATGGGAGGGGAGGGGAGGGGGGGAAGTACACTGTGGGAGGGGAGGGGAGGGGGGAAGTACACTGTGGGAGGGGAGGGGGGAAGTACACTGTGGGAGGGGAGGGGAGGGGGGGAAGTACACTGTGGGAGGGGAGGGGGGGAGAATACTATGGGAGGGGAGGGGGGGAGAATACTGTGGGAGGGGAGGGGAGGGGGAGAATACTGTGGGAGGGGAGGGGGAGAATACTATGGGAGGGGAGGGGGGGAGAATACTATGGGAGGGGAGGGGGGGAGAATACTATGGGAGGGGAGGGGGAGAATACTATGGGAGGGGAGGGGGAGAATACTGTGGGAGGGGAGGGGGAGAATACTATGGGAGGGGAGGGGGGAGAATACTATGGGAGGGGAGGGGGGGAGAATACTATGGGAGGGGAGGGGGGGGGGGAGAATACTATGGGAGGGGAGGGGGGGGGGAGAATACTATGGGAGGGGAGGGGGGGGAGAATACTATGGGAGGGGAGGGGGGGGAGAATACTATGGGAGGGGAGGGGGGAGAATAATATGGGAGGGAGGGGGGAGAATACTATGGGAGGGGAGGGGGGGAGAATACTATGGGAGGGGGGGGACATACTATGGAAAGGGGGGGACACTATGGGATGAGGGGGGAACACTATGGGATGAGGGGGGAATACTATGGGATGAGGGGGGGGAATACTATGGGAGGGGGGAAATTTCCTGGAATTTCTTTCTAAAAATGAGGTGCGTGTTATACGCCGGTGCGTGTTATACGCCGATAAATACGGTAATTATCCATCGTGACATACCAAGCATTTGCATGAAATGAAGAATGCTTTATCATCATAACATTTCAAGTATTTCAGAGCATTTTAAGTGGCCAACAGGTTTTCTGTATGTGTTATAGAGGTATATAAGCTATTTACGTCAAAACCTGATTTGAGTGCGCAAGTTGTCCAAATAGCACTCAGATCCATGCAGTGTAGGGTAATCCCCATCTTGGTAAAATTCCGACCGGTTTGGCCGGTTAAACGTTCGGGAGCTCCTCTGTAGTCGAAAATGGTTCCATAACGATCGCTGCTAAGTACCGCTAAGGACCGTTCATAGGTTTGTTCGTGCCCACGACTGCCAGGGAGCGAACGTTCGGTTGAATTTGGGAGAGGGAAGGTACTGAACCAGGGGCACTGAGGATAACTCTCTTAGGGAAGCTGGGTAGGTTAACTACCGAACGGTGTCTCTGAATCTGAACCATAGTCAGTGGGCAGGAGGCCAGCATTTTAGCTTGGAGATTACCAGTGGGGCTGTCTGTCAATTTGTTACACTGTATGTGTTATAATGTTAGGAGGTCTGTAGATAAGAGACATTTTGTTGCTCCTTAGTCCTCAGGGGGACCTGTTTATGGGTACTGTTCAATTTAAAAACAGTATGACAGATGGCGATCTACCTTTTAGCCATCCTTGAGATAGGGGGGTAGCCCCCAAAAAATTATTACGCCAGGCCCAGCGCATTGACTTAGTCACAAAACACCAGCTTGAAAAATGTTCACAAAATTAATAGTTATTTTAAAAATACCTAGAGGTTTAGTTACAGTATAGGATCATACATTGCATAAGCCTGCCAAAGCGCATATGTACAGCATTATATGTATTAATTTATATCTATACTTTTTTTTTAACTTTGAACTTCTATCCATGGTGTGCTTTTGACAGAAACAACATACATATTTACAAGCGTAGGTAATTTCTTGTAAGCTTCAAGGTTAAAAAGTCAAGCCTTAATTATGCATTGACTCCAGAGATTTACGTTGTTTGCACCATATATAGAATCCAAATCTATTTTCACAGGCATGAATCCGAAATGGCAGTAATCCACCACTGGAAAGTAATCAGGACTGAATTTAACTTCTTCATGACAGATACCTTACAAGAGTAATCATAACCCGAAATAATTTGCCTAGGTCTGTAACATGAAGGTGTTAAATGTCTAAATACCAAACAACAGAGAGCAGGTGACTGCAGCAGAGTCCAAAAATATCTTGGAAAACTAGAAAACCTCAATTATTTCCACTCTAAAATCCCCACAATGTTATATGTATTTGTGCTGTGTCTCTCTGTCTTAGTTGGATCTCAAATTGCAAACAGTGGAACCAACGTAATTACCATCTTATTTGCTTATATTTAAAATAATATATAAATAACAATGAATGATATATTTATAAATGATCTTGAAATATAAGAACAGTTAGTAGTTTATCATAGATATATACAAGATAGGGTGTTTAGGGATTTCACTGATGTGCCTAAAATAAAGGACAAAGAAACATAGTGCAATATTGTTTGGAATCAGTTATAAAACAAAATATTCCATTACACTCACAAATTCCAAGTGTGAAAAGCGTGTTAGAGGTACCTACCCACGATGTAGATGGGGGGTAATTGAGAATCCTCCTTCAATAATGACCGCACGGTGCCCCGGTTACTAGGATGATCCAATGATCCAGCCACACCAAACAGCTCCCATAAAACGGTTTAATTGATAAATAAAAGAATGGATGATTACAAAAATACATGAAAACATAAAATAAAATAAAACATAAAAGTCCACAGGTCCTACGCGTTTCGTTCTATATACGAACTTCCTCAAGGACCAATTACCGTATATACTCGAGTATAAGCCGAGTTTTTCAGCACATTTTTTGTGCTGAAAAAACCCAACTCGGCTTATACTCGAGTCATAGTCTGTATTATGGCAATTTGCATTGCCATAATACAGACCGGGGGAGAGGGGGGCTGGCAGAGCTGTACTTACCTTTCCTGCAGCTCCTGTCAGCTTCCTCCTCCTCCCCGCCGTCCGTTCAGCACCTCGGTCAGCTCCCAGTGTAAGTCTCGCGAGAGCCGCGGCTCTCGCGAGACTTACACTGGGAGCTGACAGAGGGAGCTGCACAGACCGCGCGGAGGAGGAGAGAGCTGACAGGAGCTGCAGGAAAGGTAAGTACAGCTCTGCCAGCCCCCCTCTCCCCCCCACTGAACTACCAATCCCACTGGACCACCAGGGAAGGAGCCCCCCCTCCCTGCTATGTATCAAGCAGGGAGGGGGGACGAAAAAAATATATAATTAAAAAAATGAATAATAAATAATAATACAAAAAAAAAATAATAATATAAAAAAAAATAAAAAAAATTATAATTAATCATATATTAAATGCCCACCCCACCAACACATACACAAACACACACTGCATCACACACACTGCATCACACACACTGCACTCACACACACACTGCACTCATACACACACTGCACTCACACACACTGCATTCACACACACTGCACTCACACACACTGCACTCACACACACTGCATTCATACACACTGCACTCATACACACACACACTGCATTCATTATATACACACACTGGAAATAAATATTCAATTAATATATACGCACACACACTGCACTCATACACACACACACACACACACACACACTGCACTCACACACACACACTGCACTCATACACTCACTGCACTCATACACGCACTGCACTCATACACGCACTGCACTCATACGCGCACTGCACTCATACGCGCACTGCACTCATACGCACACTGCACTCATACGCACACACTGCATTCATTATATACACACACTGTAAATAAATATTCAATTAATATATTTTTTTTAGGATCTAATTTTATTTAGAATTTTACCAGAAGCTTCTGCATTTCCCACCCTAGTCTTATACTCGAGTCAATAAGTTTTCCCAGTTTTTTTGGGTAAAATTAGGGGCCTCGGCTTATATTCGGGTCGGCTTATACTCGAGTATATACGGTAATAAAAATACATCAGTCAAAAAACAACCTAACATCTCGCTTTACTAAACTGCTTTAAATAGGGCTAGTCCCTTGTAGTCCATTGGTGGAAATGGTAGGCGTCTTTTCTTCGGAACTCCATTATTTGCTCGTGGATTCTTTCTCATCTGTAGAGTGTTATCGGCTTGATGAGCGCTCCGGTCATATGGTCGCTTTACACGATTGACACCCTTTGAAACCCTTTATCTGCATTTTGGTATTTGTGTTAATACTTCTTTATAAAGCATAACTGGGGGCCAAAAAGATTTTAACCCCTTAAGGACCAAACTTCTGGAATAAAAGGGAATCATGACATGTCACACATGTCATGTGTCCTTAAGGGGTTAAGATTTTTTTCTCCTTTTATATACAATTATAACACGTGTTCCGCTTGCGTTCCATCTAATATGGCTGTGCGTTCCAAATGGCAGAGATGTATAAAAGCTTACAGTCTCCCCCTCTGGTCGCCAAAGGAAATTATCGCCAATACATCTAGATGAAAAACCTGTTAATGCGCAGTATCCATACACTTACATAAAAACGTCCTTTCAATCAATATATACAAGACATTTGAATCATTATAAAACAAGATGGGGCTCCCTATCTCAGCATCCCTCTTGTTAATGTAAAAACCTTTAGAGAACAAACATAATCAAATAATCAAAAAATATTTAATTCAAACAATTTTACTGTGAAACAACGACAAAGTGCCAATTATGTGAATAATCTAAATTGTATTGTTAACACTATTGTTTATCAGATATACTTCACAGTTAAAGCAAAAAAAAAATAATCAATAAATAAATAAACTTAATTTATCCAAAAAACTGTGTACAGTGAATACCATACTACAAATCCATATTGTGCTGATACATTATTTTTACTTTCAATTATATATATAATCTACATTAGTCTAATCTAATGCTGAAATACTTTATTATTCACTTGGTATACATTAATCATATGAAATCTAATATTTGTGGTTCTATATAGCATCTTATTGTAAGAACTTATGACTTATGAACTTATGAACGCCTGGGCGTTTTAGGCGTTTGTCTCTTTTAGACTCACTTTTTTGCTCACATTATGCCACTATAATTATTTCACTTACTATGTGTTTTATGTCTAATAGATAGATTCCTTTTCTCTACCACTCAGAGGCTAATATACGTAACTGGATATGATACTGAGTATACTTACTTACTGGATACATTGTGGTCTTTAGGCAGCATTCATTCTAACAGCTGTGCCCACCATTATGTATTGTTTCCTTCTATCTGCTCTGTATACTATCCTGTTTATAGATATGCCGTGGGCATTCTAAGCTCCACGATATCTATTATTCGTTTTTCATCTTTTTTACCTCTGTATATGAGTATTCTTTTACCTCTGTATATGAGTTGTGCAGAGAGGCACTGAGGCTAGTGGTGTTGTGCAGAGAGGCACTGAGGCTAGTGGTGTTGTGCAGAGAGGCACTGAGGCTAGTGGTGTTGTGCAGAGAGGCACTGAGGCTAGTGGTGTTGTGCAGAGAGGCACTGAGGCTAGTGGTGTTGTGCAGAGAGGCACTGAGGCTAGTGGTGTTGTGCAGAGAGGCACTGAGACTAGTGGTGTTGTGCAGAGAGGCACTGAGGCTAGTGGTGTTGTGCAGAGAGGCACTGAGGCTAGTGGTGTTGTGCAGAGAGGAACTGAGGCTAGTGGTGTTGTGCAGAGAGGCACTGAGGCTAGTGGTGTTGTGCAGAGAGGCACTGAGGCTAGTGGTGTTGTGCAGAGAGGCACTGAGGCTAGTGGTGTTGTGCAGAGAGGCACTGAGGCTAGTGGTGTTGTGCAGAGAGGCACTGAGGCTAGTGGTGTTGTGCAGAGAGGCACTGAGGCTAGTGGTGTTGTGCAGAGAGGCACTGAGGCTAGTGGTGTTGTGCAGAGAGGCACTGAGGCTAGTGGTGTTGTGCAGAGAGGCACTGAGGCTAGTGGTGTTGTGCAGAGAGGCACTGAGGCTAGTGGTGTTGTGCAGAGAGGCACTGAGGCTAGTGGTGTTGTGCAGAGAGGCTTGAAGACTATGGTGAGGCCTAATAGAAAGCAGTTGTTGTTGGGGGATTCCATCATAAGAGGTGTGGAGATGGACAATGGTGGTCTTGTGAGGTGTCTTCCCGGAGCTACTGCTCACAGAGACAGGAGACGTATCTGTAATATTGTTAAGCAAGCAAAGCAGGAAGGGGAATTGGATGTACTTGTCCATTTAGGGACAAATGACTTGGCTTGCAATGAGGTTTCAGAGGTTAAGGAAGTTTTTAGTGTTTTTGCCAATGATATACGGCAGGTTGCTTCCACACTGTCATTCTCTGAAGTTCTGCCTGTGCATAACACTCAGAACGACAGGCGGATGCGTATTAGGGACTTTAACTTGTGGCTTGGTGAATGGTGTCGGGAGCAAGGATTTGGCTTTATTGCTCATGGTAGCTCTGTTTGGAATGGAAATAAACTGTACAAAAAAGATGGTTTGCATCTTTCTCAAAAGGGAACAAATGTTCTCAGTGAGCAGTTCAGAGGTTTTGCTAGGATGTTTTTAAACTAGGAGGGGGGGGCAAAAGGGTGATAAAACATCAATCCAATTGTCCCCCAAAACAAGGACAGAAGGTGCCTGTAGCAAGTGTGTTAAAAAATGATAAGCTTAGAGTCATGTCTACAAATGCTCGCAGTTTAGGGAATAAGATACATGAACTTGTGGCAATAATGGCAACTGATAGTGTAGATTTAGTCGCTGTTACCGAGACATGGTATAATGAGAAAAATGACTGGGACATAGCAATACCAGGGTACTCTTTATATAGAAAAGACAGGGAAGGCAAGAAAGGGGGAGGGGTGGCCCTGTATGTAAAGGATAGCATAAAATCTAGCCTAATAAAGGTTAGTGAGGCAAACATAGAGTCCGTTTGGGTTACGTTAGAATTTGGTAATCACACAGTAACTCGTGTAGGTGTGATTTATAGGCCCCCAGGACAAATTGAAGAGTTAGATAATCTACTAGTTGAAGAAATAGCTAAAATGACAATGAAGGGGGAAGTTATCATCATGGGTGACTTTAATCTTCCTGATGTGAATTGGAAAACAAAAATAGCTACTTGTGCCAGGAGCACACATATTCTAAACTCCCTACTGGGATTGTCTCTAAAACAAGTCGTTGAGGAGCCAACTCGTAAAGAGGCCATACTAGATTTAGTGTTAACAAATGGAGATTTGGTATCAGATATTACTGTAGGTGAAAGTTTAGGATCCAGTGATCATCAGTCAGTGTGGTTTAATATAAGAACAGTGACTGAGTCACACCACACAAAAACAAAAGTTTTAGACTTTAGAAAAACAGACTTTTCTAAAATTAGAATATGTGTAAAGGAGTCATTATCAGACTGGAGCAATTTATATGGAGTCCAAAATAAATGGGATTATTTAAAAGTTGCACTACTGAAGGCAACAGAAAATTGCATTAGGCTTGTCAGTAAAAGCAAAAAATTCAAGAAACCACTGTGGTACTCCGCAGATGTGGCCAAAATAGTAAAAAACAAAAAGTTAGCATTTAGTAATTATAAAAAAAACCAGAGTGAGGAAGACAGAATGACCTATAAGATTAGGCAGAAAGAGGCTAAGCAAGTTATAAGAGCTTCCAAATCCCACACAGAAGAGAAAATAGCACAGTCAGTAAAAAAGGGGGACAAAACTTTTTTTAGATACATAAATGAGAAAAGAAAAGTAAAACAAGGATTAGTTAGACTAAAAACAAAAGAAGGAAGGTATGTAGATGAGGATAAAGGTCTAGCTGACTGCCTCAATGAATATTTTTGTTCGGTATTTACAGATGAAAATGAAGGAAAGGGACCTCTGTTAACAAAAAGGATAAATGAGTCATTTATTACACGTGAGTTTACAGAGGAAGAGGTTCTATTTCAACTGTCAAAAGTAAAGACAAATAAGTCAATGGGACCTGATGGAATACACCCAAAGCTATTAAAAGAGCTTAGTGGTGTACTAGCAAAACCATTAACAGATTTATTTAACCAATCATTGAAAACAGGAGTAGTCCCAGAAGATTGGAAGTTAGCGAATGTTGTGCCCATTCACAAGAAAGGTAATAGGGAGGAGTCGGGCAACTATAGGCCAGTAAGCCTTACTTCAGTAGTGGGGAAAGTGATGGAAACCATGTTAAAGGATAGGATTGTTGAACATCTAAAAACACATGGATTTCAAGACCAGAGACAACATGGGTTTACTTCAGGGAGATCATGCCAAACTAATCTTATTGATTTTTTTGATTGGGTAACTAAAATTATAGATCAGGGTGGTGCAGTAGACATTGCTTACTTAGATTTCAGTAAGGCTTTTGACACTGTTGCACATAGAAGGCTTATCAATAAACTACAATCTTTGAGTTTGGATTCGAATATTGTTGAATGGGTAAGGCAGTGGCTGAGTGACAGGCAACAGAGGGTTGTAGTCAATGGAGTATATTCGAAGCTTGGGCTTGTCACCAGTGGGGTACCTCAGGGATCTGTACTTGGACCCATTCTCTTTAATATTTTTATTAGTGATATTGCAGAAGGTCTTGATGGTAAGGTGTGTCTTTTTGCGGATGATACTAAGATATGTAACAGGGTTGATGTTCCAGGAGGGATAAGCCAAATGGAAAATGATTTAGGTAAACTAGAAAAATGGTCAGAGTTGTGGCAACTGACATTTAATGTGGATAAGTGCAAGATAATGCATCTTGGACGTAAAAACCCAAGGGTAGAGTACAAAATATTTGATAGAGTCCTAACCTCAACATCTGAGGAAAGGGATTTAGGGGTGATTATTTCTGATGACTTAAAGGTAGGCAGACAATGTAATAGAGCAGCAGGAAATGCTAGCAGAATGCTTGGTTGTATAGGGAGAGGTATTAGCAGTAGAAAGAGGGAAGTGCTCATGCCATTGTACAGAACACTGGTGAGACCTCACTTGGAGTACTGTACACAGTACTGGAGACCCTATCTTCAGAAGGATATTGATACCTTAGAGAGAGTTCAAAGAAGGGCTACTAAACTGGTTCATGGATTGCAGGATAAAACTTACCAGGAAAGGTTGAAGGATCTTAACATGTATAGCTTGGAGGAAAGACGAGACAGGGGGGATATGATAGAAACATTTAAATACATAAAGGGAATCAACACAGTAAAGGAGGAGACTATATTTAAAAGAAGAAAAACTACCACAACAAGAGGACATAGTCTTAAATTAGAGGGACAAAGGTTTAAAAATAATACCAGGAAGTATTACTTTACTGAGAGGGTAGTGGATGCATGGAATAGCCTTCCAGCTGAAGTGGTAGAGGTTAACACAGTAAAGGAGTTTAAGCATGCGTGGGATAGGCATAAGGCTATCCTAACTATAAGATAAGGCCAGGGACTAATGAAAGTATTTAGAAAACTGGGCAGACTAGATGGGCCGAATGGTTCTTATCTGCCGTCACATTCTATGTTTCTATGTTTCTATGTTTCTTTATACATATTTCACCACATCCCTCTATTTAATATTTTTTGTTTATATGGACATTTTGAGATTACTATATTTGTCCATATATTCACTAGGAATATTGCTGGTGATATATATGTGTTTGACTCATTGAAATATTTTTTTGTTTTTGTGGTAGAGTTAGATTGTGTATATATACACATCTGTCACTTGCCCCTTTTACCTTTCTATACTGGGTATACCTACTGTATATATCTATGACAGTATCTAGCCTGATTTATTAAAGCTTTGTTTGGACTGTCTTTGTACTATATGTATAGATTTGGTCGTTATATTTAAATAGGGGCTCTAGATATTCTCTATCTATTTTTTAATATCCAGCATTATTCAGTATTTTTCATTTCATGTGAGACTACTTTAATCTTTCCAGTCATACTCAGTTCTGTGCATCTGTTTGCTACAGCTGTATATTTCTTAGTGTGTGCTATTTTTTCTTGTTTGTTTATACTATTTGGGGTTAGGCCCCTGGAGACCCCTGGAGTCTCCATTAGGTACTGGGTAGGTTTGGACTCCGTCATTGATGCCTATTTACTTGGGAGTTATATGATAGAGGCTTGCCTCCCCTGTGTCAGGGTACCTGTAGTCTCTACCCCTGAGAGGGGTAGAGACTTAGACGTTTCTCCATCCAGACGGCATGATTCTCCCGTTCCTCGCGGTCCTCTCGCGCATGTAAACGCCGGCCGCGAGAGAGCTATGCCTTTTTGTAACGTGACGCTCAATAGTCGACGTCATGACGCTATTCTAGCCCGACCTGTCAGTCAAATCCCGGACACGAATCAGGTCTCGGCGGAGGCGTGATTATTCTCTAGAACCAGGGTATTTAAGGGAGCTCTCAGCATTTGCTCATTGCCCTGTCGTGGTTCTAGCCAGTCTAGTCGCACAGTGCTCTTTTGGTTCTGACCCGGCTTTGTTATTACTTACCTGTTATCTCTGTTATCCTTGACCCGGCTTGTCTCTCGTTTACCTGTCTTCCCCTTCTCTCGACCTCGGCTTGTCCCTGACCATTCTATACGTAGTTCTTACGTTAAGTCCGGCCATTCTAAGGTCCGGTATACGTATCTGCTACTCTTTGTACTCTGCGTGTTGGATCCCTGTCCCGATCCTGACATTACGACAGGGCCAATGGATCCTGCAGGTACAAACTGTCAGCTTGGTTCTCCTGATCCTAGGTTTGACGCCATGGAGCATAGAATGGATCAGATGGCACTAGCACTACAGGCGTTACTATCACGTCCTAATAATCCACCTGAGGAGATGCGTAATACTTCTATTCCTCCTGTGAGTTCAGGGCTAGAGGTGGCCACTGTAGGTGCTTCTTCCCGAGTTACCCCACCTGTACGTTATGCTGGTTCCCCTGAAAGGTGTCGTGGCTTTTTGAACCAGATCAGTATCCATTTCAAGCTACAACCCCGTTCCTACCCTACTGATAGGGCAAAGGTGGGATTTATTATCACCTTACTCATTGAGAGGGCTCTGAGATGGGCTAATCCGTTGTGGGAGAATGATAATCCATTAGTCTATAACTATAATGCCTTTGTAGCTGCTTTTAAAAGAACTTTTGACCCTCCTGGCAGAAAGGTCAATGCAGCTAGATTACTGTTGCGCCTTAGACAAGAGAACCGAACACTTGTGGATTACGCACTAGAGTTCAGGTCTTTGGCGGCAGAGGTTAAGTGGAATGAACAGGCTTATATAGACGTATTTTTAAACGGATTATCCGATGTAATACTTGACGAGGTAGCGACGAGAGAGCTTCCCGAGAATTTGGAGGATTTAATTTCCTTTATCTCTCGCATTGACGAACGTCTAAGAGAGAGGCAGAACACTCGAGATAGAACCGGTAGACCTTCCTTTAGACTAGCTCCATCTTTTCAAAGACCTGAAACCAAAACTCCACTGTTTCCAGAACCTATGCAGATAGGCCTTACTCGCCTCTCAGAAGAGGAGAGACAGTACAGGAGAAGGGAGGGACTGTGTATGTATTGTGGAGTCAGAGGTCACTTACGTTTGAATTGTCCCAATCTCCCGGGAAACGCTCGCACCTAAGTTTCTCTAGAGGACAGGCCTTGGGTGTTTCTATTTTGTCCTCTACTCATAACTACAAAGAACACAGGCTTCTATTACCCGTCTCTTTAACTTGGGAGAAGGGAACTTTAGAGACTATGGCATTGATAGACTCCGGAGCTGCTGAGAGCTTTATCGACCAAGTTTTTCTCACCAAACACGCTATCCCATCCCAGTTAAGGAGGACACCCTTGGCTGTTGAAGCCATAGATGGTAGACCTTTAGTTGAGCCAGTGATTTTCCGGGAAACCACGCCTCTTAACTTAACTACTGGTATCCTATACAAGGAGGAGATATCTCTACTACTCATTTCATCTCCTTCTGTTCCCATAGTTCTGGGATACTCCTGGCTGAAGAGACATAACCCTATTATAGATTGGAAATAAGGGGAAATAGTCTCATGGGGTCAGGGTTGTCAGGAGAGATGTTTAAAGAGAGTGTCACCCCTTTGTATTGTTAACACACTTAATAACTCTACCAACTCTACTAAAGTACAGATACCGTCCTTGTACCTAGATTTAAAGGCGGTATTTGACAAAAGAAAGGCTGGTACTTTACCCCCACACAGGCCTTTTGATTGCAAAATTAATTTACTTCCTGGTACTATGACTCCCAGTGGTCATGTATACCCTTTGTCTACGAATGAGAACTTAGTCTTAGATGAGTATATTCGTGAAAACCTAGACAAAGGGTTCATTAGGAGATCCTCCTCCCCTGCTGGGGCTGGATTCTTTTTTGTTAAAAAGAAGGATGGTTCTTTAAGACCTTGCATTGACTACCGAGGTTTGAACAAGATAACCATTAGAAATGCCTATCCGATCCCCTTGATCACCGAGCTTTTTGGTCGATTAAAGGGTTCCAAGATTTTCACTAAGTTAGACCTCAGAGGTGCTTATAACTTTGTGAGAATTCAGCAGGGACACGAGTGGATGACTGCGTTCAATACTCGTTATGGGCACTATGAGTATACAGTAATGCCTTTTGGTCTCTGTAATGCCCCGGCGGTATTTCAGGATCTAATTAATGAAGTTCTTAGGGAGTTTCAACATGACTGTGTTATTGTATACCTCGATGATATACTTATACATTCCAGGGATATTGAGACTCACCACGGACAGGTCAGAAGGGTTTTGCACAAACTTCTTCAACACGGCTTGTACTGCAAATTAGAGAAATGTAGCTTTGACCAATCCCAAACAAGCTTTCTTGGTTACGTGATTTCTGGAGAGGGGTTTGAAATGGATCCGGAGAAACTCCAATCCATTTTAGATTGGCCTTTACCTAAGGGTCTCAAGGCCATTCAGAGATTTATTGGTTTCTCTAATTATTACAGACGTTTCATTAAGGGATACTCCTCTATTATTGCTCCTATCACCAATATGACCAGACAAGGGGCTGACACTAAGAATTGGTCTACTGAAGCACTTCTGGCTTTTAAGACTCTCAAGGAGCTGTTTGCTTCCGCACCAATTTTAGTTCACCCTGATACTACTCTGCCTTTCCTACTCGAAGTTGACGCTTCTGAGACGGGTATAGGTGCCATCCTGTCCCAAAGGTTGGGTGTGGATAAACCATTACATCCATGTGGGTATTTTTCCAAAAAATTATCGGGTACTGAGAGCAGATATGACATTGGTGACAGGGAACTCCTAGCGGTTATCATGGCTTTAAAGGAGTGGAGACATCTATTGGAAGGGACTTTGCATCCTCTTACCATTTTGACGGATCATAAAAACTTATCCTATATTGGGGAGGCTAAACGATTATCATCGAGACAGGCCCGTTGGTCTATATTCCTCACTCACTTCAATTACATACTCACATATAGGCCTGGTTCTAAGAATTCTAAGGCTGATGCCTTGTCTCGCCAATATGAACCTTCGGCCATATCTGAGCCGGTTTTGTCCTCTATAGTACCTAAGTGTAATATTATCGCTAACACAACTCTCAAAATCCATTCTCCGCTACTTGATCAGATCAGGAAGTTGCAACATCTGGCACCTAGACAGACTCCTGCGTCTAGACACTTCGTTCCTCCTGAACTCCAACTGGAGCTCTTACAGTGTCTTCACGAGAGTAAGGTGGCTGGCCATCCGGGCGTTCGCAAAACATTTTCCTTGATCTCTAAGGATTTCTGGTGGCATTCTTTACGGATGTATATTACGGATTTTATCGGAGCCTGTGAGGTCTGTTCTAAGACTAAACTACCTCATTCGCTTCCTTGTGGTCTCTTACATCCCTTGGAAGTTCCAGAGAAACCTTGGTCCTGTTTGGCGATGGATTTTATTGTGGATTTGCCTGTTTCGAAAAAGCACACTGTTATTCTCACAGTGGTGGATAGGTTTACCAAGATGGCTCATTTCGTGCCTTTACCTAAACTTCCGACTTCACCTGAATTGGCGGAGATTTTTGCTAAAGAGATCTTTCGCTTATATGGGATACCTTCCGAGATTACTTCTGATAGAGGTTCCCAGTTTGTTTCACGTTTCTGGAGATCATTCTGTTCTCAACTAGGCATCAAATTGAATTTTTCTTCTGCTTATCACCCTCAGTCTAACGGAGCCGCTGAACGTACCAATCAAAAGATTGAACAATATCTGCGTTGTTTTGTTTCTGAACACCAGGACGATTGGGTCGGTCTGATTCCTTGGGCAGAGTTCGCACACAATAATCTTGTTTGCGATTCAACTCGCTCTAGCCCCTTTTTCATGAATTATGGTTTTCATCCTTCCATTCTTCCCTCGGTTTCTTCTTCCCAGGGGGTACCGTCGGTTGATACTCATGTTACCAATCTGAAGAAGTTGTGGGATCAGACTCGACAAATTCTCCTACATAATTCTATACTGTATAAAAAACACGCTGACAAACGCAGAAGGCCGGCTCCTAGTTTTGTACCTGGTGATAGGGTATGGTTGAGTACTAGAAACATTCGTTTGAAAGTACCGTCTATGAAATTCGCTCCTCGCTACATTGGACCCTATAGGATTCTGAATCGAATTAATCCTGTTGCGTATCGCCTAGCGCTCCCCTCTGCCTTACATATTCCTAATTCCTTTCATGTTTCCTTGCTGAAACCCCTGATCTGTAACAGATTCTCCTCCAAGGTCTCCTCTCCTCACTCTGTTCAGGTTGAGGGTCAGGAGGAGTACGAAATCAACTCCATCATCGATTCTCGAATCTCCCGGGGGAAAATCCAATACCTGGTTGACTGGAAGGGATATGGTCCAGAAGAGAGGACCTGGGTACCACAGGAGGATGTCCATGCTCCTCGTCTTCGCAGGGCTTTTCATTCCCGCTTTCCATCTCGTCCCGGTTCCTTCCGCCCGGTGGGCGTTTCTGAGAGGGGGGGTACTGTCAGAGTACCTGTAGTCTCTACCCCTGAGAGGGGTAGAGACTTAGACGTTTCTCCATCCAGACGGCATGATTCTCCCGTTCCTCGCGGTCCTCTCGCGCATGTAAATGCCGGCAGCGAGAGAGCTATGCCTTTTTGTAACGTGACGCTCAATAGTCGACGTCATGACGCTATTCTAGCCCGACCTGTCAGTCAAATCCCGGACACGAATCAGGTCTCGGCGGAGGCGTGATTATTCTCTAGAACCAGGGTATTTAAGGGAGCTCTCAGCATTTGCTCATTGCCCTGTCGTGGTTCTAGCCAGTCTAGTCGCACAGTGCTCTTGTATTCTCTTGTCTTTTGGTTCTGACCCGGCTTTGTTATTACTTACCTGTTATCTCTGTTATCCTTGACCCGGCTTGTCTCTTGTTTACCTGTCTTCCCCTTCTCTCGACCTCGGCTTGTCCCTGACCATTCTATACGTAGTTCTTACGTTAAGTCCGGCCATTCTAAGGTCCGGTATACGTATCTGCTACTCTTTGTACTCTGCGTGTTGGATCCCTGTCCCGATCCTGACACCGTGTTCACTGTTTTTTTGGTATTCACTGTACACTGTTTTTTGGATAAATTAAGTTTATTTATTTATTGATTTAATGTTTTTTTGAGTCTTAACAGATAAACAATAGTGTTAACAATACAATTTAGATTATTCACATAATTGGCACTTTGTCGTTGTTTCACAGTAAAATTGTTTGAATGAAATATTTTTTGATCATATGATTATGTTTGTTCTCTAAAGGTTTTTACATTAACAAGAGGGATGCTGAGATAGGGAGCCCCATCTTGTTTTATAATGATTCAAATTTCTTGTATATATTGATTGAAAGGACGTTTTTATGTAAGTGTATGGATACTGCGCATTAACAGGTTTTTCATCTAGATGTTTTGGCGATAATTTCCTTTGGCGACCAGAGGGGGAGACTGTAAGCTTTTATACATCTCTGCCGTTTGGAACGCACGGCCATATTAGATGGAACACAAGCGGGACACGTGTACCAACACGGAAGTGTTGGTAGAAAATATGACCGGAGCGCTCATCAAGCTGATAACGCTCTACAGATGAGAAAGAATCCACGAGCAAATAACGGAGTTCCGATGAAAAGACACCTACGAGTTCCACCAATGGACTACAAGGGACTAGCCCTATTTAAAGCAGTTTAGTAAAGCGAGATGTTAGATTGTTTTTTGACTGATGTATTTTTATTAATTGGTCCCTGAGCAAGTTCGTATATAGAACGAAACGCGTAGGACCTGTGGATTTTTATGTTTTATTTTATTTTATGTTTTCATGTATTTTTGTAATCCTCCATTCTTTTATTTATCAATTAAACCGTTTTATGGGAGCTGTTTGGTGTGACTGGATCATTGGATCATCCTAGTAACCGGGGAAGGAGGATTCTCAATTACCCCCCATCTACATCGTGAGGAGGCACCTCTAACACGCTTTTCACACTTGGAATTTGTGAGTGTAATGACATATTTTGTTTTATAACTGATTCCAAACAATATTGCACTACGTTTCTTTGTCCTTTATTTTAGGCACATCAGTGAAATCCCTAAACACCCAATCTTGTATATATCTATGCTATATGGTTACCAACTGGGAGGTAACCGTGGGATGCTGTGTACCTATAAGCTAAGTTGTTTAGAAATAATTTTGTTTGCACCAATCACTTTAACACTGGTGGTTTGCAAAATTGTTTTCTAAAGTTATTTTGTGTTATCCCAGTTTGTAATACACTTCTATATTGTGCTGAAAATTGATATTATGGCTGATAGCAATAGCTATTTACAGAGAATAAGGAGAGCCAGACAACAAAGATTTGAGTCTATGTTTAAAAATATAGAAAAACCTAGACATTTGGAAGGACTAGATGAGTTCTTTAGACAAAAAGAAAAATTGTTAAATTTGGAGACAAAACAGTGGTGGGAAATAGCATTCCTTGAAAATTATTTAAAAGAAGGCCTCATACCTAGAGGACTTCGGATAGATAAGATTCCAGCATTTGGTTTAGACAATAATGATTTTTTGGAAAAGTGGGATGAAATTCTGTTTAAATGTTCATGTCAATTAATGGAATTGCTGTTGAGCTTCTCCAGAGCAAGTAAGGCACAAGCAGAGGAGGATTTGAAAACTCTGGAGGGGACAACAGTAAGAAATATGGACTGTAACAGAACCTTACCTTTGTTTGCTTTTACCATTATCCACAAAAAGACTGTTTCTGGCCCTGATGTAAGACTGGTGTAATTTCACATAAGAGAACGGATTCTTTTGATTCTTATGCTCATGCACTTAGAAGTAATGCAGATGTGAGGAGAAATCATACCTCTATTAGGGAGGAGGAGGAAAATTTTCAAGGGAGGTCGAGAGTCCCCAAAGAAAAGAACATCACAAGCTATTTCAGACCCTGGGAGGAGCGATGGGAACATTCGAATCGCTTCTCTCCTCTATACACAGAATCCCCCCAGAAGAGAATGAGAATCGAGGAACAGGACAAGAACCCGAGAAGGGATTAATATTATACGAAAATGAAATTAAGAGGGGCATTGTTAACATATCAGGAATAAGATTAACAATACAGGAATTAAATTTATTGGAAAAAGGTATGAAGTTTGCTCCAAGTGAAGGGGCGGATGATTTCCAATTATACATTGATTTAAATAAATGTGTGAGATCCATGACAGTTAAAAGACATTTTTTAAGATTCCCTAATCCAATAGAGGGGGGTGATCCAGAAAATCAAAATCCAATGGAAAATCATTTTAAACCTAAATCTAAATTATTTCCTGTTCAAAGCAAAGGGACTCATTTGGAGACTTTTGAAAGTCTGGTTGAAAAAGATTTTGAGAAATGGACCAAACTAAATAAATCTAAGAAATCTAAGAAAAGAGGTATGTCATCCCAATATTATCGACAAGAAGCCTCCAATATTTTATCTGATGGAACAACGTATAAAAAACTAAAGAAAGATCCGACCTTGTTGTTTAATAAAGATCTTAAAGATCTCTTGAATGAGGCAAAGATTGGAGATATCATTTCAAACAAGAATTGCGAATTTTTGTGGAATGAACATCCTGTAATTCCGATTTTTTACTTTATCCCGAAGATGCATTAAAATATGCAGACTCCACCAGGCCGGCCTATAATTAGCGGTATAGACTCAGTCACTGCGAACTTATCAGCCTTTTTGGACTTCCATTTGCAGAAATATGCTCAACAGGCATTGTCATATATGAAAGATACGAAATCTTTTTTACAAGAGATAGAGAATTTAGAATGGTGTGATAACTTCAGCTGGGCCACATTAGATGTGGCCTCGCTTTATACAGTAATTAGTCATGATCTGGGTCTGGAAGCTATAACCTTTTTTTTGAATCAGGATAAAACCATTACTCAGGATTTAAAGTCTTTTATCATTTCAGGAGTAAGATTTATATTGGAGCACAATTATTTCTTTTTTGATGACTCCTTTTATTTGCAGATGGTGGGAACTACCATGGGTACCAGGTTCTCCCCCAGTTATGCCAATATTTACATGCGCAGATGGGAAGATCTCTGCGTGTGGTCGAGACATGACTGGGTGGGGAACCTGGTCCTATGGCGGCATTACATCGATGATGTGATAATTGTCTGGAGGGGGTCGGAGGTTGAATTTAGTTCTTTTTTTCATTATCTCAATCAGAATGAATACAATTTAAAACTCTCCCCAGTATGGGATCATAAAGAGATCAATTTTTTGGATTTGACTCTTTTGGGTGAAGGATGTGAAATAAAAACCAAATGTTTTTTTAAACCTGCAGATGGGAACAGTTACGTCCACCAACAAAGTTGCCATTACCAACCTTGGCTAAAGGGTATAGCCAGAGGGCAGCTGATGAGAGTTCGACGTAACTGTTCCCATAAAAATGATTTTCATACACAGGCACATCATATAGCCTGGAAACTCGTACATAAAGGTTATAACTATAAAAAAAATTGAAAAAGAGATACGTAATATATCCAAAACAGATAGAAATGAACGTCTAGCAGAGAAACCTAAAAAAAGGAGAAATTAAAGGGGAATTTTTCAACAAGCCTTTTTTACCCAATTTAATAGTGATCATCCAAAAATTAAAAGAAGTTTGCAAAAATACTGGCCTATACTTCTGGAGGACCCCATATTAGGCAGTGTTTTACCTACTAAACCAAAAATTGTATATAAAAGGAGAAAAAAATCTTAAAAACCTTTCGGCCCCTAGTTATGCTTTAAAAAGAAGTATTAGTACAAATACCAAAATGCAGATATAGGGTTTCAAAGGGTGTCAGTCGTATAAAGCGTGTTCTTAGGTTAACACCAGTCAGGCCTTTTTTGGTTCTTGTCAGGATCGTCCATATTCTATACGGACAGGTATTGACTTCCGCTCGGATTTTGTGGTGTATTTACTCCGGTGTCCGTGTGGCAGCCAATATGTGGGCCGTACAAAGAGGTGTCTAAAAGTGAGACTATTGGAACACATTAATAATATTAAAAAGAAAACTCATGCTGTCCCCCTCCATTGCAATAGTGGCCCCCTTTTTTCTTTAAAACAATTACGATTTATAGGTATAGAACGTGTATTACCCCATTAGAGGGGAGGAAATAGGGAAAAGAGATTGGCCTAGAGGGAAACATACTGGATCCATGAATTGGGAACACTATCCCCAAGAGGTTTAAATGTAGATGTGGATTGTGTAGATGTGCTATATAGAACCACCAATATTAGATTTCATATGATTAATGTATCCCAAGTGAATAATAAAGTATGTCAGCATTAGATTAGACTAATGTAGATTAAATATATAATTGAAAGTAAAATTAATGTATCAGCACAATATGTATTTGTAGTATGGTATTCACTGTACACTGTTTTTTTGGATAAATTAAGTTTATTTATTTATTGAATTATTTTTTTTTGCTTTAACTATGAAGTATATCTGATAATAAGAGTCTTAATAGATAAACAATAGTGTTAACAATACAATTTAGATTATTCACATAATTGGCACTTTGTCACAGTTTCTCAGTAAAATTTTTGAATTAAATATTTTTTGATTATTTGATTATGTTTGTTCTCTAAAGGTTTTTACATTGGCGATAATTTCCTTTGGCGACCAGAGGGGGAGACTGTAAGCTTTTATACATCTCTGCCGTTTGGAACGCACGGCCATATTAGATGGAACGCAAGCGGGACATATGTACCAACACGGAAGTGTTGGTAGAAAATATGACCGCAGCGCTCATCAAGCCGATAACGCTCTACAGATGAGAAAGAATCCACAAGCAAATAACGGAGTTCCGAAGAAAAGACGCCTACTAGTTCCACCAATGGACTACAAGGGACTAGCCCTATTTAAAGCAGTTTAGTAAAGCGAGATGTTAGATTGTTTTTTGACTGATGTATTTTTATTAATTGGTCCCTGAGGAAGTTCGTATATAGAACGAAACGCGTAGGACCTGTGGATTTTTATGTTTTATTTTATTTAATGTTTTCATGTATTTTTGTAATCCTCCATTCTTTTATTTATCAATTAAACAGTTTTATGGGAGCTGTTTGGTGTGGCTGGATCATTGGATCATCCTAGTAACCGGGGCACCCTGCGGTCATTATTGAAGGAGGATTCTCAATTACCCCCCATCTACATCGTGAGGAGGCACCTCTAACACGCTTTTCACACTTGGAATTTGTGAGTGTAATGGAATATTTTGTTTTATAACTGATTCCAAACAATATTGCACTACGTTTCTTTGTCCTTTATTTTAGGCACATCAGTGAAATCCCTAAACACCCTATCTTGTATATATCTATGCTATATGGTTACCAACTGGGAGGTAACCGTGGGATGCTGTGTACCTATAAGCTAAGTTGGTTAAAAATAATTTTGTTTGCACCGATCACTTTAACACTGGTGGTTTGCAAATTTGTTTTCTAAAGTAGTTTATCAGTAGTCACATGTGAGGTAACAAGTAATTAGCGCTACAGAAGATCATTTTCATATGGAATTTAGTAACATTCCATTCTGCTTTTATTCTCACTGGTTTGACACAAGGGCTATAGCTACAGATACTCTACTGAACCATTGACACTTCAGTCTCAGTTATGTATTTACCTAAATTTCATTGAATCCCAGGTGACTGTCTTTGTATTCTGCCTTTCTGGACAAAAAGATTGTCATTTCCGTTCAATGGAATTTAGCAATATGGCAGTTACCGTTGGTTCCAGATATGTTGCCACCATGCCCTTAGTTAAAGTTGGTTAATCTAAGTTCCCAGGCTGCATCGGGAAGAACTCTTCGCCTTTCATCTTGCCTCCTCAATACCAAGTGTATAAGAAGAATGTATTGTGACACTACTTGTTACTAATGTGTCCTTTTCTCTACCTCTCTAATTGTATCTCTGGTCTGTTTTCAGGGCCGGATTAACATAGGGTCTGATGAAGCTGCAGCTCCAGGCCCATGGAATAGGCCCATTTAAAATACCTGACTGGTATTTTAAGGCACAGCCGGTATTTGAGGCTGCCTAGCCGTGACTGTATTGCAGTAATACCGGCAATACAAATGCAAATATTTTTCTCAGTATAAACAGAGATTACTCTGCAATACCAGAACCGGACAGTAGAGGTCACTGTGTATGGAGAGAGGCAGGGATAGGAAGTTACAGCGTCTCCCTGCCTCTCTCTACTCACTGATCCACGGGGGAGCAGCTACACAGCACAGAGAGTCCAGACAGCAGCTCCCAGCCTGCAGAGACAGACTACAGCTCAGGTATATGAATGGGGAATGGGGGGAAAGGCAGCAGGGAGACATGGGGACACTCAGACACTAGGGAACACATGGGGAAACTAAAAACACTAGGGGACGCTGGGAGACATAGGGACACTGAGACACTTGGGGACACTGGGAAACATTGGGACACTGAGACACTATGGGACACTGTGAGACATGGGGCCGCTGAGACACATAGGACGCTGTGAGACATAGGTAGACACATTGGGACACGGAGACACTAGGGACACAGTGTCTCCATGTCTACCAGTGTCCCCATGTCTCCCAGCCAGTGTCCCTAGTGTCTCAGTGTCCCCATGGTTCCCAGTATCCCCTAGTCTCCCAGTGTCCCCTAGTTTCCCAGTATCTGTGTCCCCATGTCTCTCAGTGTCCCCATGTCTCTCAGTGTCCCCATGTCTCCCAGTGTACCCAAATGTCTGTGTCCCCATGTCTCCCAGTGTCCCCAAGTGTCTCAGTGTCCCCATGTCTCATTGTGTCCCCATGTCTCTCAATGTCCCCTAGTATCCTAGTGACACCGGACACACTGAGACATGGGGACTCTGGGAGAAATGGGGACACAGACACTGGGAGACTAGGGGACTGGGCGACATGGGGACACTGACACTGTGATACATAGGGACACTGATGCCAGGCTGGCCTTCCAATTCTTTGGACAGACATGCCCCCTTTTTGGGCATGTTCGCCCCTTTTGGCAGTTCTGGTCACATGATTTCTCATCAGTGGCCCACCCTTTTACCCCGCCCATTGACTTCCTGCTTCACTGGACACTGCTGTTAGAGGGTATGGATGAAAGCATAAATTAGATAAAGAGATTAAAATAGTAGAAGTAACGCCCTGAGTTTAGTGTAATTGATCCAGGAGCTGGTTCACTAAAAACAATTTTAGTGAACCAGCTCCTGGATCAATTACACTAAACTCAGGGTGTTACTTCTACTATTTTAATCTTTCTAGACAGATTTTTGGGTGAATTTCTGTCTGTATCCAGTTTTGAGCAATTCACTACAAGTCAGACTCCCTCATCCCTGTGTGCTGCAGTAGACATACCAGACCAATCTAGATAAAGAGATTAGCATAGAGCATGGGTCCTCAAACTCCGGCCCCCCAGATGTTGCTGTACTACAACTCCCATGATTCTCTGGCTATCTATGTAATTCAAAGAATCATGGGAGTTGTAGTTCAGTAACAACTGGGGGGGCCGGAGTTTGACCCCTGGCAAAGAGTATGTGTAAAAAAGTGGTTGTCTCAAATCTTGCTGTTAGATTCTTCAAAGATGTTTTGCATCTTAGACCTTATATCAAGGTGTTTGCTGCACCATGGGACATTCTCTTAGCTCTGTTTTTTTCATAGGCATTTCATTCTAAAACTAATAAATGGCTTTTATCTCTTTTCTGTTGCAGAAAATCTTTTCTGGTGGCTTACACCTAGGTTTTTCAGATGTTGGAGATAAAAGCATTGTCTTCTTGGGAACCTTTCATATAGTGTTTTTCAAGACACAACATTTGTTCTCCAGCTTGTTAATGGATTATGTTTTAAAGTGATATTTCAACAAACACAAAAATATAAGTGCACTGAGTCTATAAGACAAATCAGAGTACAATTTTAAAGTGCCGCTAGTTAACGAATTTCGCCTTAAAGTGATATTTAAAAAAAAAAAGCACATAAACATTCAGTGTGGCATATAAATAAAAAAAGAGAAGAGAAAAAAAATAGTGTAACACTATAAAATGCAGCCAAATTTTGAATGTGTAGATGAAATTACACTCCTAAATACAGAGCAGTGTAACCTTTGACAGATCCAAAACTCTACTAAGTGGAAACCAGGCTTGAAACTATGGCAGGTAGCAAACACCAAATAACTGGTTGTAAACAGCAAGTAGCATATAATGATAACTTTATTCAGCATAATATCCAACTTGCAGGTAGAAACGTATCCCCCTTTAATATACATTGTTCCTTCCTAGTATAGCAGTACAGCCTAATCCTGTGTCCAGACACCTGCTTCTCTGGCTGTTCGGATATGCGTAGCTGTCTACATGCGCAATGATATAATCAGGCATAATTCGTGATTATATTTTTCACCTTTTTAGATTCCTCAGATCACAAGGTGATAAAAAACACGTCAACAAAAGGGGGGTTAATAGACACACTAGTGTGAATTTGGGGGGCTACTGAATGCATTTTTACCTGTGTTGACAACAATCCTTGCACTGGCCCTGCTGCAACCAATAGGTGGGGGCTCACATGTCTGGACACATGTACCCCCCATTCAATGTATTCTCTTGCACTACCCACTGGCCATGGTGGGGGCTAGAGGGACACTACAACCCCACCCCCACTTTATTAATATATTAGTTGCTCCATCATGTAGGGGACATTATGTCCCTTCCATTTTATTAATTTATTAAGTGTCCCACCATGGGGACTAAAGGGAATCTGTGCCAAGTTCTCCATTATTGGATAGCAAGGAGGAGACTATATGTAAAAAAAAAAGCTATCACAACAAAAGGGCATAGTCTTAAATTATCTTAAATTAGAAGAGCAAAGGTTTAAAAATAATTTCAGAAAGTATTACTTTACAGAGAGGGTAGTAAATGCATGGAATAGCCTGCCAGCTGATGTGGTAGAGGTTAACACAGTGAGGGAGTTTAAGCATGCGTGGGATAGTCATAAGGCTAGACTCCGAAAATTAGACAGACTAGATTTGCTGAATAGTTCTTATCTACCGTTACATTCTATGTTTCTATGTTACTAGTTTTTATGACAGCATGCAGCCATTGGCTGCTTGTTTGTTAGTAGACATGCCTCTACCTGTGGCACAGCAGGTAAGGGCATAATGGAGGAATTAAGCCATCCTTTACTAATGCTAAGTATGTACTTACTAATTATTTTGTATTAGCAAAGTTGTCTGAAAGGCTAAAATTGAGAAAAGGTAGGGATTTTAAGCAAGATCTGTCAGCTCTTATTTAGTAGAAAGCTCTCTAATCCTTATGTGGAATTGCCATAAGGATGCCAAGTAAAGAAGCGATCTGCTGCACAGCTCCCTAAATCACTGTAGGCACCCAGACCAATTTAGCTCATTGAAGTGGTCTGGGTGCAAACTCCCATCACCCTTAACCCTGCAGTGGTAATTATTGCAGTTTTTATAAACTGCATTAATTAACTCTGATGGTTTACTCCTCCTCTAGTGGCGCATCTACCAGACAGCCACTAGAGGGACTTCTGGAATTGAAACTGACTTTTGATCTGTTATCTGACGCTGTACGTCCTCACTCTCTGCATGAGGACCTACAGCGTCAGATTTTGTCCCATAAGAAAGCATTGAATAACCTACTTCGACAGCATGAGATCCGCTTCACCTGGGGGCATCCCTTCAAGGTGATTGCCTTCAAGGCGGTAAGAACATACATCTGCTCACCGGGCAACGACCCAGCAATGTTTCTCTGAGACCTCTCCATAACACCCCTATCTGATTTTGCCTTGCCGGGACCAGTGCGCCAGGGCCTTGCAGCGATCTCGAGAGACTGGTATGAAGTCACGGAAGCTGCCAGCCGCAATACATGAAAGGGAGACCAGGACTGATACATGGTATTAATGCTCCACATGAGACTCTGGCAAAACAACACATGCCACGACTGAGGCAGCTAAGTCTCCTTGGGGGGGGTGGTCTCCGAGTCCAATGTACATATGTTAATAGAAGTTAATGAAGGGGAGGAAAGGGGTGCATGTGGTGTAGTCAGTAGATCTACCAAACCTGACATGAGGGGACAACCGGGTAACACAAACGCAGGCTAACGGGGAGAGTGCATAGGCCTATGACACCTGTAATTGCCCCCAAAAGCAAAATAACGCCCAGGCTTCTGACCCACACGGTTCAAGTCCAATAGCCCTTTTTCCCCGGCACCCCCCTTTTTTTGCCCACACAGTATACCTCCCGGCCGGGAGGACAGCCATATGGAAATAGATACCCCACAACCGGTCAGCCGTTCGAGGGGCTATGGCCCCCAGCGATCCACCATGCACTGTATCCTCAGTACCTCCCTCACACGGTTGACACATCATCCCCACAAAACACAACGAAAATACAAATACAAAAAAAAAACACAAAACGACAAAAAATAAATAAAGATACACTACTATTCACCAATTCAACACAGACAACAACCCAACAGGGGACTACATAAGCCACCAAATTAGTAAAAAAACAAAACACGCAGGGCACAATAGGCTCTACCTGAAACCGCACTGACCACCCAGGCCATGTCACCCACCAGAAGAACTACAGCATCCACGGGGGCACTCGACTTCCGGGGGACTGCCCTGTCTGCTCCCCCTTCACCCAGCACATAGAAGTCTGACCCGACTAAGCTCCACCAAGGGGACAGGCCACGAAGTACCTCACTCCCACACGAGGACTGACCCGAGATTGGGGAGGGGAGCGGATGGGAGGACGGAAGAGGTCGGACTACCGACCGGATTGTACATAACTGTTGAATCCTTTCCTATTACTGTCAATCCTAATCCATAAACGGAGCCCACTCCAAATAACGGTCACTCAGGTAGACAAAGAGGGGCGTTACATTTACATTGGGGGCACTGTCTATAACACTAAAATACATATCCTCAAAGTATATGCTCCTAACAAGCCTGATTCACTATTCTGGGCTAATTTAGAGACACTGGAGGCCGGAGCGAGGGGAGGAGTACTTATGGTCGGAGGAGACTTTAACGGGGTGCCATGTCCGGTGGTTGACCAAAGCTCAAAACCAGGCACCATGAGGTCACAGGGAAGGGGGGGGCAAGATAAATTACTTCACACTTTCTTGACACACACTGGACTACTAGACTATGGCGCCTTCAGCACCCAGACAGGCAAGACAGGCCCCATAATATATGCTCAAGAATTATAATATTTTTTTTTTAATGGGATGAGGATGAGTAAGGCAATTCACACAAAAATAAACAATATTACCTGGTCAGATCACACTGACATAATGGTCACCCTAGGCAAAATACAGTATAACTCCAACTGGACATGGAAACTTAACACTAACCTCCTCCACGATGCCAACGTACAGGAAACGACCCGAATAGCTATCAAAGATTACTTTGAGCTCAACGCAAACTCAGAAACGAACCCCACTATGATATGGGCGGCTCTCAAGTCTGCCCTCTGGGGACACTTCATAAAAATAGCCACACAAAAAAAGCACACTAAAACAAAATTATTACTAGAGCTACAATCAGCGCTACAAAAAGCGGAGCAACAACACAATACCAATCCAACCAATACGAAATTAATGCCTTCATACACTCAATAAAGGAAATATCCCTAGAAGAAGTGTCCCTATGGTCCAAAAGACTATTCTATGAGAAATCAAACAAAATGGACACCCTCCTGGCCAGAGTATTATGAACCAGAATGGGATGCAAAACCATAACAAAAATATGTACCGAAACCAATACAGTAGCCACAACTCCGGACGCAATAAATGACGTGCTCACCACATACTACTCAGGCCTATATAATCACTCACCCCATATTACGACCGACAATATTGCATACACTGCTAACCTGCATAGGTTTCTATTAGGATTGACCATTCCAAAGGTGACTGGGGAACGCTGAGGGACCCAATCACACCAGAGGAAGTGGAGATGGCCATATCATCTCTGGGACCAGACGGATATGACATTAGTTACTACAAATGTTTTAAAGACATACTAACCCCCCACCTCACAACTCTAGGTAATCACTTCATGCAGGGTGGGAAGCATGATACAGACATGGCCATTGCTAACATCATACTCCTCATAAAATCAGACAAAGATGACACAATAGCCCCTAGCTACAGACCAATATCGCTCATTAACACTGAAAAATACCCAATGGGGAGTGGACATACTGTGGTACATGACGGAATCCAAAATGCCTTCTCTGGCGCTCTCATTAGACGCAGAGAAGGCATTCGACAGGGTGCTGTGGCCGTACCTCTTTAACCTACTCCACTTTCAGGGGTTTCCAGAATCCTTTGTGACAGCAATCAAGGCTCTCTACACGGACATACCTGCACAGACACTCATCACAGGAGCAAAGAGCACCCCATTCTCCCTCTGTAACGGAACCCCACTACTTTTTGCCCTGATGCTGGAGCCGCTCCTACAGGCTATCAGACAGCCCTCACACATTTAGGGGGTGGAGGTTATGGGAAGGCCATTCACAGTGTCAGCGTATGCCAATGATGCCTGACCCTCCGGAACCCATTCGAATCCCTATGGCATTTAACGTCACTACAAGACCGATTTGGGTATCTAGCGGGCTACAAAGTCAATTTCACTAAATCAGTGGCTATGCCCTACTATTTAGCAACCCCGGACATGGCACTCATCCGCAGCGAACATCATCTACAAATAAATATGGAGGGATTCATGTATTTAGGCATCCGTCTGACAGCGAATCCCACATTCCTATTTACCCACAACCAAAACCCCACTGTTCCAAACCTTTACCAGGGAGTTAGACCAATGGACAGACAGACCTATCTCCTGGTTAGGACGCATAAAAATGAACATCCTACCACGATTATTATTTCTCTTTCAATCGCTACCAGTGCGGGTTAACCAGGGAGACCTAGCAGGGATACAAAGGGAAATAGATATGTTCATATGGCACAACAAGCTCCCAAGACTTGCACGCAACCTCTTATACCCAGGGACGTATTAGCCGCGAGGCAAACAAGGCATTTGCCTTGGGCGTCACTTTCCAGGGGGCGGCAAAAAAGCCCCAAATGCCCAGGCAAATGTCTTGTAAGCCTGGCGGTTAACTGACAATCCAGGCAGGTGGGCGGTGCTGGCAAGGGAGCACTGATTAGTGACCTCTCTGCTCAGCTCACTTGCGCGCCGCAGATTGATGCCGGGAGCCGGAATATGACATCATATTACGGCTCCCGGCATCAATCTGCAGCGCGCAAGTTAGCTGAACAGGAGAATCAGTGCTCCCTCGTCGCTTGCAGTCACCGGCTGCCCACCCCCCCAAAAAAATGTTAATGTGTGTCTGTTAGTGAGTGTGTGTCTGTTAGTGAGTGTGTGTGTGTGTGTGTGTGTCTGTTAGTGAGTGAGTGTGTGTGTCTGTTAGTGAGTGTGTGTGTCTTTTAGTGAGAGTGTATGCATGTCTATTAGTGAATGTATGTGTCTGTTAGCTATTGTATGTGCGTCTGTCAGTGAATGTGTGTGTGTGTGCCTAGGGCAGCACAAAATCAGGATACACCACTGCTTATACCGCCCAAAACCGAGAGGGGGCTTGGGACTACCCAACCTTTACCCCTACTACCTTGTAACACAACTAACCCAGATCATACAGTGGCACACACACCCCGACAAGAGATGCTGGGTAGATCTCTAATCTCTGATGACAGGGATGGATCTTCCCCAGTTCTTCATATGGGTACCCAGGAACCTATGCGCTATCCTGAGAACGACTAATCCAGCTATCTATCAACTCTATACAAATATGGGACCAAACCAATCAGAAATAATCCCTGAGTGCCCCCCTGTCCCCAATGACACCAGTATTTAGGAACAGAGCTTTCCCACCAGGGTTGAGGGCTAGAGACTGCAGAGGGCTAGAGACAGTCCCCCTGCTGGCAGATCCACGGCCAGCTATAGGGGCCATGTGATCGCTCTTTGAGAGCGATCACATGGCCCCCGGGGGCCTCATTTGCCAGGGGAGGGCTGCCTGGGCTGTCAGGCAGCCCTCCAGAAGAGGATCGCGGCTGAGGTAAGTAGTTGGTGCCTCCTGGGGCTCCAAGCCGTTACGGCGTTCTATGCCGCCGCAACGGCTTTAAAGCCCATTTAATGCGGGACGGCATAGAACGCCGTAATGGCGTTAAGGGGTTAAATAGACGATAACAACAAGCTGTACAATATCACCTGTCATTATACCATGCCTGTTAGATATAACACCTGCTGAATACAGCCTACCGATTTAGCCATTTGTCCGCGGCAATACCAATGTATATAGTTGATTATAAAAGTAAAACCCTGATTAGACTGCAAACAAGCTGCTAACCACTGTATGAAATGTTGCATGACCTAACAATACAACTTTCCTTTCTGTAACCCAAACTATACAAATATTGTGATTTGGCTTTTGCATAAGCCTACACTGTCATACTGCTGCATGTCTATCAGTGCAAAAAGAAAGAATTAAAAAGAAAGAAAAAGCTACTAGCCTTAAGGGTTCCAAGCTTACTCAGGCTTATTATTGTTAACTGCACACTTATATTTTGTACCAATACTTAACATATTTGTTTTAATTTAGTTTTGTCTACAATAAATTGTTTATGGGTTTTACTAATTATATTTTTTTCTGTTTCCTCTCTATTGTTTTGAGATATTCAATACGAAGCTGGAAAATATTAGTGTCTGTGGCACCCTGCCATTTTGTATTGATTTTTTCTTTACTTTGTGTTTCAACGGACATCCCTGTCTGGTCCCATTGGACCGTGTAAAACTCTCGGAAACAAACCCAGTCGCAGATACTCTAGCAGTTGGTCTACAATATAACATGAACACAGCCTTCATAAAAGGTTCCTGGAATATTAAAGCACGACTGGACCTCCCTGATGTAATCCCAGCAAATTACATTTAAAGCCTTCTCAGCATCCAAAGATAGGAGCCGAGAAGGCGAGCGATTTAATCTGAGGTGATGAATCAAATTGATGAAACGCCATGTACCATCAGGTGCCTGACGATTCAATAAAAAGCCTACCTGGTCTTTGTAAAGTAGGGACGGGAGAATTTCGGTTAGTCGATTTTTGAGTAAATTTTCATATATTGTTATTAATCAAAGAGATTGGGCAAAAATTTGAGCAGGCAGTTGGAGCTTTACCAGGTTTGGGTAGCGTTATGATTTGTGCCCTTAAAGCCTCCTCCAGCATTCCTCTCGTATTCCAATAATGATGAAATTAGCAAGATAAATGAGGGGTTAGAATGTCGAAGAAAGACATCGTAAAACCATCAAGGTCTGGAGCTTTACCTTCTGAAATCATATTAATGGCATCAATAATATGAAAAAAATTGGAGAATTTAGAATGTCCAATTTATCTATAGATAGCTATCCAGAAATAAGCATTTCTTATCCAATGCGGTTTGTATTATGTTGTGGTCAGAGGTCAAATGATATTGTTTTTTGTAATAATCAGCAAACATGCTACTGATTTTGATAGGATAGTAACTTTAACCCCATCACTATACACCAAATGTTCAATCCTGGATTGAGAGATCCTGTGACGGTTTGGAGGCCAATAATGATGAGGCTCTATTTCCATTAGCATAAAAAACCTTTCTCTTTAACATCAACACTGTGTGCTCCAACTGGAAAGTGTTAATTTTTTTATTTAACACCAGAGATCATTCCTGCAAGGGATGGAGAAGGGCCACATTTGTTTGCCAGATTTAAATTGCATAACTCTTTTTCTAATTCTATCAAATTTTGGGGAATTTTCTTTAAATGGAAGCCCGTTGTAAGAAGTGGCCTCTGAGGACAGCTTTATAGGCATTCCATATTTAGGTACTGGTATCTTGTAAATTTTAGTTCAAATGTTCCCTGAATAGTTAGACTGTTTTCAAGCTCTGTGACCAAATAGTCACTAGGTCTACATTGTATACATTGTATATATAGATATAGGGAGATGATGTGGCTATATTTCCTATGAAGCAGATTTCTGCTTATATAGCTACAAAACATTGCTATAATGGCAGATTTAAAAAAATAAACTAAAGATTCCTAATGAATTGACCCCATTGTTTTATGAAAAAATACATTCAGGGTTATTCACTAAAGTGAGAATTCAAACTGAATTGACAGTATTGTACCGGAACTTAAAGCACAGATGACTATTTCCAATTCAGCTATTTTGACTTTAAATTTGAACTTCGCTCTGAATCCACTTTGAACCACTTTGAACCCTGATTGTGTTGGCAGTCGTCCTGCAAATGTAGATTGCAACAGAATCTAGAATTCCATAGATCAATGATTATTATTAACATCTAGAACTAGAGCAGTTGTGGAACAACATCTCATGTGATACTCAGCAAGCCACAGACATTTTTTGGGGTGAGTACTGAGCATTGTGGTATTTGTAGTGATACAAAGCTGGAAAACCTCCTACTGATCACCCCACAACTAGTTGTTTATTAAACTAAAGTAAGCATTTTAGAACTATGCCTTGTATTCCAGTGAAACTTATTATTTTGGGAGTTCCGTGTCAAAAACAGCTGTTAGATACATAGTAAAAAGCAAAGTTAGATTTTAGTTCTGAAGAGAACACTCAATGCATGCTGTTTATTTCCGCTGGTTGTCATGTGTGTTTAAATTATTACTGTTACTAAAATATTTTTAATTTATGTAGGAGCATTCCTCAGTTAAACTGACCAGTTTCCCTTGGACAAATTGGGAAGGGGTAGCATGGCTGCTGCTCATGGATTATGAGCTGTTTTTGCAACAATGTTGCAGAAAATGTACGAGCTTTAAGCGGAGCAGAGGGGTAGGGATCTTGCCAGTCATCAGAAGCAGTTGAGGGACTGTTGAGGAATTTCTGCTGTTCTGTCGTGTATGCGCCTGAAAAGAAAGTACAAACATTTTTTATTCAATTCCCAGAGCGAGTGAGACCTATCCTACCTGTTCCTGACATGCCCCACACTCTGCCCCAGGGATCTCATAGACATGGATCCCTGGAGCAGAGTGTGCAGCAGGCCACGGGGATGAATGAGGACCATTAGCCTGGAGCTGGAGAGACCATGGCGGGCCGAGGGCCAGGCGGTCGAGGCCTCCGTTGTGCTTATCACACAGTCCTGGGTGCCAGAACGAAAGGAGGAGTAGACAGCAGGCGGATGTCGGAAGGAGTGGAGTCGGGCTGCAGGCTACACAGAGGTCGGTGTCCAGGAGGCAGAGTCGAGGGCTGCACAGGAGTGGGCCCCAACTGAGATCCAAGATGGCTGCTGTCAGCATGGTGGGAACCTGCGCACTTCTCTTCCGGTACGGGGGAAGTGACCACATTGTGCAGGAACGGGTGGACGTCACAGGCCATGGCAGGTCAGTCCAGCAGGGTGCCGGAACACACCAGGAGAGGTCAGCAAGGACCGTGGGAGTGCTCACCTGGTGGCCACAGGTGCTCAGCATTGACAGAGTCCAGCATGCTGTCTGGGTCGGAGGAGGAGGAAGAAGCCTTGCCAGGAGTTTCCAGCTTGGGTCCTACAGCTTCCCCACATGAGTTCTGTGCTAGCACATGGAAAGCGCTGGCTGGGACTAGCAGGGGGGAGGTTAGTGGAGCTTCAGGGCAGGTTTCCTAGGGGCAAGGGAAGATTGTCAGATTATTAAGGGCTGTGATTGACAGGTGGTACTGTGTTCTGGGGGTGCTCCTTCCCTTTCTCCTAGTACCATGGTAGGTGGTGCTGAGAAGGTTCCTTAGAGTAGGGAGCGTGCAGCGGTGTTCTCTCACCTAAATTTGCTGGGTTACGAGCTGTCATCTCTGGGGCTGCATGTGTCAGGGGATGTCGGGGACAAGATGGTGCGGGGTGAGTATGTAGACTTGCTGTACTTCGTCCCTCCGGACCGTGAGTTGGTGGATAGACCATGGCGTGGGGACATGGTTAAGGGTGAGAAGGGTAAGCAGCTTCCGCATACAACTGGCTTCAGGGTTTTTCGGTCTTTGCTAGTATCCTAACAAGCAGTTTTTCAGACAAGGCTCCTGCCTTGTTCAGCTATTTGGATTTGATTTGAGGGGCGTACAAGATCTATGGGGGGTCAGTGCTGGTTCTGTTACGACTAGCAGTTCTGTCAAAAGATGGCGGCCAGGCAAGGCATGGACTTCGGTGTGCAGGATTGTAGCTTGTGGCTACTGTTGATAATGCCATGTCTGCCTTCCCACTTTTCGGGAGCACAGGCAGCGTAAAGGAGTCTGTTGGCTGTTTAATGAGAGCCACTGCAGGTGGTATAGGAGCACATCCAGCTCTTCGATGTTTCAAAAAAGCTAAGTCAGGGTTCTGGTCCAGCAAGGTACGACATTCCTAGAATGGAGGACTCTGGTGAGTGTGGAAAGGATGCGCCCGTCATTATACCGGTCTCTTAATTGGTGGGAAGCGTGTATCTTGTTCAACGGGTTTTTGCAAGTTTTTGGGGATTCCCTTTGTTTGTTCAGAGATGCAGTCGTTTGATGTTAATTTGGTGATTTTGGTGCATCACTTGCGGGTGTCCCCCTTGGGTTTGGTGCTCAAAAAAGAGCCCTGGGCTTTTTGTTTCATTCACCCATGTCATACCCATCCGGCTGGACAGTGAATGATATCAACAGGGAAGTTTGACAGGGCCCCGTGAAATCGGACATCGAGTCCGCATTTCGCTTGTTCCTAGTTGACCCGGACTGCTTCCAGCTGGTAGGCTGTCAGTTTAGGGGTTCATATTTCTATTACATGTGTTTGCCCATGGGCTGTGCCATTTCTTGCTCGTACTTTGAAATATTTTCAAAGTTATTGGAATGGGTGGTGTCAGAGGTGTCTTTCATCCTTGACTCACTACATGGACGATTTTCTGTTAGTCGAGCCGTGGGATACAGAGGTCTGTTCTACCTTGTTGGTGTCATTTCAGCGGATTAGCTATAGTGTCCCTTAAAAAAAAAACTGGCTCCTAACTTTTTTAGCTGGCTCCTAGATACCAAACAAATTTGTCAAGCCCTGGTGTATGGGTCAGTCTGTGTGTGTGTGTATGGGTCAGTCTGTGTGTGTATGGGTCAGTCTGTTTGGGGTAGGTCAGTCTGTGTGTGGGGGGGGGGGGGTCAGTCTGTGTATGTATGGGTCAGTCTGTGTTTATGTATGGTTCAGTCTGTGTATTTGGGGTAGCAGTCTGTGTGTGTGTATGGGTCAGTCTGTTTGGGCGGGCAGTCTGTGGGTTTGTATGGGTCAGTCTGTGTGTATGTATGGGTCCTTAATATCTGACACACACTGACAGACATACACACATTCTGACAGACATACAGTGACAGGCACACACTCTCTGACTGAGACACACACTGAGACACATACACACACACACACACACACACACATTTTCTCACAAATTGCTATTTTTTTTTATTTCAATGCACCCCCTTTCCCTGGTGTCCAGTGTGTCTCCTCTCAATCTTCCTGCAGTTTCTCTCTGCTCCCCTGCGTGCTATCTGTAGTGATGCCGGAGCCGGAGTGACTTCATGCCACTAAACAGCGCACGAGGGAGCTGAGAGGAACTGCAGGAAGGTTACTGCTCCCTGCGTCGGCCGGCTTTAATGTTTCCTGCGCGGTTTAGCGAAGGGTTGACAAATTTGCTGGAATTTGTAAAACTCTGTGTATGTATGTGTGTGTATATATATATATATATATATATATATATATATATGTGCTAAACTGATCCTGATGAAAGCCACAATAGATGGCTGAAACGTCGACTTACCGTATTTTTCGCTCCATAAGACGCACCTACCCATAAGACGCACCTAGTTTTTAGAGGAAGAAACCCAGAAAACAATATATTCTGAACAAACTGTCCCATAGTGTTTCTTACTATGGGACAGTTTGTTCAGAATATTTTTTTTCTCCCCTGTCCCATAGTGTCCCCCCTCCCATAGTCTTCTCCCACCCCCTCCCCATAGTCTTCATCCCCCCTCCCCTCCCCATAGTCTTCATCCCCCCTCCCCTCCCCTCCCCTCCCCATAGTCTTCATCCCCCCTCCCCATAGTTTTCATCCCCCCTCCCCATAGTCTTCATCCCCCCTCCCCATAGTCTTCATCCCCCCTCCCCTCCCCATAGTCTTCATCCCCTCTCCCCTCCCCATAGTCTTCATCCCCCCTCCCCTCCCCATAGTCTTCATCCCCCCTCCCCTCCCCTCCCCATAGTCTTCATCCCCTCTCCCCTCCCCTCCCCATAGTCTTCATCCCCCCTCCCCTCCCCTCCCCTCCCCATAGTCTTCATCCCCCCTCCCCTCCCCTCCCCATAGTCTTCATCCCCCCTCCCCTCCCCTCCCCATAGTCTTCATCCCCCCTCCCCTCCCCTCCCCATAGTCTTCATCCCCCTCCCCTCCCCTCCCCTCCCCTCCCCTCCCCATAGTCTTCTCTTCTCTCCCATACTGCCCCCCTCCCCTTGTCCCATAATTACTTACCTGTCTTGTAGTGTTTCTCGGCAGCACAGGGCGCACCGTGGTACTGGAACTTGAATTTCATGTTCCGGTTTCCGGCGGGACTGAAAGGAAGTGCGCACACTGAGCTGAGTGCGCACTTCCTTTCAGTCCCGCCGGAAACCGGAACATGAAATTCAAGTTCCAGTACCGCGGTGCGCCCTGTGCTGCCGAGAAACGCTACAAGACAGGTAAGTAAAACTCCATATTCGCTCCATAAGACGCACAGACATTTCCCCTCACTTTTGAGGGGAAAAAAAGTGCGTCTTATGGAGCGAAAAATACGGTATATCATGTTTTAAAAATGTTGGAATAAAGAAGATATTTCATTATACAGACCGCGAGTGCAAGCCTTCCTTTTGTATATTGTATATATATATATATATATATATATATATATATATATATATAAAAATACAAGTAGTGTTGCACTCACTGTGGTTAAATATTCACTGCCGGGTGCTTGTCTGGCAAAAATATAAAGGAAAAGTAGATAGCACTCCACGGACTCGCTTTGTTTAAATAAAATTTAACTTTTAATGCTCCAAGTTAAAAAAATCGACGTTTCAGTCTGACCAATCAGACTTTCATCAGGACAAGGTTAGCAACAGACAAAGTCCCACATATATACCCCACCAAAACCCTTAATCAAACAGTGTACTCACCACACCTGGCTAGGTGCAACTCCCACAAGCTATCCGGTCAATTGTCCCGCCGAGAATGCCGGTCGCGTGTGGATGACGTCACCACGTATCACGCACGCGTCCGTCCAGCGCACAGCACTGCCGGGAGCGTCTCCATAGCAACCAGACGCTATCCTGTCTCTGCGGGCGCGGACCGGGGCTTGCAGGGTTTGCCACACAGTAAAGCAAAATGTGGTCGGATTCACTTCATACCAAAAATAAAACAGTGTCATTAAACACATTTAAAAAGGAAGAACATTCAATGTTATGCAAAATTCCTGTTATACATAAAAACCAATATTACCGCTGGGGGACTGCCTGAACGGCCCTGTCTCATAACATGCAGGTTATGGCTGCTCTCTTAGAGGGACTACAAATTCTGAGATAATGCTGTATGGACTATGTTTCTCGTTTTAAACACTATCACTGAAGGAAGAATAGGGGCCACACCAACACTCTTCTATTTATTATAATCCTGCCAGTCCCTTCAGCTGACTGGATGGTGAATAGAGTGTGCCTATGCAAGGCCATATGCCTGCATTAAATTATATAAGCACTAACTTCCCCAATTAATCTCATGCTATGTATCCCCTCTCTACTAAACATCGCACCAGGCGATTAGTTGTCCAACAAAGAAATTTATTCTATTTAGTGATACGGATCACCTACTGGAATCTGTGCTTAAGTCTAATTATCCTTTGCTAGCGTAAGCCAAAATTAAGAAACACCAACTAGGTCCTAATCAGATCGCCACATATAAAAGAAATGTAATAATCAAACATATAAACAGCCCTAAGTGAACGCTGATCACTTCACCTACATCTGTTTAAGAAACACAAGGCACAAGTTGCAGCTAGGATCCCTGCGCAACTGTAGCCCTCAGACACGTAGGGCTATATTTACTCCTCCATACTCTGAAGGCTCATAGCCTATCCCCCAGGGTGGGCTCATTAGTTGATTCAGAGGTATCCTGGATTCATTGTAATATACCCTAAACCCAAACACGTCAAAACAATTATAAGAATACTGCTAAAGAGTATTTCTCATTGAGTCCCTTTGGTGCAATCGTGTCCAAGGTTCTGATCCAGTGGATTTCTCTCTGTAAGAGCATTTTCTTCCGATCTCCCCCTCGCCTTGGTAATGGAATATGGTCAACCGCCATTAATTTGAGTGACGGAAGCGTATGTCCTAGTTCCAAGAAATGTCTGGAGACTGGAAACTCTGATACCCCATCACGGTATGCGACCCGTATATTTGAACGGTGGTTTCGAATCCGTTCCCTTAACGGTAAATCAGTTTTGCCTATATAAACTAGGCCGCAGGGGCATGACAGCTTGTAGATGACGAAGTCACTGGTGCAAGTTAAACGATGTTTAATGGTGTACTGTTTACCAGTATGGGGATGCGAGAACGTGCGCCCTGGGACCATATGTCCACAGGTAACACAACCCAGGCACCGATAGCACCCGTAATTACTCTTAGTTGTTTTGATGTCATAGCAATGGGAAGGATCCGTCTTTACAAGTAAGTCTCTCAAACTCTTGTTCCTCTTGTAACTCATCATTGGCGGGGAAGCAAATTCCTTAGGAAGGCTGTTATCATTGCTAAGTATCCGCCAGTTCTTATTGACCGCTCTTCTCAATGCTGCGGAGGCCGTGTTGTAAATTGTCGGAAATACCAGTCGTTGGGTTTTGTTGTTAAGACTTGTCTCCTGCTGCTGGCATTTCAGTAAAGCTTTATCCAAGATTGCTTCCCTATAGCCCCGTTCAATAAACTTGTCCCTCATGATGTTAATTTGTTCCTGTGCTTTGAAAGGATCTGAGTTGTTCCTGAAGACCCTTAGGAACTGGGAATATGGTAAGGAAGCTTTCAGATGGCTTGGGTGGAAGCTACCGGCATCTAAGAGTGTATTGCGGTCCGTGGGTTTGGTAAACAGGGTATAAGTAATTCTACTATTTTCAATCCCCACTCTCACGTCGAGGAAATCAACAGTGGTTCTACTGGCTGTCATGGTTAGTTCGATATTGGGGCTCGCCATGTTGATTGTGGCTACCATATCGGAGACGGTTTCTGGATCGCCTCTCACTATGAGGAACAGGTCATCAATGAAGCGTGCATACAATATTATATTGGTCTTGAACGGTTCCAAGATATGTTCCGTTTCGAATTTGTACATATAACAGTTGGCATACATGGGTGCCATGGCTGCCCCCATTGAAGTGCCCGCTATCTGGCGATACCAACTATTCTCGAAGCGAAAATAATTGCATGTTAGCACTGCTTCCAATAGTTCCATTACAAATTCGATGGGCGGACCCCGATAATGTGGAGATTGTGCCAGTACTTGTCTGGTAGCAGCTATGCCGTCAAGGTGGGGAATGACAGTGTACAAGCTTTTGATATCGCAAGTCAAGAGCATCACAGGTTCAGGAGGTAGATCCACTGCAGAGATTAGTCGTAAGAACGAAGGTGTATCCTTCAAACATGTTGAGAGGTTGACCACTGTCTCCTTCATGAGAAAGTCAAGCCATTGGGCTATCGGTTCCAGGATTCCCTCTTTGGCTGACACAATGGGACGACCGGGAGGTTTTTCGATGTTTTTGTGTACCTTCGGTAAGGTATACAGAATAGGTGTCCTTGGATTTGATGGTGTCAGAAACTCATATAGTTCCTTAGTTAGATAATCGGCCTCCAGACCTCTTCTGAATACCATCTCCAAGTGGTTCTGCAATTGCACCGTGGGGTCCATAGGGAGCTGAAGGTACGTTTGCTGGTCACCCAATTGATTAAGAATCTCTTCACGATAATCCACATAGTTCATAACAACTATGCCTCCCCCCTTGTCAGCTGGTCTTATAACAATTTTGCTGTCATTAGACAACGATGTGATGATCTCTCTGTCCCTGGCCGTGCAGTTAGAGTGTGACTTGTGCTGAGTGCCAAAAATATCTCTTGCTTCCTTCTCCACTGAACGTAGAAAAGTTTTGATCGTGGCTTGGTTGGATATGGGATCAAATGTGCTCTTAGGTTTAAACTTTGATATTTGATCTGTGGCCTGTGCTGGATGGTTTTTGAAAAAATCTTTGAGTCGCATAGTGCGTCCGAATTTGAATAATTCACTCTCCCACTGGAGTTGATTAGGTCCATTAGTGGGGACAAAGGATAACCCTTTGCTAAGTAAATTAAGTTCATCAGGAAGGAGTTTTCTGGATGAGATATTGAAGACCGGTATTACATCTGGAATCGAGGGGGCCTCCCTCTTCCCCCAGAAGGTTCTCCCCTTCTGGCCCCGTCTCGTAATGAGCCTCTTTCTGGTGCCAGATTCCGATATTGGTTCCTCGTCCGTATCCCTGTAACTTCTTTTTGTGCCCCTTCTAAAAAAGGCTCAGAAGTAGTACTTCTCTCAGGATAGGTGTCAGACTCCGAATTTGACTCCCCCGATGTTTTGTCGATAGTGAATTGTCGCGGTTTACGTATGAACTTGCGTTTCCTTGCAAACCTAGGACGTTCGCTGTGTCCACTCAACCACCTGTACACAGTGTGCTCTTTATAATCAGCCGCTACTTTTTCCTGTTTCTCTCTTTTGAAGCGTACCAAATCCGTTTTATACTGTTTCACATTTTCCTCTAATTTCAAGAGGGTTGGTGCTGCTTCTACAGATGACAAGAGGATTGTTTGTTGTGTCTCAAGTTCTGTGATCCTTCTCCGTATTTGGACCAGATCTTCTCTCACAGAGATGTGTTTAATGACACTGTTTTATTTTTGGTATGAAGTGAATCCGACCACATTTTGCTTTACTGTGTGGCAGACCCTGCAAGCCCCGGTCCGCGCCCGCAGAGACAGGATAGCGTCTGGTTGCTATGGAGACGCTCCCGGCAGTGCTGTGCGCTGGACGGACGCGTGCGTGATACGTGGTGACGTCATCCACACGCGACCGGCATTCTCGGCGGGACAATTGACCGGATAGCTTGTGGGAGTTGCACCTAGCCAGGTGTGGTGAGTACACTGTTTGATTAAGGGTTTTGGTGGGGTATATATGTGGGACTTTGTCTGTTGCTAACCTTGTCCTGATGAAAGTCTGATTGGTCAGACTGAAACGTCGATTTTTTTAACTTGGAGCATTAAAAGTTAAATTTTATTTAAACAAAGCGAGTCCGTGGAGTGCTATCTACTTTTCCTTTATATTTTTGCCAGACAAGCACCCGGCAGTGAATATTTAACCACAGTGAGTGCAACACTACTTGTATTTTTGTATCTATGTTTGGCGTTTGGCAAGGCTGACTGTGTATGCACCCTGGATTTTTTGGATTATATTTGAATTATAGCTAAAATTGAAGACTTCCCTATATAACCGTACCTTGTACACCTTTTTGGATTAGTATTAATACCAATTGGAGCATAGTACTGGCCGATAGCGAGTGATTTTTCTCATGGAGGATTTTTTTTACCCTAGCTGGGGGATTTACCGAACAGGCCGAATTATGGCAATATAATGATATTGATGCAGAAAGGATTAGATGGTCAGAAACCACGACAGATTTACCCAGTACTACCACGCTACGGGAAATTTATTTTGAACTACTCAGACTGAAGAAACGCGAGACTGATCTGGATCTACACGGGTTATTCTTATCAGAGTATCATAAGAAATTACAGATCCCGAGGGGCTTTAGAGTGAAAAACGTTCCTACCATTGGGAGACTCAAGCCTAAAGTATGCAGAAAATGGGTGGCCGTATTGAACAAGTGTTCTCTTGATTTGATGCTGGTGATCATAGAGGATGTGAGAGAAGATCTGGTCCAAATACGGAGAAGGATCACAGAACTTGAGACACAACAAACAATCCTCTTGTCATCTGTAGAAGCAGCACCAACCCTCTTGAAATTAGAGGAAAATGTGAAACAGTATAAAACGGATTTGGTACGCTTCAAAAGAGAGAAACAGGAAAAAGTAGCGGCTGATTATAAAGAGCACACTGTGTACAGGTGGTTGAGTGGACACAGCGAACGTCCTAGGTTTGCAAGGAAACGCAAGTTCATACGTAAACCGCGACAATTCACAATCGACAAAACATCGGGGGAGTCAAATTCGGAGTCTGACACCTATCCTGAGAGAAGTACTACTTCTGAGCCTTTTTTAGAAGGGGCACAAAAAGAAGTTACAGGGATACGGACGAGGAACCAATATCGGAATCTGGCACCAGAAAGAGGCTCATTACGAGACGGGGCCAGAAGGGGAGAACCTTCTGGGGGAAGAGGGAGGCCCCCTCGATTCCAGATGTAATACCGGTCTTCAATATCTCATCCAGAAAACTCCTTCCTGATGAACTTAATTTACTTAGCAAAGGGTTATCCTTTGTCCCCACTAATGGACCTAATCAACTCCAGTGGGAGAGTGAATTATTCAAATTCGGACGCACTATGCGACTCAAAGATTTTTTCAAAAACCATCCAGCACAGGCCACAGATCAAATATCAAAGTTTAAACCTAAGAGCACATTTGATCCCATATCCAACCAAGCCACGATCAAAACTTTTCTACGTTCAGTGGAGAAGGAAGCAAGAGATATTTTTGGCACTCAGCACAAGTCACACTCTAACTGCACGGCCAGGGACAGAGAGATCATCACATCGTTGTCTAATGACAGCAAAATTGTTATAAGACCAGCTGACAAGGGGGGAGGCATAGTTGTTATGAACTATGTGGATTATCGTGAAGAGATTCTTAATCAATTGGGTGACCAGCAAACGTACCTTCAGCTCCCTATGGACCCCACGGTGCAATTGCAGAACCACTTGGAGATGGTACTCAGAAGAGGTCTGGAGGCCGATTATCTAACTAAGGAACTATATGAGTTTCTGACACCATCAAATCCAAGGACACCTATTCTGTATACCTTACCGAAGGTACACAAAAACATCGAAAAACCTCCCGGTCGTCCCATTGTGTCAGCCAAAGAGGGAATCCTGGAACCGATAGCCCAATGGCTTGACTTTCTCATGAAGGAGACAGTGGTCAACCTCTCAACATGTTTGAAGGATACACCTTCGTTCTTACGACTAATCTCTGCAGTGGATCTACCTCCTGAACCTGTGATGCTCTTGACTTGCGATATCAAAAGCTTGTACACTGTCATTCCCCACCTTGACGGCATAGCTGCTACCAGACAAGTACTGGCACAATCTCCACATTATCGGGGTCCGCCCATCAAATTTGTAATGGAACTATTGGAAGCAGTGCTAACATGCAATTATTTTCGCTTCGAGAATAGTTGGTATCGCCAGATAGCGGGCACTTCAATGGGGGCAGCCATGGCACCCATGTATGCCAACTGTTATATGTACAAATTCGAAACGGAACATATCTTGGAACCGTTCAAGACCAATATAATATTGTATGCACGCTTCATTGATGACCTGTTCCTCATAGTGAGAGGCGATCCAGAAACCGTCTCCGATATGGTAGCCACAATCAACATGGCGAGCCCCAATATCGAACTAACCATGACAGCCAGTAGAACCACTGTTGATTTCCTCGACGTGAGAGTGGGGATTGAAAATAGTAGAATTACTTATACCCTGTTTACCAAACCCACGGACCGCAATACACTCTTACATGCCGGTAGCTTCCACCCAAGCCATCTGAAAGCTTCCTTACCATATTCCCAGTTCCTAAGGGTCTTCAGGAACAACTCAGATCCTTTCAAAGCACAGGAACAAATTAACATCATGAGGGACAAGTTCCTTGAACGGGGCTATAGGGAAGCAATCTTGGATAAAGCTTTACTGAAATGCCAGCAGCAGGAGACAAGTCTTAACAACAAAACCCAACGACTGGTATTTCCGACAATTTACAACACGGCCTCCGCAGCATTGAGAAGAGCGGTCAATAAGAACTGGCGGATACTTAGCAATGATAACAGCCTTCCTAAGGAATTTGCTTCCCCGCCAATGATGAGTTACAAGAGGAACAAGAGTTTGAGAGACTTACTTGTAAAGACGGATCCTTCCCATTGCTATGACATCAAAACAACTAAGAGTAATTACGGGTGCTATCGGTGCCTGGGTTGTGTTACCTGTGGACATATGGTCCCAGGGCGCACGTTCTCGCATCCCCATACTGGTAAACAGTACACCATTAAACATCGTTTAACTTGCACCAGTGACTTCGTCATCTACAAGCTGTCATGCCCCTGCGGCCTAGTTTATATAGGCAAAACTGATTTACCGTTAAGGGAACGGATTCGAAACCACCGTTCAAATATACGGGTCGCATACCGTGATGGGGTATCAGAGTTTCCAGTCTCCAGACATTTCTTGGAACTAGGACATACGCTTCCGTCACTCAAATTAATGGCGGTTGACCATATTCCATTACCAAGGCGAGGGGGAGATCGGAAGAAAATGCTCTTACAGAGAGAAATCCACTGGATCAGAACCTTGGACACGATTGCACCAAAGGGACTCAATGAGAAATACTCTTTAGCAGTATTCTTATAATTGTTTTGACGTGTTTGGGTTTAGGGTATATTACAATGAATCCAGGATACCTCTGAATCAACTAATGAGCCCACCCTGGGGGATAGGCTATGAGCCTTCAGAGTATGGAGGAGTAAATATAGCCCTACGTGTCTGAGGGCTACAGTTGCGCAGGGATCCTAGCTGCAACTTGTGCCTTGTGTTTCTTAAACAGATGTAGGTGAAGTGATCAGCGTTCACTTAGGGCTGTTTATATGTTTGATTATTACATTTCTTTCATATGTGGCGATCTGATTAGGACCTAGTTGGTGTTTCTTAATTTTGGCTTACGCTAGCAAAGGATAATTAGACTTAAGCACAGATTCCAGTAGGTGATCCGTATCACTAAATAGAATAAATTTCTTTGTTGGACAACTAATCGCCTGGTGCGATGTTTAGTAGAGAGGGGATACATAGCATGAGATTAATTGGGGAAGTTAGTGCTTATATAATTTAATGCAGGCATATGGCCTTGCATAGGCACACTCTATTCACCATCCAGTCAGCTGAAGGGACTGGCAGGATTATAATAAATAGAAGAGTGTTGGTGTGGCCCCTATTCTTCCTTCAGTGATAGTGTTTAAAACGAGAAACATAGTCCATACAGCATTATCTCAGAATTTGAAGTCCCTCTAAGAGAGCAGCCATAACCTGCATGTTATGAGACAGGGCCGTTCAGGCAGTCCCCCAGCGGTAATATTGGTTTTTATGTATAACAGGAATTTTGCATAACATTGAATGTTCTTCCTTTTTAAATGTGTTTAATGACACTGTTTTATTTTTGGTATGAAGTGAATCCGACCACATTTTGCTTTACTGTGTGGCAGACCCTGCAAGCCCCGGTCCGCGCCCGCAGAGACAGGATAGCGTCTGGTTGCTATGGAGACGCTCCCGGCAGTGCTGTGCGCTGGACGGACGCGTGCGTGATACGTGGTGACGTCATCCACACGCGACCGGCATTCTCGGCGGGACAATTGACCGGATAGCTTGTGGGAGTTGCACCTAGCCAGGTGTGGTGAGTACACTGTTTGATTAAGGGTTTTGGTGGGGTATATATGTGGGACTTTGTCTGTTGCTAACCTTGTCCTGATGAAAGTCTGATTGGTCAGACTGAAACGTCGATTTTTTTAACTTGGAGCATTAAAAGTTAAATTTTATTTAAACAAAGCGAGTCCGTGGAGTGCTATCTACTTTTCCTTTATATTTTTGCCAGACAAGCACCCGGCAGTGAATATTTAACCACAGTGAGTGCAACACTACTTGTATTTTTGTATCTATGTTTGGCGTTTGGCAAGGCTGACTGTGTATGCACCCTGGATTTTTTGGATTATATTTGAATTATAGCTAAAATTGAAGACTTCCCTATATAACCGTACCTTGTACACCTTTTTGGATTAGTATTAATACCAATTGGAGCATAGTACTGGCCGATAGCGAGTGATTTTTCTCATGGAGGATTTTTTTACCCTAGCTGGGGGATTGACCGAACAGGCCGAATTATGGCAATATAATGATATTGATGCAGAAAGGATTAGATGGTCAGAAACCACGACAGATTTACCCAGTACTACCACGCTACGGGAAATTTATTTTGAACTACTCAGACTGAAGAAACGCGAGACTGATCTGGATCTACACGGGTTATTCTTATCAGAGTATCATAAGAAATTACAGATCCCGAGGGGCTTTAGAGTGAAAAACGTTCCTACCATTGGGAGACTCAAGCCTAAAGTATGCAGAAAATGGGTGGCCGTATTGAACAAGTGTTCTCTTGATTTGATGCTGGTGATCATAGAGGATGTGAGAGAAGATCTGGTCCAAATACGGAGAAGGATCACAGAACTTGAGACACAACAAACAATCCTCTTGTCATCTGTAGAAGCAGCACCAACCCTCTTGAAATTAGAGGAAAATGTGAAACAGTATAAAACGGATTTGGTACGCTTCAAAAGAGAGAAACAGGAAAAAGTAGCGGCTGATTATAAAGAGCACACTGTGTACAGGTGGTTGAGTGGACACAGCGAACGTCCTAGGTTTGCAAGGAAACGCAAGTTCATACGTAAACCGCGACAATTCACTATCGACAAAACATCGGGGGAGTCAAATTCGGAGTCTGACACCTATCCTGAGAGAAGTACTACTTCTGAGCCTTTTTTAGAAGGGGCACAAAAAGAAGTTACAGGGATACGGACGAGGAACCAATATCGGAATCTGGCACCAGAAAGAGGCTCATTACGAGACGGGGCCAGAAGGGGAGAACCTTCTGGGGGAAGAGGGAGGCCCCCTCGATTCCAGATGTAATACCGGTCTTCAATATCTCATCCAGAAAACTCCTTCCTGATGAACTTAATTTACTTAGCAAAGGGTTATCCTTTGTCCCCACTAATGGACCTAATCAACTCCAGTGGGAGAGTGAATTATTCAAATTCGGACGCACTATGCGACTCAAAGATTTTTTCAAAAACCATCCAGCACAGGCCACAGATCAAATATCAAAGTTTAAACCTAAGAGCACATTTGATCCCATATCCAACCAAGCCACGATCAAAACTTTTCTACGTTCAGTGGAGAAGGAAGCAAGAGATATTTTTGGCACTCAGCACAAGTCACACTCTAACTGCACGGCCAGGGACAGAGAGATCATCACATCGTTGTCTAATGACAGCAAAATTGTTATAAGACCAGCTGACAAGGGGGGAGGCATAGTTGTTATGAACTATGTGGATTATCGTGAAGAGATTCTTAATCAATTGGGTGACCAGCAAACGTACCTTCAGCTCCCTATGGACCCCACGGTGCAATTGCAGAACCACTTGGAGATGGTACTCAGAAGAGGTCTGGAGGCCGATTATCTAACTAAGGAACTATATGAGTTTCTGACACCATCAAATCCAAGGACACCTATTCTGTATACCTTACCGAAGGTACACAAAAACATCGAAAAACCTCCCGGTCGTCCCATTGTGTCAGCCAAAGAGGGAATCCTGGAACCGATAGCCCAATGGCTTGACTTTCTCATGAAGGAGACAGTGGTCAACCTCTCAACATGTTTGAAGGATACACCTTCGTTCTTACGACTAATCTCTGCAGTGGATCTACCTCCTGAACCTGTGATGCTCTTGACTTGCGATATCAAAAGCTTGTACACTGTCATTCCCCACCTTGACGGCATAGCTGCTACCAGACAAGTACTGGCACAATCTCCACATTATCGGGGTCCGCCCATCGAATTTGTAATGGAACTATTGGAAGCAGTGCTAACATGCAATTATTTTCGCTTCGAGAATAGTTGGTATCGCCAGATAGCGGGCACTTCAATGGGGGCAGCCATGGCACCCATGTATGCCAACTGTTATATGTACAAATTCGAAACGGAACATATCTTGGAACCGTTCAAGACCAATATAATATTGTATGCACGCTTCATTGATGACCTGTTCCTCATAGTGAGAGGCGATCCAGAAACCGTCTCCGATATGGTAGCCACAATCAACATGGCGAGCCCCAATATCGAACTAACCATGACAGCCAGTAGAACCACTGTTGATTTCCTCGACGTGAGAGTGGGGATTGAAAATAGTAGAATTACTTATACCCTGTTTACCAAACCCACGGACCGCAATACACTCTTACATGCCGGTAGCTTCCACCCAAGCCATCTGAAAGCTTCCTTACCATATTCCCAGTTCCTAAGGGTCTTCAGGAACAACTCAGATCCTTTCAAAGCACAGGAACAAATTAACATCATGAGGGACAAGTTCCTTGAACGGGGCTATAGGGAAGCAATCTTGGATAAAGCTTTACTGAAATGCCAGCAGCAGGAGACAAGTCTTAACAACAAAACCCAACGACTGGTATTTCCGACAATTTACAACACGGCCTCCGCAGCATTGAGAAGAGCGGTCAATAAGAACTGGCGGATACTTAGCAATGATAACAGCCTTCCTAAGGAATTTGCTTCCCCGCCAATGATGAGTTACAAGAGGAACAAGAGTTTGAGAGACTTACTTGTAAAGACGGATCCTTCCCATTGCTATGACATCAAAACAACTAAGAGTAATTACGGGTGCTATCGGTGCCTGGGTTGTGTTACCTGTGGACATATGGTCCCAGGGCGCACGTTCTCGCATCCCCATACTGGTAAACAGTACACCATTAAACATCGTTTAACTTGCACCAGTGACTTCGTCATCTACAAGCTGTCATGCCCCTGCGGCCTAGTTTATATAGGCAAAACTGATTTACCGTTAAGGGAACGGATTCGAAACCACCGTTCAAATATACGGGTCGCATACCGTGATGGGGTATCAGAGTTTCCAGTCTCCAGACATTTCTTGGAACTAGGACATACGCTTCCGTCACTCAAATTAATGGCGGTTGACCATATTCCATTACCAAGGCGAGGGGGAGATCGGAAGAAAATGCTCTTACAGAGAGAAATCCACTGGATCAGAACCTTGGACACGATTGCACCAAAGGGACTCAATGAGAAATACTCTTTAGCAGTATTCTTATAATTGTTTTGACGTGTTTGGGTTTAGGGTATATTACAATGAATCCAGGATACCTCTGAATCAACTAATGAGCCCACCCTGGGGGATAGGCTATGAGCCTTCAGAGTATGGAGGAGTAAATATAGCCCTACGTGTCTGAGGGCTACAGTTGCGCAGGGATCCTAGCTGCAACTTGTGCCTTGTGTTTCTTAAACAGATGTAGGTGAAGTGATCAGCGTTCACTTAGGGCTGTTTATATGTTTGATTATTACATTTCTTTTATATGTGGCGATCTGATTAGGACCTAGTTGGTGTTTCTTAATTTTGGCTTACGCTAGCAAAGGATAATTAGACTTAAGCACAGATTCCAGTAGGTGATCCGTATCACTAAATAGAATAAATTTCTTTGTTGGACAACTAATCGCCTGGTGCGATGTTTAGTAGAGAGGGGATACATAGCATGAGATTAATTGGGGAAGTTAGTGCTTATATAATTTAATGCAGGCATATGGCCTTGCATAGGCACACTCTATTCACCATCCAGTCAGCTGAAGGGACTGGCAGGATTATAATAAATAGAAGAGTGTTGGTGTGGCCCCTATTCTTCCTTCAGTGATAGTGTTTAAAACGAGAAACATAGTCCATACAGCATTATCTCAGAATTTGAAGTCCCTCTAAGAGAGCAGCCATAACCTGCATGTTATGAGACAGGGCCGTTCAGGCAGTCCCCCAGCGGTAATATTGGTTTTTATGTATAACAGGAATTTTGCATAACATTGAATGTTCTTCCTTTTTAAATGTGTTTAATGACACTGTTTTATTTTTGGTATGAAGTGAATCCGACCACATTTTGCTTTACTGTGTGGCAGACCCTGCAAGCCCCGGTCCGCGCCCGCAGAGACAGGATAGCGTCTGGTTGCTATGGAGACGCTCCCGGCAGTGCTGTGCGCTGGACGGACGCGTGCGTGATACGTGGTGACGTCATCCACACGCGACCGGCATTCTCGGCGGGACAATTGACCGGATAGCTTGTGGGAGTTGCACCTAGCCAGGTGTGGTGAGTACACTGTTTGATTAAGGGTTTTGGTGGGGTATATATGTGGGACTTTGTCTGTTGCTAACCTTGTCCTGATGAAAGTCTGATTGGTCAGACTGAAACGTCGATTTTTTTAACTTGGAGCATTAAAAGTTAAATTTTATTTAAACAAAGCGAGTCCGTGGAGTGCTATCTACTTTTCCTTTATATATATATATATATATATTGTGGCAGGATGGCCAGGCTCTTCACAATAAACTTCAAGGGCAACAGTCAGGATAAAATAGTACTGCAGTTTATTGTCACTTTCCACAATTTATACAAGGTTGTGCTCTCCCACAAAATAAAACAAAAAGAAAATAAATCCTACTCCAACTTGGAGACTTACTAAACAACAGTATTACTAACTATCCAACTGGCCAGCTAAGCTAGTTCCCAGTTTTAAACAAAATGAAATACAGCACTTTTAGCAGGTTTCACACAGTACCTTTTGTCTCAGAGTCTCAGGCTTAACTACCTCCTCTCTCCCAGCTGTTCGACTCCCTGATGTCTTCAGAGGCTAACCTTTTAAAACCCTAGGGCTGGTTAATTACATTCACCTGGTTGATAACATTCAAGGGGTGACTCCCCCCAATTAACCCCATGATGCTGGGAATAGAGATCGCTCCAATCTATTACTAACATAGAAAGCCTCTCTGACCTTGCCACATATCCTCCCCTCCAGCTTAACACTGGTGTGTGAAGCGGCCTTAGCCGAAAAGTCATGCACTCTAGATAATGCATCCGCGTTAGCATGCAGTAGACCAGCCCTGTGCTTTACAAAGAATTTAAATGGTTGCAGAGAGAGGAACCAACGGGTGACCTTAGCATTCTTGTCTTTATTGTTCTGCATCCACCGTAGTGGAGCATGGTCCGTGATAAGGGTGAAAGATCTGCCCAATAGATAATATTTCAATGTTTCTGTTGCCCATTTAATGGCTAGACACTCTTTTTCTACTGTCGCATAGTTTTGATCTCTTGGCAGTAACTTGCGACTTAGAAATAGCACTGGGTGTTCTTCATCACCAATCATCTGAGATAGTACCGCCCCCAGGCCTACATCGGAAGCATCGGTTTGCAAAAAGAAATGCTTCTTAAAATCTGGGGCTACCAAAACGGGTTGCATGCATAGAGCTGTACGCAAATCTGTAAAAGACGTTTCTGCATTATCATTCCATTTTACTGTATCTGGTGCCTTTGCTTTAATCAAATCAGTGAGAGGGGCAGCTCGGGTTGCAAAGTGGGGAATGAAGCGTCTGTAATAGCCAACTAATCCTAAGAAAGCTTTAACCTGTTTCTTTCTTAGAGGGCGTGGCCAATTTTCAATTGCCTCAACTTTAGTCATTTGCGGCTTTACCAGTCCTCTCCCTACAGTATAGCCAAGATATTTGGCTTCCATACAACCAATGGAACATTTGGAGGGATTAGCAGTAAGACCAGCTTTCCTTATGCTGTTTAATACTGCTTCTACCTTTTCCAAATGGGAGGCCCAGTCTTGGCTATAGATGACTACATCATCTAAGTATGCTGAAGCATACCTGGAGTGAGGTCTTAGCAGTTTGTTCATTAACCTCTGAAAGGTTGCTGGGGCTCCATGAAGCCCAAATGGTAAGACCGTATACTGGTATAGACCCTCAGGGGTCACAAACGCAGTCTTCTCTTTAGCTGATTTTGTCAGCGGGATCTGCCAATATCCTTTTGTTAGGTCTAGAACACTTAGAAACCTGGCCTGTGCCAGTTTCTCAATAAGTGTTCATTAAGTTTTCTAAAATCATTACAAAAACGCACTGACCCATCTGGTTTAGGTACTAAAACTATGGGGCTAGACCACTGGCTATGTGACTCCTCAATAACTCCTAGTTCAAGCATTTTTGCTACTTCTGTTTGTATCGCCCCCCTTGTTGCCTCAGGAATTCTATAGGGCTTTAATTTTACTGTAATTCCTGGTTCTGTGATAATGTCATGGCAGATTTCGCTACTTCTGCCAGGAACCTACAACCTTGCGCAACATGTGTTTTAGGGTTCTATTGAATCTTTCTACTAAGCCATCGGTTTGAGGATGGTACACTGATGTCCTCAAGGCTTTTATTTGCAATAATTGGCATAGCTCTTTCATTAGTCGGGACATAAAAGGGGTACCTTGGTCAGTTAAAATCTCTTTTGGTAACCCTACCCGAGAAAATACCTGGAGCAATTCCTTTGCTATGGTTTTGGAAGCAGTATTGCGAAGCGGAATAGCTTCTGGATAGCGTGTGGCATAATCCAATACAACCAGAATGTACTGATTACCCTTAGCTGACTTTTCCAATGGTCCCACCAAATCCATAGCAATTCGCTCAAAAGGGGTTTCAATTATAGGCAATGGGATTAGGGGTGCTCTTAAGTTA